>NC_073746.1:328991260-329606260 GCF_029784135.1 Toxorhynchites rutilus septentrionalis | reverse complement strand
CGAATCGATCCGAAATCGTTTGTTAAACCGCTCTCTTGGTTGAATCGAGCGCGTTTTTTTTTTATCATTTCTTTTATTTTGGTGTCAAAATCATCACCTTTATAACGCCGAAACTCATTATGCATTATGGCGCATTTCCTCAATTTTAGAGAAGACAATAATTTTTCTTTTTCATTACTTATTATGATTCTACATCCAATTATGAGATTAGATTTGTTTCAATGTTTCCGCAATAAACCAAATCCATGGTTGCAGTTATCCAACCAACGTCACGTAAGAATTTACAGTTATTTAAAAAAAAATATTGTCAGAAATCGACCAAGCGCCAAAAAAAATTATTTTGAGACAAATGTTTTTATTCGAAAAACAGTAAATATCGACGAGTAATGCAGTTTTAAGACATTTGGCATCAACAAAAAAAATTTAAAGCCCCGATTTTCAGTGATCTTTTGTTTTTCAAAAAACTCAAATTTTAACTTTTGCGACACTAATAAATGAAGTTCGAATGAGCTAATATTTTGCATAAGGTATATAATCGTGCGAATCAACATTTCACAGCAAGTTCCGATCGAAAAATCGAGGTAAATTGGTGCCCAAAGCTATACGTTTCGTCTCGTATTCCGAAAAAAAAACCGAGTGTCGATTTTTGATAAAAAAAAATTAGAGATGACACTAGATCTCGACGTTTCATGCAATTTTATGACCTTTGGCATCAAATTTTTTTTTCGAAAACTCCGATTTTCTCCAGTAACGTCGTTGACCTCTTGGTTGCACACTGTTGTGATGGAATGCAGATTCAAATGCGTACGAATACACGGTTTCCTCTTCTCCAAACCATAAATCGTCCAGGCGAGTTTTAACCGAACTGCTATCGGCTCGCTTGAATTTCCCACTCGAGAATACATGGGTGCGAGCAAGAACAGATTATCTAACCCAATCTTTCAGTTCCCCCACAGCCTGTAGACTTTTCATCAGTCGATAGTTTGGTCGATTTTTAATCAGTATGAAGAGGTATGAATGTTAGGGTGCAAATGAATGTATGGGAAAAAATTGACCCTAAAATTTCAAAATGTTACCCCATACAAAATGTTCACCACCTCGAAAAAACACCCTAAACAGAATTTCAGGTCAATCGGACTAGAGTAATACCAGGGACAGACATACATCTGTACTAGCGCTGTACGTGTACAGCGTTGTACGAATACAATCGTAGCATGACAGACATACTTTGGTTGTTCATTGTACCGCATGTCAAACTGACAATAAGGAATTCAACTAATTTTCACCACATATTTCAATGAAAAAGATTTTTATTTAGCGTCTAAACTACCAAACATAACAAACAAGTCTCCAATCTGAGTTATTATCTCAAGAGAAAGTCAATGAAATGAATTTTGCCAAGTGTTTTTATTTGGTTTGTTCATGCTACCCACCACTAACCGTCTATGGCGCTGCGCACAGTACAACTGTAGCCATGTACAGCGGTAAAACAGGTCGGTACAGGTACAGCGATTGTACCGAGTTGCTTGCATGGTTCTAGCGCTATACATGGTGACAGACATACAATTTTCGAAGTACAACGCAAGTACAGCTGTATGTCTGTCATAAGTATAACGCAAAGCGGTCAAAGTTGGAGTTTTTTGAAATCCGAAATATCACCACCCAAAGGGAGGAGGGTGGTTTTGGGCATTAACATTTTTCGGTTTAAAAAAACTCAATTTTTAACGTCTGCGACATTAGTAAATGAAGTCTGATTGAGTTAATATTTTGCATTGGGTATATTATAGTGTAAACCAAAATCTCGCAGCAAGATCCGTAAGTGCTCCCGTGGTCGAGTGGTTAGCGTTCCACATTATCATGCCGGGGGTACGTGTTTGATTCCCGGCTTGCACTGTGGTCACGCGTATTCTAGAACGTGCCATTCCAGAATGAATTCAAGGCGTTTTATCCGGCATAGAAATCTCAACTAAGTACTACTAATAAAAATGACTCAAGTAATACCTATGTTGAGAAGGCCAAAGTTCCAGTGGGAACTTTAGTGCCATCCAAAAAGAAGAAGAAGCAAGATCCGAATGAAAAATCGAGATAACTATTTATATTGGCACCAATAACCATATATTTTGTTAGAACCAAATTTTTTTGTTTTGTTTTGAAAACAACGATTTTCTTTACTCCCCTTACAACCCAATTTCGATTTTCAGAAAACTCGAACTTTGACCGGCGCACCACTCTCCCTTGAGTCCGATTGAACTGATATATGCGTACATTAAAACGGTTCAGCATCGGCCGATAAAAAGGTTTAATGAACAGATGTGATTGCCGTCAAACTGAGGCAACTAGCAGCCCAACCCGACTAAACTATCTGCCGATATAAAGTATGCAGATTGCGGGGGGCCTTCACCCAATCGCAGCACAATATTCATACGCCTGATTTTTTTCGCAGATCTTTAGGAGATGATCCGACCGCTTGCAAACCCAGCAATACTTGCTGATTGCGATGCAAATTTCTTCATTTCAGTTTTGCTCTGAACCATGCACATGTATTAACCCCTTCTTTTTAGACTTTGCTTTCCCGGACTGCACATAGCAAGCACCGTAACCTCAGACACATCATCATTGTGTATCCTTAGGAAAGTTCATGAACATCCACAGTGGATGTTCCACTTTGTTAGGTTTGAACTGGACTCAATTCTGCTTGTAGCTTGTGGACATATAATCGACTAACAGCTACCCAAGCATAGGGCGGTTGAGGGGTTCTTGAGCTTATAGATGGCAAGTTTAATGATTTATGTATTGATAAAACATAGTTTTCATGCTGAAATATCTTTTTTCGTGTTTGAACCTCATTTTTAGTCCTGCATTGCGTTATCCGCGATTCTCGTTATTCGCGGTGAGTTGCCAGACTATTCCGTGGATAATCGAGGTTCTACTGTATTGATTATCATGAACATGTGGTCCGATGCGATTTGATGCTAGTTACCCTCGTTCGGAAATCCCTCGAAACTTATTCGGACACCCAATATTTGTATCACCTCTGCATGAATGTTCAGAAAACCTTACTTATACCCAAAAACATAATCAACCCAACGTGACACAATCGAAGCTTTCCCTTCCGGAGACACATTTTGTCAAAAACTACGCACAGTAAATCCCGCTTCCGAATTCTAGGATTTGTATCTATAAACTGCTGTTATTATTCTACTTGTCAAGTGTGTCTAATCAATATACGCCCCACTCTTTGAAGTGGTTCTTGTTTTGTTTTTTTTTTCACCGCTGATCTAAGGTGGAATAAGTGTAACTCAGAAAATAGTATTTACGGAAAGAAAAAAAAAATAAAAGATAGAAATAAAAACTGGTTAATTTAGATAGTATAAGTCTCAACACACAAACCTGGAACCACTTCGCGTGTCGCAGTGCGGCAAGTGCCTGGAGACATGGTTCTCGTGGTAGTAAATCTTCCGAGCTCTGGACGATCTGCTCAGCTGTACTGTTTGCTTCTGTGTAATATCATTTTATTTTCGTTTTTTTTTTGTTTTCGGTTTTCACGTCGGTTGCGATTTATGTGGATAATGTTTTTTTTTGTTCATTCGATTATTCGAGAGAAAATATGAAAGAAGAAGGGAATGGATTATTGACAGGGTGTTTGACCATGTTGCTTTTGCTGCTAAAGCGCAAAAGACAAATCACTAGGATATTTCGTTTAGTAAAAAAGGATCAATGATAGTCATCTGCTTGTCTGTGGGTTGGAATGTGCGAACAGTTGTTGATGTTTAATTTTGCAGGATATCATAATCAGTCGATAACTACCATTAACCATTTTGAGAGAACATCGACGTTGAAAATTGTTCAACTAAAGATAAAACACTCGGATGGTCAAAAATCCTGTTTTCGCTTGGTGTGGAGCTGAATTGTATAAAGATGTATTGAAATCAGGTGTTTTTTTAAGGTTAAATCTAAGGATGAATACGTGGCTAGATTTATGTACACCTAGCTAATCCATTAGCACTGGGTTTCATTTTGCTGAAATTTGATTGGGGCAGATCAAATTTATAGCCCATCAATGCATCATTATCCAAACACCAACGTGGATGTCGTGTTGTTGATGCGATCGAACACGAGGAACACTCTTGTGATCTATGACATCCAGATTGCTTGTTTTTCCCCTGTGCACTGGTCGGTGTATGGTTGTGGTTTCGTTTCGTTTCGTTACTTGTTTTGTGGCTTCTGACTTTCCTTATTTACTAGTTGAGTTAATGTAGATTGAATAGAACAAATTATCCTTCGATGGTGTGAGCTAGGCTTCATATTTCATTCAGGGGCCCCAAGAAACAAGATAAGGGATGCCGAATGATTGATCTGGATCTGTCCTTTTATCTTGCTTTATGATGATTCCGTCAGATATTTTGTTCTCCATCGACATAATCGACATATGCATCGCGAAAAAATAGCTTAATCAATGTCCAAGAATCCTGCTCTATGAGGAATGCTGTATTCATTGTTGTAGAAGAAAAACGAACTATGGTTAATAGTTCTCCTCCAAACATCAAATATGTCCATCGGTGGCAATCGTACATGGCATCCGCAACAGCATGGAACAACATCGAGACTCCCCCATAACCGCACGATACGATATCGATTAAACTATTTTAGTCGCCTTATTATTGTTTAGCGTGCATACATTCACCGGATGCATGTTTTGTATTTGACAAACAATTATTCGTTTATCATCGACACCACTTGAAATGGTGCAATGTCATTTTCCTAACTGTATCAAACATTGGAATGATGCAAGCCTATTTTGTTCGTTCCTTCCGATTGCTTATCGCTCGATTCAATGCTAAATCAAAGCAACTTCTCGATCAATGAACCTTCTGTGGATGTCGCTAGAAATATTACAATTCTATATAGCACATTTTCTCTTTCAGTGTTTCGGACATTATCCGAATAAAATAGGCCCGAGTCACATGTACACGACTTTATCCTACTCTCTGGAAAGCTAACGGATCCTTTGAAAAAAATATCAAGAAAATTCAAACTTTTCCCATATTTCTTTCGTCTCAATGAAGGAAATTTTCCCCGATTTCGAAGCACCAATTTCATGGTTCTGGAACGATCACCTGTCTATTTATTCCACAAGCGTTGTGAACGAAAAGAAAAGTGAGTTTTTATTTTTTATTTTCATTATAGCAGAAATTGTATCATTGAAACTGGTAACTCGAAATCGTGATTTGTCTTCTGGCCGATGATAATACAAGAAGGAAATTTGACAAAAGCATAGAGCAAATGGCCTTGGCTTTGGAACCATTCAAGCACTTACCTTCGCGGAGCAGCGGCGATGTGAGAGATATTTTCACCGTGATAGCCCCATCGGACACCATAACAGCGCCCTCAACCGGAGCCATTGTCACCGTATACTTGTGCTCCTCAGTTACTTTCTTCAGCTGGATTGGCAACTCGGTAATCACCCGTTTCAGAAGAGATGTTGTTGGTTTCTCAGCACACAGCACAACCAATTGTACCGTGTTATCGCCGTGTAATAAAAGTCCTGACGAAAGGGGAAAAAATATACATCAGAATTCATAGTTTCCAGTGGCGCCTCGTGAGTAAATTGACTAGTTGTGTTTCATCGTATTTCAAACATTTCTGAGTTCTAATTTTGAGCTATTTTTCATAGTCGTGCGTAGTTGATATATGTTGTATGTCAATTCAATATAGCATTGTTTAGATGCGCAATTGAATATGATAGGACATTTCTTAAATATAATATTACAGTCTTGTTCTCGGGGACAAATTATCTTTTTAGTTGAATTTCTTCTAGCGATACAGTACTGAAATTATTCGTTCTGTGTCGTTCAGTCAATTATGTTTCCCAAAAAATTACTCTAAAGTTTGAGCTCAAGAAGCATTTTATTTTCAATAGCTAAAAGTATAAGCTTTTCGAGTCGTTCTTCTTCCATCGTTGATCTTCAATAGGTCTTCATTCAACGAAAAACTTTGAAAAACTTAGTTTGACCGATGTTGTGGTTCATGGAAGCGTTAGTATTAGCATTGCGAATAAAATAATTTCCTATAAAATATAGATTGGTACCGATCAGTGTTTATATAATCTCCGATATTTTCTACTCGGTAAATTCTGACTTCGTATAGCACTCTCGCAGTTCATTCCCTAATTTCACCTCGTCAAAATTTACGTACTAGAATAAGGAAACCGCATTTTCAGCTCGTCGAGGATGCGGTCGATAATTGACATGTAAATTTTAGCAGTGTTCAATTTGATCTCCGCTTCTGCTGCAATCAGCCGCACCCAAGCACGTTTCCCAAATAGCATTGAATTTTCGTTCGTCTTTCAACGCTTTTATACTCGCATAAGAGTATCAGGAACACATCCTGATACTCTTATCACATTCAACGTAGTCCAGTTCTCGTTGTTTTAATGTGTGGTACAGAATGTCGGCAAATGAGAAATTTGGAGCGATTGAAGAAAATTGTATCAATTGTATTGTGGAATCGCATCATCATCCCACTTGGTGTCACCTGGATACATTTCTCCCAGACAAGTAGAAATTTCTTTGTTATATGTTTTAATTATGTTGATCATCCTACAGCTGTAGACCCGCTTGACATTGCACACGTTCGGGATCTTCTGTTGCATATATTAGGCTGTCAAAAAAGTCCTGCGGTATTTTTTTTGAACTTTCATTTGTTCATAAAATTAGTTACAATCATCTGTTTTAAGTCAAATATGCGCCGTTTTGTTCGATGACTTGTTCCCAACGAGATGCCAACTTCATAATAACCCTGTTATAGAAGCTCGCTTCCTTATTGGCAAAAAACTCGGATAGCCAATTTTCACAGGCCTCTTTTGTGGCTAACTTCTGACTACCTAGCTCGTTCGCCATGAACAAAAACAGGTGGTAGTCACTTGGTGCAAGGTCCGGACTATACGGCGGATGCAAAAGAACCTCCCATCCGAGCTCCCGGAGCTTCTGGCGCGTCACCAAAGAAGTGTGTGGCCTGGCGTTGTCCTGATGGAAGACAATGCGGTCTCTGTTTATCAAAGATGGCCTCTTCTTCATGAGTGCTACCTTCAAGCGGTCCAGTTGTTGGCAGTACAGGTCCGAATTGAGCGTTTGGCCATAGGGAAGCAGCTCATAATAGATTATTCCTTGACAATCCCACCAAACACACAGCAGAACCTTCCTGGCCGTTAATGAGGGCTTGGCCACCGTCTGAGCCGCTTCAGCGGGCTTCGACCACGACCGTTTGCGCTTCACGTTGTCGTAAGTGACCCACTTTTCATCGCCAGTCACCATCCGCTTCAGAAACGGGTCGATTTTGTTGCGATTCAGCAGCGATTCACATGCGTCGATACGGTCAAAGATGTTTTTTTGCGTCAACGTGTGTGGCACCCATACATCGAGCTTCTTTGTGAATCCAAGCTTCTTCAAATGGTTAATAACGGTTTGATGACTTATCCCCAGCTCTTGGCCGATGCTACGGCTGCTACTATGCCGGTCTTTCTCGGCTAATTCAGCGATTTTGTCGCAATTTTCGACGACAGGCCTTCCGGAGCGTGGCGCATCTTCGACGACCTCTACACCAGAACGAAAACGTTGAAACCATCGTTGTACGGTGGAAATGGAAACTGTATCGGGTCCATAAACTGCACAAATTTTATTGGCAGCTTGAGATGCATTTTTGCCTTTGTCGTAGTAGTACTGTAAAATATGTCGGATTTTCTCTTTATTTTGCTCCATATTTGCGACACTATAACTCACGAACGTCTTAACCGAAGAACACACTGTCCAGGACTATATTATAGCGCGCAAAAATACCTTTCCAACAAGCTATAGTATGACTCGATACAATGAATACAACTAGAACTACGCGCTTACAACGACACCTCGCGGAAATACCGCAGGACTTTTTTGACAGCCTTATATTTCTTCAACTCGCAATCGCGCTTTGGGATTTGGATGAAGTATGATGCCAACGAAAAGAGGGAAGAATTTTTCGTGCAAGAGTGCAGCAAAAGAATATTGAGAACATGCGCCTTACAATGAATATAATCAGCGTTTGAAAACGACTTCTTTGCGATAGCCTGGATTCCTCATTTATCTTCTGACATCACTCGAGCAAGTGATACGCCAAATTGCTGCAGGTGCTGAGGGTGCTCATGCACTGTTTGACCGAAGCCAAATATTTGACTTTAGTGATCAAGTATATTCGACATATAACCCGACAAGCAAAAATTCAGTTATTGAATGTCTGAAATATTTTTTTAGTCTATTCGTCAAAACTGTCGTACGTGGTTAGGTTACCTCAACTATTTCTGTCAAAATTATTCCATGTCGATGTTTGACATTGTTTGCCAATGTTAATAATTGAGGAGTAGCAAACAAAATAGTGTTTGTACAAATTTCAAACCAAACTTTATCTGTCAAAAAGTGTCAAATATTTGTCCTCCGGACAAACAGTGTACGACCACCTTAACGATATGGTCGCTAAAGCTGTACCGGACTTCTCACTACTAACATCTATCAATAACAAAAAAATCTTTCGACGGGAATACTTGTATAAAATTGGAAAAAAGGTCAATTCATGACGAATGTCAAAGAGTCATGCGTTTTTGAACTTATATTTTATCATTACTACTCCCGTCATTCGAGCAATATCGTAGTGTTGTAGCCAACTGAAAATTTTAAGAAATACCAGTGATTTCGTCGATCATAACTGCAATGAATTCAGCTTGTTTCACTCTAGCATTGTGGATCCAACAATTTCCACCAACTTATTTTGAATTGTTGCTGATGTTCCAGAAAACACTGCCGTGAAGCCAGAAAACGATATATCTTTCTAGCCAAAACTTTACACATGTCCTTATAGTTTCCTCTATTTAAGGCATTATGCTTTCATCGTGATCTCGAAATCTCAGCCCATGTGAACTGAGAAGACAAACTAATTCAATGAGGATTTTCATGCCTTCTCGGTTTTTCTTCACAATTGAATTATGTTTGTTTCTTGCGACTTAATTAGCATGATCTAACGCATCTTCAATACGAGTCTTCCCAAGCGTGTCATGCTGTTGTTGATGTGGTCTTTGGTAGCTGAATGAGCGGAAGATAGACGTTTTCAAATTTGCATGTCCATTAAAGTTCCGTGTAACCGTTTCTAATACAAGTCGTGTTTAGCTCGTTCAATTTTGGTCGTGGAATATCCATTTTCGCAAAAAGCTATTTCTCTTCCACAGTCATTTTTGCAACGCGTCTTTCCTAAAGCTCATCAACAATATACTGACCAACAATATCTATATTTTATTCTAAATTCTGACGATATATCGCGAAAAACACTCAATCGATACACCGAAAAATGCTGGAAGATATTGAATTGCAACACTTATACAGAGCCATTCTTCATATGTTATGAATGAAACAATGTAAAATTGTGATTTTCTAACCTTTTCTGAGTGAAAAGAATGTTTGAAATCGCGAAATTTGGAGAAAAATTCTGATTTTTCTAAAAACTTCGAACAGATTTTAAACTGAGAAAAAAAACAAACATAATAATTTTACTCGCTGCGCCATCAGTATCATGGTTGTAAATCTAACGTAAATTCGTCGATTGCGAAACAGAAGAATCTCCTACCCGTGCAAGATATGCACGAAACAGACACTAATCCACTGGCAATTTACTAGAGCTTGTGCGCACCGCTCTATCTAAACTTTAATATACAGTATGTGCATAGGAAAAGTGCACATACTGTATCGATAACGTAATAAATCATCTGCGCCAAGCAATCTTTCTAAGAACCACTATATAAAAGCGCGCCGATTGCGGATCTGGTTATCCAATTCGGGATGCGAGAGAATCGAGAGAGACTACCGATGAGATCTGATTGAACCCACAACCGTTCTCTTCTCTTGTGCACATCTTCCACTTCAACACATTTTTATCAATCTGTGTGTAGATACAGTAGAACCCCGATTATCCGCGAAATAGTTGGGCCAGAATGTTTCATCAATACAGAAATTATTGAACTATCAATCTGTAAGGTCGTGTACATAAGTGATCAGATAATTTGAAAGCCATGACCAAAACAAAAAAGCAAGACTCTGCCATTCACTGACAAATTTCGGGAAGGTTTGTAGAAATACTAGGGAACTCACTTTCGCGGATAATCGAGGTTCTACTGTATACATGATTCTCGTGCACAAATGAAAGTGCGCGAGCTGGGTTTCATGCCGTTCGTGCTTCTTTACTATCAAGAACGCTTGTGTTCGCGGGGTAACCAAGTTCCTTATGATTTTCATACTTTCCATACGTTTCTTTAATTGAACTGTGGTCTGTGCTAATAAGCATAGTAGGGGCGCTACATTTTTTTTCTTTTTGAAATATTAAGTTGTGCTGTGCACGAGGTGCCCATATGGACGATACGCCACTGATAGTTTCATTTTCATTTACACATTCACACCCACCTTTAGCCAACAATCCAACACGCATTACACCTTTCAGCAGCCGTACATTACCACCTTCCGCTTCTTTGAGGAACGAAATCATCTGGTTTGAATCAGCCTTATTCTGTTCTTCGTTCTTGCTATCCTTCTTCTCGGTCTCGTTGTCCTTCTTCTCGTCCTTACTGCTGCTAGCATCCACTGTCATAGCATCCGAAACCATCTTCAAAGCCCTCTCGGTGTGTGACACAATGCGTTGAATAGTCTGCAGTTCCTCCTCTTTCGGATAAATATCAGCGTGTCGTGCGACAACGTGACGATCATCGGACGACTCCGGGCGACGACCGGGTAGCATACCGAAAAACGGATGTCGTCCAAATTGTCTCATACCATGATCGCTGTCGTCCATCTCGGCTTCGGCCATACGACGCCGATTCCAGTACTCCTCCTGCATTGCCTGACGATGAGCGCGAGCTTCGGCCATCTTTTTCTGCTTCAGTGTTGGCTTAATGTCCACGAACAGATCCGGTTGAACCTTCTTCTTGTACTGCAAACGGTGGCGTCGTCCTTTCATGTGCATCTCCTTCGCGTTAGGATCATTGAACTTGCACTCGCACAACTTGCAGTTGAAACTAACCAATTTCCCCTCGTCATCCTTGATCTCCTCGATGTACTCACTTCCAACCGGTTTCACATTCTCATCGTGTTCGTCTGTGTCACCATCCTTTTTCTCATCAGTGTTCGGAGCAGGGTCGCAAGCTGGAATCGGCTTTCCGAGTTTCGTGTGTAGTTTAACCACTTTCTGATGTTTGGCTCCGCGGACATGAGCTGCGTAAGCATCGTTGCCAGTGCAAGTTACATCGCACAACTCACAATGAAGACTGTTTGGAGGTCTTGCCGGGGTGGCAGTTCCTGGCTCTGTAGCTTGCTTCAGCAGTAGCTCACGCTTCTTGTGCTTCTGGCCTTCCAAATGCTCGCGGTAGGTCTGCGGTCCAGCGCAACTTATCTTGCAGACGTCGCAATAATGGATAGGCTGTGGTTTCGGGGGTTTGTTGCGTGGCTTGTAGTAGGGATGCATTCCCATGTGGTTGCCCTTTTTGTATCTACATCGTAAACGAGAGTAGTTGAATAATTCAATGAAACAAATGACCAAATTCAATTCGGAGTCGACACTTACCCTTGCCAACCACCTCCTGCGGGACCCTGCTGACCGGGAATCAGTGGATTGGTAGGTTTGGTGCTCTGCTGTTGAGCAACGTACATCGTAGCGGCACTGTACAAAGCGGTCTCGTATCCCGAATATGTGTTGGTGTTTTGAGCCACGGTTTGCGCAGTTACGGCCGATTTTGGAGCGGCGTTCACCGTTGTCACTGTCTGTGAGTAACCGCTCGTTTGCGGGACGTAGGCCTGCGGTTGACCTGTGTACTGAGTGGCTGTTTTGGCCGTTTGAATAGTGGCGCGGGCCGGTTGCGCAGCGTAGGTTGCCTGTGTCGCTGGTTGGAAGTTGATTACCTTTGCGGCCCCAGCACCAGTAGGATCGTATGCGGTTGCCGCTGCCGTGTAACCCGCGGCTGTGGCTCCTGCCTGCTGATAGTACGTCTTACTAGTGTCGTATGTTTGGGTGGTACGACCGTACCCGTAATCGTAAGTCGCTGCTGTGGCTGTAGCTGTAGGGAAAAAAGAATCTTTGATTGTTTCGTGATTTTAGTTCAGAATTTGTCGCCGGAATTTAGTACTAATGAATCAGAATAAATTTTGGAAAATAAAGTCGCTCATTGTTCAAACTACAAATGAAGCATCATTTATACATCAAGTTTTTCAATTAACATCTATTTCGCAAATTATTAGCTCAATAACATAAGCATTGTAATTTTGCAATGCATTAAAAATTATACATTCATCAAACAAAATATAACTTTCTCGATAATTTCAGGAAAGCCAAAAACTAAAGCGCCACTGAAAATGCATTTTCGGGTGCAATGACCCTAAATCAGCTACACCGAGCAAATTTTCAATAAACTTTTTTTTTTGCTTTCGCACTTCTCTACTTACTTGCGTAGGTACCCGGCGTAGCGGCCGTTTGATAGGCCTGATCGTATCCGGGCGGACGCGCTACTGCTGCTGCTGCAGCCGCTGCTGTTCCGTAGGACGCTGCTGCTGCCGGTGCGGCCGCTGTCGCTACTGCATAACCCGTCTGTGTTGTCGGGTAGGCTGTTCCGGTGGCGGTCGTACTGCAGGTCACAATCGTCGTCGTCGTCGCCGGGGAGGAACAAAATACAACAAACATCAATAACAAGAAATTACACTGGATTGCTTCACTAATGCTCGAAACGATTGGCTTTCCAGGAATGGCGAGTCGCAACTGGAAAACGAGAGACCAACCGAAAAAAAAAAAACGCTAATCACAGAAATGGATCAATCGATTTTTCACGTCCTGGAGCAGAGCAGTGTGGAAAACGCTGTGTCTCCGGCAGCCATCATGAATTGACGAGAGAAGCAAAAGTTGCCGGCTTCTCTCACTACTACGACGACGATGCAAGCACCGGATTTTCATGAAAAACAAAGTAAGTGACAAATTCCAACTCCGATCAAGGTGTAATCTCTTTCGAAATTTGGTCCTTTGCAAATTTGCAATAATTTACACATCAAGTTGCAAAACTCTTGCATTTTTTTCTTTTCGTATAGAACATATATTGACACATCACACATAACAAAGATAATCTAGCAAATAAGTTTAATATTGACGCATATCATGAACACTTGTGTACTAGATTTTCGTAAGTTTAACGTCTGCTTAGCAAACACCGTTCTCATCTCGTTTGCTCTTTCTCCGTTTCTCGCTCACGCTTTATCTCAGCAATGTCACTCTGGCGCAGCCTTCTGCTGCTACTTTTGAGACTGCCACTAGGAAAATTTTCCACTATCCGTATTACGATTTGAGTTTTTTCCGAATTAGACCCCACCGTTACCGAAACACCTCAATCTCTTTTCGCGCGCGGACATCACCAACTATCGATTAGCGCTACTTTGACTTACCCGTATTGAGTTGCACCATGCGGAAATCCAAAATAATTGTTAGTGGCCATACTTCAGCACATCAACTTCTGTGCACACTCTCTCTACAATTGGGTGATGTGAGATGGTCGAACGCGATGAAAACAAAATTCACCAAAAATGAGCCGCGCTGATGTTTGAGGCGGTACGAATGTCTCATTCGAGTTCACCTTTGCGAAAAAAAGATTCACTAGCTGTGACGGCAGCGTTACGGCTTGACAGTTAATGGTTTTTCGATCGCTAGTTGACTAATTCGGCGATATCGGAACAGGAGTTAAGGTGCCTTTACACCTTCATTTTGTTAATACCGTTAAAGCGAGATTATATTATCCAGCACGTAGCGTCACGGACAGACAAATACATGATGTATTTATATTATCAGGCATAGCGGCCTTCCGGTGCGGACCGACAGCGCAGACGTAGCGGAGAAATTTGTTTTCGGAGCGGGAGAGTAAATTCGCGTTGATGAAATTGAGCTTCGTATCACGATTTTGGGAAGCGACGATGACTATAATGGATTTTCAGGTGGAATGAACACACTACAAAATTAAAGTTATAAATGAAAAAGTAATTTTTTATATGTAATATGTATTTTTTATGTCTACACTAAAATAACATTTTGTTGCAAGTGGGGAAAAATCTTATACAAAAATTGCGTCTGAAGAAAATTTCATATTATAAAAATATGTTTTGGTTGAAACATCACTTTCCAATATATAAAAAAATTCTCGATTTCTAGCTCAGAACTATATTTTTTTTTTATAAATTCGTTTATTTTTACAGGCTCAATTACATAAGTTTAAAGGAGCCGAAATCTTAAATATATTTTTAAAACTATATATATGAACAATTTTCTTAAATCTATGGTTAGTAATGTTGGAAACCGATTACTCGCGGTGGACTCGAGATTAAAAGGGTGACATATTGAGAACTATATGTTTTGGATAATAAAATAACTTGAAGTGAAAATTTTCATTCAGATTTCAACAGTTTAAAACTGCCTTCGGGCCTGCTAACTCGATAGAGATCAATCTGCCTCCCTAAATGATAGTAGTCACCAGATGTCGACACTGCAACAGAGCAACAAAAGCACCCATTCGCGATGACAGGGCGATAGTGTTGACGACTGGTGGCGATTTCCAATTAGGGGCATAATTTGGGTTCCAAACTGTAAACCAAACCGTTAGTGTAATCTCTATAAGATTAGTTTTCAAAAGTGTTTCAAATGTTAAAATTTGAATGAAAAATTTAACATCATGTAATTTAATTACTTGAAACACGTATTTCTAACTTTTATTTGACCATTTGTCAATACATTTCCAACATTCTTCCAGAATTTCTTCATTATAATATAAAGTTATCTAAGTTATATATCTTCAAAAACAATTTTTGTATAAATTTTTTCTGCCACCTGCAGAAAAAGTGTTTCTCCTTCAAATAGAATATTAATTTGAAACGGAAATTTTAATTTTCATTAATGATTTTAATTTTAAAAATGTGTTCATTCCGCCTGAAAATCAATTATTCTTTGACGCTCCCCTGAACTAGTAAACGAAGCTTAATGCCGTCAACGCGGATTCCTCGAACTTGGACATTTGACTTGTATGTATGGTGCTACTCGCCCGTGTAGTTCGTGCCCGGCACCTGCAAAATATTCTTTCGAGAATTCCTTCATGCATTTGTCTGAAACATGCTGTGTATGCCAGGAGCCATTCCGCTATATATACGCATACACATTTGAAACACACGCAATAATATTTGTCTTGCACTAGCTGACCCGGCAAACTTCGTTCCGCTCAAAATTTGTTTTTTGTTATCAATACCTTCAAACATTCACGTTTTCTAACTATAAGCAAGTTCATGGGTCCAATCGCAGAGCTGATCATTGATTGATCTTCTAATCAACTCCGTTGAATTTACGTTTTACTAAAAAAATCCTAGTATTTCTACCAAAACTCATTATTATAATATCAGATTATTTTCAGACACAATTCTCGTTCAAGATTTTTTAATCACTGCAAATAACATGTTTTTAACCGTTACATGGAATAAATTTAACAGAAAATACGATAGAATACTATAGAACATATGATAGAATAAAGACAGCCCTAAATCAGACAATTCCTTCCTCGAGTTCTGAGTTCAACACATATAGGAGTGCATTTCATCACATTAAAAACCATTTCCAGTTTCGAACAAAGATCAATTACGATAGCGCAAATATCAAATGCACTAACAGAACTCATCACTATGTAATTGTAGAACATATGGGAATTTAGTTTTCCGAATTTTCCCTTTTTCCTTCTGTTGAATCGATGAATTCGTTCGGATCCTCAGAAAAAGACGTTATTTTGCCTTTTTTAAGCTGTAATTTATTTATTGACTTTTAGTATATTTTTTAATTTTACAAATTCATCAACTTACGTTATAGTTTCCAAAAAAAATCGAACAACAATTAGATCTGTTTAGAGAACACGTTCTTTCCATAAGTTGGTTAAATAGCTCAATGAAAAAAAGGTAATCATCGGCTTGACATAGCTATCAAACAGAAGCAAGATTGTCAGTTATCGAGGGATTCGACAATGATCGCGGAACAGATACGGCAGTGCTGCCAGTGTCCGTAACACTCCCCGACTCGTAAAGCTGCAGGTACGCTCCTGGCTCAGTTTTACCTTTTGAAAGTACGTCCAGTACCGCGATCTTGCATACAGGACGACAAAAAACTCCGTCATTTGTTTGGACGACGGCCTGTCGTACGCGGCCATCGCGTCCTGTCACCACCGAGATTATGCGACTTCTGTTCCATCCGTTGCGAACATTTTTCTCCACCAGGACCACAAGATCTCCTTTTTGCGGAGCCTTCTTTCGTCGAACCATTTTGTTCTCATCGAGATGGTTGGCAAGTACTCCTTCGTCCACCTCTTCCAGAACTGGTCATCGCGTCCTGTCACCACCGAGATTATGCGACTTCTGATCCATCCGTTGCGAACATTTTTCTCCACCAGGACCACAAGATCTCCTTTTTGCGGAGCCTTCTTTCGTCGAACCATTTTGTTCTCATCGAGATGGTTGGCAAGTACTCCTTCGTCCACCTCTTCCAGAACTGGTCAACCATCAGCCTTGACATATTCCAGTTGGTACGGCAGACTCCATGACACTCTGATAATGGTTTTCTGGTACGCACGACTCCGTCTGAACTCAGGTGAATGAAATGGTTCGGCGTTAAAGCCTCCTGTTCCGTCGATTGAAGAGGTATGAAGGTCAGCGGCCGCGAATTGATTACGGCACTGATTTCAGCCATGATTGTTTGTAACGTTTCGTCATCTGGGTTCCCGTAAGCGGGCAGCGATGCCATTGCAACCTTGAAGGAGCGTACAAGGCATTCCCACACACCTCCAAAGTGTGGGGTGGAGGGGGGATTGAAGACCCACTTCGTGTTGGCATCCGTGAAGGTGTTAGCTAGACCGCTGTTGACGGTTTTGAGTTCCTGCAGTAGCTCGCGACTAGCACCCTTGAAGTTCGTCCCGTTATCGGTGTATATCTCGCTGGGCGCACCTCGATAAGCAATGAAGCGACGGATGGCCATCTTGCAAGACTCTGTCGTGAGGGAATGCACAATTTCCAGGTGGATGGCTCTAACGGTAAGACACGTGAACAAGGCGACCCACCTTTTCACGAGACTGCGACTTCTTTTGACCGATATCGGCCCAAAATAGTCGATACCTACGTAGGTAAATGGTCGGCTACACTGCTCCAATCGTGCCGCAGGTAATGGACCCATCTTCGGAGTAACGGGAGATGCCTTACGAATTTTACAGCTCTGGCAATTTTTGCGATAAGAGATGAACCAGCCTACGGCTGAAAGTCTCTATAATAAAGAATAAAAAAAAAATAAAAATTCTTTGCGACCTGGCGCACAACTGTGCGGAGATTCGGTATCTGGAAACGCTGTCGGATTTCATTCACTATAGTCTCGTTATTTGCGTGCCGGAACTTCCGGTGATACCAATCGACGAGTAGTTCAGTAAGCCGGTGGTAACGTGGTAGAATTATGGGAAACTTTAAATCATATGTCACACTCGTTGCGGCTCCAATCCGACTGTCCACGCGTAGGGCACTCCTTTCGTCAGCGAACGGCGATAACTTGTAGATTTTGCTCGTTTTATCAATCTTCATCAGCGAGCTCCCACTAAGCAGCACGGCGACTTCGTCCGGATAGACTTCGGCTTGCACCATACGCCAAAGAACTGATTCCGACCGCTGTAACTCATCGCGCAACAACCTCCCAATTTCCAACATTATCGAAGCATCGGACGACATACGCAATCGTTCGCAGCAGGCGCTCCCACTTTGAGAAGCGGCTGAAATCCACTAAATGTTCTACGACGACCTCTCGATGAATCAAGCAAGCATGTAGCTCTTCAGTAGTCTCCAACGGTTGCACTGTAGTTTTCTTCGGCCACTCTGCTTCCGGACGACGTAGAAACTCGGGACCCCGAACCCATCTGGAGTTGGAACCGAAGCAGGGACCTTTTCCCCACTTAGTCGCTTCATCCGCGACATTTTGCTTCAAACGGGATCCAATTCCAATCTTCACCATTGGTTTTATCCAGGATCTCCCCTATTCGGCACGCGACAAACTGTCGGTAACGTCTGTGATCCGATTTTATCCAGGCAAGCACGGTTTCCGAATCGGTCCACAATACGCGACGAACAATGGATAGTGAATGAGATGCGATAATAGTCTTCGCTACCCTAGCACCCAAGACAGCACCTTGAAGCTCGAGACGAGGAATGGATAAGACTTTCAGCGGCGCCACCTTGGCCTTCGACATCACGAGAGCGCAGTGAATATTCCCGTTGATTTCCGCCCAAAGATAGGCCACACAGGCGTATGCATCCTCACTCGCATCCGTGAATACATGGAGTTGTAATGGACCGATCTCTGCAGATGAGAACCCAGGAAAGTACGCACGGTCGATGCGCATCCTCAAAAGCTCTTCAAACCCATCAATCCAACGGCGCCATTTCTCCTTTATTTTACCGGAAACTCCTTCGTCCCAGCCTGCCTGGGTTCTCTAGATATCCTGGATGATAATCCGTCCGTGGACCAGAAAGTGGGATAGCAAACCCAATGGATCGAAGATGCTCATAACGCACCGTAGCAGGTTGCGCTTCGTCGGCGTAATCCCGTTCACGTTCAGATCCACGTCGTACATGAATTGATCATCCTTCGGGATCCAGGACATCCCCAAAACCCGCTGAACAGTCTTCTCCTTATTGATTTCGATCACCTTGGCTTCATCGGGTCCAGGGTCCCCGACTCGTCTAAGAACCTCCTCTGAATTGGAAAGCCAGTTCCTTATCATGAATCCTCCATTCGCGTGTACTTGCTTTACTTGTAACGCCACTTTAATGGTCTCGTCTACGCTGTCAAAGCTGTCCAAATAGTCGTCGACGTAGTGCTTGGACACGATTGCTGCGGCTGCCCTAGGGAACTCGTTTTTGTGATCTTCAGCGTTCAAATTCTCAATGAATTGTGCCTGACTCGGCGAGCTCGTAGATCCAAATGAACCCACATCCATCACGTACACCTGGATTGCGTGCGAGGGATCTTTCCGATATAGGAATCTTTGTGAGTGAACGTCGCAAGGTAGAATTCAAAACTGGTGGAACATCTGTTTCAAGTCCCCGCAGATCGCTACTTTCCGCTCGCGGAATCCGAACAGAACTTCCAGCAGCGGTGTTAGGAGATCGGGACCTTTTAGAAGCATACTGTTAAATGAGACACCCTGAACTTTCGCTGCAGCGTCCCAGACTAGCCGAATTTTCCCGGGTTTCTTCGGGTTTCGAACGGCCCCTAACGGTAAATACCACACCATATCAGGGTCCGCCGATTTCGGTTCTGCCGCGGTCGCCAAGTGGATGTAGCCGCTTTGCAGATACTCGATAATCTGTCGCTGAACGCTTTCTCGAAGTTCTGGATCTGCTTTCATCCGCCTCTCGAAGCACTCCAACCTTCGCTTCGCCATACCAAAGCTGTCGGGGAACTTAAACTGATCGTAACGCCACATGAGTCCCGTCTCAAACTGGTTCGACACGCGTCTGGTTGTCCGCTCCAGAAACGAACGAGCCCGCTTATCATCATCGGACTCTGGACCCTTTTCCACCGATACTCCTACGCTGTCCACGGAGAAGAATTCTTTCACTAGATCGTGTAATTCACTGTCTTGGCTACGCGCACAGATGTGTAGACTCACTTTAACTGAGCTGTCGCCCTCTTCTGCCATCCCCGAGAGTGTCCAACCAAGCCGAGTTTTACAAGCAATCGGGTCGCCAAGTTGACCCTCTTTCAGTTTCAAGGCTGCGTTGTTGGAACCGATCAGGATTCCAGGAGAAACAGATTCATAGCTGTTTAAAGGTATTCCCTTCAAGTGGGAGTGCTGTTGAGCCAACTCTCCGAAATTCAAAGACTGCCTAGGAAGACCGAGATTCTTCACCGTATGGGTGTCGTTCAGCATGAACCTTGCCGAGAGGGATGCACCACCAATCTCTAGCGAAACTCGTTGTGAATTGGGTTCATAGCGGGTGACGTTGCCTGTCCAACTCATGCACAGTGGTAGATCTTCACCGTCGTCGATTCCCAAACGTTTCGCTACCCAGTTTTCCACAAGAGTAACGTTCGACCCATCGTCAAGGAACGCGAAAGTCTCCACCGACCTTTCCTTCCAGAACAAACGCACAGGAAGAAATTTGAACAGAACTGATTGCTTTGGGTTGTGGTATGCGTTCACCTTCTCAATGTTCTCGGTTGCAGCCCCTGCTAGTTTGGATTCTTTCCTTGCTGTTTTGTCCTGCTTGTAAAGCACCGCGTGCAGCAGTAGGTGATGACGCATACGACAGCATTCCACTCCACAGGTTGATTGTAATTTACACGGCCTACGACCATGCTTACCGAGACACGTGCGACAGAGATGGTTGTCCAGCACGAGCTTCCAACGACGTTCTGGATCAATCTTCTTGAAGATCGCGCAATCCTTCACCTTGTGCTGGGGGTCCTCGCACGCAAAGCAGAGTACCTTCGAAGCTAACTCCTGTTTCGGCTGCTGACCCTTTTTTGATGAGCCCTCCGCTGAATGAGCGTTGATGTAGTTCCTTTCCCTTGTCTTTTCACTTTTGTTTACCTTGGATGATCTGGTGTCAGCCAACACGATGACGTCAGACGCTGCTACAACAAGAGTGGACAAGTACGCCGAGAATGTACGAAGATCAACTGCGGGAAAGTTCCGCTTGTACAACGCCTAATCCAAACGAAGCTGCGCCGGTATTTTCTCAACCAATTACTGCAGCAATACCGGATTGCACATATGTGCCACTTGGCCCGCCGCGTCCAGGTGGTCGCAGAGATTCTGCACGGCCATCCCGAATGTTATTAATATTTCTAATCTATCCGGCTTTGGAGCCGGTACCTCCCGTACTTTATTTAGCAAATTATGAATAATCAGCTCAGGGCGTCCGAAAAGCATATATAAAGTGGACAGCACCTGAGGCACGCATGCCGGTAGAAGCAACCGACTCTTGACTGCTTCGTACGCCTTACCTTGCAGAGCCCGCTGGAGTCTCGCCAAATTCTCCACGTCAGTATAGCCGCAAGCCGTAGAGGAGTTGAGGTACGCACTGCAGAACAGTGGTCAGTCCTCCGAGTCCCCTCTGAACGGCCATGCCTGGCATGGAATGTGACGTCATAACCTTGCTCCTGGGAATCGCTTCTTGGTTTACATACTGTTCGATTCCACCCGACACTAGACCTGACGGCATGCAACTTTAGGGTACTTCTGGAGGGACGAACGACGAACAGAAGGTGTCGCGGTCATCTGGGCAGCTGTCATGCCAGCGCTATAGGCGGGAGTAAACGGTTGATGAAGCGAAACATTCGCGGCCGTTCCGGATCTTGGTGTAGAGGTCCCGTAGCAAGATGTAATGGGAGGTGCCGCTGCCACCACAGGCTGAGCGAGTGACAGGTTCGATAGCCGATTATCCACTCTTCCCATCCATTCTTCTACCCGTTCAATACCGGAATCTTCGACGATTGTCGTCATCGTTGTCAGGTCCACTTCCTCGCTTCGTATAATCTTTCCTATCGCATTCGAGATCGCCCAGGCCAAATGCTGCTTCTTCCTCTCCAACTCCATTTGATGCTGCATTTCCATTTCTCGCTCCAGAATATCCTGCTGTTCTTGCAACAGTAGAAGCCATACCATTATAGAAACATTTCTCATACCCAAAAACCCTCACATCTCTAATTGTGCTTGATTAGTTCTCGAGTTAAGCAGAAGTTTGTGTTTCGTTTGTATGGTAGTCCATCTTAGAGAGGGGGAGGAGTGTATTTACCATAGAAACGTTTCGTGCCCCGTAAAACCTACACATGCCAAATTTGGCTCCATTTGCCTGATTAGTTTTCAAATTATGCAGAAATTTGTGTTCCATTTGTATGACAACCCACCCTTAGAGAGCGGGAGGAGTATCTAACCACCATAGAATCATTTATTGCAACCTAAAACCTCCACATGCTAAATTTGGTTCCATTTGCTTGATTAATTCTTGAGTAATGATGAAATTTGAGTTTCATTTGTATGGCAGCCCACTTTTAGAGAGGGGGGTGGAGAGTCTAACCAGCATAGAAACATTTATTGCACTCTAAAACCTCCACATGCCAAATTTGGTTTCATTTGCTTGATTAATTCTCGAGTACTGTCGAAATTTATGTTTCATTTGTATGGCAGCCCCCCCTTAGAGAGGGGGGTGGAGTATCTAACCACCATAGAAACATTTATTGCACCCTAAAACCTCAATATACCTAATTTGGTTTCATTAGCTTGATTAACAGCCTTATTCTGTATTCCGACGGATTTTCATTTCGTTCGAAACCGTTATTTCGTTCGAGTTAAAGTTTCCCAATCGCTATTTCGAACGTTTCACCCATTCAATGTTCGAAGGTAAGCAGATCGAACGAAATGCAAAAACAACTCGAACGTAATACAGAATGGAATTTTATTAAGTCGTTCGAAATATTTCGAATCGATCGAAATACAGAATAGGGGTGTAATTCTCGTCTAATGTAGAAATTTGCGTTTCATTTGTATGGCAGCTCCCCCTAAGAGAGGGGGAGGAATATCTAACCACCGTGAAAACATTTATTGCACCCTAAAACTTCCACATGCCAAAATTAGTTTAATTTGCTCGATAAATTCTCGAGTAATGCAGACATTCGTGTTTCATTTGTATGGCAGACCAGCTGATATTTTGACTAAGCCTGTATCATGAGAGGCTATGTGAGCCGATGAAATTATTAATAGTGATCGGAAAAAAAATCGGTAGTGTGTCACATCAAATTGCATCACGGAAAAAACGCTGTAGAAATTGAATTTTTAGGAATTATATCTTCAGCTTTCGCTTATAATCAGTGTTGGGAACATGGACATCCCTAACAACCGGTATCAACATCAACACTGCTGAGCTCACTGGTGGCAGCTAAGCTGTCACCCGTAGATGCGCGCAACAGCATAATAGAGAGTGCAAGTCCGTCATCGTTCAATGTAGATAGTATGTTTTTAGTCCGTTCAGTAATATAGTTTTAATTTGTTATGTTTACGTCCGTCGTGTTTTATTTGTACTTCATGTACACGGCCACCCCGAAACCGCGAACGTAAAAGTGGCGACGAGGAAAACGGAAACAAATTGAGAACATTTTGCGCGAGTGAGTGAGGGTTTTTCACTATAGGGAAGAAGAGGAAAATTACCGACGACGGTATGTTTTCGCCCGAGAGTGACCTGCAACAACAGTCAGTGTCGGGAAATGGATTGCAACAGGATCCAGCAGTGCAAAATCAGCAACAGCAGCCGCAGCTACCGACATTCATTCGTCCACAGATGTTTCCGCCAACACAACCTCAACCTAACCTCCCGCAACAGCAGCAGCAACAACAACAAAATTTCACGTCGATCGATCCAACGATGTTGCAATTTTTGCAACAAATGCAACAGCAAATGCAGCAGCAGATGCAACAGTCATTGCAACAGCAGATGCAGCAACAGTTTCAAGCGCAGGTACAGCAGCAGCAAGCATTTTTGAAGCAGCAAGAGCAGATGTTTCGAGCGGTGATGTCGGCCATCAATGTTCAGGTGCCGACGAACCCGGAGCAGATACTTGATTCGCTGGCGAGCAATATCATCGAATTCCGGTACGATCCGGATCAACACATCACATTTGCTGGATGGTACGTGCGATACCAGGATTTGTTTGCGAAAGATGCCGTTCGACTCGACGATGAAGCAAAGGTGAGATTGTTGCTGAGAAAACTGGGGCCGTCAGAGCACGAGCGATATACCAGCTATATCCTACCGAAAAGCCCCAACGAAGTGAAGTTCGACGACACGGTGAGTAAGCTGAAGAATTTATTCGGCATCCCAGAATCCGTGATCAGCAAACGGTATCGGTGCTTGCAAGTCACGAAGCAAGCCACCGAAGACTACAAAACGTTCGCATGCCGGGTGAACAAGCTGTGTGTCGAATTTGAACTGGGGAAGCTTTCGGAGGACCAGTTCAAATGCATCGTGTTTGTATGTGGACTGAAGGCAGAAAGCGATGCGGAAGTCAGGACCAGGTTGCTGAGCAGAATCGAGGAGCGGAACGACATTACGTTGGAGCAGATTTCCGATGAATGTCAACGTCTTCTGAACCTTAGGCACGATACGGCGATGATAGAGGCAGCGTCTTCGTCAACAGCAGTGCAGGCAGTTAGACGAAAGCAGTTCGATGGGAAGCATTCCCGCGCAGGACGGGGATCGCCAGAGTCAAGATCTTCAAATCAGCGGGGTGCCGGTCCAGCAGCGCCTTGTTGGAACTGTGGTGCAATGCATTATTCGAGAGACTGTCCTTTCATCAGACATCGGTGCAAAGATTGCGGTCAAGTGGGCCACAAAGATGGGTACTGCGCTAGTGCCAAGAAGGTGAAGTCTCCAGGCAAGCGCCACCCATCCAAGCTGATGGTAACGAGAAGTGTGCAAGTAAATCCCCAGTGTTTCGTCCGAAGCGACCAGTGGCTTATGCCATGTGCAACACAGTCGACACAGAGTTGGATCGACTTGAACGAGCCAACATCATTACACCGGTCGATTTCTCGGAGTGGGCAGCCCCAATCGTCGTTGTTCGCAAGGCAAGTGGCGCGATCCGTATATGTGGGGACTACTCTACAGGCCTCAATGACGCTCTGCAGCCGCATCAGTACCCACTTCCTCTGCCGCAAGACATTTTCGCTAGGCTGGCGAACTGCAACGCCTACAGCCAGATCGACCTCTCAGATGCGTTCTTGCAGGTGGAGGTGGACGAAAGTTGTCGCGAGTTGCTCACAATCAACACACATCGAGGTCTTTATCGGTACAATAGGCTTCCACCAGGTGTCAAGGCGGCACCTGGAGATTTTCAGCAGCTCGTAGATACGATGCTGGCTGGACTAAGCTGCACGTCTGGTTATCTCGACGATGTTCTCGTTGGCGGGGTCGACGAAGCGGATCATTGGCGCAATCTTCAAGCCGTCCTTCGTCGAATCCAGGAGTTCGGATTCACCATTAAAGCGGAAAAGTGCTCGTTCGGTCAACATCAGATCAAATATCTGGGACATCTCATCGACGGGCAAGGTCTGCGTCCGGATCCGGCAAAAGTCGAAGCAATCTGCAACATGCCGGCCCCAAAAGATGTCACTGGAGTTCGATCGTTTCTGGGAGCGATAAATTACTACGGGAAGTTCGTCCCGAGTATGCGTACGCTGCGATATCCGCTAGATGACCTCCTAAAAACCGACAAAAAGTTCGTCTGGTCAGCGAAGTGCGACAAGGCCTTCTCCACGTTCATGCAGATTCTCACCTCAGATTTGCTTCTGACGCACTATAACCCACAACGCGAGATAGTGGTAGCAGCGGATGCGTCATCGGTTGGAGTTGGAGCGACCATCAGCCACAAGTTTCCAGATGGGTCGATGAAAGTAGTTCAACACGCTTCCAAAGCACTAACAGCCGCTGAACAAGCCTACAGTCAGCCAGATCGTGAAGGACTGGCGATTATCTTCGCTGTTACCAAGTTCCACAAGATGTTGTTTGGTCGGAAGTTCACACTGCAAACCGATCACGCTCCACTTCTTCGGATCTTCGGTTCGAAAAACGGCATCCCAGTTTACACGGCAAACCGGCTACAACGCTGGGCACTCCAGTTACTGTTATACGACTTCAATATCGTCTACATAAACACAACGAAATTTGGTAACGCCGATATTCTGTCACGGTTGATCAATCAACACGTCAAGCCGGAAGAAGATTTTGTAGTAGCCAGCATCATAACTGAAAACGACGTAAGATCAATTGCATTAGATGCAGTTACCGCTCTTCCTCTCAATTTCAGAACAATACAGCACGCCACCCGTTCCGATCCTGTTCTTAGCAAGGTCTATCGTTTCGTCCAGCAAGGATGGCCGCAGTCAAAAACGGCCATTCGAGATCGTTCACTTCAGCAGTTCTTCGATCGGAGTGGTTCACTGTCTACGGTTCAAGGGTGCGTGATGTTTGCTGAACGTTTAGTGATCCCGAGCGAGTTTCGGGCGCGTTGCCTACAACATCTTCATCGAGGTCATCCTGGCATCCAGCGCATGAAGGCGATCGCGCGCAGCTTCGTCTACTGGCCGTCGATCGATTCGGATATCGCTGCGCATGTCAAAGCGTGTCGTAACTGCGCAGCTGCAGCCAAGAGTCCACCCAAAATACCGCCGCTGTCGTGGCCCAAGTCAACGCATCCGTGGCAGCGCGTTCACATTGACTACGCAGGGCCTATCGAAGGAGACTATTTCTTGCTCAGCGTCGATTCATACTCCAAGTGGGTCGAAATCATCAGAACGAAGTCGATCACAGCATCTGCAACGACCGGAATTCTACAAAATCTCTTCGCTCGCCTCGGTATGCCAGAAACGCTTGTAAGCGACAACGGTACGCAATTCACTAGTGCCGAGTTTGAACAGTTTTGTCTTGAGAACGGTGTCGACCACGTGACAACCGCACCGTTTCATCCGCAATCCGACGGGCAAGCTGAACGGTTCGTAGACACATTCAAGCGAGCGATCAAGAAGATTCGAGAGAGAAGAGGACCAATCCATAACGCTTTGGATATTTTTCTGATGACTTATCGAACAACACCAAACGTGTCAGCACCAGAAGGCAAATCTCCGTCCGAAGTTATGTTTGGGCGCAGAATTCGTACCAGTTTGGACTTACTTCGTCCACCAGCTGTTCGGGAAACAATTGGTGAAACTGTTCCGAGGTCGTTCAAGAAAGGTGATGCGATCTACGCCAAGGTGCACTCCAAGAACTCATGGAGATGGGCACCAGGGGTCATTCTAGAGCGGGTTGGACAGGTGATGTTCAACGCCGAACAGAATCTGGCGCCAAAACTTCTAGCTCGATGCCTTCCAAGGTAGATACATGTCAGCTGCCTCTGGACATCTTGCTGCGAGCATGGAACCTGCACAAGCCGAGCCAATCACAATCAACGGGTCCGTCTACACCACCAGTACCATTGCCGCAAGCCGCGCCGGTTGCATCAACGCCGTCCATGCTCACAACTCCGGCTGAACATTCAACACCATTGAAGAGCTTGCCATCCACGCCAACTTCACCAAGCTTAGTCTGGGTTACACCAGAATCAACAACAGATAGTCGTCAGCCTTCTTCCACCATGCCTACATTCAAATCTGTAGTTCCTTTGTCCCCTGCAACGACTGCTCTATCATCCAGACCTACTGAAGTGGAAACAACTGTACAGGTACCTCGTCGCTCTTCACGTCTGCGAAGACCGCCGATAAGGTTTGACCCGTACCAGCTGTATTAAGAGGGGAGATGTTGGGAACATGGACATCCCTAACAACCGGTATCAACATCAACACTGCTGAGCTCACTGGTGGCAGCTAAGCTGTCACCCGTAGATGCGCGCAACAGCATAATGTGCGATTCACATAGCACGTTACGGAGAAGAACGTCTACGTTCCGTCAACGTCTCCACCAATTCACACATGCAGTCAATGCTTCCACCAGCACCGTCACGTCAAATGCCAAACGAATGATTTATTTAATTTTATTCATGGTGTCGCCATCTACAACAATTTTAAATTGCAATGTCCTCTTTCAAATCAGTATGCCTAGAATCAGTTCTAAATTTTGAAAAATTCAATGAGAAACATTGAATTCAATTTCATGCTTAAACCCCGTAGTCCGACCCTTATGCAATAATAATAATAAATAGAATAATTCTTTCAACTAGTCGCGAATGATTTTCACTCCGAAATTTGGAGCTATGAGATATGTTGGCATAAAAAGTACAGTAAGTTACTTATAAAGCGATATGCTGAGGTACCACTCAGTGTCGCATTGGAGTCGGTTTTGACCAGTAATTGGACATTTGCGACTGGTGGCGACTATCAATGTGGGGCCATAATTTGGGCCCCGAACTCAATGTTTACAAAAATGTCCAACTAGACTTAAAAATGTCTAATTAAACGTGTTGCATCATAGATCTGTTCAATTAGCTTAATGTCGATGTAGATGTAAATTACTGTATAACCAAATCAAAACAAAAGCCGAGACACAAAGCCCAGACAAAAACCAAACGAGCCGTCCGTCTCCGTCAATTATTCTTTTCTACAAACCCTGCCGGTCGTTTTCGTTGAACGTATGCTGACGGGTCGTTACGTTGCTGGTGTATGTGAATGTTTTCATGAGAATTGCATGGTAGAATCATTGACGTATCGTGACGTGACGGGACGTGAACGTGACGTGTATGTTGTATGTGAATCGCACTTAATAGAGAGTGCAAGTCCGTCATCGTTCAATGTAGATAGTATGTTTTTAGTCCGTTCAGTAATATAGTTTTAATTTGTTATGTTTACGTCCGTCGTGTTTTATTTGTACATCTTGTACACGGCCACCCCGAAACCGCGAACGTAAAAATCAGATAAGAGTGTATAGATCACGTTGGCCATGCTTCACTGTCAATTTTTCGTAAATTTGCAAAAATGTCGTCGAACGAAAAAGAGCGTCGTGAATTAATCCTGTGCACTCATTTCGAGAATCCGGAGTTGTCACATCGGGACATCGGTAAGATGCTGGGAATCGTCCAATCCACGGTCAGCAGAGTACTAAAACGATACTTCGAGAACCTAACCATCGACCGAAAGGATGATCCGGATGCTCCGTCAGTGAAAAAGATCACAAGCGCGTAGTTAAGCAGTTTAGACGTGATCCGAGAAGTTCGGTCCGGGATGTCGCCAACAAGCTGAATTTGTCAAGTTCATTCGTCCAGCGGACCAAGCAGCGGGAGGACCTGCGTACATACAAGGTTCAGAAGGCTCCTAACCGCGACGAAAGGCAAAACATGGTGGGCAAGACGCGAGCCCGGAAGCTGTACACCGAAATGCTGACGAAGCCGCATTGCCTGGTAATGGACGACGAAACCTACGTCAAAGCGGACTTTCGTCAGCTGCCGGGCCTGTTGTTCTTCTCCGCAGAGGACAAATTCAGCGTTCCGGAGGAGATTCGCAAGCAGAAACTATCCAAGTTTGCCAAAAAGTACATGGTGTGGCAAGCGATCTGCTCTTGCGGAAAGCGGAGCGCCCCCTTCGTGATGCGGTCATCACGGTAAACGGGCAGGTTTACCTTAAGGAGTGCCTACAGAAGCGCTTACTACCACTATTGAAGCAGCACGAGGGCCCGACCATCTTCTGGCCGGATCTCGCTTCGTGCCACTATTCAAAGGACGTGTTGGAGTGGTACGAAGCCAACGGGGTCACCTTCGTGCCAATGAAAATGAACCCGCCCAACGCGCCGGAGCTTCGCCCAATAGAGAAATATTGGGCGATTATGAAGCAGGCCCTCCGGAAGAACCCAAAAGTTGTCTAATCGGAGGCAGACTTCAAGAGAAAATGGATTTCTGTTCAAAAAAAACTACAACCTGACGTTGTACAGAACCTTATGGACGGGGTAAAGAGGAAGGTGCGAGCATACGGGCTTGGGCTCGAAGTATGAATAAAAAGAAAATGCCAAAAGTTGTTTAATAGTTTTTATTTTACTGTCTAAAATTTTCAAAAGGATCGGTCAACTGGGAGAATTTCTACACCTTTTTTTCCGTGATGCAATTTGATGTGACACACCCTTTATTATTTCAGAAATTAAAAAAAAAATAGTCACAATTAAAGAAAATAGAAACTATAGATCAATAAATCTTGACAAGTACTCATCGTATTTGCGTATAAAAAAACAGTTCAGCGTCAAGGTCGAATAAATTATCAAGATTACCTTATACTTACATGTGAGAGAAAGGGAGGGGAGAGACATATAGAGAAAGAGAGAAAGAGACAGTTCCTTGAAAACTGAAAGTTTTCTGACCGTGACCTATCTTAAGTGTATCGTCGAGTGTATATTGAACAAGCTTAATTCAGCTAAAACATTTGTTACGGACAGATAACAAAAGAACAAAATATAAAAAGTAGAAAAATTCGTGAAGAATAAATTTACAACCAGGAGACCAAATGTTGGGTTGGAAACAATAAGTATAATTAAGGAACCAGCGTAAAATTAGGGGAATAAAAGCAATGACAAAGAAATGGATTTGCCAGTTTATTCTGGCTCGCTAATACAGACAACAAGAACATCGAAATTCGCAAATGCTTTGTCAAGGATAAAGTTTCCACGAATTCTTAAAGTTCAATGACCATTCGCCATCCGCCATCTTTGGTTATGGCGAACAATATCTCTAGCATTCAATCAAAAACTCATTCTCTGCAATTTATTTGAAAACAATTCAAAACAGTATTCGTACAACGAAAACAACTAATAAAAAATGATATGACAATAGTGTTTTATACATTAAAAATCTTGAAGATCTTTCAATAGCGGCGAATTTAAATGAATTCTTTTCACATAACTTCTCGTAACATTTATCGAATAAAAAAAACGTTCGATCGAGAGTTTGGAATTAATTGATGTCTGATTGTAGTGTGCGCCATAATTGATACTAGTTAAGGGTCAATTATCTGCACGTTTAAATATTTATAATTTGACGTGGAGTATTTAGTATTCATTTTTTTTCGATAATCCTTCATTGAACGATCAATTTTTCAAATATCTTCTATAATCGAGAGCGAATCTTTAGATGAAATTTATCATGAATCGCATAAAAAGGATGACTTAATCAATAATCACGTCCTCGTTCCGTCTTGTAATGACGATTTACTGGAGCAAATACTGCCGGTGAATAAATGCTTGAATTCCGACTTCGTCTCCAATATTCGTGTCTGACTGCCTCATGAGCAACATCTAAAAAAAAATTAACATTTGTCTCAGTCAGTATATCTATTATCTTTTAGGGATATGCTTACCCGGATGTTGCACATAAAATTTGTCGTAGGAAATTCGATAGTAGCTCTGACGATAAACTTTTCCAATTGTTTCAACGAGCTTTTGTAGATAGGACTGGTGACACTGACCCTCTAGGTGATAATGTAAATGGCCAACATTGAGCCCTTGATAACCGCATACCGTGCAAGTGAGTCGCGACGGAAGTCTAGATTCGTCCACTCTTATTGCGTAGATAACCGATTCATTGTACAAGTGTCGATCTGATAGGAGCGCCACAGCATCGTTTGTGCAGATTTTCATAAACGCGTAATGCACTGGTGGATCACGTCGGTTGTCCGTAGTGTACAATTGGAAATCCATAACATCACCGAATTCACGAAAATAAACCGTTGTTTCATCCACAAAAGGAGCCGTGCCATGGAAACCGACCAAAAGGACATTCATAGTGCGATAATGGTCATTACGAGAAGGCAATACCTTAGGCTCGGTTTGACGGTAATTCTGTGCTTGTACCGTATTATATCTACGTCGTTTATCAATACGTTCTGTTTCATACTCATCGATACGATCGAGACGACGTTTGGCGGTCCCAATCTTTCCGGGCCAATTTTTCTTAGTTAGAAGCGCAGTGGTGCGACCCTTATTATCTTCAATCTTTAATATTTTTCTATTTTCCTGACGACCGCGTGACTCTAGGGTAATTTTCAGTGGAGTCTTCTGGTCTACATTGAATGGCTTAGAGTGCATCTGCTGATATTTATTCAGTATATTCTTAGATCGGCTCATCGATTCGGCTTTTACCCTTATGGAATTTTGTTTGGATGGTGGGAATTCTCTAGTTTCATCGGCATTTATACGGTTTTGTTTGTTTCTGATGCATTTCTCATTATTTTCATTTTCCAGATTCGATGTTGATGATACATTAGGTCCTGATTTGCATTTTGCACTAGTACTGGAACCAACAGGCATTAATGTGATTGGTGAATTGTTCTTCATGTACGACTTGGAGTATGGAGGACCAGGAGGTGGCAGAGGCGGATTTCGTATTATTGATGAGGAATCCGGAACCGTTATGCATTCTATTGTTGGTTCGTTTAATATAACGTCCGATGTTGAGGAGACATTCTCCAGCGTTGGCATCTTTCTAGAAAAACTTTTCGGAGTGCTTTGGGCTCCTCGCTTTAAAACGTTTTCCATGTCGAAATTCATGAATGTTCGTCCCAGTGCAGATTCATTGCTTTCCAGGTTGCAACCTCTCACATCCAAAGCAGGAACTGTAGCATTTCCTTCATCATTCGCTTCGATCAACGCCATAAAACCTTTAACATCATCTACATCACTGTAATAATACGCTATGAATCGTGTATTATTCATGTCAATACCCGCGGGGAACCGATAAAAACCATTACGGTATCGAACATATTTGGTCTCAACTTCATTCATCGGATTAATGCATTTATATTTCATACCAAAACATGTTGCATAGTAACCACGCAAAGATTTTAAACTAAGAGTTTTGTCGGGTTCTAACAATATCCAATATCCAATCTCGGAATATTCAGACTCAGCCACATAAACGTAAAAATACTCCAACTCCTGGTAGTGTTGTAAAAGTTGTTGCTGTGCCATCATTGAACAAGACCGTTGTTGCCCATAGACACCTGCCTTTTTTACATTGAAATTGCTAGCCGTATATGGATTAGAGGTGAGGAAATAGATTAATCTATAGTCGAGCGAAATAAGCAAAACGCTAGAAGTAGTTAAAAGTTTTAACTTACGTTTTTAGCAGTATGACGCAGAAATTCACTGGTAACCGATGCCTTCTACCGCAACATCTTCAACTGCAACCTCAACCGAAAACCGAATTAAAATTTGTGGCTAATCGTCGGATTCACTGTCGGAATTGGACTGCAAACAAGGAAATTAAATTAGAAGGTGGATCGAAGTCTTATGCAATTTAATAGCGAATTCGTTTTTGTTCAGTTTCAACCCCAGTTCCAATCTAAAGGCTGATTTAGACGATGCCAGCCAGCGCTCTAGTTGAAGTATCCAGTGAATAGAGAACAGACACTCTGTTCAGGTTAGAGGCCAATTACTTGTTCGATACTGGTACAAGTAACTTGAACAGATTGTCTGTTCTCTGTTCACTGGATACTTCAACTAGAGCGCTGACTGGCATCGTTTAAATCATACTTAACTGCTGTCGAAACCTAAGTGGTGCGGACTCAATCCACTTCAGTTTCAAGTAAATTCATGCATTTTTTCAAGCGATTTCTTGCAAAAAAAAATTCAGACCACCAGAGATGCCAGATTTATTTGTAAATTCACAAACATATCTGTAAAATACTTTTTATTTTTGTTGCAGACTTTTTGAATATACAGTTGTTTACATTCAATGCAACATTTTTTTTTGTCGGTGTATAAATTCTTTATTTTTCCAGAAGTTAAAAAACAGTAATTACAAAATAATTATTCTAAACTTCGTTTCTCAGCTCGAATTCTAGTGAATCTACATCAATAGCATTATTACTGTGCATAATAAAGATGACGTATTTCAAAAACATTTTCAAAATTAGAGTTTTTGTTGTTGGTATATTCCTTAACTGAGGTCGTAACAAATCTGCTATCTCGAGTCTGCGCCATCCACCAAGCAGCACCGTTATTTTCCGTTGCAGTATTCTCCATGCTAGCTCTACTCGTACGCATTCGCTGAGTTTATGCTGCAAAGTTTCACAACTAGTGTTACAAAACGCACAATTTTCATCATCGGCTCTGTTCATACGGTACATCAGTTTTCTATGTTCGATTTTTTCGTTGATCAGCAAGAAAAGGGTACTTCGCTCACTCGAGTTCAGTTGTCGAGCCGTTATGTTCGTCCATATTTTTTTCCAGTCTGCCGCTGGATACTCACGAGAAACCTTTGGGATTTCCGTTTGTGCGATGAAATAGTTGTGAATAGTATCGGCGGAGGGATTTTGTTGGATATGTGGAGGGAGTGTAGGAAGATTAGAAAGGATGAATTTTAAACAAGGACAATCAGCGGGAGGGGTGGGATTTCTTTGGGTATAAAAGGACATATAAAAGGGAAGGGAAACGATATCACTCACATGTCGATTTAGCAGCAGCGCCTTACATTTGAAAGCTGGCAACTGTAGTTTCAAGCCGCCTGCTTCACTTCTCCGCGCCAGCTGTTGCATTGGAACTCGTGCTACGAATCCCCGCCATAAAAACGTTCCCATCGTCGCAGTTAGCTTTGCCACATGAACGGCAGTCGGTGTTAGAATGGATGCAAGGTACCAAATTTTGGACGTGATGAATGTGTTCAGTAGTATTACTTTCTGGTGCAAGGTGAGTGTTCGAAGTGAGTGAAGATAAACCAGTCGAGAGAATGTAGAAACAAGCGTATCCCAGTTTCATTTGTTCATCAGCCGTATGGAGTTAGCGAAAGTCACTCCCAAAATGCGGACTGTGTTTTCGTTCGGCAACCACGGCATGGTGAGTGGCATGACGTCAGTATAGCCCACTGATGTCGAGATAGATTTCTCCAGACTCAGCCTTGCTCCAGAGACACGTTCGAAATGCTGGAATGTTTCTCTTATCTGCTCCATTCTTGTTGCGCTCGTGCTGATTACGTACGCAACGATGAGGTCTGAATCACATATCTCCTCCAGCCGTCTAAGCAATGGGTTTAGATAGACGACGAAAAGGTGCATGGAGAGAGGATCTCCCTGGCGAACAGATCTCTCGATGAGGAATGCTATCGACAGACGCCCGTTTAGCAAAAGTCGAGAGGTAGACAAGTTTCCGATTTTGGCGAGTAGACGAACGAAACTCGGATTGAATCCGAGCGAGCACATGTTTTGGAAGAGAAAGGTCCGATCGACGACATCGAAAGCGTGACGGAGGTCGAATGATGCCAGTAAGCCACGTTGTTTACTTTTGATCAGCTGGGCGATACGATCTTTAAGCGCGAGAGTGGCCTGGAAAATATTCCGGCCGGAGTTTGAGGATTTTTGACTTTCGGTTAGCACATGGTGAGCACTCATCACGTTCTCTAGACGCTGCTTAAGAATGCGTGAGAGGATTTTATAGTCGGAGTTTAGTAACGAGATCGGTCTATACGAGTGCGCTGTTTGACCATTTCCCTTTTTCTTCACGAGGACGATAACACCATCAACAAATTCAGCCGTGAAGTTTCCCGACAGGGCTTCGTTTAAAACGAGAGTTAGCTCTCTCCAGATGATATCAAATGTTTTAAGGTAGTAACTGTGTGATGGTTGTTTTTTTCCTTCGCCGGTCGCCCAACTGGAACATTGATATAGGCTCACCCGAGATGTATGATTCGTTTATACGGATGAATGATTGCGTAATGTTGCGCTGAAGAGTCAACATTTTCGCTTTTACCCGATTTATAGTGGTGAGCATTGCAGGATTGTGGTAGTAGCCATCGTACGCTAGCCGTAGTTCTGTGTACAGACGTTGATGTTGATGATTGAAGTCGTCGAAAGCGTCCTTCGACTTCCAACGGAAAAATGATTTTATTTTAGGTTTAGCGTACGACAGCCACCACTGAATCCACGATGGGTAATGTCTACGCCGGCGGGTCCAGTATTGCCAGCGCACGTGGAACTCGTGGATGTTATCTGGTGTTAATAGGTGAGGACGGAGATACCAAAAGCCACGACCAGGTTCGCGACCTGATTGCGGGAGGCAGATTCGCGCCGTAACGGCTTTGTGATCAGTAAAGGAGCAAACGTGGGTGTTGGTTGTTCTCAACATGCTCTGTAGTCCACGGCTTACGTACATACGATCAAGGCGTGAAGATGAAGTTTGTGTAATATATGTATGACCGGGCACATTCGGGCAGAGGTGTTCCCAATCATCGTGGAGCTGCAGTTGTTGCACGGATGATAGAAGAGCGGGGCTGGGATTGTATCCAGTCGCATCACGCTGCCTTAACACACAGTTGAAATCACCTGCTATCAATGTGTGTTCTGTGTTATGACAGAGATAGTAAGCCAGAGTGTTGGTGAAGAAGCGCTCTCTCTCCGCTCGGAGGTTCGTACCAGAGGGAGCGTAAATACTGCAAATAGTCGTATTTTGCACCCGTAGCGCAATCAATCGTCCGTCTAAGCTTTTCTCGACATTTGAGAAACGCAGATGCTCTTTAAGCGCTATTGCCGTTCCTCTGCGTGAGTGATCCACGTTGCAAACGACGTTATAACCAGGCAAGAGAAGTTGTTCGTTCTCTACCTCTTGCAAGAGTGCGATGTCGATGTCCAAATTTCGTAGAAAAGTCCGTAGTGCGTTGAGTTTTGTCGAGTTGGTGATGGTGTTGATGTTGATCGTGGTAATGTTATAGTTCGTGAGAGACATTATATTTCGCTGTCCATCTCCTCGCCCATATCGTCAGCATAGTTCTGTCGTTGCTTCTTGCCTGGAGGACGACTACTATTCTTTCTCCGACTGCTTCCCGAAGCTGACGAGTTGTCTGTTTCATTTCCATCGTTGTTTTGACGTGTAACCATTCGGCTGATTGAACCTACCAACAGCGGTGGTGCCATAAGAGAGGTACTTTGTTCGGGAAGGTTTGTTTTCGCGGACAGCTTCAGAGCAGCGAGCGAAGGTTGGGTTGGGTTTTGTTGTTGAGTCGGTGGTTGTGTCTGTTGTCTACCTCTCTCAGCGGCGCTCGCTGTCGAAGGTGCGACAGACATGGTCTTCTGTTTCGATGAGGTAGGTTTCGGAGCAGAAGGTTGTGAACCCTTTTGCTTTGCTACATTGGCATATGTCTTCTGCACAAGTAGTTTCTTGTTTTGTACACAGGAGATGCCATTGTGTGCAAATTCACAGCAGTGGCGGCATGTCTGCAGCTGGCCGGGGTACGTCACATTCGTTGTTTGACCGTCGATGGTGATGTAGCTCTCAATATTGCGCTTTACCATCATGCGCGCAATACGAGCACCAGTCGGGCGTCCAGCGAAGCGATATTTGCTGTCCCAGAGTTGATCGGTGACCGAGAGTACCTCACCGTAGGCGCTGAGAAATTCAGCGATTTGTTCGTTTGTTATATCTTCGGATAGGTCTGTCAGCTTCACCTCTACAGCCCCGTCCTCCAATGTAATACGAAGTTTATATGTTTTACCGTCCACTTCTGTCTCATGCTTGTTGTCGTGCTCTGCCACTATTCTCTGCGCTAGTTCTAGACCGATGACCTTTACAAAGGCACAGCCAAGTGCTCTGCTTGGCTGGAGACGAAGGACTTGCTCATACGACAGGCCCAGCTCGGAAGCAACAAAGTCGTGAAGCTCCTCATATGAAGGCTTCCTCGGCACGTTCGCATAATCTATGCGAAACGTGTTTTCGCGTCGAACACTCATCGCGGCGATATTCGCGGCGGGAGAACTTCACGAAACAAAATAATGATGAAACCAATATATATAACAATCCGAGAATCGATCCGAAAATCCGAAAAATATAGCTGGCGTGTGACTTCTAGCAGGACAATACGTCTGTTCCGCTTAGAAGTTGAGCGCTGACTGATTCATCACAACAAAGATATTTGACTCACCGTATGACATTTTTCCATAGTTTTAATACATAAAAAGTTTTAATATTTAGTTTATATCAATACACATTACGTTAGACCAATTTGTTGAGTTATTCATCAACACTTTGCCGTTCGGCGTAAGCACAGTAGTTATATGTGCATACTAGCGCCTAACTGCCGGTGTCACCACAGTGGTTACGTGCGCAAAATTGGTCGCACCGCAGTGATGTCTGAGCATAGTATCGCTCAGTGGCTGACGACAGTACTTCAGCATCTTTTGCATTCTGTTGGTGTTTTGTTTTGTAACAATATCTTGTACACGTCAACGATTTATGATTTCATAAGTACTTTTGCCCTGACATCATTGCAGACGAAAGAGACGATATGATTCTTCACGATGAATGAAAAATTGCATTCATTTTCTATACATACTATACATTAACTATACTATACTTCGAAATTCCATGTTAAAATAATCATAACTTTTGAACAACTGAACCGATTCAGATAATCGACATATCAAATTGAAGCCAATGATAGATCTTCTTTGAAAAAATATACATACTTTCGAAAAATGTGGATTTTCGCTTTAGTAATTATTGTGTTATCTTTCCATAGTTTTTTCGATTGAATATAAAGGGCGCTATATTTTTACATAATTTTGTTTGAAAGCTGAGGTTTTATACGTAATGTATTTCGAAAATAAATGAAGGGTTTTTTTAGTTTTTGAGTTATGGTTTTTCAAATTTAAGTTGTTTTCAGTATTCGTTCAATATTTATATGCAGCCAGACGAAATATATGCGGCTGGAATCGCAAGTGCAATAATGTTTTTAAATAAGACCAGTCCATTGGCTTCAATTTAATATGTCGATTAACCAAATCGGTCCAGTCGTTCAAAAGTTATGAATTTTTGAAAAAGTAATTTTTGGAAGAAAAGTCAAAAAAATGATTTATCGTACCATCGGTTCAATTTGAAAAATCATAACTCATAAATGAAAAAAATCACATTTCTGAGTTCTGGATATGTTATGTAAAAGACCTCAGTTTTCAAGAAAAAATTTAAAAAAAATATAGCGCCCTCTAGTCTGGAGCCATGAGAACATCAAAAATCAAATATAGTCAATAATTACAAAAACAAAATCCAATTTTTTTGCAAGTGTTTTTCTAAAAAATACCATTTAATTTTATTTAGTTTGATTTCGGATGACCAAATCGGTTCTGCAGTTCGAAAGTCATGAATTTTCGAAAAAGTTCTGAAAAAAAACAAAATGAATGAGTTTTTCGGACCACCCTAAAATATTGATTAGCACCATAATGAAAAAATGGAAAAATACGGGTCAAATATTTTGCGATAAAGGACAAATCTACCACTTTTCACGAAAATCTGGAAATAAATATACAGCCATTCCATGTGAATGCGATATAGTGGTTCTCAAGGGGCAAAATGATTTTTCGTATCACCGGTTAACTTTGAAAAACCATATCTCAAAAACGAAAAAAGAAGCATCTATGAAATCGAGATATGTCATGTAAAACATCCTCAGCTTTCAAGAAAAATATAAAAAATATAGCGCCAATGAAAACAATAAAAAACAACTACAATCGATAATTACGAAAATGATTTTTTTTGCTAGCTCAATATTTTTCAATAAAAAGCTAGCTCATTGGCTTCAATTATATATGCCGATAATCTAAACCTATTCAGTGGTTCTAAAGTTATGAATTTTTGAAAATGTCAATTTTGGGAAAAAGTAGGAAAAATGATATTTCGGACCACACTAAAATGGAAATGGTCACCCCAACGAAAAAATAAAAAATATGGGTCTAATGTTTTGCGATAAAGAACAAAACCATCACTTTTCATCGCAATCTGAGAACCACTATATCGGTTTGGCATGGATACAGCCGTTCCAAATATACAAAATATATAATACAAAATATATAATAATATACAAAAGACAATCTTACGTGCATCGCGATGTATAAAGTATTAATGAATCTGTGAAAAAGACATTTCTACAGATCCGCACTTTTACAGACATTTCCACATTTTCAATAGACTTTCACAAATTTTTACAGACCTTTTTTAAAAATCTTCTGGCAACTCTTCGTTCCACTTTTTATCGAATATTTTCAAATCGCAGGAGTAAACATTTACGTGACTGTGACTTCGTTTGTTTTTATTCCGTAAGGAAAAACATTATATTAGGGAAAGTGGACATTGGAAATGCGTTGCTCAGTGAAATGCTGCCCGAATACGAGTGAAAATGTTTGCGTAAGCTTTTATCGATTACCCTCGGAAACGATTTTAAAGACGTGCTGGGTCGATTTTTTGCGGAGACAACAAACTAGTTCCGAATAAGGGTTCCCGTATCTGTGGAGTAAGTACGATGTTTGAATTATTGAAAACCAAGTGTAGCAAACCTTTCATACATATTTTCAGGATCGTTTTGATAGAAATACATCGTTTCGTTTCAACTGGAAAGGAAACCTCGTGAAAAACTGTAATGCCTTCCCAACAATTAAACCGGCATTTGACTCGGAGGATTACGTTCATCATCAACAAGAAGTGCAGATTGCTTTATCGTTATATTCATCATCAGCACTAGCGGATCATAATTACGCGGATTCCATTCGGTCAGCTTCACTAGCAAGGCTGTTTTCACCAAAGTTAGAAAAAACATTTCACTTTTGCTATGTATTTATGTATCGAAATTCGTCAATGTCGAATTTTGCTCCCACATTGAAATCTTGGAGTGAACTAAGCGTTATTCGTATGTTGTTGATATCGTGTCAGGTTGTGATACCTTGCAATATGAGATGTTCTTTCATAGATGCAATGATCAATTAAACAATTGAAGGAAAATGTAGTTCATTCATTTTATAAGTTTAATTATTTTTGCCTTTGATAATAATACCTTTTTTATAGTGTTGCTTATCATAAGAAAAATAACACTCCTGATCGTTGGCTCTGTTTTAACATTTCAATTGGATCTTTTTTGACAGCCGTTTTGATTCAGTCCGCACTACCTAGGTCGAAACGTTTTTTTATTCACTCAGTTTCAACCTAGTTTCGCACTAGGTTCAACCCGAAAGCTGTTGGGTTCGCACTGATATGTTTCACGGGTTCGCACTCAGGTTCCCCAATACAACCATACTGAACTGTCAAGTTCCGAGTACTGTTTTGGATATTTAAAAATAAAAACTGTGAAAATGGAAATCCTGCTGCTTTTGCTTTTGTATTATTGGAATCTTAATCCAATTCGGATTCCGATTTTGAAGAGTCTATTCGCTTGGTCCATTTGATCTGACATAGAATAATTTACCTCCCAAGCTCTAATATCGCCACTAGACGTCGACACTGTGCATTTGTCATCGCAGATATAAACAAATCAGACTATGGGCCTGATTCTCAAATACACTTCACGATGGAAACAAAATGAAGTGTATCCGCTATGACAACGGTACGGTGTCGACATCTGGATACGAAATTATTTTCCCACTAAAACTTACTATAATATCAAATTATCTTCAGATAAAATTTTGGTATGAGATTATTATACCACATGAAGAAAACAACATTTTCCATTCACATTGAACACCAGTTTAATACGAAGAAGGTATTTTTCATTAATGATTTTTATTTGAAAAGTACTCATTCTGCCTGAAAACTCATTATTATCTTCGACACTCCACTAACTCGTGAAACGTAGTTCAATGGCGTGCCGTTTATTTCGTTTCCACCGTGAAGTGTATTCGAGAATCAGGCCCATACCGTTTCATGTCATGAAAATCTATAAAATAAAATTGTGTTGATATCAATACAATTATTATTGTTGCGTTCAATGGGTTTTTAGCAACTTTAACATTGGTTAAGAAAATTATATTGCAGAGCTCGGAACACTGCCACAGCTGCTTCTGCTGCCAAAAATAGTAAACGGAAAAGTATTACAATCATCCGGAAAACTAATTTCGTATGCAGATGTCGACACCGTACCGCGAATATGTTTCGTTTCGTTTCCACCGTGAAGTGTATTCGAGAATCAGGCCCTATGACTCAGGAATAACATTTTATTGAGTAGTTTTTATAGCTGTTTCGATGATGTTGTCTGGCATCAGTGTCAAAAAAATAACGGAAAATTGAAAAATGAAAATTTAACTTTCAGAGCACTAGCTCGAATTTCCCGACGGAGATGAAAAAATGAGCACCATTGTGGCAGCCATTTGTGGCTTCCTTCCACCTTCACCTTAAACGAATGAAATCTCGCGTAACTTTTGAAAAGGTCCTATGTAACAAATGTAAACAAATCGAGTTAATGGATGCACACTATCAGTTTTCAATCATTAAATGTATTGTAAAAACAATTGTTCAAGTATCTATCCTCTTCATCTTTTGATCACCGATACAAAAAATGTCCAATGTACAAATTCGGATTTTCAGGTGTACACAGACACCTGAAAGAATCTATCAGACTGATATTCACCCCTGTTCCAGGACCCGATCGGATTTGAAGTTAGCACGAACTGAATTTGGGCCTGATAATGTCGTAGAGAGTAAATTGACTAACTTGGATGAATTATTTTGATTACAAATGAAACGGATATTCGGTATCCGGCCTATCCGGCCAATATTTGCTATTCGGCTGGAATACTAAAGAAAAAAAACAATAATTTCTTAGTCATCGATTTTGTTAGCAATGGGTTTTTTTTCCTGAAGACGACGTTGACTATTATTTCCTTTGCCATTTCAGAACTTGCAATTTTTGTTATTTCTTCAAACGGTGTCAGAAGCCTGACTCACTGCTTCACTTTTGTGTCGTCAAATTAGTGGGTTTGTAGCTCCCTATGATAGTTTTGATAAAGTACCCTCTTTCAGATTATCATCCATGATGTTGTTTAGTCTTAAATTAAAATAATTAATTGATGTTATTTGTTTATTTAAATAAGTAGTGCAGTAGAGCCCCGATAATCCGTGAAATAGATTGACAAGCTCACCGTAGATAGCATTCGTGGATAACGGAATAAAAGACTTATAAGTGGTGCAAACTCGTAAAACAAATATTTTAACATCAAAAGTATGTTTTATCAATACAGAAATCATTAACCTACCCGTACACAACAGTTGTCAGATAATATGAAAAACTTGATTAAAACAAATAGCAAGAGCCTACCACTAGCTGACAAATTCCGGAAGGCCTATTATATTAATATGTAACTCACCTTCACAGATAATCGCACAGAGGTTCCATTTTCTTACTCTTACCAGGCCAGTTTTAACATTATTTCAATATATCCACAAAAATCTTATCAGAATGAATGTTCTTACTGAAATTTTTTTCTCAAGATTCTTTGCGAAAATCTTTAGCACTATTGCTGTAGTCTTAGAGCCCCCGTAGACTGCAGACTTTTTACCGGCCGATAGTTTGTAGTTTGGTAAGCTTCTTAATCAGTACAAAAGACTTATTTCGGCTTATGATGTAGGTGACTCGAGAGACCATCCTGGAGGAACCCAAATTGTTCATCATGGGAGACACTATTTTCATCCGCAAAGAAAAAATATTCGGCTTTGAGTTGATTCTTCAAATTTCAAAATAAATTTGAATATGTTTGTTCCTTGAACACTGTTCGAACTTAGTTCGAAACTCCTTGAATCGGTCTTGTTTATGACAGATCAAAGCTGGAATTTATTGCATTTAGTTTAGTAACAATTTGTTTTCAAATTTTATAATAAAACTTACAATTATAGTTTCGTTCTAAAGTTCCTTGCAGATGCCGCTCAAATAACGACGGATTATTTTTCAAACCTAGTTTGAGTTTAGTTTTGATTTAATTATATGAGTTTGGATGAATATAATAATATTTGAATTACTCACTTTTTTTTTATCCCATTTATTTATTAGACTCATTAGCATTTAGCTGTAACAGAGCCGGGTTTAATCGTGTACATGTACATATGTTTATGTTTCTATGAATTGTGAATTACACAGTAGTTAGTAGTAGCCATTTAGGCGTTAAGTTATCTGTTCCATTACATTATGGTAAAATACACAGTAGTAGCCATTTAGGCGTAAGGGTATTCTTTCTGTTCATCCATTGTTCAGCAGACCGAACAGCGGAGACAGTTGATATTGATCATTGTTGAGTTATTTATAGAACAGCAGCCCGATGTTTCTTGCAGAGCAGAGCACTTGTGTGGATGAATCGATCTTTGTTCCACCGTGGATCGATTTCCATCGCTGATGATGCTTGCGTGGACGTAGTTATTCTATAACAACACAAAGATGATCAATTGAGGGCCCTGAGTTTGAACTCATGATCGATCGCTTGGTAAGCGAACGCGTAACCAAGTGGCTACGAAGACCCCCAATTACTCACTATCAGCTTTTTAATAATCGAATTGAATTCTCGATTCTCCTGCTGCTATTCAATTTTCTATTGCTGTAAGTTAAGTTTGATTTATACATTGAATAGTGTAATAAATTTTATAATGATTACTTACAGCGATTTCAAATAATTAATCTACTTAATAAAAAATCTCTACGAAAACCTCTATATAATTTACTTCCAACTTCTTTTGACTTTGATTTCGAATACCTATTCTTTCTCTACTCCAACTTTTCTTTTGTTTTTCAAATTCCATTTGTTTACTTTCCTCCTTTTGTTTTGTTTACACCGCAGAACATATAGCTCCCGAAGTAGTCTGCGATCACTTAGTAAACATTCCTAATTTTCAGCGGCGGGATTTTTGCGCTCAGTGCAGTGTTCCCAGCAAACACGTTTGATTCACACCTTCATGTAATATTCTTTTGCTTTTCATGGGATGAGTGCATTCGATCACTTCAGCTAACCCTCTAGTGCTATCACTACAGTTTATTGTTTTGATTACAAACATGCGGACCCTTCACTTACTTTGACCGAATTTGGTGCGTGCGAACATTAAGTCTTATTTTTTTTCATTAAAGTTATGAATTTTTCTGCCGCTCCAAACATCGCCCGCGATGATCCGGCTAGTTTTGTTTGTGCGGAAAGTATTAAATTTCGTAAACTCCGACCACAGAACATTGTACATCGTCTACGCAACCGAGAGATGGGTTTCACCGTTAAACATCCTCAGCATTCGGCGCGCGAGTTCTATCAGAATGTTTACCCTAATGTGACGGTTATGCATGTTGAGAAACCGGCTTGTTATTTACGGAAATTTAGTCCGGACGGCAAATACTTGATAGCATTCTCGTGCGATCAAACTTCCCTGGAAATCTATACATACCATGGGTGTTCTGCGGCAGCTGTGTTATTCGATCGATGTGAGGACACAGAACTAATAGAACGATGTGGGGAAGAAAGTGAAAATTATGATATTCGAAGGTACATCTTTGAGAAATTGTTTAAGGTAAGAATTAATATCTCATTTTGAATTATCAGTATTGTAATCCTTCAATTCTGGCCAGCTCAAACACGTCGTCAGCATGGACGACAACGAGAAGCAGCTGAATCGCGAATGCAGTTTATTCACTAATGATGGCAAATATGTCATTGTTGGATCGGCTTTGTTCATACCTGAGGAGAATCGACCACACTTCTATGAACTGTATACGAACAATGAGGCTATAAAGCCTACGGCTAGTTGTCCACTTGAAGATTACACATTGTACATTGTGGATATCAAGAATGGCTATATTTCGGATTCGAAGGATTTCAAAGTGGATAAAATTATGCTATCGCATAATCAAGGAGTTTATCTGTACAACGATACGCTAGCGGTGCTCTCGATTCAGCATCAGACTATTCATATATTCTCGATTGCCGAAGGGACGTTCATCATAGAACGAGCAATCGGAAGATTTTGCTGCCCTGATGAGAGCTACTTGTATAATCTAGGCACAGCAGGAACAGAAGCAACGGCAAACATGCGTGCCTTTAGAGAGCCAACAATCAACAGTTTGAAGCACAAAATTTTGATTTTCCTCTTCCGACATGCACAGGCAAAAGTGGAAAGCGGGGAGGACCGTCATGCTCTACGCACGTTTTATCGTCGATTTGATGAATATAAAAATCTCCGCATGTGGAAAATGCAATTACTGGACGACGATCATTTGCTTATCAAATATGCGAATGAGGATGTTGTTACACTAAAAACGATGGAACCAAACCACACCAATTGTGTGTTCGTGTTTTATAATATCTGGAAGAATAAAGTCATAGGAATCTATGGAGGTCAATCGCCGGAGCTGCTTTATCTGTATGAGAACTTTTGCGACTACTTTCGCAACGCTAATCTAGCATATCAGACGCAGTTCACGTGTTCCCCTAGTAATAATATTTATAGTAATCTAATTCATCAGCGCTTCAAGCAAACAATGATCGGCGCTCGAGGTGGAGGTGTTCAGGAAGCTACCAAACGTATTCTTGCACAGCTACCAATCAGTGCCCAAAGCTACAGCAGTTCTCCATATCTTGATCTCGGTCTTTTTAGTTACGACGACAAATGGGTATCGGCAATGGAACGTCCGAAGGCGTGTGCCGAGTTTCCCATCCGATTCTTTGCCCGCGATTCGAGCCTACTTAAGTTCAAAATTTATGCCGGAGCACAGCTTCTGCCGACAAGTTCAAACTCTCGACGGCTGGTGGCCTTCACTTTTCATCCAACGGAACCGTTTGCAATCAGCGTCCAACGAATCAACGCCGAGTATATCGCAAACTTCCACATTCGAATCGCACAAGTGCGAATACAGCGGTGATTCACCAAAACGAGGCGTGAATTACATCTAGTTTAGTAAAGTTTTATAATATCTGTTAAGATACTTGAATAAGACATGACTGACATTAGCCACCTGTTTAACTCTCTGCTTTCTGATGCTACATCCCACGAAGAGATTGATTCTTTTTCACAATATTGTTTCGTCTATAGTTCTCCAACTCCGTGCCGCACCGATTCTTGCCAAATCCCGCTCCACCTGGCCCAACAACCTCGCTCTTTGAGCTCCTCTTCTTGTCCCCATTGAATTCGATGCGAACACCATCTTTGCGGGACTGCTATCCGACTATCTTGCAACATTCCTTGGCGATTTTTCTACATACTCAGTTTCTCTGTACATTGACACAAGTGATTATGAGTCCTCTTCGAACAACTTCGAACATGCTTCGTGTCCATAGAGGACAGCCAGTCGAATCAAAGCTTCATACATGATACTCAACGTACGGTTTTAGTTTGTTGGACCTTAGGGATTTCGGCAGCCTATAGTAGTCACGACTTCCGTTGACCATGCGTCTATACGGTTGTTGTAGCTGACGGTTCTCCTTAAGGCGACATTCCATCTATTCGATTTGATACATGCTGCAAGTCAAGTAAACAACAATGGATATTAGATTTGCGCAATTTTTCATTTCGTTTCCACCAGATATTTTGTTATTTCATTATTGTGGTGAATCATGGTAATCGTCAATAAATAACGTAGTTGCTCCAATATTGTCGTACACGTCGCCCGACCAATTATGTCGTAAAAAGATACACACCAATAAGCAAGAACCATTGACTTGTAGCATGTAGCAAGTCGAATAGATGGAATACTGCCTTTATTGTTCATCGTTGCCTGGATCAATCTTTTCTACTTTCGATCATACGGTATAAGGCATGATGTCGACGCCAACCTCTCTCAGTTTCTATTCTGTTTTCGCATTTTCGTATGACAATTGTCATGCTTGAATATAACGCAAACAAGCGCATAATAAATATGAAGCGCAACAGGCGCATTTGCATACGAATGTAATCACTGCCAGCAAAAAGGGACTATGTGTTTCTCCTTTCCGTCTTTCCTTAGCTTCCAAAGTCAAGCGCGCCAGAGTTTTATGACTCAACCCAAGCGAGAATTGATCGAAATAAATAGAACGCTAAGCGATAGGACGCTGGGCGTAGAAATAATATTTTATTGCTAGCAATAAGGTAAGACCCAAGGCGAGAGCGCTGTATGGGCCACCCGAGAGGTGATAAGAATTGTTTTCTTAGGTCTAGCGCTTCATCGCATGAGCGTGAAGAGCAGAGAAGAAATAGGACGCTAAACGCATGTGTTTTAGCGATAGGTGGTATATAATTCTTCTTCTTCTTTCTTGGATGGCACTAACGTTCCAGTGGAACTTTTGCCTTCTCAACGTAGCATTACTTGCGTCATTTTTATTAGTAATACTTGGTTGAGATTTCTATGCCGAATAACACGCCTTAAATGCACTCTGGAGTGGCAAGCTCTGGAATACGCGTGACCACAGTGCAACCCGGAAGAATTTTCTTTAATGAAAAATCCCCCGGCCAGAACGGGAATCGAACCCGAACCCCCGGCATGATAGTGTGGGACGCTAACCACTCGGCCACGGGAGCACCGGTATATAATTTATGACGCACAAATTTAGTATTAGGGCAATAAGCCATAGAGCAGCGCATAATAACGCGCTAAGCGAAGGAAAGGCGTAGATGGAAATAATCATGCATGTTTGTTTGGGACCCTACGCTAGGGATGCCAGGTGATTTTTTCAAATGTCTTCACATGGTACGTAAAAATGTCTTAGTTTCCCTGGTTTTCAGCCACGTTTTGATCAACGATCGGCACCTCTCTGATATCATCGGCCATCTGTGAACCTTTCTGTGCGGATGCATGAATATATGTGGGTAGCACTGCAGATTACCGACAGCTTTATGGCATCCGCCTCAGTATATAAACCCCGGTTATGGCGCCTCCCTTGGCAACGCTTTCACACAATTACGCTCGTGTGATACTGTTGTGTTCACTTTGGATACAGTGTGTACAAACGGTTGACGATAAACGTCATCAAAAGAGTGACATTAAGAAACGCTTGTTAACGCATAGGAGGTGATTTATAAATAAACATTGAACGAGTTAGGCAGAACGTTGTCGACCATAGAGATAACAACTTGTGTTTCTCTCCATCTACTCTGTGCCCTTATTCATTTCAGTTCGTTGACCCAGGCCAGAGTTCAGTGAACTCTTTTTATAAAACATAGTCCGAACTTTGTTTATTTTAGGGACGACGAGTAAAAAGAAGAGCCACTACGCGAGTGCAAAAAGTGCTAGTGGTAATAAAAAAAGCATAGTCGCTATTGCTATTGTTGCTGCCGCTCTAGTTGTTTCGTTGGCGAGACGCGTCCATACATTCCGTGACGCTTTCTGAGAAGATCTTTTGCAACCGCTAAGGGAAATCAGGTTGCGAGGACATTTTTCCTTTTCCTGGTGCATTTTCCTCCCTGGTACTGAGGCCAAAGCGAAGCGGTCTATGCTGGTACGCTGGGAGCTTCTGAATCCGGATAATACCATCGAACGTGTATAGCACGATGATTGGACGTAAAGGGTACTCGTTGGAAGTGTACAGGTGGCCGCTCATCGCACGCAGCTACGGAAAACCAATGACGAGCGACCACAGAGGCCGAACGTGTTTGTCGTTAGTCGGGATGTGGAACCCGAGCAGGAAGTTCAGAACATCGAGATGGAAGTCAATAATGATGATAATGAGAGCGAATGAGCTTGGCGAATGTTAAACTGTTGGCGATGGTTAAACTGCGTTCTAAACTACCTGTCATCAATAACACAAGACATTAGCGCTCACCACGGTATCACAAACGATGACTGCAGGAGCCGAACGTTGCTGACATCTCTGTCGGGAAAAAAGCACCGCATGGAAGAGAAAGAGTGAGGAGATGGAGCTGCTCTATCGTTCTGGAGAATCGCGGGAGTTCTTCAAGAAACTAAACGCTTCGCAAAAAAGGCTTTGTGCTGCGGGCCGAAATGTGCAGGCATCCTGACGAACAGCACTAGGATGAACACCTGAACAGTGCGCAGGCAGGAGACCAGGATGGCGTTAATGAGGACTACACCGGTGCAGTGAACAACGATGACGTACCGCCCCCGACAACGAGTGATGTTAAGGAGGTTATTAACCAGCTAAAGGACCACAAAGCAGCTAGTAAGGATACACTCGCAGCGGGGCTCTTTAAGAGGATTGGCGGAGCGGAGCTCACGATCCTAAATGGTGCCTTTCAAATTCTTTCGTCCGTTTTTGTCATCAAATGCTAATAGTAAACAAATTTGTGGGAGTTTATCAGATCGGATTCATGTGCGGTTGCTTGACGATGGACTATTTTTTTACACTGCGGCAGATCCTCCAAAAGTTCCGCGAGGATTAGGTCCCTAAGTTGATAACAACTGACAACAACAACAGCCGTGAAACTCGAAAACGCATAGTTAATGGGAGTCGTATTTACTATGGGCTCCGCAAGTCCTTGACAACTCCGACCTCGCACGAGGTGTACCATATACAAACCTCCGTGGGTCCCAGGAGAGCCTCACTCTTGCAAAAGAGGCTATCGTTGGTGTAGTTTCTGTCAAACGTGCTTCCAAGACTTTGGAATCCCCAGGTCTACATAACAGATTCACGTTTTGTGAAAGATGGTAAGCTCGAAACTAGGACCTAGATTCCATTGAATTTGTAATTGAATTGTGGTGTAATTTGAGGTGCCGCATGATAAATTTGCCTAATATGAAATTCCTTTCTTTTCCATATTCCATATTCACCGGAGCTTGCTCCGACCATATCTCCGGAATCAGTTGAGCGATTCGAACTATATTCGAAAGCGACATCTAGAATTAGAATACCTTCCATTTGGCGATTGCCACATTCAAACTGGTACAGCAGGTGTCAAGTATATTTACTGACACATTGAGGGTGCTGGTGTTACCCCCATGGGGTTCCGGTTTCACCCGCACTGGTTGGTGAACTCTGTTTTTATGTCAGCTTCGAAAATTGACCATTACTTGCAAAATTGCCGTTCAAAAGCACTGATATTTCTTATATCTCATGGAAAATAATCTAGACAATGATTCTGTGAGAGAAACATAACAATATGTGCCATCAGATCTCGCAAAACAATACTTTCCCTTATGAGGCCGGGCTTGCCCCCAGTTCCCTTATGGGTTTCTGAAAATGTACGCAAATATCGACAAAATAGACGATTTAACTATTCTTTGAAATTGTAGAGAAGTTTTTTGTACGGTTCGAGTTCAAACGGTTCCGAGTTCCAGACGTACTTGAGATCCATGCAGAAGCGTATAGCGCTCGTAAGCGAACGCGAGACTACCAACACGACTCATACGTGCCACAAACGTAGCGCGGTGGAGCGCATATTGAGTCGCAGTTTGGTGTAAATAACATGTCACTAGCATTCAATGACTGATTAACACAGAGTTGCGCGATATATTTATTTACTAACACAATAACCCGACCAGTACAGCCATACAGTGTCAAACCCACGGCTCTATATGATTGTTCACCAACACAACTACCACAACCGGCATGACCAGCACGAGAAACTGTGGTTCAGCCACAGCGTCGCGTGAGTCGTGTCTCACGAGCGCTCCACCATCTCGCGTCATTTGGCCAATTTGCGCCGTTCTATCTGTTTTCATTAGCCACAAAAACAAGCGCTATATCGCGCCAAGTTACTCGCGCTATATGCGTCTCAATTTGCGCCTTGCCTGATGCTGTTCTTGTTGAAATCGCCTACGAGCAAAATGATGTTTCGAACACCCAGACATATACCGCTATGCAACGTAAATAAACAACAGAGGACGAAACACGAACATCAAAACATAATATCGCATTCCATGATTTTAGAAGATATTCAACCCAAATTTGAAACGCTATGGAGCAATACCTGAAACAGTATTGTGATGAAGAAATTACAAACTTACTGAACAATGCGGATGATTTGGTACACGTTTCGGTGAACGTCAGGTGAGTGTGGTAAAGAAAAAGATATAGCCGTTATATATTATTCTCAATTGAACATTTATAGCCTTGCCCACCTTCAGCGGAAGCAACCAACCCTATATGAAGCAATTCTACAATGCAGCCGCGATGAGCAACCAAGATGGGATGCGTGTCTTTTGAACGCTCAAAAATCTCTGGTAGAAGGTAACATGTTTCTCGATCCAGGCTTTCAGATCAAACAGAACTGCCACGTTCGATTCGTTAACATGCCTCAAACGGCGGCAGAGGCGGTGAAAAGAACACCCTTCCCTAGCAACGATAATGTCGGTCAGTTTATGCAGATCAAAGGCAGCGTAATTCGTATGACCCAAGCGCGGTTTCTTGAGTTCAAGCGCGAGTATGTGTGCAGCCGTTGCAAGATGGAATTCCGTATCGAGGCGGAGTACGAAAAGAACTATGTGTTCGATCCACCTAGATCATGCCCATTGGCCACTCAGACGGGTTGCAAGGGGATTCCCCATCAGAAGAGTGCCCAACCGCAGGCGGATTACTGTCGGGATTTTCAAGTAATGTGCCCTACTTTGGACAAATCAGTTTTAAAGATTAACATTGTGGTTTAACGTTCCTAGGAAATAAGAATTCAGGAGCTTATGAGTGAACGCAATGTTCCCGCATCGCTTGTGGTTACCCTGGAGAATGATCTGGTGGATAGTTGCCAACCAGGTGATTGTGTGTCAGTGGTTGGACGGATTGAACGTCGCTGGGGTCCACTGCAGCCAGGAAAAATAACTGAAGTCACTGTGGCCATGAGCGCAAACAGTGTGTCGAAAGATGAAAACAAGATGAATTTGGGAAAGGATCTACCAGAGCATCTGGTATTCGTGCGAGCCGAGTGGCAGAACACGATTAAAGAGATCGGTGAGCTGGGAGCGCGGGATTTACTCGTGCAATCGATCTGTCCTGGTATTCATGGAATGTATCCGGTGAAGCTAGCGATTGCGATTTCGTTAGCCAGCTGTACAGAGCGAATGTTAGGATGTGGGGCAAATGTACGAAACCATTCGCACCTGCTGTTGGTGGGTGATCCTGGTTTAGCAAAATCCAGACTGCTGAAAAGTGCAGTTGAGATATCAGCTCGATCCATTTTTACCACCGGAATGGGATGTTCCGCAGCTGGATTAACTGCCGCCGCCGTCAAAGAAGACGGAGAATGGCAACTGGAAGCTGGGGCGTTGGTTTTAGCCGACGGAGGCGTATGCTGTATCGATGAGTTCAATCTCATGCGCGAACAGGATAAGACTTCGATTCACGAAGCGATGGAACAACAAACGGTCAGTATGGCGAAAGCAGGATTAGTCTGTAAACTAAGCACCAGATGTGTGGTTTTAGCGGCCACCAATCCGAGAAATCTTTTCTCCCTTACCGAAATGGTTGAGAATGAAAGTGCAAATTTAGGCGTTGGAGGACCACTGCTTAGTCGATTCGATTTGGTGCTAACTTTGGGCGATACTCGAGATTGCGAATGGGACATCCATGTGGCCAACCACATTTTGACACAATCAATGGAAGAAGAAGCACAAGAGGCATTCGAGGAAGTTCCGTCTGGGGGATATTGGACTTTGGAACGATTGAAAACTCATTTTTTGGCTATCAAAGATATCAATCCAAAAGTCTCCGATGATGCCAATGCTATACTGGGTGAGTGAATTTTGATTCGGGTTGAGCTCATTCTACTTATTGAGCAATTCCACGCCAAATAAGTCGACCGCTGACCCGACCTTCTACGATTTTTTTTAAACTTGGTACTTATGATGAAAGCTTCCTACAAACACAATTTTCATTATCATGTGACCAATTTAAATCACGTCTGTTTTTTTAAGAGGGCGTAATCGAAATCATCGATCTTTCTTTCAAAAAATCGTAACTCAAAATCCAGATGTCTGATTAAAATATGATGTTCAACAAAGTTGTTGGAAAATCAATGAACTATTTATGAAAAACTAGCTGACCCGGCAAACTTCGTCCCGCCCAAAATTTGTGTTTTTATATCAATACCTTCAAACATCCACGTTTTCTTACTATGAGCAAGTTCATGGGTCCAATCGCAGAACTGTTCATTGATTGATCTTCTAATTGACCCCGTTGAATTCACCTTTTACTATAAAATTCCTAGTATTTCTAACAAAACTGTTTCATTCCTATGGCAGACCCTCCCTCTTCAGAAAGGTAGGAGGAGTGTGAAATGTTTCTTGCTCCCTAAAACCTTCACATGCCAAATGTGGTTCAGTTTGCTTGATTAGTTCTTGAATTATGCAGAAATGTATGCTTCATTTGTAGGGCAGTAACAACCATTTGCTTGAATAATTCTCGAGTAATGCAGAAATTTGTTTTTCATTTGTATGGCAGCCCCCCCTTAGAGAGGGGGGCGGGGTGTCTAACCACCATAGAAACATTTATTGCACCCTAAAACCTTTAGATGCTTAATTTAGTTTCATTTGCTTGATGGATTCTCGAGTAATGCAGAAATTTGTGTTTCATTTGTATGGCAGTCCCCCCTTAGAGAGGGGGGTGGAGAGTCTTACCACCATAGAATCATTTATTGCACCCTAAAACCTCCATATTGTGGAACGAAGTGGATCGGAATACAAAACCACGAAAGAAAAAAACAAGCTTAATAGTTTAACTTTTATTAGCGACCGTTTCACTTGAGAATTAATCTTCGAATGATAATGAAAGAACACACGTTTTTACACATTTTGTTCATAACGGTTGGCAATACTTTGGCTCCGCTGTAAGATGTTGCTGCGCAGTCATGAATAACGAGGGGCGCACTGATAATTATAACACATATGCCAAATTTCGTTTCATTTGCTTGAATAATTTTCGAGTAATGCAGAAATTTGTGTTTCATTTGTATGGCAGCCCCCCTTTAGAGAGGGGGGAGGGGTCTCAAACTATCACGAAAACCTTCCCCGGCCCCAAAAACCTCTACATACCAATTTTCATGTTGATCGGTACAGTAGTTTCCGAGTCCATAAGAATCAGATGAACAGACAGACAGACAGAAATCCATTTTTATATATATAGACAACATCTTAAATGTACTGTTGAAAAATCCTTCTCAAAAATTGAATTTAATATTAAAAACTTTTATATCTCAAAACACCTCCCTTCGATATTTTTTTTGTATATTGTATATTTTTGTATATTTTCAATTTTTTTGTAAACCCCTTTCAATTTAACAAAGTTTGACGTACAGTGGTGCTGTGGTAAACTCGCCTAAACGGAGATATTAATTTTTGAAAATATATGAAATTTCAATACCTTGTAAAATTGTAACAATTTAAGAAAAGTAATATAAAAAATGAAATCTACATACGATTCAACATGAAAAACTATATATAACGTTTTGTCCTGGGACCAACCGTTCTCGAGAAATAACCATTTTTTTATAGTGAAAACGATGTCAGTGAAATTTCTATACGATGTCGGAACATTTATTTGTTTTTTTGTTTTATTTTTTGTTATTTCCATCGAAAATTCTTTCACATACCCTTTATATTTGCGAAGAAAAAGCAATAGATACAAAACTATGAACGACTTTCATTTATTTGAACTATGATTATTTATATCTATTCAACATTGCGCTAGAGGGTGAGACGAGCGGCATTCAACTTGCGAGGTACGATTTTCAATAAATCCTGTAAATTCATCTGCTTCGGTGATGACGTAGACATTGTCGGCAGAACATTTGAGACGATAGCCTTGTGTAATGTTCACACCAGACTTAAGCACGAAGCAGAGATAATTGGACTGAAAATCAATGCGTCTAAAATTAAATCCATGCTGGCTTCCGGATCCGAGCACGACAGGACCCGATTAGATAGTTCGAGGTAGTGGACCAATTTGTCTACATTGGCTCAATGGAAACGTCTGACAATGATACCAGCCGCGATTTCCCGAGACGCATTATCAAAGGGAGTTATACCTACTATGGTACGAAACGCTCATAAGACCGGTTGTCCTCTACGGGCACGAAACATGGACAATACTGGAAGAGGACCTGCGAGCACTCGGAGTCTTTGAACGACGGGTGTTAAGAACCATCTTCGGCGGTGTACAGGAGGACGGCGTATGGAAGGATGAACCACGACTTCACGCAACTCACCGGCGAACCCAGTATCCAGAAAGTGATCAAAGCTGGAAGGATACGCTGGGCAGGACATGTTGCAAGAATACCGGACAACTATCCTGCAAAAATGGTGTTCATCGGGAATCCGGCTGGTACGAGACGACAAGGAGCGCAACGAGCAAGGTGGTTAGACCAAGTGGAGCATGACATGGTGAGCACGGGTTGTCCGCGGAATTGGAGAGAGGTAGCCATGAACCAAGTTAGTTGGAGAAAAATTGTGAATCAGGCCATATTGTGAAGACTACAAACGGATGTATTGTGCACTGGGAATTATTCCAATGATAGCTCTGAACCTCATCTTGTAAAACGAAAGTATAATTTTCGGAATAATCACATATTATTATAACTTCTTCCGCCAAACATTGTTCTCTTGTTTTTGAAAATCTTGCTTGTCCATTTTTAATGAAATCGTGATGTATCAACTTATCAATTTTCTTGATGAAACATGAGCAAAATTCTTCTGAAGAAATTTTATTCAATTCAATTTTACATCTATCAGTTGACACCCACTGCTCAAAAGCCACCCCTATAATTTTTTTTATTCAATTGAACTTGAAAGTTTTCTTTTCGAATTACGATTACAATTCACACAAATACTATATCCTGGTGCAGAATTTATTGGAGTTTTCAAAACTGCCTTTCGATTTGTGGTGCGATGGTTGTTTATTGAATTATTCATCATCAAAGTGAAGGGGTAATTTTGCATTAAAACTGAAATACCTCAGTATGGGAAGGTCCTACAGGAACGTTTAAGGAACCAAATGAAAGCTGGTTGATAAAGTAAATTGGATTTGCTGTTGATTTGGTTAGCAAAAAATTGTGTTAATCCAGAATATTCTTGAAAATACAAAGAAAAATCGATTTTTCATTTCTTCCCAATATTGTTGCCCACTTCACCTACACACACCAACACAAAAATATTGTAATACCTTTTATCGGGTGTATATCGAAAATGAACAGTCTTGGGATAAGAACCTTTGAATAGTTATTCATGCAAAATTGCGTGTAGAATCGGTTTTTTTTCGTTACTTTTCTTGTAAACCTAAAATTTTACAAAGTACTGAAATTTCATAACGGCACCACTAGTACATAAAACTTTGTTAAATTAGAAGGGCTTTCTAATAAAAATATACAAAAAAGTATCGAAGGGAGGGTGTTTTGAGATATAAACGTTTTAAATATTAAATTCAATTTTTGAGTAAGATTTTTTAACAGTGCATTTGAAATGTTATTTTTCCTAAATAGTTCATTGATTTTCCAACAACTTTTTTTTTTTTTATTTAAGTCATTTATTTTTACAGGCTCAGTTACATAGGTTTAAAGGAGCCGAACTCTTAGCTATACTTTTATTAGTATATATCAACATGTTTCCTTAAATCTAGGGTTAATAAAGTAGGAAACCGATTACTCGCGGTCGACTCGAGATTAGAAGGGTGACATAGTTTCTTTTGGAAAAGGAGGGGATATAAGGATATTGTACAATGTTCACACTCGCATTCACACTCGCATTCACACTCACGCTCATCATACTCAATTCTTAAATCTATTATTATATCTATTATGTATATACATTTCAGCTTATTCTATAGTTAGTCAGAAGGGAAACAGTCGCTCGCGAAGGAAAAAAAAGGAGAGGATAAGGGTGTACGGACAATCACACACGAAGATCGATAGTTTTAAGGAAAACATATATTAGGGACATGTAATCGAGGTCTAACCGAGCCAACACATCTCTCACCGGTACATTGGGCTGTCTACCTCGGGTCCGAAGGGAGTTTTCTAAATTCGATCTGGCAACAAGATACACCTCGCACGACCAAACAACGTGCTCGATGTCGTGGTAACCTTGGCCACAAACACAGAGATTGCTACTGGCAAGATTGAAACGAAAGAGTAGCGCATCTAACGAACAGTGATTGGACATGAGTCGGGAGAAGGTGCGAATAAAGTTCCGACTCAAGTCCAGACTTTTGAACCACGGTTTGAGGCTAACCTTAGGGGAAATTGAGTGAAACCACCGGCCCAATTCATCTTCATTCCATTTACGTTGCCAATTAGCGATGGTATTTTTACGGACTGAAGAATAAAATTCATTGAAGGCGATTTGACGCTGATAAATGTCGCCCTCAATCGCACCTACCTTTGCTAATGAGTCAGCCCTCTCATTACCCGGAATTGAGCAATGTGAAGGGACCCAGACAAAGGTAATGACATAACAGTGTCTGGATAAAGCACTCAAAATTTCTCGTATTCTCTCAAGGAAGTACGGCGAGTGCTTTTCCGGCCTCACTGAACGGATAGCTTCGACAGAGCTAAGACTATCCGTTACAATGTAATAGTGTTCAACAGGTCGTGAGACGACGCAGTCCAGCGCCCAGTGTATCGCTGCCAATTCAGCAATATACACTGAGCAAGGATTCTGAAGACTGTGTGAGGTGCTAAAAAATTCGTTGAACACTCCAAATCCTGTGGACTCATTCATAGAGGACCCATCAGTAAAGTACATATTATCACAATTGATATCCCCATACTTTGCATCGAAGATCGTTGGAACGATCCTCGATCGTTGGTAATCTTAATATCCATGGATATCTTGCTTCATGGACAGATCAAAATGCACAGAGGAATTGATGTAGTCAGGAAAACAAACACGGTTGGGAATATACGAAGAAGGATCAACCTGCATGGAGATGAATTCATGATATGAACTCATGAATCCGGAGTGAAAATTTAGCTCGATCAGCTGCTCAAAATTTCCGATCACCAATGGATTCATAACCTTACACCGGATGAAGAACCGAAGAGATAATAAATTGAAGCGATCTTTTAGTGGGAGTAGGCCTGCCAAAACCTCGAGACTCATGGTATGCGTTGAGGGCATACATCCCAACGCGATACGGAGACAAAGATACTGAATTCGCTCGAGTTTAATGAGGTGTGTTTTGGCAGCTGATTGAAAACAGAAACTGCCATACTCCATCACTGAGAGAATAGTTGTTCGATACAACATTATAAGATCTTCGGGATGGGCTCCCCACCAGGTGCCGGTAATTGTACGGAGAAAGTTTATTCTTTGTTGGCATTTTTTACTCAGATACCTAATATGGGCCCCCAAGTACATTTGGAGTCGAAGGTTTACCCAAAAGTTGAAGCTTTGGTTTTGCTGGTCTATGCTTCCTAGAAAAAACCACCATCTCTGTTTTCTCCGTGGAGAATTCGATCCCTAGCCCAATGGCCCAGTTTGAAAAATTGTTCAAAGTATCTTGTAAGGGTCCTTGCAGGTCGGATTCGTTAGATCCTACGACAGACACCACTCCATCATCTGCAAGTTGTCTTAGGCTGCAATTTTGTGTAAGGCAATTGTCAATGTCGCTTACATAGAAGTTGTACAAAAGGGGGCTTAAACATGAGCCCTGGGGGGGACCCATGTAAGAGAACCGACTTACTGCCGAATCTCCGTGAGAAAAGTTCAAATGTTTCTCACAAAGCATGTTATATAACATATTATTCAATAGAGGCGGCAGACCCCGAGAATGTAATTTGTCTGACAAAACCTCTATTGAAACAGAATCAAAGGCCCCCTTTATGTCCAAGAATACTGAAGCCATTTGTTTTTTTTCGGCGTAAGCCATTTGAATTTCTGAAGAAAGCAACGCAAGACAATCATTCGTCCCCTTGCCTCTGCGGAACCCATATTGTGTATCTGAGAGTAGGCCATTCGTTTCAACCCATCGATCAAGGCGAAACAAGATCATTTTCTCCAACAATTTCCGTATACAAGACAGCATTGCTATTGGGCGGTACGAATTGAAGTCGGACGCGGGTTTTCCGGGTTTTTGAATAGCTATAACTCGTACTTGTCTCCAATCATCTGGAACAATATTATGCTCCAGGAACCGATTGAATAAATTCAACAAGCGATGTTTCGCCACATCTGGGAGGTTTTTCAGCAAGTTGAACTTAATTCTATCCGATCCCGGAGCAGAATTGTTACATGAAAGGAGAGCAAGAGAGAATTCTACCATCGAAAACTCGGAATCAAGATCGCACCTATCTTGTGAAATATCTCGAACAATTTTTTGTACGGGAACGGAATCGGGACAAACCTTCCGTGCAAAATTCAAAATCCATCGATGTGAATATTCCTCGCTTTCATTCGTTGGAGAGCGATTTCTCATGTTTCGAGCCACTTTCCATAATTTTTTCATTGACGTTTCTCGTGACAAACCTCCCACGAAATTTCGCCAATTAGCACGTTTTTTCCCTTTGATCAAATTTTTGAACTGATTCTCAAGGGCTAAATACGTTTGAAAATTTTCAGGGGTTCCACGTTTTCGAAAAGCTTTAAATGCATTTGATTCATCCTGATAAACTTGGAACATTGGCTATCCCACCATGGATTGGGAGGCCTTCGACGAATAGTGGAACCTGGGATGGGTTTCGTTTGAGCGCGAACCGCGCTGTTTCCAACAACTTTGTCGAACATCATATTTTAATCAGACATCTGGATTTCTAGTTACAATTTTTTGAAAGAAAGACCAATTATTTCGATATAAGTCATATGATAATGAATATTATAGGGGAACCCGGGGCAAGAGTGCCATACGGGGCAAGAGTGCCCATCTGATTATTTTGCCTATTTCCATCTTTTACAATTATTTAACTACAGAACTTTGTTTTATACAGATACTGCATACATCTCACATATTATCAGCCAGAACCTTAAATGTGTTTTATTGAAAAACAGATAAATACTAACTGAGCTTCTTACAACTGCAATCTATATAAGAACGCACAGGCGCAAACTAACGAAATACCCTCAGTTTCTATATGTTTGCATGACTCCACTCATAAATACAAATAGAATAATCATTTTTCTTCAACTTACTGTATGAACTAATTTAAATCGTATGCATTTATTTCAATCAAAAATAAATTTGTTATCTCTCAACTTCCGGGGCAAAAGGAGCCATTATTACCGGGGTAAAAATGCCATAGTCGTAACCTCGAATTCGATCTGTCAAACGCAAATAGTGTAATCGTGGTTGTGTTTGTTGTGGCCATGGATTGTAAATATGAACAGATTTCGTTCCGAAACCAGTGGCAGATGGAAACTATGGTTGTTGCCGTACATTCTGTAAATCATGGAGACGAGCTGCGGAGGAATATATGCCCAGAAGAACATTGGCCAAATATGTGCAGAAGTTAGGCCGTTTTGAAACTGTGTTTTCTAAACAACAGAAGGAGTAACTCGTGAGTCACATCCTTAATATGCAGAAGTTATTTTATGGGCTGACAACACACGACATCCCGAACCTAGGGTATAAAATCGCAGAGTGAAATAATTTAGATCACTTTTTCGAAAAAACGTCCAAATTGGCCGGAGAAGATTGGCTTGTCGGTTTTCGTGAACGCCACCAGAACTTGAGTTTGCGTTCTTTGGAACCACCGTGAATTTCACAGTGCTTTTTTCATCAAAAATTATGGGCCTGATTCTCGAATATACTACGAATACACTTCACGGTGGAAATGGAATGAAACGTATTCGCGATGACAACGGTACGGAGTCGACATCTGGATACGAGATTAGTTTCGCACTAAATTTATCATTATAATATCAAATTATCTTCAGATGAAATTATTACATCACAAGAAGAAACAAAGTTTTCCACTCACATTGAATAACAGTTTGATACGAAGAAGTTAATTTTCATTAATTATTTTTTATTTGAAAAGTGCTCATTCTGCCTGAAAACTCATCATTATCTTCGACACTTCATTAACTCGTAAAACGTAGTACAATGGCGTGCCGTTTATTTCGTTTCCACCGTGGAGTGTATTCGAGAATCAGGCCTTCTATTTTCATAAGATTGGTACTCTTGCCCCGTCGGGGTGGCACTCTTGCCCCGTACAGGAAAAATACAAGCCAAAAACATCATTTTTGTAAATGAAACATTTTCATAGTAAACATAACTTTTGAACAATTTGATGCATAGCTACACCTAAATAGGAGTATAAATGAACAAACCAGCTAAAAAAAAAAATGGAAATATAACAAAAAAGCATTCAAAAACGCGTATTAGCTTAAGATGGCACTCTTGCCCCGGGTTCTCCTAAGTACCAAGTTTAAAACAAAATCGGAGAAGGTCGGGTCAAAATTTGCTATTTTTTGTCTGATTTGGCTCTATTATTATTTACAGCTAGTTACTACAAGCTTTGCCGCTCGGACGCAGCTCGTGATCCATCCCGTACTACGGTTCGTCTGCTGGATAGTTTGGTGCGATTGTCCCAAGCCCATGCTCGTTTAGTGTTCCGCGAAGAGGTCACAGCGTTGGATGCGATAACGGTAATTCGACTAATGGAATCCAGCTGGGGTTTCGGAAAAGTGATCCAACCAATGGATTTGATTCGTTCGATGCCTCCACTGGAACCCAGCCGAAAGGAAATTGCCCATTTATTGCAACAACTGCGAATGGATAGGATAACGGACGGGATTGAGGTATCCCGAGTCGACAGTGGTAAGATGGAACAATACCGGAGAGAGTTAGCCAAAAAGCCCCAAGAGACGAATTTTGGCAACAAGTGGGATGAAATCCTAACACAGCAGAAAACTACACCTGACGGAGAATTGGAAGGAAGTGAAACCACCTTAAAGAGAAAACATCTGGAAGCAGGGGAGCTCTATTCGAAATATTCCTTTACACAAAGACAAAAGAATCATGTGAAAAAAATGAAAAAAGATATACCTAAAGACCTACAAAATATGAATGATATAAACATGAACGATCGTGAGAATGCCAAACCAAATGCGACGACATCGGATCCAATACAGAATGCAAGAGAAGACATAAACAATCAGCAACTGGATTGTATATTGAGTAGTTTGCGAAAGAATTTTGTGTCGGAATTATACAAAGCTACTCAACCGTCGAGTTCAAGCAACGTTTTGACCGAATCAGCTCTTGGGAGTGGCAAGTTAGATACAAGATTCCCATCGGCTTTCAGGAGATCCCAAGTGGCTCGTGAACAGTCGTTTCGATTGATGCTCGATGTCAGTTGCCTTGTGGAGGATCTCGACGACGATGCTGGATTAAACGAACAAATAAATTCGACTTCAACCAGAAAGAATCAACATTTTTCCGAAACTGAAAGAGAAAACCATTTGACTCCACCTACCCTGGAAAACGCGGAAAAAGGTGAGAACAATGATTTTTCTAAGTTCAGCTTTAAGAGGAAAGTTGCAAAAGATGTTTCGGAATCCTCGAAAGCGACAACGACAAACGCCATAACTGAAAAGAAAGAAGAATCTCGTTATCGATTTGAATCAAGGCGTAAAACTGAAACTAGCCAAAATAAGTCTACTTCCAATACAGTGAAAACAAGTGATGGAACGCGTAATCCAATAAACCCGTCTCTGTCTGATGATGATAGCTTCGATTCCACGTTCGGTACAGAGGATAACATTTTCTCTCGTAGCGAAAAGTGCGCACCAGCTGCTACGGTTTCTGGTGACCAGCCTGTATCCGAACAAACGCGTAATAAATTGCAGAGATTCCAATACGTTCCCAAGGATGTAGGTGCAACTGTAGCTGAGGAATGTGTAGGAAAAGAGCAGGATGATAGCGCTTATGAGTCTCAACGCCAAGGGTTTTCCAGCACACTAGGGGAATGTCCTGATTTAGATGCCGAATTAGAATATTTAGATAACATGAATTTTTAGTTCGTAAAATAAATTTGTGATCTTTTCCAAAAACATAGTTTGTTATGAAAAATGAAACGAAAAAAAGGCTTAAGCATAATTGTTAGAAATTATATGCGTTTTCTTCATTCTAACACGCTGATCCCCGTATCGGTCCCTAGGGACTGACGTTGAGTTTTTCGTTAGAAAAAAGTTGATCACTGGGACTGACATGAACAAAATTAGAAAATAATAAAAAAAATGTTTGTTTTCAGATTTCGATATGTAACTATTTTCTAGTCGAATTTTGGACTATTTTTTATACAATAAATATCTTCGGGACTGAATGGAAAGCGCAGCAAAAACAAACCGCGGCTCAACGTGTTAAATGTTGCTTCTTTTGCTCCATTCGGTTTAGAAATATGGAGAACTCAAACCGGTCAAACCCAGCAGGTTAAACCTTTCAGGATCATAAGTAGTCCAAGACTAAATATGCCAATACAACGCAATATTTTAGCTATTGTGGGTTTGAAGTAAGAGAATATCACCAGAAAAAACATAGCAGGGTGTAAAGGTTTCCTATAATTTCATAAAAGTAAATGAACGAAGAGTTAGGTTTATTATATCGGTATTTTACTTATTGCTTTGTAATACAAAAAAACATAATAAAAAATATCGGAAAAGTAAAATAAATAGTTAGCTGTGGTATTGTACGGAACAATTTCGTTTACTTGTGAAGCACAAGTGGACATTGCACATAACACATTTCTTATGTGGTCTTTGTTAAGTCAGACCGAACTATGTTTGACATTTCTATGTTTTTATTCGTTCAGAAACACATTTGCTGCTTTGGACATACGTTTTATTTCGACATTCAGTAAAAAATATCGATTCAATTGATAACGATTTTTTTTAGAAGGGAAAAATATTTCCTTTGGGCGTGAAAGCCCTTTCCCGTACAACATCGAGTCTCACTCGTGATGTACTTGCATAATATAGGGCGCTAGGACCGTTCTTGTAGAACGCTCAGCAGAATAGTGAAATCACTTGATATGTGACGTATTAAATAATACGGGAAGGGGTTAACTTATGTGTGACTGTTTTTTTTTTCTTTTTGGCAGACTTATCTCACTTCTTAACTAGGCGAACCTAGCCAGAATTTTCACCTGCCCCCGGGCTTCTGAATGCCAAAGGGGGACTAGGCTCTGCGGAATGCACGTATCTGCATGCTCGTGCTGTTTTAGCCCTGACCGAGGAATTGTCGGACAATCGCGCAGGTGCTAAGGATGACCGACTTTTGGATGCCGGCCAATTCTTTCTCGATGTTCAACACCTTTAGCGCTTCCAGAAGTGTCTTCGGGATAATTCCAGTTCCAGAGAGAACGACTGGAACAATTCTTGGGACCTCCCTTAGCCCCCACAGTTCTTTGAGCTCCACGGCCAATGGTCGGTACTTGCAGATTTTGCGACCGTGGGTCTCCTCCAGATTCTGGTTCAGTGGAATAGCGACATCGATGATGGTGACTTTGCGGTCGCTCTTGTCGTAAACCATTATATCTGGGCGGTTGTGGTGGATAGAGAGGTCGGTCAGAACAGTGCGATCCCAGTACAGCTTGAAACGGTCATTTTCCAGGACAGGTGCAGGCAGGTACCGGTAGTTTGGTACGTTGTCTTCCAGCAGAGCACATTGGAGCGCCAGTTGTCGATGAACAATACGGGCCACGTTGTTGTGGCGCTCGGTGTAGGCTGCGTTGGCCAAAACGGGACAGCCTCCCATAATGTGCTCTATGTTTTCACCTGGTTGATGACACATCCGGCAAATGTCATCAACGTCTTGATGCCAGACGTACCGCCTGCAGTTTCTCGTCGGCATTATCCTGTCCTGGATGGCTATCATGTCGGCTTCTACTACTGAAGAGAGTTCACCACGCGTTAGCCACAGATTAGATGCGGCCTTGTCGACGTGTGGCCGGTCCAGTTGATGGGGGTGGGCACCATGCACTGCCTTCTGCTTCCAAGCTGCAATCTTCTCCTCCACTGTCTGCAGATTGCAGTTTAGTTGGTACTCCGCTTGCGCCAAGTGCAGAGCGCTGTATCCTCTGTCAGCGGCGCAGACAGCCCGGTATAGCGCGTTTTGGTTGGCGCGTTCTGCGAAGTACTCGCGCAGTTGTCGTACCTGTGCAACACACAGTGCAGAAATGTCGACGATTCCAAGTCCCCCTTCTTTGCGTGGTAGTGAAACTCTCTCCAGTGCCGATTGAGGATGGTGCATTCCGGCCTCTTTGAATGCTTTCCTCATCCTCCTCTCAAGGTCCTCTAGATCAGTTTTGCTCCATTTGACTACACCAAAACTGAAGGTCAGCAGGGGAACCGCGAATGTGTTGATCGCGCGTACCTTGTTCCCCGCGTCGAGGAAAGTCCTCAGGACACAGTTCACTCGACTCAAGAACTTGTCTCGCAGCTCCGTCTTGATGTCGGAGTGGCGAATCCCGGTGAGCTGTCGGAATCCAAGGTATTCATAGGATTCGCCACGAACCATGTCTTGTATAAACTCGCCGTCATAGACCTCGTAGCCTCCGGATTCGGTAAGTTGTCCCTTCAGCAGGTGGACACAGCGGCACTTGTCGAGGCCGAACTCCATGCAGATGTCCCTGCTTATATCTTCGACAACCCGGATAGCTACACCTAGACGCTGACGTGAATCAGCGTAGACCTTGAGATCGTCCATGTAAAAGGTATGGGTCACTTCTTCGTTGGCGCCGTCCCCATACCTTAACTTATAGCCATGACCGTTCCTATTGAGCGTCCTACTGAGGGGGTTCAGTGCCAGACAAAACCAAAGCGGGCTGAAAGAGTCGCCTTGGAATATCCCCCTCTTTATCTGCAGCGTTCTAGACTGCAACACATTTTCCCCATCACTAAGGTACAGAGACGTACTCCACTGCCTCATCGCATGCTGCAGGAACCTAACGACGACGGGATCAATTTTGTAGAGCTCCAATACCCGGACGAGAAACGAGTGAGGTATGGAGTCATAAGCCTTCCTGTAATCGATATAGGCCATGCTTAGGTTCCGCTGGTTATAAACCGCCTGGCCGACTATGGCTGCGTCGATGATGGCCTAGTCTTTGCAGCCATGCGTATTTTTTCTGCATCCTTTCTGCTCTTCTGCGATGATATGGTGTTGTTCGCAGTGGAAACTTTGGCGGTTATGATGCTGCTTAATATCTTGTACAGACTCGATAGGCACGTTATCGGCCTGTACTTTGATGGGTTCAATGTGTTGCTGTCTTTCGGGAGGAGGAATGTGACGCCACGGGTGGCGAATTCAGGGAGGTTGTGTGGGTCACGTAGCACCTTGTTGAAGCACTCAGCTATCTTTTGATGTGCGACGGTCAGCTTCTTGTGCCAGAAGTTCTGAACACCATCGGGGCCCGGTGCTGCCCAGTTCCTCAGGTACCGCGAGGCTTCGCGGACATCGTTTTCTTCGACGATGATAGCTGGCATCTCTCCAATTTCACCACAACTCTCCTCCTCCCGTCTTAACCACATTTGCCCGTCGCGATGTTGTACTGGGGTCTCCCAAATACCAGCCCAGAAGTTCGTCACATCGCTAATATCTGGCAAACATTCGCGGTAGTCGGGCTTCTCGTCGCTAATGTGGTCGTAGAACGCTTTTTCGTTATCTCTGAACATCCGATTTTGTTCCTGGCGCTTTGCAGAGTCAGAGTAACGTTTCAGCCGTTTAGTTAGGACGCTCAATTGCTGTACCAGTGTGTCGAGTTTTTCCGTCAGCTGGTGAGCTCCCAGCTGGCGAAGTTCAGTAGGCCGCACGATCACAGCAACTTGGCGACATAATTTCGCCGATCTGCTGCCTCTTTTGTACGCCATCAGTCTTCCAATTGCGGCGCGCTTGTTTAGGATCCGTTGCTCCAATCTCCTTCGCCATGGAGGCTCACGCCTTTCACGGAGATGTTGGAGCAGGCCGCCTCTTGGCCTAATACGGTATCCTAAACTTTTGGCGGTCGCCACAGCAGCACAGTAAACTTTCAGTTGCAGCTCCTCCATGTTCTCAGCATCAACCAAGTGCAGCGGAAGAACGTGCTCGTTCATGAGCTTTACTGCACTTGTCAGCCTGCGGGAATGCTGCAACTTCGGGATCCTGGGGCGCGACAATGGGTCTGTGTCGCGGAACTGTGAGATCGCCTCGTCGTAGTGGAAGACCAGATCGCGTAGTAGTTGTTGATCTGGCTGTGGGTCTTCCGGCTCAGGGGGTTGTAGTACTGTGGCCTCCACTGGTGCTGATTCGCGTGCCCCACTCGCGAATGAATTGCTCAGCCGTACTGAACTTCGTCTCGACACATCGCTTGCTCTGTTGTTCCTGGAGCTTATTTCTCTCTGCACCTGCTGCTTGATCTCGTCGATTTGCGTTTGGGAGAGCATGTTGTTGCGTACTATCGCTCTACGCCTCGCGTTCATCGCGTTCTGATCAAGCCTCCCGACGAACTCTGGATACGCTTCCTCGAACATTGTTAGTATTCGAGGGCGACCGCTCATGTCCGTCTCCAAAGCAGTGCAGGCGCGGATCACGAATTCATTCATTTCGTGTGTCCACATGATCCGGCGCCTAGTGGTACCCACAAGTGTGGACGACTGTCGTCTGGCAGTAGCAACACGTCTCGTGGGCACAGCGTTTCTTGGGTGATGTCGATGGCTGCTGTTTCCGTGTGGCTGTAGCACTTCGGGTTGAACCCGGCTGGTGGCCCGCTCTTGCACATCGCCCTCCAGCCGCTGGCCGCTCGCTCTTACGCCCGTTCCAGGACCAGCTCCAGTTCGGGGACCCTCCTCGGGTGATCGCATTCTAATTACTCTTCGTGATCGTAGCTCCATTTTATTGGGTGTATCTCCTTTGCCCGGGAGACAGCGGGTTGGCAAGGCCTCCATGACCCGGGAGGCCTTCCCCGGGAGAGATATAGCGCTCTGACTCGCTCGCACCCCCTCACTTAGCCACTTTCGACACCCGTTCTCGGAGCCAAGACCAGGTGTGTGTTTCCAGTTCACGCCCGATCTACAAATGTCGTCATATGATCTTCGTGGAGGCGTGAGATAGGAACATTTGAGACCAACAGGCAGGCTCCTACCCTATGTTGATCCCCATTTGAGAACTTATTCCATTTCATTTTTTTTCCTTTTTTTTTTAAATAAAATATAACTTTTGTTTCAAAAATATAAAAGAGTATTTATATCAAAAAAATTAATTTTCGCATCTTAAGTAGAATGCAAGTGCGCCAACATCAATTCTTCCGTTAATTTCATTAACATAATTGATGAACAGAATTAAAATTTTCAATATTTGACTTCGTTTGGTGGTTGCTATGTTCAGTAGTGCTGGTCGCATTAGTTCTTCGAAAGAAAGACGTTGCCATCCCTCGAGTATTCCTGTTATTCTCTGTTGTACGTAAGCCCAAGCAGGTGCTACCCGGAAACAGTCACTAAATTTGTGTTGCAACGTTTCAATCGCAGTATTACAGTGCAGACAGTGTTCATCATTCGCTCTTTGAATCCTTTTCATTAATTGCCTATGTTCTGTCTTCTCATTTACGAACAGATACAAACTGCTTCGCTGGCTCGACGATAGTTGTTTCGTTAGAATATTCTTCCAAACTCTTTTCCAATTTGTTCCCGGATTTCTCCGTTCAACACGAGGTGTTTCTGTTCGCTCCAGAAAGATTCGGTGGATTTGTTCACTAGATGGATTCGCTCTAACAAGTGGGGGGAGAAGGGGGATTTGTTGGGAAACTATCTGTTCGTAGAGGTGAACGTGTGAGACACATTTTAGTGTGTTAGCTCGTTTTAGTACGCTAATTTCGAAAAATTACCGTCGGGATAAAACTAAGCGCGAGGTTGCGTTGATTTACATCGTTTCACGCCTCACTTGCACCGCCACAATTGGGTACACGGCCCTTAACCGGAGATGCCAGCACCCGCCACCAGATGTCATTGGCATGAGCGGCAAATATTAGGATAGGTCCGAAAATGGGAATTCGAACCTGAACCTGGGATCATAAGGGTAATGACCGGCTCGAGAGGTCGAGGACCAGGATTGCAAAGGTATAAAGGGGACTTTAAAAGTAACCTTTGAGCTGGATGGTCGACTTTAGAGAAGAAAAGAGTTTCGCGCGTCCAAAAAGCAATCGTTTGCGCGGACAACAATTGCTATGAGAATTTTTTCGAAGAGCGAAAAAGATTATCCGCAAACGACGAATAAAGCTTGGAGAACCGTCCCTTCTACAACCGGAACATAGAGTAGTCGCAACCCAGCTTTCAGGTGAGTGTAGTTTGAGGAATTGGGTGGTAAGGCAACGTAGCCAAACGCGAGGTTTGTCCTCACGCAAATAATGAAGCGTATGCCGATCCTGAGGCATTTTTGACGTAGGATTACGTCTTTCGGGAACATATGGGGATACAAATTGAAAAACGAAAATCGATCGCATCGTGAAAAATGTCCAATTTCAAACGCTTATTGCTGAGTCATTTCATGATGGATTGGTGAGATTTTTGCATCAAACGATTTCGGCACTATATAACAATTTTTCACCTTGAATAAAATAATATTTATCATGTAATTAACTATCGAACAATTGAAAAATTTCAACCCTATCATAACAGAAAAAAACAATTCTGATTGGTCGAAATTGACGACACATGCAGCGGGTGCCTAACAGAGACATCAAAACCAAGTTGCCTAGGGGAAATCTGCATTGCAAATACATAAAAGTAGGGGGAGCTTTTGCTCCCACCGAAATGTGTTCCCTAACAGAGACATCAAAACAAAGCTGCCTGGGTGTTGTTAGTCCAATTAAAATTCGCATTGGGTTGAATAATCACTCAGAAAGTAAAAATTATAAAAGAAAATTACCTTTTCATTTCAAATATGTTTTCTCTATATTAAAACAACATGTTTTTACTGATGAGAAAAATTGATAATTGTGTTCGGTATTGGTAATTATCTTATATTACAGCTTTTTTTTTCTCTTTATTTCATCCATACATAACACAGGAGGCATCTCGTTTAGGATCACAGAGGGCGGTTTTCATCATATCTCGTTCCACTTCGGTATCTTTCATCTGATACGCACCATCCAACGACTGTTTACCATCCTTATATCATCATCCCTCGGTGAACACTGGTGGAGTGAACAAACAATACCGAACAACCGAACAAAACGGCTCTTTTGGGGGCCACCAGAACATTATCAAAGAGTTTAACGATGTAATTTTTCAAATATATCCAAAATCAACAGATAGACTAACGGAATCCTACGTCAACTATGCGGTCGTGTCTCGGAAACAACCCTCCTGTGACTTTTTGAGGGAGTTTCGTACGTGCCACTGAGCACCGAAACCCTCACTTACATATGTATGTTTTTGAGAACAAATCTGTAGCTAACGCGTGATGAGCTGTCTTCAATAAAAGAAGCCGACATGATAGCTATCCAGAACCGGATCATGCCGTAAAAGGCAAATGCATTCCCAGATATTTTTTTAATGGCACTTGAAAGCATTGAGAGCTTTAAGTGCCGCTTGACTATCTGAGAAGATGCAAATATCAGCCTGTCTAGAATTTCTTTTAAGGCAGACATTCGTACATTCTAAAGGGTGTGTCACATCAAATTGCATAACGGAAAAAACGCTGTAGAAATTCGCCCAGTAGACTGATCCTTTTGAAAATTTTAGACAGTAAAATAAAAACTATTAAACAACTTTTGCCATTTTCTTTTTATTCATACTTCGAGCCCAAGCCCGTATGCTCGCACCTTCCTCTTTACCCCGTCCATAAGGTTCTGTACAACGTCAGGTTGTAGTTTTTTTTGAACAGAAATCCATTTTCTATTGAAGTCCGCCTCCGATTTGACAACTTTTGGGTTCTTCCGGAGGGCCTGCTTCATAATCGCCCAATATTTTTCTATTGGGCGAAGCTCCGGCGCGTTGGGCGGGTTCATTTCCTTTGGCACGAAGGTGACCCCGTTGGCTTCGTACCACTCCAACACGTCCTTTGAATAGTGGCACGAAGCGAGATCCGGCCAGAAGATGGTCGGGCCCTCGTGCTGCTGGTAGTAAGCGCTTCTGTAGGCACTCCTTAAGGTAAACCTGCCCGTTTACCGTGATGACCGCATCACGAAGGGGGCGCTCCGCTTTCCGCAAGAGCAGATCGCTTGCCACACCATGTACTTTTTGGCAAACTTGGATAGTTTCTGCTTGCGAATCTCCTCCGGAACGCTGAATTTGTCCTCTGCGGAGAAGAACAACAGGCCCGGCAGCTGACGAAAGTCCGCTTTGACGTAGGTTTCGTCGTCCATTACCAGGCAATGCGGCTTCGTCAGCATTTCGGTGTACAGCTTCCGGGCTCGCGTCTTCCCCACCATGTTTTGCCTTTCGTCGCGGTTAGGAGCCTTCTGAACCTTGTATGTACGCAGGCCCTCCCGCTGCTTAGTCCGCTGAACGAATGAACTTGACAAATTCAGCTTATTGGCGACATCCCGGACCGAACTTCTAAACTGCTTAACTACGCGCTTGTGATCTTTTTCACTGACGGAGCATCCATTTTTGCCGTTCTTCACCTTCCGGTCGATGGTTAGGTTCTCGAAGTATCGTTTTAGTACTCTGCTGACCGTGGATTGGACGATTCCCAGCATCTTACCGATGTCCCGATGTGACAACTCCGGATTCTCGAAATGAGTGCGCAGGATTAATTCAAGACGCTCTTTTTCGTTCGACGACATTTTTCCAAATTTACGAAAAATTGACAGTGAAGCATGGCCAACGTGATCTATACACTCTTATCTGATTATAAGCGAAAGCTGAAGATATAATTCCTAAAAATTAAATTTCTACAGCGTTTTTTCCGTGATGCAATTTGATGTGACACACCCTTTATTATTGCAGCTACTTCTGCCTGTAAAACTGTTGGCCAGTTTCCCCTAGTTACAGTAAATTTTTATTCTTGGACGAAACACTCCAGCATCTGTTCTGTTACCCATTTTAGACCCATCGGTATAGAAAACAGAGAGGTGACATTCGCGTTGACGGCGGAATGGTGTCGACATCTGAATACGATATTAGTTTGTAGGAGGCCAACTATTCTCTATCAGATTAGTCGACCCTAAGGCAGTTTTAAATTGCTAAAATTTGTATGAAATTTTTTTCTTGGCGTTATTTACCTACTAGAAATACGTTGTTCTGACCCTAATTTAAACTATTTTCTATTAATTTTCAGATATTCTTACTAAAACTTACCATTATAATACAAAATTATCTTTAGACACACTTTGTGTATGATATTTTTTCACTACTTGCAAGCAAAAGTGATTTTCAATTACATAAAGTTATAATTTCGTTTGATAAAAATAATTTTCATTCATAATTTTTATTTTAAAAGCACGTTCATTCCTTCTGCAAACCCATATTGTCCTGCCTACTCCCCCATTTCGTAATCCGAAGCTCAATGCCGTCAAAGCGGATTGCGCATTTCGAAACGAACGATTTTGTTCGTTTTGATCAGTTTGACTTAGCTTTGTTCAGGAACGCAAAAGTTTTTCATTTCTCTACGAGACTAATTTTGCTCTAAATCTGAACACTGAAAATATTAACTTGAAAAAGATACATAATACTAAAACCAATTCGATTTGGGTTTAAATTTTCTCGAAACGAGTTACTCGTTTCGAAATGCGCAATGCCATCCCTGGATTGAACCATTACGAACATTGGGACCACCTTCATCCCATATTGAACGAGAATGTTCGATCACGATGTATGGAATGTCATAATTAGTCCTAGGTTCCATCCAATCACTGTTCATCTCTGAGGCTGGTCCAGAGGGTAAGAGATTCAGGATACTCAAGTGACCAGTTTTGTCCCCGTCTAATATTTTCTTATATCTTTTTTAGCTTTAGAGCGCTTTTCTTGGCTTTCAGCTGAACATGTTGACTCAAAGGTAACAGGGGAATTTATTTTTTTTATTCTTTATTTGGGCTGGCTGGTTCGCCTCTGTAGTGACGGCAGTAAATATTGCCGCAAGGTACAACAACTTACATAAAATGTACATAAAACATTAACGTAAAATGACTACATAGACTGGACCTTGAAATGACGACGAAAGAAGAACGCATTAAAACATTTTTAAATAAATTGATTAAAAAATACTAGTTTTGCTTGCTGGACCAGATGGTAAGGATGTCCTCGGACCATGGCTCCAGGCCAGTGGAGAGGAAGCCGTACCGTTGAAGATTCCGAGAAGTTCTTATTCCCCTTCATCGTGGAGAGGAAGGAACAAGGATCTTCGTGGCTGATCCATTGTTCACGCGGTAGACTCTGAAGAATAGTTCGGCATCTTTTAAGTAGCAGAAAAGCGCTGCTACTTTCGCTGGTTCGTCGTATAAGATATCTCGCACGCTCCCGCTGATTCCATAAAGATTTCGCAGATCGTCGTATGTTGGGCAACCACACAGGAAATGTTCGACAGAGTTGTGGATTTGGCAGTGATCGCAGAATAGTCGGTATCCTCCTTTGAAGCCGTGCGAAACCGAGCAATGACCGGTCCTCAGACATACGTTGTTCTCGCATCCATTCTACGTCCTCGAACCCTGCAATCGAACCCTTTACCTTTCTGAGGAACAGCCCTCTCTCTGCCAGCCACCTTTCAGACCAAAAGGAGCGGAAAGATTGGTGATCCACAACTTCGTGTCGTCAAGCGGCACCTCTCGAGTGAAAAACGGTCTGGTGTGACCGATACCGGCAAATCGATCGGCCGCTTCATTCCCTGCGATGCCGCTGTGTCCGGGAACCCACATGAGCACAGTGTCGGGCAATAGATACATCCTGACGGCCTGTACCCATGGGTGTTTGGACCTAGCCGCACCGATGGCATCAATGGCACTTGCCGAATCGGAGACGACCAGCAGCGGCTTAGAGGACGGGATTGTGTTTGCCTCTAAAATGCCGGCCACCTCGGCCGAGTAGACCTGGCAGATGTCCGCCACTTTTTTGCTGGAAATCAGTCTGTTATTACCGTCGCTTACCCCAAATCCAACTCCTGATGGTCCTTTTGAGCCGTCCGTATACCTGATTTCATGGAGGCGGTATTTTTCTGCTATGATGGCCTTGAAATGTTCTGGCAGACCAGCTGAGCTCACCCCGGCTCGGAAGTTGTTCCTGATACCGTTCTCCACTCCAATCGTTCGCCCCAAACCAGGATTGTTTTGCCACCGGGGGAAGGTTGGAATGCACCACCCGCTGCAGGACCGTATTGCTAAGGGCGGTCAGGTGGGTCTCCCCCCTACCGCTGGTTTTCGACAAAGAACTGGCAGTCCTAGATACGATGATTAGGTCGAAAGGGGGTTCCCCAATTTCAATGCAGACAGAGGCAGCTGGTAACAGGAGAAGGATAGCCTCCAATGCCTTTGTGTGCTTCTCATTGCTCCTGTTACAGCATCGCATGTCATTCGTTGGAGTTTGTTTAGCTGTTTTGTAGCTACAGTCTCCTTAGTACTTGGCCACCATACTGGTGAGGCATAGGTTATCCTAGGCCGCACAATGGCAGTGTAGGCCCACATAACCATTTTTGGTTTAAGACCCCATGTTCTGCCTATCATTTTAAAACATGCCCATAGGGCAATGTTGGCCTCACTGATAATTGCATCTAAGTGTGCGTTCCAGTTTAGTTTAACTTCTAGGATTACGCTGAATTTTATTTCCTCTCCTCCAAGATTTAGAGACTGCAAATGCTGTTTCTTCTTTTTGGTGAAAGGAACAACTGTTGTTTTTGAGGGATTTATGCTCAGACCTTCTGTGTACCACGTACCATTCTGACTAGATCGTCAGCAAAACCCGCGATTTCGAAACCGTTTGCCTCCAAACTTATCAGAAGGCCGTCAACCACCAGTAACCAGAAGAGAAGGTGATAGAACCCCTCCCTGTGGGCAACCTTTCGTTGCAATCAGAGATGTCGACGACCCGCCCAGTTCGAGGTGATTTGTCTATTTGTGAGCATGCCTTTGATCCATTCGTCTATGCAGTCATCGAAATGTCTTCTTCTCATAGCCTGTGCCATTGATACATAAGAAGCATTATCGAAAGCCCCTTCGATATCAAGAAAAGCACATAATGCAATTTATTTTGACGAAAGAGATTTTAAATTTTTGTCACAAGCGTGTGTAACGCTGTGACTGTGAATTTGCCTGATTGATAGGCATACTGATATTTAGATAAAGGGCATTTGGACATGAATACCGACATTATGTATTCATATAATACTTTTTCCATAGTTTTCAGCAGTATTGATGATAAACTAATTGGTCCGAATGCCTTTGTGAGTGATTTGTCACGTTTTCCCGTTTTTGGAATGAAAATTACTTTAACAAGTATCCATATAGAAGGAATGTGCTCTAGTAACAGACTTGTCTTAAAAATCTCGATTAAAGGTGGAATTAGTTTTGATTTTGAATCAGGGCTGGAAAATTCCATCTGTACCTACAGATTTGTAAGGTAGAAAGGATCTCACCGCGTTTACTACTCTGGCCCTCGTGAACAGCAACTATGTTTGCGACACCTTTTCCACTTTCAGGTCCTGTGAAGCGACCCTAATTCCTCCATATATGTATGTAGAGATGCTTGGAGAATACTCCACCAAACCATTTTTCATATTTCATTAAAGCACACTTGCGCTTTGTCGTCAAATTCCGAAAGTGCATCACCCTTGTCGAAAATCGAACACTTCTCTAATTACATTTTTGTTCAACTTATGTTGTTACCGAGTCTACATTTTTTTTACTGACATCAATTTTGTTTGGTTTGGTGAAACAAATCTCAAGTTTCCACTCGGTTCGTGGCAGTTCAACACACATTTTTTGATTACTCGGCGCATAATTATTTATCGGCAGATATAGCAGGGTAACTCCAAGGTAGAAGAATTAGCTTGTAGAATTAATTTCGGAAAAATAAAAGAATCGAGAGTTGCACGCTAACAGGTTTTAGTTGTATGAAAGAAAGCCAAGACCGTTCGGGCAACGCTACAGAGAGCATTTTGTGTTGTGTTGGCCGGCGTTTTAGATCTGGAGTGATGGGTGGTTTAAAGAAACTCACCTTTTTCACTTGACGTTGTTGAAGTTCTTAGCCTGTTTGCGATAGCCGTTGGGTTTGTACCGCTTGGGCCAGGAACAATCAGATTGCCAAGTTTCTTGTTTTTCGGAGGATCTTCATGAGAAAATATTGTAGCTTCGAGTGAAAAATCACTTGATTGTTTGACGGTAACTAACGGAATGAAAATTTTATTTTCCTATATTGAGTCATGGCTTACTACACTACAATACTCCTCCTTAAGCAATTAATCCTATGGCTTCACGACTCCGGTTCAGTTTAATGAGGGTTAACGGTTTCGTGAGCCCATCAGCGAGTTGATCTTCACTACTGACGTAATCGATGTTGACCATTTCTCTCTCCAGCGCATCTCGAATATAATGATGCCTAATATCGATATGTTTCGTTCTAGGGTTATATCCGCCAGCTTTACCAACAGCGATGGTACTTTGATTGTCACATAGAATCTTGATAGGGCCAATTTCTTGAAACTGCGAAAACAATCCTCTCCTCCACGAGGCTTCCTGAACTGCTGCTGATAGGGCCATGTATTCAGCTTCACATGTTGACAACGCAATCGTAGGCTGCCGCTTACAGCACCAGGAAATCGCCGCACCCTGTAGCTTGAATATGTAACCGCTTGTCGATTTTCTGTCGTCCAAATTTGCTGCCCAGTCCGCATCGCTGTATCCTACGACTTCTTCATTAGCATCCTTCCTGTACGTCAGCTTCACTTTTGCGGTTCCACGGAGGTACCGGAACAGATGCTTTACAGCACTCCAGTGCTGCATTCCTGGATTGGAATTATATCGGCTCAGCTGGTTCACGGCAAATAAAATGTCCGGTCGGGTACATTGGGCCAAATACATCAGACTACCGACTGCTTCCTGATACGAGATGTTGGCCATCTGGTTCGTCTCGCCAGGGGTTTTTGGTGACATCTCCTTGCTCAGCTTGTCAGTCATCGGGGTCTTGACTGGTTTACAGTGTGCCATGTTGAATTTGGCCAGCATTGTTTCAATGTACGCTTCCTGATCCAACGCAATAGTATCCTCGGTCCGGCTTATCCGAATTCCTAGGCGACTCTTAGCTTCACCCAAGTACTTCATTCGGAAGTTTACATTCAGGAACACCTTGACACGCTTGATCCAGTCGTCAATGTTCGAAAAAATCATCACGTCATCGACGTATACTGCCACAAATATCATCTGCTGGCCATCGATATGATAATAAACGCAGGGGTCGTAGTTCGCCTGTGTAAGGCCAAACTTCTTCAGCATCGAGTCCAGCTTGTTGTTCCAGACTCGACTAAAGGGTGTGTCACATCAAATTGCATCACGGAAAAAACGCTGTAGAAATTTAATTTTTAGGAATTATATCTTCAGCTTTCGCTTATAATCAGATAAGAGTGTATAGATCACGTTGGCCATGCTTCACTGTCAATTTTTCGTAAATTTGTAAAAATGTCGTCGAACGAAAAAGAGCGTCGTGAATTAATCCTGTGCACTCATTTCGAGAATCCGGAGTTGTCACATCGGGACATCGGTAAGATGCTGGGAATCGTCCAATCCACGGTCAGCAGAGTACTAAAACGATACTTCGAGAACCTAACCATCGACCGGAAGGTGAAGAACGGCAAAAATGGATGCTCCGTCAGTGAAAAAGATCACAAGCGCGTAGTTAAGCAGTTTAGACGTGATCCGAGAAGTTCGGTCCGGGATGTCGCCAATAAGCTGAATTTGTCAAGTTCATTCGTCCAGCGGACTAAGCAACGGGAGGGCCTGCGTACATACAAGGTTCAGAAGGCTCCTAACCGCGACGAAAGGCAAAACATGGTGGGGAAGACGCGAGCCCGGAAGCTGTACACCGAAATGCTGACGAAGCCGCATTGCCTGGTAATGGACGACGAAACCTACGTCAAAGCGGACTTTCGGGCAGGTTTACCTTAAGGAGTGCCTACAGAAGCGCTTACTACCACTATTGAAGCAGCACGAGGGCCCGGCCATCTTCTGGCCGGATCTCGCTTCGTGCCACTATTCAAAGGACGTGTTGGAGTGGTACGAAGCCAACGGGGTCACCTTCGTGCCAAAGGAAATGAACCCGCCCAACGCGCCGGAGCTTCGCCCAATAGAGAAATATTGGGCGATTATGAAGCAGGCCCTCCGGAAGAACCCAAAAGTTGTCAAATCGGAGGCGGACTTCAAGAGAAAATGAATTTCTGTTCAAAAAAAACTACAACCTGACGTTGTACAGAACCTTATGGACGGGGTAAAGAAGAAGGTGCGAGCATACGGGCTTGGGTTCGAAGTATGAATAAAAAGAAAATGCCAAAAGTTGTTTAATAGATTTTATTTTACTATCTAAATTTTTCAAAAGGATCGGTCTACTGGGCGAATTTCTACAGCGTTTTTTCCGTGATGCAATTTGATGTGACACACCCTTTAGATTGCTTGAGTCCGTACAACGCCTTGTTCAAGCAGCACACCAACGAACGATTCTGGGAATTCTCAAACATCGGGGGCTGCTCCATATAGATCACTTCTTCCAGGTCTCCTTGGAGGAAAGCGGTGACGGCGTCCAGCTGCTGGATTCGCAAATCGTACCTTGATGCCACCGCGAACAGGTATCGCAGCGAACTGTGGCGAACGACGGGGGAGTACGTTTCGTCATAATCTACCCCCTTTCGCTGCGAAAAACCTTTAATCACCAACCTCGCCTTGTATCTGTTCACATTTCGGCTTGAATCACGCTTAGTCTTGAACACCCATTTGCATTTTATTGCCTTCCTACCTTTTGGTAGTTCTGCCAGGTTCCAGGTACCGTTGCTGATTAGCGCATCGTACTCCTCCTGCATGGCTGCTTTCCATTTCTCGGCATCAGAACGCGACATCGCTTCTTGTGGTGTAACAGGATCACTTGAGATGTCGTTCGCTTCGTCGATTTGCTGAGTCGTCATTCCGCTGAACTGGCTCGATACAATTGGCTTCGCAACTTGCTCATCATCGGGTTGCGCGTCTTGCACGGCATCGGGTTTTTTTGATTGCACGACATCGGGTTGGGTTATCTGTGAAGAGTGGGGACGGAGCAAGCCTTTGGTCGAAACTACAAATTGATCATACTTGCCTGGAAGATGGTGCTCCCGACCGCTTCGCCTCAACGCCAGTGACCCAGACGGATATGAAACTTGGCGCGGAGGGAGCACAGTCACATCAATCATGGTATCTGTCGAGCTACTGCTAATGTTGCTTAATGCTTCTTCATGTTCGTCGTCTTCGAAGTCGCTCTCGGTAACAGCCGGGACAGCTTCAGCCGCTGCATTCGTCCCTTCCGTAACTTCTGGCGATAACGACACAATCCTCGACATCCAGCCTGACCATCGTGCGAGTACTTCCTCGATTCACTTCTGATTCACGACCATGCATTGTCCCTTCGTTGATGAATCGAACATCCCGGCTCTTGACGATCTTCCTGGTCTTCAGAATAGACGGTAACCCTTGGTGTCTTCATCAAATCCAATCAGGATGCTAGCTTCCGATTTCTCATCCCACTTGCGTCGTTTCGGTTTCGCATCATGAACCATGGCTTGGGTTCCGAAGATCCTGATGTGCGTTAATTTCGGTATCTTTCCGCTCCACTAAACTTCGCTAAAAATTCAGAAAACTTCTGGTTGTTGTACTCCAATCCATTGTCGGTCCGGATAATCTTCAACTTGTGTCCAGTTTGCCGCTCAGCCATCACGTGGAATCTCCGAAACATATCCAGAACTTCGCCCTCCGACTTCGATCGCAAAAAATATACAAACATCCGTCTGGACATGTCATCCACAAACACGATGTAATACCTGCTTCCTCCGATCGATTTGACCTCCATCGGGCCGCAGATGTCCGAATGAACAACCTCCAACAGCTCCAATGCACGGGAACCTTTCTTATTGAATGGATGACGGCTATGCTTTCCCATCGCACAAACACTGCAATCATTCCCAGCCTTGTTGCTCAGTAGCACGCCATCAACCAGTCCATCCGCAAGTTTCTTCAGTCCCGCCGAGTTCAGGTGACCCATCCGTCGATGCCAAATATCCATAAATACTGTTGCGACGCACGCTAATGCCGTTCCACCATTATGTTGATCCAACTGGAACATGTCATTAGTGTGGCTGCCTGTTGCCACGACATCGCCACTCGCGTTCAGCACCCTACAACCTTCATTGTCGAAAATCATACTGTACCCGTTCTTTACAATTTTGTTGACAGAAAGGAGGTTCACAGATAGCTGCGGAATATACCGCACGTCGTTGACTTGAAGACTAGTGCTTCTGTCACCGCAGCTCGGTCGCAAAATGGTTTTGCCGATTGCTTCGATGCTCATCTCAGCCTTGTTCGCTGCAACTACGCTACCATTTGATGGCTTCAACTCCTTCAATAGTACCTTGTTATGAGACATGTGAACCGTTGCTCCGGAATCGAAAAACCAATCGGTGTTGCTATTGGACTCGATCGATGACAAGACGACACAGAAAGCTTCTTCCTTCTTGCTCCTGCAATCCTTTGCGATGTGCCCGAATTTCTTGCATTTCCTGCATTTCGGACCCTTTGATTCCGTCTTCGGTTGATTGGCCGGTTCCTGCTGCTTGTTGAATCCTCCACGCTTACCTCTTGCCAGTAGTGCCGCATCCGACATTGGTACCTGCAGCTCCTGCAGTAGCTTTATCTTGATCGCATCTCCTGTTACAGGGGTTCCAGAGTTTTCCAGAGCCATAATCATTGGTCTGTACTCGTCAGGAAGACCACACAGCAGCAACGCGCCAATCCACTCATCCGAAATTTTGAATCCAATCCCGTTGAGTTGGTGAGCCGTTGAAATCACTTCGTTGACGTATTCAGACATCGACGCACAGCTTCCCAGGTCTGTCTTCACTAGTTTCCGCAGAAGTCCTACTCGCCTAGTGAGTCCGGAGTCTTCAAACGCTTTTTCCAGATTATCCCTGACTTGCTTTGCAGTCGTCGCTTCCTCTACATGAACGTAATTCGTTGGTTCCAACAGAAGAATAATCTTCGCTCTCGCTTTTCGATTCTTGACAGGGTCGATAGCTTTGAAAGTTCCATCCTCGTTCTTCTCGGGCTTGACGGCCTCCCAGAGGTCTTCAAGTTCGAGGTAAGTCTTGACGGCGAACTTCCATGTCGCCCAATTTTCCCGTCCGTACAATCGCTCGATTCCAGGTAGGCTTGAAGCACCGTGTGATCTCGAATCTTGATTTCCCAAACTTCCAATTCTTGACGTTGCCATTTCGAATCTTCAAAGCTTCAAAAAAAAAACGATGAATAGGCCCATAACCTATTGTAGCTTCGAGTGAAAAATCGACTTGATTGTTTGACGGTAACTAACGGAATGAAAATTTTATTTTCCTATATTGAGTCATGGTTACTACACTACAATAGAAAACATTAGTTTCCCAGAAACCCTGCTGACGACTTTTTGACTATGTTGTGGCTCCACAAGTTTGAAGTCACTGATCTCTGAAGACTTCAGATTACCTAGGTTTCATTTTAAGTTTTCTCGCCTCCTGGCCCAGATCTCCTTTGCCTCCACTGGAGTTTTTCTGAGCTGTGGTTTGGCGCCGCTTTGGATTTATTTTCCTCAACTTAGTTTCGCCGAATCGGATGTATATTTTGAAGTTTTTACTAACGAGTTGACGCATTGAAGCTTCGTCGAATGTTAGCGTCCAACCCGCGTGGATTTCATTAGGACTGGACCTCTTGAGTATACGCCATTTATCGGTGGAGAGATTTTCGTTTTGGCTCTCTATGAGGCTTTTGAGTCTCTCGTCGCTGTATGTTGCACTTTGTGGAAAAAAGGCATCAACAATTTCTGGACGCAGAATATTTTTTGCGTCATTCGTTTGCTTCATAAACTTCATAAACTATTAACAAAAAGCAGAGACCACTAGACGCGGTGAAGCGTTGTAGAAGCTCCTTAAATTCATTCATTCCATATATGGCTGTGTTAACAACAATGTGATAAGTGAACTGATCGATACAAAATATGCTTTTGGTCATCCCTGAAAATGAACCCTTCTGTATTTATTTCAACTCAACTTAATTGATTTTTTCTTTCTCTTTTCAATGTCGATTACGAAAACTTTATGTGGTCTACTGAACTACGTATCTTTTAATTTTCCGTCATTAGCTATATATACTAAAGAAAAATATATACTAAAAATAAAGATTTTTATTCATCTGAAAAATAAGTATTCATTTTTTATGATTGTAATTAGGTGTTGACGGAAAAAAACTCGTGGAAAAATAGAGAATGTGTAAAGATTACACTGGTAGGTTCGCTTCTGCTACCGAGCTACGTTAAGTGCGTGGTGCGTCTAAATTTAACCTGTCTGTCATTTAACCAATGTGTTCCGTTAGGTCGTGTTTTATGTTTTTTTTTTTACTTTCATACACCGGGATTCCTCGACTGTTGCTCTTTTGTGAAGGGATGTTTATTAGAATGGTTCTCAACTACTCAATTTGGTACTGAAATGATCCCCAAAGAGATTTGCATATCGATCTGCTGCATTAATGTGATCCACACAAGTGGTAATCTCAATGGATGTATGATTACGATCCCAAAGGTTCAATTTGGTTGAACCCCGTGTCGTGAAAAAAAAACAGGATAACAACGTAGAAACGAAAATTACTCCTTTCAGGTTCTGGACAATTTGTGAACATCACGGAATCACCTCCACTGTCTCCCTTCTTGATCTATATAATATAGTTCCAATTCTACAGCACACCCCACATTTGTGCTACCCGGGCAGTAATAAAGAAAAGTCCTCACGAACTTGGGGCTATTGAGTGACCTGTTTTTGGAAGAGCAACAGTTGAAAAGACGTTTAGTTTTACTCCACTAGTGTCATATTCATCTCAAACTCATCTATGTCAATCTAAATGTGCGGCAAACTGTTATCTAGCTGATAGATCCGTACATGAACCGTTTGCAATCATATTCTGCTTGTCGCGAAACCACTTACTTGTCTCCTACTTTATTCGACTCTCCTCTTTAAATATAGTTTTTTAAACATAGGTACTATTTTTACACTTTTGCTTTTATATACTTTTCTAGCTTGCATCGCTTTCGCTCAGACACATTCTTGATTTACAGTGATTCCCTTTTAAAAATGATATACAAAAAAAATTACTCGTTTTGCCGGTAAATCGCTACCTCCCATCGTTTGTCTAGTCTAGTCTAGTCAAAAATTCAACACCTAATATGTCGAACGTTTTAAAAATATTATTGAATACATTGCTTGTTGGTTCACAGATGAGATAGCACTGTGTAATCTGAGTAGAAGTAGAAGTAATAGTGAAACCCCGAGTTAACCAATCTAACAGTACATAGTGCACAGAACAGCTGGAAGCATAACGCTGCCCGACAGCTGCTGCTGCTGCTATTGAACGATGACGACGACAACGACGACGATGACAATGATGGTTTTGCTGAGACATTCAAGTGTGGGAGATGCAATGGGATCATCATTTGCTTGGCAATCCTCTTTGCTGTTCATGAGATGACACAACTGCTCTTCTCACCCGTGTTTCCGTTATCACGCTCGATCTGCTGTAGTAACAGGTGAAATATATCTGCCACGGACTAGAACCAACAAACCCAAGCATAAGCATAACATTTGGGACTTCACCGATTACCACAACACTTACCTCGTTTTGCTTAGCTGATGTTTCCAGGAATTGTGCCTTCCAAGATTCGGCTAATTTTTTTCCTTCTTCTGTGGAGACAGCACGCTCCTGGTGCAAGTCAGTCTTATTCCCTACTAGGACCACTGGAACGCTGTAATTATAGCGGGTTATACTCCGGTTTGAGAAATTTCTAACAACCCGTAACTTACTATGCTTTGCCCATAACATCGAGCAATTTCTCGTAAATAATCTGAATCACCTCGAACGACTTGTGGCTAGTGATCGAGTAGACCAGAACATACCCGTGGAAATCCATGCTGTACTGGGCAGGGAATATGCTGTACTCATCCTGACCAGCTGTGTCCACTAGTTTCACCTCGTAATCGGTTGAATTGACGCGAGTAATTTTGGTAAATGCTGATAGATAAGGAAAAAAGATGATTTCAATGTAAATACTCAGAGAAAAATTTGAAACCCCACAACTTACTATTTTCAATGGTGGGATCGTACGAATCCACGAACTGCCCTTCAACAAATTGAATACTGAGAGATGACTTCCCTGCAGCGAAATGAAAACAAACATTAAGAGCACACTCTAATCAGCTGAGTTCATAAACGGGTTGAGTTTAGCAATGCAGTTCTCCAATGAAACGGGGCTGTTTTTGTTTCCACTTAACGCTTACTAATTTGTGAATTCACAAAGATTTGCCCTTTTAGAAGCGCTCTGAAAAAAATCCACGCTGGTCACCTTATCGCCTCAAACTTTTTTTTTGCGATACACCCTAATCGCTTTTCAGTTTCCCATTGATAACGAAAAATTTCATTTGTCAAGAAAACCATAAAAAAACAATTATTTTCAAAATAAAGAATCGTGTCATAGCACTATAAAAAAAAATCAACTTCGCAATTAAAACCTGCCCACAATTCACACAATCACGTATGCGAGAATATTGACTTCCTGTGTGTATCGTACCTACTGATCGGTAGCCCATCATGGCAATATTTCGCTCCTTCGCTGGCATTCTCCTTTTTTTTTTTTACTATTTTGGACTTTATACTAAAACAAGGACTTCTCGCTTTGTCAGAAATTCGATAATGACGCGTTTGCTGAAAGCACTCGGAGCAAATCACGAACTTGCAATTTATATCGCTCCAATATAGATTAAAAATGATAGTGAGAAAGGTACAGCTGCCAAACGGAATGTCTTTTATTGTACACTAATTTGTCGCGTGCTGAGTGGTTTCTTGGTGCTACAACGCAAAAACGTTACTGTCAAGTTTTACATTATCAACGATAGGGAAATAATCACTCGGATATTGTTGATCACTGGTTTCAACACAGCCGAACACCATTAAACTGGCAAACGTGAGATCGTTCGATAAATCTCGCGAAAATCCACTGAATCTCGGCAGAGGAACTAGCGAATAGAACTTGTGTATTCTCAAAACAAGATGCTTCGATGCTGGCGATTTGTTGTCCCTCAACACCTTCAACTGAATTTTGACATTGGATTGCACCCATACATGTGCAGCTACGCGGCTGGCAACGCGGTATGATTTTATCAAACTACACCCTGTGAGCATTTGTTCAATTCCTACAGAATTGGAATTCACGATTGATAGAAAAAAAAAAATTGAATTTTCTAATAACGAATATTTTCGAAATTTATGTTCATAGTTTTCGGGCTATATTCATTCTCTAATCAGATCTTACCAGCTTTTTGTTCCATTTTTTACTATTAATATTTTTACGCAGCTGATAATTGTTTGTTTATTCATTGTTCTTGATAGGTCGAGAACATTTTTTTTTCAATTCATTTATTTGTAAGGCTCAATCGTATGAGCTTTGCGGAGCCACTAATTCATAATTTGTTTATACAGAATTTCAACTTAAATCTATGTTTAGTAGGTTTCGACCGATTACTCGTGGTTTACTCGAGGTTTGAGGGGCAACAATTATTGTGGAACGGGTCAAGGTATCGTTGTCTCAACCGAGAGTTGCAGCACGCACTGTAGCATTGTGCATAATGACCAGGGATAGCATTTCCCATGTTTTTATAGGAGACGTAAACGACAAAATGAACAAAATCGACTTTTTCGCTGTTTCGCATTCTACAAAATGTAATACGTTTGCTCAACATGCAAACAAACATTTTCTGTTCGAAAACATTTGAGCAATTTTGAAAAAACCTTTCCGAAAAATCACTGTTCGCATAACAGACGTAGCTCCATACAGCTTTCATACATCGTTCGGAAATCAACAATTTTCAGTATTATGTGCTATAAGCTAAATCTACATTTGAATCACATTCTTTGTAGAGTCCAAACATGTCTGTCACGATAGTATCTTATTACTTAGTGTTTCCTAATAGATGCATATAAGAAACCATTGAAACGCTGCTCATATAATTACTATTTTCTGTACACGATGAACAAAGAGAAGCAATTGTGTTTTTTTAATGCTATAATTACCTAAATTTCTGCATTTGAATCTTCAAGTAGATAATGAAACAATCAGATCAGTGGTAAAATTAAAATAATATTGGTTCTTAGCATTATAACTCCGCGGATTCAACATTGAATTATTCCACATACTCAGCATTTACTCATACCGTTGGAGTAAGTCACTCCACCAACTTTATGCGATTAATCGTGATATCGGTGAATCATGTTGCTAAAATTGCCAACATTGCAGATTGTCTTTACAAATTCAATTAACTGAAAAAACACGAACCTGCTGTTCTTATCATATCCCAGAGTATTCTTCAGGAAAAAAGTACTATCATAGACTCGCAACAAATCAAGAGCACCTTTCCTGACATTTCACTGAATTTCTTCCAAATCATTTTGATTTTATCCGATAACAACTGAAACTACCGACGGAGACGTTTTGACTATTATCGGAAATGTAAATACTAACGCTACAAACAGAGCAACCTGATGATTACGTTTAGCTATGCGGACGAATGTTTATTGAAACGATTGATTGTCCGCAATCGACGCAAGCGTTTTCCAAATGGAAAAAATATGTTATAATCCGCAAAATCACCTATGCCCTCTTTCTGCCGATAATATCCTTCAACTGGACAGATCATTTCATCGGAAATTTGCATGGTTATGCTTGTAGACCAAAAAACAACAAAAATGCATTTTCCCAACACTTGTTGGGAATCACTTGTGTTGTCGACAACACTTGTGTTGTCGATTACGTCTCCTATGCAATCATGGACAGAGCATCTGGTGTTAGACTATCTGTCGAGGGTGGGCGACGGTGAGATGAGGGGACAAGACAAACAAACTAATAACGAAAAAGAAAAAAACACACAAAAGCATTAAATTTTCATACTAGTCCGTTTCACAAACATATAGATCAACTGCATATAGCAGATGTCGCGAGTTCCCAACACGTCTCTAACAGGAACATAGGGTTGTCTTCCTTGGGCCCTAAGGGCATTCAAAAGGTACTCTCTGGCTGCATAGTTATCCGTACATTGCCAAACTGCGTGGTCGATGTCATCGTAACCGTTTCCACACCGACAGACATTGCTTTGAACAATATTCATTCTGTAGAGATGCACATCTAGCGAGTAGTGGTTGGACATAAGTGTACTCATTACACGAATGAAGTCACGACTTACGTCCAAACCTTTGAACCACACATTCGAAAAAACATTTTGAATAATTGAATATAACCACCGCCCAAGACTTCCAGTGTCCCAATCGGATTGCCAACTCAAGAGGGAACTCTGACGCAGTAAATGGAAAAATTCATCGTATGGAATCTGTCTATCGAACAATTCGCCTTCCTGGGCAAGGTCGAGAACATAATGAACGCAAGATTCTCGTTTTCGTTCCCCTTTTGTCCTCTCGATTTGGAAGCTACACTTGGTGTCTCCAGAGAGGAATCGCGATTCGATTCGTTAGAACTCACGCACCCCTTCAGTTCGAATGCAAGTTTGGGAGACAGGTCCCAATTCTGATCAAGCAAACGTAAGACGCAGTCAGCGTGCGGAGAAATCCATTTTGTCGGCACGTTAGCTCTCGGGAGTTGCCATTGGGCATGAGAGAAGACATCGCCTGATTGGGTTTTAAACGAGTAAGGGTGCCAGTTGGAAGGCACCGCGAATTGCCAGAGAGCAAGAGTAAATGTGGCTTCCAAATCGAGAGGGCAAAGGGGGAACGAATACCAGAATCTTGCTAGATCGAAAGAAGGAAAGACCTCTAGACTGGACACGTCGATCGTAGACTTGAGGACTCCTTATCGTACGTATCTAGCGAAAGAGTTTCAATTCGCAAGATTCCCTAATGATGTTTCGGATAGAGTAACGTAGACGTTGCTCTCGAAAATGCAAGTGTCCATCGTCTATTATTTTAGTCCTTATCATAAATTATTCCAGTGCACACAGACGGATGATGAGCATCCGGCGCAACATTTTTCTTTTTTCGTTCTTCGTTTTCAGGAACCTATACAATTACATCTATGGTGCGCGGCAGCGATTTCCTGTGCTGTTATGGTTTGCTTCAGAATCATCTAGAGAGGAAAAAAAGAGCTACCGAGATAATAAAAAACACGTTTCGATTTGATGGAGAAAAATACGAAATCGGTTTTTTTTAAATTCAGAAATGAATAAATGGGCGATTCAGACGTTTTCCGAATATGAAGCAAAAGGCTATATTCGAAATATAAAATAAACTGAAGATTTCTATTCCACGAACATTTTATTTGCTACATTTCGTAGTAGTCAACAAAAACAAAAATCCGCTCGTGTTTAATGCTGCAGCAATAGTGTAAGGCGTTTCGTTGAATTCCAGATTGTCATCCGGACCTGATGCTACTACATCGCTTTTCGGTGTTCTATTGCGTTCTCCGCGAAGGAGCTCTTGCAATCTCCGGAGATTTGAAAGAAATGTTTCACCAAGTGAAAATTCGACCCGAAGACCAACATGCACTGCGATTCTTATGGCAAAACTGCTACAAAGATACGCCTCGGGAAACATATGTCATGCAAGTAATGTCCTCGATATCATTGTCAAAACTGTAGTTGTTCCCACACACTTTACATCATCTTACTTAAAACTCGAGCGTCAAAATTCATGGTTTGTGACTTCAGTCTTATGGGCACCTTACACGATCAAAACTATTCACAATAATTGTCCTCAATGCCATGACAGCCGGGCTTTCCGGTCCGATCTAACCTCAACTTTGACTAAAGTGGCTGCCCCGCTTGCTAGCGTATACAAAATGATCGAACATGAAAAAAAACCTAAAACGTTGTTACGTTTCATCCACTCTCTCAATATCACATTGTCAGTTTACTTCGAGGTTTTGATTTGGATTGCAAAAAGTACCGTACTATTCAAAGTATCAGTTTTCCAAACCAAATGCTTCTATTTATGCTTCCTAGAATTTTAGAAATTCATAAAATTCAATTACAATCACAAAAAGACTAACAAAAAAGAAATGTCTGCAAATCTTTGGGCACTCTTGCAAATCTGGCAACTCAATCTCGAAGTCCGTGACGCAAACGTAAACATCATGCATTTATATGAGATGTCAAGTTATTGATGCTCGAAAATCAGAAAATCCGGATTTCTACGTCGTCTGCTGTGTTCAGCTGTCATTATGTTCTCAAATGTCATCATACTGACAATAATTTTGACCGTGTGAGTTACGCTTAACCTGAGACGAGACATGACAATAGGGGGCCGATTCCGGACCACCACTTCTGTCAAACTCGGACCACTTGCAACTCGGCTTCTGATTGGTTGATGAGGAAAATAATTGACAAAGATAAATATACAAAAATGAAATTTCCAACATTTTCACAGTGTTGCCAAATATATTCAAAATTGAATAATAGTTGTATTCACATTTCATTTTAGCGAAAATTTCTATTATAGATTCTTTGTATATTTTCGTTTCTGTTACGTCCGGTGCTCTGTTCCTGAAGAGAGGGAAACATTGCATCGGAATTTACACCCTACATATTTTTGTGATTCTTTTGCCATCTAGCATAGCATAATAGCAGCGGCCTAGCAGAGAAGAACATTCAATTATTTTCCAATCGTAGAGCAGTTAGCAATAAAATTAGGATCAAATAACAAATAACAACCAAGGCAGTAGGAAAAATTTTAAAAACATGTTGGAACCTGAACAAAGCATGCATACCTACAAAAAAAAACTTGAATAAACGCTATGTTATATTATGGGAATGTATTATTTATTCAATATTTCAGTACTGTTAGTATTTGAACGATATCATAGTTGAATTATAAAGCCTTATTCCTGTATACACTTCACGGCGAAAACGAAGTGAAGTGTATCCGCGATGACAACGATACGGTGCAGACATCTGGATACGAAATTAGTTTTTAACAAACCTTACTACTCGGCCCGACGGCACTTTTAAATTGCTAAAATCTGAATGAAAATTTTTACTTGGCGTTATTCATTTACTTGAAGCACGTCTTTCTTACCCTAACTTGACCTATTTTCTATACACTTTCCGATATTCTCACTAAAACTTATCATTATAATATAAGATTATCTTCAAATACAATTTTTGTACGAGATTATTTTACCAAATGAAGAAAGCCAAGTTTTCCATTCACATTCACATTCATACTAATTTGATACGGAAAATTTAATTTTTATTCATAATTTCTATTTGAAAAGGGTTCATTCTACCTGAAAACCCATAATTTTCTTTAACTCGTGAAACGAAATTTAATGGCGCGTCGTTCATTTCGATTTCATCGTGAAGTGTAAACGGTAAGGCTCATAATCTCTTGATAAATAAAATGAACTATGAATTTAATTCATGTATTTCAACATATACTCCTACTATCAAATCTACGTTTTCTAGTTTTCTTTATCTTTTCACATTTAATTTTTTTGCATACCAAAATAACAGGAAAGTACTTATTGTTTGAAATATGTGACATTCGGTTGAAGAATTAATACAAAAAAAAGGAGCAGCTCAGAAAATACATGATACGAAGAACACATGTTTTTCATGGGAAAATAATCTTCCGAAATTTTATAACATTTGGCAACCTTCACATCTCGCTTTCCTGTTATCTAGCACTTGGTCGACGAAAATGCAGAAAGAAGAGTAAAGGCCCATTTATACGTTGCTAGTAGCTGGCTTGACAGTGAGCAGCTACTGGGCCGGTGAACTCGCTTGACAATTGGTTGACTCACCTTGTCCGTTCACACAGTGTGAGCTGCTGACGATAAACTAGATACTACAGCATTGGCATACCAGGGATGCCAGATGATTTTTCAACTGTCCATTAAATAGTCAGAAACAGCAATCAGGTCCGAATTTGACGGATGATTGATCCAAAATCGACTTCTCTATTGGCAGTTTTCGTATCAGGTTTTTAGTTGCATTTATCATTATACAATTTTATCGCGAAATACACGCTGACCGTGTATAAAAATACTTTGTGCTGAATTTCTTCGAACTGAAGGTACTATCCGAAAAAGCAAAAAGGCAATAGGATTTGGGCCAGGAATTCGATGCAAGGAAAGGGAGCAACAAATACAATATTGAAGGAACTCATCGATGATGATCCTCTAGAGTACAGAGCAGTGTTGAGAAAACACCTGAATAAGTGGAAACACTGTTGGATTTAATTGGTCCAACAATACAACGCTATACCTGCATGAGTGAAATAAAAAAAAACGACATTGATGTACCTTTCTTTTGGAATATCGTTCAGATTGTTGTCAATATTTTTTAGAATCTCGAAAGCATCCATAGCTAAGATAATTCCGGAAGTATGTGATGCTATAAATGACAGTCTAAAAGATTTTTAAAATTTTTATTTATTTCGCCTTGCCAGCAGCTTCGTGTACCAATTTGTGAAATGAAAATGATAGTAGATTTGCAGGTGGAATATATACGCGTCAAAAATTAAAATAATGAAAATGTACTTTTTTAAATCGAATATGTATTCTGTTTCTTAGAACAATACTTTTTTTTGCAAGTTGTGAGAGAATTTTGAATGAAAATTGTGCCTGGTAATGATTCTATATTAGAGATTCTCAAGAAAACTATCTCAAAATGAAAACCAATAATTTTCAAGTCTATAAATATCTTCGCATATTTTCAAATATCTTAAAAATAGAGACATTTCTTTACGTTTGGCATCCCTGATTCGAGCGCTAAATTCTGTTTAAGGGATGCGAGTGCGAGTAAATTCAAAAAACTTTGAAGTAGCTCGCACGCCGGATTACACATGACACTAACTGGCATGATGTGTTCACATGGTGCGAGTAGCTGCACTGCAGTAATTGACCAGACCGACTCGTATGCTTACTCGCACCGTCTGAACCCGGCTTAAGAAGCCAGTTGTCACGTCTTGTCTTAGCGTAGAGATGGGCAAATCAGCTCATCATGGTGAGCGGCTCAGAGCCGTTCAGCTCATACAAGTGAGCTGCTCATTTGGAACAGCTCTTCAGCTCAGTTGAATTTTGCAGTTGTCCACACAATTGCATATGAAACGTAATCACCATGGGACATTGCATAGTGTGCATTTTTTAATAGACGGAAAGCAAAAAATAAACGAATTTAATTCGTAATTGTACAAAAACTAAAACTGATATGAATTCTAATAATATAATATACAACAAATACTGTATGCTGAAATCCAATATAGAAGATGTTTAGGATATGCTGAACTTAAACAACAGAAAAACCAGCAGTAGCCAAATAGAATGCCTCCAGGAATATTGGCCGAGACAACGTTTTTTGAAAAAAAAACCATCGAGATTTTTTTTTTGCATCCGAGGATATAAAAATAAATCCACTAATAGGTGCAACGAGAAATAATTATTCGCGATCACAAAGGTAACAAAAGGACCAGTATCAATCATCAACATTTATGCCGGGTGGTTTTCTGAATTGTTTTGAAGTAACAGTTTTGAAGTAATGAAGTAACGAACGATTGAATATCTTCAAAACAAAAACCTTTTTTCCTATCTGGCATCTCTGCTAAAGCTAAAGTACGAAGAGGGATACACGAAAACAAACTGACGTCATGCCATGAAGCGCGGGAGACGAAAAATTCTTTCGCGTCTCGCAATTCACACTCTCTGCAGCTTTTGCGCTCCACAGCTATGCAGCTCAACAGCTCAGCAGCTCAACAGCTCAACAGCTATTCAGCTCAACAGCTCAACAGCTCAACAGCTCATCAGCTCAACAGCTCAATGGCTCATCAGCTCAACAGCTCAACAGCTCATCAGCTCAGCAGCTCATCAGCTCAACAGCTCATCAGCTCCTAAGTGGTGCGGACTCAATTTACTTCATTTTCAAGCAAATTCATGCATGTTTTCAAGCGATTTCTTGCAATAAATTCTCAGACCACCAGAGATGCCAGATTTACAAATATGTTTGTAAATTTACAGACATTTCTGTAAAACACTTTCTATTTTTGTTTTAGACTTTTTGGATATAACAATATTTCACAGGTTTTTGAAAAATAAGAGGCTCTATCCATCACATCAAAAATATTTGACTCACCATATGACATTTTTCCACAGTTTTAATACAGAAAAGTTATTATATTTAGTTTATATCAATACACATGACGTTAGACCAGCGATACTCAACCAGCGGCCCGGCAGTCTTTCTGGTTGGCCCATCTGGTGTGTATAAAGTTTGGAACTCATACACATAAGTACTTTTGCCCTGACATCATTGCAGACGAAAGAGAGCATACGGTTATAAACAATTAATGAAAAATTGCATTCTATGCAGTTAAGGAAAAATCTTGAACGAAAATTGTCTCTGATAATTATTTTCTGTTCTAGATAAGATTGTTTTGCTGAAATGCAAGGAGATTTATTGAAAATAGTTAAGTTAGGGTCAGGACTATGTCTTCTAAGTATTTGAACAACATCGAATAAAAATTTTCATTCTATTTTCAACAATTTACATTCGCTTTTGGGTCTGCTTATGACGAAATATGGGTTACTGTTCGATATTGTTACCACAGACATGGTTCATGGCCGTGTGGTGATCTAAAACTTGTATAACCTTGCATGGCGGATGGTATACACTGCATTTTCTTATAAATTTCATCAACGACAAGACCGCAAGCCTTGGTGGATGTCCAATATATCAACGAAGAAATAATGAATTTTATAAAAATTAACAACGCGTATGTATGTGTATGTATGTATATGTAGATCGTTGAAACATTTAAACACACTTACAACACATAAGTTATTAAGTGGTCCGAAAAATCAATTTTTTCCACTTTTTCCCAAAAATGACAAACGAAAATTAATAACTTTTGAATCACTGAACCGATTTAGATGATCGACATATAAAATTGAAACTAATGACCTAGCCTTTTATTAAAAAATATTTAACTTGCGAAAAGAATAATTATATTTTAGTATTTATTGATTTTAGTCGTTTTTCATTTTTATGACTTTGGCGCTATATTTTTTTATATTTTTTCTTGAAAGCTGAGGAATTTTTACATAACATATCTCGATATCAGAGATGCTATTTTTTCGTTTTTTTAGATATGATTTTTCAAAGTTCACTGGTGGTTCAAAAAATCATTTTTCCCCCTTTGTCCAAAAATAACTTTCTGCAAAAAATCATAACATTTGATTAATTTGAATACACCGATTTAGATGATCGATATATTAAATTGAAGCCAATAAGCCAAGCCAATAATATCACACTTGCGGGAAGATTGGATTCTAGTAGCATAGGTCTAGTTTAGTCACATATGAATATGTTAAATGTTAAATTTACAAAATTATAACTTAAAAACGATAATTATAGCATCTTCGATATCGAGATATGCTAGGTGAATAAACCTCAGCTTTCCATAAAAAATATAAAAATATATAGCGCTCCTATCTTTAACCGAGAAAACTATGAAAAACTAACTCAATCAATAATTACAAAAGCAAAAATTCAATTTTTTCGCAGAAGGAATATTTTTTCAAAGAAAAATTACTCGTAAGCTTCAATTTAATATACCGATGATATGAATCGGTCCAATAGTTCAAAAGTTATGACTTTTTGTAATGGGAAAAATGGGCAAAATTGTTTTTCGAACCATCGATTAGTTTTGAAAAATCATATTTCAAAAACGAAAAAATAGCATATCTGATATCAAGATATTTTATGAAAAAAAATTCTAAGCTTTCAAGAAAAAATATAAAAAAATATGGTGCCCCCTATTCCAAAACCATGAAAACATTAAAAAACGACTACAATCAATAATTACGAAAATAGGATCCATATTATCTACAAGTTCAATATTTCTCAATTAAAACTCATTGGCTTCAATTTGATGTGTCGATCATCTAAATCGGTTAAGTGGTTCGAAAGTTATAAATTTTTGAAAAAAGTCATTTTGGGAAAAAGTGGAAAAAATGATTTTTTGGATCACCCTAAAATGGAAATGGGCACCCTAATGAAAAATTAAAAAAAATACGAGTCTAATGTTTTGCGATAAAGAACAAAATTACAACTTTTGACGAAGATCTGAGAACCACTATATTGGTTTGGCGCGATGTACAAAGTATTAATGAATATGTGAAAATTAACGTTAAAAGACATTTCTATAGATCTGCAAACTTTTACAGACTTTTCCCCATTTTTAACAGACATTCACATGTTTTTACAGACTTTTTCTAAAAATCATCTGGCATCTCTTCCTTCCACTTTTTATCGAATATTTTCAAATCGCAGGAGTAAACATTTACGTGACTCTGACTTCGTTTGTTTTTATTTCGTTCGGAAAAAACGTTATGTCAAAGAGAGGGGACATTAAAAATGCGTTTCTCAGTGAAAGGCTTAGATGCTCTTTCAGAGATGCAATGGTTAATTGAACAATTGACGGAAAAATGTAGTTCGGTCATTTTATAATTTTAATTATTTTTGCCCTTGACAACAATACCTCTTTTATAGTGTTGATTATCATAAAAAAATAACACTCCTGTTCGTTGGATCTCTTTTGACATTTCAATTGGATCTTTTTTGACAGCCGTTTTGATTCAGTCCGCACTACCTAGATCAGCTCCAGCTCCGTAATGAGCTGATGAGCTGCGTTCTTTTGATTGCGAGCCGATCCGAATCCGCTCACTATGATGAAGCGATTCGAATGAACAGCTCATGAGCGGATGGCACATCTCTATCTTAGCGCTTAACAGGTCTCTCCAGGTCAGATTCTGTTTATCGCTTCAGAAAATCGCACGTCTCCACCAATTCACACACGCAGTCAGTGCTTGCACCAGGACCGTCAAGACAAATGATAAACGAATGATTCATTTAATCAAGGCGCCTAGAAGTATATCCTAAGGCGAGGCCGTTTTGTCACTAAGTTGGGGAGCGGTATATGAAAACAGTACGGAAGAAAGCAGTAGGGGAATTATTTGTTTGAAGCGTGAAAGAGACAGACTGATCACAAGCGAGCTTGGACACAAGCGTATTGTATTTTGTTTTCAAACAAAATTCAGTAGACTTCCAAGATGGCTATAAGAATATAATAATATATATACTATTTTTCTCAACTATTCGCGAAAGATTTTGACTCCGAAATTTAAAACTAAGAGATATGTTGGCATTATAAATATAACCAGAATCAAAACAAAAACCGAGACACAAAGCCCAGACAAAAACCCAACGAACCGTCCCTCTCCGTCAATTATTCTTTTCTACAAATCCTGCCGGTCATTTTCGTTGAAGGTATGCTGACGGATCGTTACGTTGTTGGTGTATGTGATTTTTTTAAAAAGAATTCCATGGTAGAATAACTGAGGTAACGTCTGTCCAATTTGCTAGATGTTGATTTAAATGTAAGTTACTGTATTTTCATGATTTAGATGCTGGTTCAGAGCTCCCGTGAACGTGAGCGTGAACAAATACATTTTGATTAATAATTCATCAGTCCATATATAAATCGAGGAAAACATCTTGAAACGATAGGATGAACCTGGAGAGGCGAATGAACTCTATGAGTTTAAAGCCTCTATAATTCAACAACGAATGAACGAACGATATTTTTTAGTTGAAAAACATATTTAAACACAATTCATATTATATTTCACAACGATTCTGAATTCTGAATTTCCACCAAATCTCCAGATCGAGATGTTGGTGAATTCACCATAGTTCACCAGCTTCACCGGTGAATGGGAAAACAGTGGTGAAAATAGACGCCAAATATTTTTCCGTCCATGTTCACGTTCGAATATCCCAAGGCATTCTGAAAATTATTTCACAGTAAAATGTAAAACGATATGTTGAGCAGCTCTCGAGTTTTCAGAAAAAAAAAATTCATGTGGATGCAATTTCATTCAATCGGTCCTTGTTACAACCACTGGGCACTAACGACGGTCGGCTTACCGATGTGATGCGAGGAACCTTGCGCCGAAATGTCAACTGATTCAATGACTGACAGATGCGGACAGAGAGAGAGAGGAATTGTTATATTAAAAAGTGACATGCAAAATAAGAAACGTGCTTACTAAATCTAAAGTTATCTTTCCTAAAATTATATGCGATATCTTCTTAAAACTAGCTTACAATAACCTTATCCTATTGATTATATTTAAACCTACTGCTGAACATTGAAATTGCTATACAACTAGCATAAACTGAATTATGTAAGTAAAACCTAAAATCAACCATTCTTCACTTCACTAATTATCTGAATTAGTCAGCACATTCATTATCGCGGTCGCAGGATTTGACCATTGTTCGGTGCACTTGATGGGCTGAAACTAATTTTGTAAGTCTTGAAATATGATGCTGTTTGTTCATTTCAAATAAAAATATTATTTACAGTTTGAGCTGATTAAACCAAAACGAGCTGCTACAAAATTTAGTTGTTCTACTGTATATCCGAACAAATCTCAAAAAAATTATAACGAGATGACTGGAGAATGCAAGAAGTGCCACGGTCCGGACAATGACCAAATGGTAGCCTGTGATGAGTGTTCCAGTTGGTACCATTTCGCGTGTGTGGGTGAGTCCCCAGGGGTAGCGAAACGCCCATTCTGCTGCTCCGAATGCACGGAAGCTAGAAAGAAGAAAAACAAAAAGACAAGCAAAGTTGATTCAGCGAAGCTGTTGGAACCCAGAGATAAAAAAGCGGTATCATTAACTGGAGCTTCATCGAGCAAAAGCGTCACATCTAAAATACATGCTAGTGAGACTTGTCAAAAGAAAACGGCTAAACAGTCAAAACCCTTGGAGGAAAGTGATGCAAAATCCGTCGTAACCCATTCCAGTCGTACATCGCGATCACGATTGGAACTGGAATTTAATCGTATGGCGGAAGAGTTAGTTTTGCGAGAAAAGCAGCTACAGGATGAGAAAGCGATTAAGGATAAAAAGTTGGAAATCGATCGTTTCTTCCTTCAAAAGAAGTTGGCACAAGAAAAGGAGCTGAGAGAGAAGGAACTCGCTCAGGAGAAAGAACTACTTGAGCAGCAATTGAAGGACCATATCGAATTTCGAGACCGTCAACGCCTGCTGCGTGAAAGGTTTCAGAAAGAAAAATATGAAATTTTATCAGCCAATTTGGACGAGGAAGGGGCGGTTGGAGGCGATATTGGAGATACTCTACCGGGCGAAGATGAGGAACAAGATAATGAGCATAAGGTTCAAGACTGGTTAAATAAAGAAGGAAACCAGAAAATTCATAAGCGACATCCAAAGGTTCCTGAAGTGCCTTCCGTTGTTACGTCAAACCGAACCAAAGAATCATCCAAGATTTCGTGCAAAAGACGGGATGATTCAAGCAGTGACTCGTTGGAAGCAAGCAACTCGGAGGGAGAACAATTCGATCGTGAGTCTGACCACAGTAAAATCCCTGGCAGACATTATGGACCAAATAAGGCACAACGAGCAGCCCGCCAAATTCTTTCAAAAAGGCTTCCCATATTCACCGGAAAATTAGAGGAGTGGCCGCTGTTTTACAGCAGTTTTGTCAATTCTACAGAAGCGTGTGGATTTTCACACATTGAGAATTTAGTACGCTTGCAGGAATGCCTGAAAGGGCCCGCACTTGAGGCTGTTCGTAGTAGGCTGCTGCTACCACAGGCCGTACCTCGAGTTATTGAGACGCTCCGCATGCTATATGGACGTCCTGAGCAATTGATCCATACGCTCCTGAACAAGGTACGGAAAACAGATTCGCCGAGAGCGGATCGTTTGGAAACGTTTATTCCGTTCGGAATCGCAGTACAAGAACTTTGCGATTATTTGGAGGCTGCACGGTTCCATGATCACCTCGTTAACCCTCTGCTCATCCAAGAGCTGGTGGACAAACTCCCAGCACCCACTAAGCGAGAGTGGGTGCAGTTCAAACGTTTTGAAAAGCCTGTCACACTGCGCACATTTGCTCAGTTTACATCAAAATTAGTCGCCGAAGCTAGTGAAGTCACACTCGTAATGGATACAAAAACAAAATCCGCCAAGGGGAGAGGAAATGAAAAAGGATTTGTAAGCACGCATTCAGGTGAGCAAAGCGTGCCTTCTGTTAAACGTAGTAGCCAATGCCGAATATGTCAGAAGGGTGACCACCGGGTGCGAAATTGTGAAGATTACCGTCGTCTAAATCTAGCAGAACGTGTGAGGATCATGAATCAACAGAAGCTTTGTGAACGATGCTTAAACGAACATGAGGGTTGGTGCAGATTTAAAATTACTTGTAACGTCGGCGAATGTCGGCAGCACCACCATCCTCTGGTTCATCGAGAACGATCGTCTGGTTCATCGAATCACCATCCTGCTTTGGCACCGACTAATGGAATCAACTGTGCACATGTCAACACTTCAGTATCAATCATCTTCAGAATCGTTCCAGTTACATTATTCAATGGAACGAGGTCTTTGAACACGCTTGCATATTTGGACGAAGGATCATCACTTACTCTTATTGAGCAAAGCCTCATTCGTGATTTGAGAGCCAGTGGAATATCGCAACCTTTGAAACTTCGTTGGACCGGGAATATTGTTCGTCAAGAGCCCAACTCAGAATGTGTATCTTTGGAGATTAGTGGGTTGGACAAAGGTCAACGGTTTGACTTAAAGGAGGCGCATACCGTGGAGAGATTATGCCTACCCAAACAAAAAATCAACCTCCGTGAGATTATACGCCAACATCATCATTTGAACGGTGTGGATACAGCCGACCTAACTGGAGCTCAACCCAAACTCCTAATTGGACTAGATAATGCCTACCTACTAGCACCTTTGGAGTCCCGTGTAGGAAATCCAGATGAACCGATTGGCGTTAGATCGCATCTGGGATGGTCGGTCTATGGACCTAGGCAAACCACGACGTCAGATGCATATATCGGACATCATGATGAATGTTCCAATGAGGACCTGCATAAGCTGATGCGCAAATATTTCATGATCGAAGAACAGGAGGGAACAGTTCATCAACTTCCTGAATCTGATGTAGACCGCCGAGCTAGAGAAATCATGCAGAAGACGACTATTAAACTGGACGGTTTCTACGAAACGGGCCTAGTTTGGAGGTTGGACGATTTTTCATTCCCAGATAGTCTCCCGATGGCATTACAGCGACTTCGAAGCTTGGAACGCCGTCTGAATAAAAATCCGACATTAGACCAACGAGTTCGACAGCAGATCCAAGAATACCAGGACAAAAAATACATTCACAAGGTGACCGCCGAGGAATTAGCTAACGCGAATCCAGCTCGAGTGTGGTATTTACCCATCAATGTCGTTTTGAATCCCAAAAAACCGGATAAAGTACGATTGGTTTGGGACGCAGCTGCACAAGTGCAAGGAGTGTCTTTAAATTCCATGTTACTTGCTGGCCCTGATTTGTTGGTTCCACTGCCTGCAGTTCTTCAACCATTCAGGGAGCGAGAAGTCGGTTTCGGAGGTGATCTGAAAGAGATGTTTCACCGGTACAAAATTCGTGATGCCGACAAGCAAGCTCAGCGCTTCGTGTTCCGCACCAACCGCGAAGGACAACCGGAGATCTTCATCATGGATGTTGGAACGTTTGGCGCTTCTTGCTCCCCAGCATCGGCTCAATACATCAAGAACCACAACGCCTCCCAATACGCGGAACATTTTCCAGAGGCATCTCGTGCTATCATTCGTCAGCATTATGTTGATGATTACCTCGACAGTGCTGACACCGTCGAGGAGGCTGTGGAGCGCGCTAGACAGGTCCGATTTATTCATTCGCAAGCGGGGTTTATTGTCCATAAGTGGATTTCGAATTCACAAGTATTTCTCGAAGAAATTGGAGAACGTGAGTCGGTCGACAAGGTATCTCTCCATCTAGACGAAGAAGCTGTGGAACGTGTTCTAGGGCTTATCTGGTGGCCCAAGGAAGATGTCTTCATGTTCTCAACCGCTGTACGAGAAAATCTATCCCCGTATCTACTTGCTTCGGATAGACCAACGAAGAGAATAGCGCTCAGTTGCATTATGAGCCTTTTCGACCCTTTGGGCTTGCTAGCACCCTTCACCCTACATGGAAAAATATTATTACAGGATCTGTGGAGGAGCGGCTGCGGATGGGACCAGCATATTAATGACGATTGCTTCGAAAAATGGACGTGGTGGAGAAAGTCACTCTCAGGAGTTGAGAAGCTGAAGATACCTCGATGCTATTTAAAAGGAGCTCCACCGTCAGCTTACGATACCGTACAACTTCACGTTTTCTGTGACGCCAGCTCACAAGCATATGGTTGCGCTGCATACTTCCGTTTAGAAACACGTTTTGGGATCGTTTGCAGTTTGGTGATGGCTAAAACCAAAGTAGCTCCCCTGAAGCAACTTTCAATTCCTCGAATGGAGCTTCAGGCAGCTGTTCTTGGGGCTCGATTGTCGAATACGGTTGTTGCAAACCATAAAATAAAAATCTCGAAACGCATACTCTGGTCGGATTCTAAAACTGTGCTATCCTGGATTCAGTCCGATCAAAGGAGATATAAACCTTTCGTCGGATTCAGGATTGGAGAAATTCTGCAAGAAACATCCGTTGACGAATGGCGGTACATACGAACAAAGATGAACATTGCAGATATAATTACCAAAAAACGGAAAGAAAGTACTTTAACCTCAGACGGAGCGTGGTTTCGTGGACCGAAAATATTGTACTCACCAGAAGCAAACTGGACAACAATAAACGATACCAGATACACCAGAGGAGCTACGCGCATGTCATCTGTTCCACGGAGCAGAACTGAGTTTGGGATCAATTATCGATGTCACTCGTATATCTCGGTGGAACGTACTGCTTAGAACAGTAGCATGCGTCCTTCGATTCATCTCCAACTGCAGATTGAAACAGCTGGGGAAACCGCTTGAAGCTGTACCAACCACTGAAAATGTCAGTAAATTTATACGACGAACTGAAAGTTCTATCATCATGCCCCTGAAGCAGGAAGAATATGAGGTTGCCGAAAATATCCTGTGGAAATTAGCCCAACGCGATGTATTTGGAGACGAAATCACAACGCTGCTTCGGAATCAACAGTCACCAAAAGAGGACTGGATGACGATTGAGAAGAAGAGTACCTTATTTAAACTTGGTCCCTTCTTAGACGAACATCAGGTTCTACGAGTGGATGGACGCTTAAGTGAGGCTGAACATATTCCGTACGATACACGATTTCCAATAATTCTGCCCAAAGACCACCCAGTGACCAATCGCTTATTGGAATATTATCACCAACTTTTTGGTCACGCTTATAAGGATACAGTTGTCGCCGAGATACGTCGACGATTCTACATTCCCAAAATACGAACGTGCGTTGCGAAGATCATTGGGAGTTGCCAATCGTGTAAAGTAAGGAAGACTAAACCGCAAACACCTAGGATGGCACCACTCCCTGTTGAGAGAATAACACCATTCGTACGACCCTTCAGCTATGTAGGGATTGATTATTTTGGCCCTATTGAGGTGGTGGTTGGTAGGCACCTGGAAAAAAGGTGGATAGTCCTCTTCACATGTTTTTCAGTACGCGCAGTTCATTTAGAAGTGGCATACAAGCTAGATACTGCATCGTGCATAATGGCTATTCGACGATTTGTGCTACGGCGAGGACCTCCAATCACCATCTTTTCAGATAACGGGTCTAACCTCAAGGCGGCCAACAAGGAGCTCCAAGAGCAGATAAAACGAATAGATTTGGCCTCCGCGAACGTGTTCACCAACGCTCGTACAAGTTGGAGATTCTCGCCACCCTCTGCGCCTAACATGGGGGGCGTTTGGGAGCGCATGGTGCGCTCCGTTAAGCAGGTGATGTCGGAACTGAACGTCGGAAGAAGGATGAACGATGAGATTTTGTTGACAGTGATTGCTGAGGCAGAGGAAATAGTCAACTCGAGACCTCTAGTGTATACGTCTCAGGACTCGGAGTCTGCAGAAACACTTACACCCAACAGTTACCTCAGAGGAATTACGTCGTGCTTACAAAATCCTGCCATCCCTCCAACGGACCAAGCGGAAGCTCTTCGGAACTCGTACAAGCGCTCGCAGTTCATTGCTGATGGACTCTGGGAAAGATGGATCAAGGAATATTTGCCTACTCTGAACTATCGCAGTAAGTGGTTAGAAGAGCATAAACCCTTAGAACCAGGGGATCTCGTATTCATCGTTGACGATCATGGAAGGAATGGATGGATACGCGGTAAAATTGAAACAGTCATCATCGGTAAAGACAAACGGATCAGGCAGGCTATGGTACGTACAGCACAAGGTCTATATCGTCGTCCAGTGAACAAGCTGGCAGTGATTGAGGTGGCATCTTCTTGTAAATCTGTTCCTGAAGCTAGTTCCGGACAAGGTTTACGGGCCGGGGAACTGTTACAACCACTGGGCACTAACGACGGTCGGCTTACCGATGTGATGCGAGGAACCTTGCGCCGAAATGTCAACTGATTCAATGACTGACAGATGCGGACAGAGAGAGAGAGGAATTGTTATATTAAAAAGTGACATGCAAAATAAGAAACGTGCTTACTAAATCTAAAGTTATCTTTCCTAAAATTATATGCGATATCTTCTTAAAACTAGCTTACAATAACCTTATCCTATTGATTATATTTAAACCTACTGCTGAACATTGAAATTGCTATACAACTAGCATAAACTGAATTATGTAAGTAAAACCTAAAATCAACCATTCTTCACTTCACTAATTATCTGAATTAGTCAGCACATTCATTATCGCGGTCGCAGGATTTGACCATTGTTCGGTGCACTTGATGGGCTGAAACTAATTTTGTAAGTCTTGAAATATGATGCTGTTTGTTCATTTCAAATAAAAATATTATTTACAGTTTGAGCTGATTAAACCAAAACGAGCTGCTACAAAATTTAGTTGTTCTACTGTATATCCGAACAGTCCTCTGCACGGGTCGAACAACTTCGTTGCTTTAGGTTGCTTCGTGAACAACGGCATATTTTATTCGAATCACTTTGGGCCTGATTCTCGAATACACTTCACGATGGAAACGATAAAAACGATAAACGGCACGCCATTAAACTACGTTTTACGAGTTAATGAAGTGTCGAAGATAATTATGAGTTTAAATAAAATAATCATTAAAATCATTAATGAAAATTAACTTCTTTGTATTAAACTGGTGTTCGATGTGAATGAAAAACCTTTTTTTCTTCATGTGGTATAATCTCATACAAAAATTTTATCTGAATATAATTTGATATTATAATGATAAGTTTTAGTGGGAAACTAATTTCGTATCCAGATGTCGACACCGTACCGTTGTCATCGCGAATACGTTTCATTTCGTTTTCAACGTGAAGTGTATTCAAGAATCAGGCTCTTCATTGAAGTTCGATGCTTGTTGACTTCACGTTTACTGGCGAACTTTTAACAAGAACGTGAACGTGAACAAAAACATTCTATTCACCACGATTTTTTGAGTTGTTTGTTCGCAATACAGTTCACCGTGAAATGATCGTACAATTTCATCCTCTTTTCAAGTTCACGTTCACCGGTACTCTAAACCAGCCTTAATGTACAGCCCTAATTTTTTTAACGCTGTAGTGATAGAAAAACGATATTATTTGACGTAACCTCTCGAGGTTATCCGCGATTGGATGTGTGTTTGTGATACATCACATCATATTCAAGAAAACTCGCTCAGCTTTTCAATCATCAGCAGCCGGAGAGAGAGTTCGCAGATTTGGTTCTTCGTCAGCTCATTTGTACCCTGGTTTTGCATAGTTCTTGTATCATTCCGGAAAAAAAAATATTTTTGCTGGTCAAAAATGTTCGCTCGCACATTGAAAACAGTTGCCGCTCAGGGTGCGAAGAACTTCTCAACAACTAATCAAGTGAGTTAAGATGGATAGTCGAATAACCGATTTATCTTTTTTTTTCCTTAAGAGGTTTACGTAATACAGTATTATTCCGTGGAACTTTTTCTAATTTGTTTAACGCCGTTTTAGAACAATGTCAAAGTGGCTGTGTGCGGTGCTTCCGGTGGAATTGGTCAACCCTTATCGTTGCTGCTGAAGCAGAGCCCACTGGTGACCGAGCTTTCGCTGTACGACATTGTGCACACCCCTGGAGTGGCAGCAGATTTGTCCCACATCGAAACCCGCTCTAAGGTCACTGGATACAATGGAGCGGAAAATCTGGAGAAGGCCTTGGCCGGAGCAGATATAGTCATTATTCCAGCCGGTGTCCCTCGTAAACCGGGTATGACACGTGACGATCTGTTCAACACGAATGCTTCCATTGTGCGAGATCTGGCTGCTGGTTGTGCCAAGGCTTGTCCGAAGGCGCTGATTGGAATCATTTCAAATCCTGTCAATTCAACTGTACCGATTGCTTGCGAGACGTTGGCCAAAGTAAGTAGGAATTATGCTAATCACATTTCATATAGGCTTGTACAAATATTTGTGAAGGTTATCATGACTATCGTGCGTTTACTTGCAGTGATAATAGGCGTAATGTGATGACGATGCATAGAAACAGCACCCGAACAAAATTATTCATGGATTATTATGATCTTTAATGATAATGTTGCTCCTTTAATCCACAGGCCGGTGCTTTGGACCCGAAGCGGGTGTTTGGCGTCTCGACGTTGGATATTGTTCGGGCCAACACCTTCATTGGAGAAGCTGCTGGAGTTGACCCTCAGAAGGTCAATGTTCCAGTCATTGGAGGTCATTCGGGTGTGACCATCATTCCCGTTCTCTCTCAGACGACTCCATCGGTTAGCTTCCCCCAGGACAAAATCGCTGCCTTGACCGAACGTATTCAAGAGGCCGGAACCGAGGTCGTCAAAGCCAAGGCAGGTGCTGGATCTGCCACTCTCTCCATGGCCTTTGCTGGAGCCCGTTTCGCTTTGGCTTTGGCTCGCGCTATGAATGGCGAGCAGAACGTGGTCGAGTGTGCTTATGTTCGTTCGGATGTAACCGAAGCGAAGTACTTTTCAACCCCACTTTTGCTAGGAAAGCACGGACTCGAAAAGAATCTTGGACTACCGAAGCTGAACGCCTACGAGCAGGAGCTGCTCAAGAAGGCCATCCCAGAATTGAAGAAAAACATCGCGAAAGGCGAGGAGTTTGTTAAGAAGAATTAAACAATCATTTGGTGAAACATTGAGGCAATGGTGTTTTAGAGTAACAACCGCTAGGAAAATGTTAGTTTACATGCTTAAGTACTACAGTGAGTACAACATAAAACGCATTTGAAACACAATCCCCCATAAAAAGTGAAAAAAATGCTTCGATGCGGTGTCCTCTTAAGCTGCCATTTTTAACAAATGCGATGATAACGATAAGGTTTGTTATTTAGCACGACTAAGAGCATAACATGAAGAACAAACGATCCCAAAGAATAATTGGTCAAGTATATGACGCATGAAATTAATTATTCACACTTTAGAGACGAAATTTGAGAAACCGGTATTGGATAAAGTAATTTATTTGCTCCGGAATAATGTTACAATTCTCTTAGTAAAGCTATCCGAAAATGTTTTCTTCATTATATTGCAAACCCAATCACCGCTCTGGAAGCCTTTTTATTCAAAACCCATTTTGTACGATGTACACAATTTGCTAGTGAATGCAAACAACATTCATTGCATTTTAATCGGGAGAGGGCACTATTAGGTCATTCTATTCGGATTGTGGATTCATGGTTGCTGCTAATGAGCTGTCTCACTGCTCTTACTGTTCGAAGAACATTTGCAAGAACGAAAAACTTTTCATATCAGCACGCTTATCGATATGATGCACATTGCATCATGACTAAGGCTCAAAGCAGTCTGCCCATTCCACCTATGGTCATTAGACCAAAGTAAAATTCAACACGCTGCTTCCTGTTGTATCTTACAAATAATTACAAAGAATAGGTTTTTACACATTTCGGTAATGGAAAATGTTTGTTCAGAAACATTGGTGAAAGATCATGTATTTACATGTACAGTACTGTACAAAACAAAGTACGCTCCTTTGATATATTAAACTATCTCGATTTCGGAAGAACCTCAAACAGATAAATATTCAAAGTGTTCTAACAAAAGACGGTACTGGAGCTGTACTTTCGGAATATGTTAGGGGCTGTCCTCATACCACGTGGTTATGAAAATGTACAAGATTGTCCACGGTGAGGGGGGAGGGGGTTTAGATAATGTCCACGTTGAATCGTTAAATACATTTTTAAATAAAACATTAATGTTTTTTAGTCAAAATTGAATGAGATCTGTTCTGTAGTTACAAGATTTTGTTTAACTGTGCGCCCACCCTGAGCATTCTGTATTCATCAATGAAAAAAAAAAATGGGTGGGTTATATCTATGATATAACCGCAAAGTTGACGTGGGACTAGATTAGCTTAGCAATCATTAGCAATGATTAAATTTTTGATTGCATGAAACAATTTCCGGATTCAATCGAATTCAATATATTTGCATTGTGAGTAAAGAGATTGAATAAATGCCATGTAAGGTCAATTCATGCATTGTGATAGATTATGTTCTTCGTTACAAATAAATTTAATGACAGTCCTTTTACGTTTGGTATGATGCCTAGGACAAAATATGTGAACGGAAGAATTATCAAACGATTACTTTATTTTACACTTTCATCTCAAGTTTGCATCTCTCAAGTGTACGTACTTCTCGAAGCGCGAATGTGTTTGATTTGATGAACTTCAAGCACTCAGTGCCAGAAATTTAGTGAGCAGAAGATTTGAAGGCATATCCTTCAATGCAATCTTGAATAACCGAACCAAAGCGTTATGTTCGTACCCGTTTTTATAATCCGTGTTAGGAAAACACTTTTCGGAGTGCAAAAGTACCCCTGGTTTGCATGAAGCAACAACTTCAACTTATACTTTTTATATCATGGATCCTTTAAACTTGAAAGTTCATTCGCCTCTAATGTCTGCAAGATTTTCCCAGGTTCCTAAGTTTAGAAGACCATGTTAAGGAAACATATTCTAGTCTGCACAAAGGCAAGCGAGTTCGAAAGTATTCGCAGTTTGAATTTATTTGCAATGCCGATTTTTCTAGACACCTTGGTTTAGAAGTCTGTATTAGGTAAACACAATTTGCAATGCCAATTTACTCAGACACCTTGTTTCTGAAGTCTGTGTTGGTGAAACACATTTCAGTCGGAACAAAAATACCCCAGACTTGCATGAATTTGTAATGCCAATTCCCCCACGCTCCATGGATTTGAAGTCTGTGTTAGGGAAACACATTTCAGTCGGAACAAAAATACCCCCGACTTTCGTGTATTTGCATTGCCGATTTCCCCAAGGCTGCTTGGTTATGATGGATGTATTGGGGAAACCGCAGATCGGGCCAATCAAAACGAGGTAGTTAGGGCGTTTAGATAACGCTTAACATTTTACAGTTATTCAATTGTTTATCTAATGAAAAATAACATTTTATTAATTGCGATAGATACGTAGAAATGATCCCTGTCAATTGATGCAAACATCTTTCCGATCCAGTAAGAAATGTTCGAGTTATAAGCATTCGGAATCTTTAATTTTTTCCTGCATGTTCCGTGTTTAGGTTTTCATTTTACCACCCTTATTTTCCGGTTAGACGTAGTACCACGTCAAAAGACTGAGTTGCCTGTGGGGCCGAGGACATAGTAAACGCGATGCGATGCTATGCTATGACAAACTAATCGCTTTATATCGCGCGTTTTTTTATGTATCATTCCACTCAATTCTATATGTAAAGGGTGTGTCACATCAAATTGCATCACGGAAAAAACGCTGTAGAAATTTAATTTTTAGGAATTATATCTTCAGCTTTCGCTTATAATCAGATAAGAGTGTATAGATCACGTTGGCCATGCTTCACTGTCAATTTTTTGTAAATTTCGAAAAATGTCGTCGAACGAAAAAGAGCGTCGTGAATTAATCCTGTACACTCATTTCGAGAATCCGGAGTTGTCACATCGGGACATCGGTAAGATGCTGGGAATCGTCCAATCCACGGTCAGCAGAGTACTAAAACGATACTTCGAGAACCTAACCATCGACCGGAAGGTGAAGAACGGCAAAAATGGATGCTCCGTCAGTGAAAAAGATCACAAGCGCGTAGTTAAGCAGTTTAGACGTGATCCGAGAAGTTCGGTCCGGGATGTCGCCAATAAGTTGAATTTGTCAAGTTCATTCGTCCAGCGGACCAAGCAGCGGGAGGGCCTGCGTACATACAAGGTTCAGAAGGCTCCAAACCGCGACGAAAGACAAAACATGGTGGGGAAGACGCGAGCCCGGAAGCTGTACACCGAAATGCTGACGAAGCCGCATTGCCTGGTAATGGACGACGAAACCTACGTCAAAGCGGACTTTCGTCAGCTGCCGGGCCTGTTGTTCTTCTCCGCATAGGACAAATTCAGCGTTCCGGAGGAGATTCGCAAGCAGAAACTATCCAAGTTTGCCAAAAAGTACATGGTGTGGCAAGCGATCCGCTCTTGCGGAAAGCGGAGCGCCTCCTTCGTGATGACCGGCACGGTAAACTGGCAGGTTTACCTTAAGGAGTGCCTACGGAAGCGCTTACTACCACTATTGAAGCAGCACGAGGGCCCGACCATCTTCTGGCCGGATCTCGCTTCGTGCCACTATTCAAAAGACGTGTTGGAGTGGTACGAAGCCAACGGGGTCACCTTCGTGCCAAAGGAAATTAACCCGCCCAACGCGCCGGAGCTTCGCCCTATAGAGAAATATTGGGCGATTATGAAGCAGACCCTCCGGAAGAACCCAAAAGTTGACAAATCGGAGGCGGACTTCAAGAGAAAATGGATTTCTGTTCAAAAAAAACTACAACCTGACGTTGTACAGAACCTTATGGTCGGGGTAAAGAGGAAGGTGCGAGCATACGGGCTTGGGCTCGAAGTATGAATAAAAAGAAAATGCCAAAAGTTGTTTAATAGTTTTTATTTTACTGTCTAAAATTTTCAAAAGGATAGGTCTACTGGGCGAATTTCTACAGCGTTTTTTCCGTGATGCAATTTGATGTGACACACCCTTTATACAACCCAGCACAAGGATGCACAAGGTTATCATGTTTTCATTTTGTAAACAGTTGAATTGTGAGATCGTTTTTATCTGTAAACATGGTAAATAGGAAGCCCTTAACGTAACATTTTCATTATATGCATTATGTAAATTAAAATAAAGTTGTATGATTTATCGAACAAAACGAAATTAATAAGTCAACAACTCAATTTTTATTTTCGTTCGATGAGTTCGATTGTGAAGATATTTATGAAAATCGTCTGGCAACCATCACTTGCGTTCACTCGCGGCAATACACTCCACACACAGTTTCGCCTGATGATTCCCGATTTTTGGAATTAATCGTTCATCAGCTAATCGAATACTTTTCAGCGGATTGTTATTCGATACGATTAATCGCCCCAAATAATCGAATAATCGATTAATCGTCACATTGAGAGAAATAAATAGTTAGACTAATATTTCTCATTTGCTAGAAAGCCATTTGGAATAAAAAAGTGTTCAATCCGCCTGAAAATTAATTATTATCTTTTACGCTCCCCTAAACTCGTAAACGTACCTCAATTAGTGTTGACGGCATTGAGCCGCGTTTACTAGTTGAGGGGAACGTCGAAGATAACGATTGATTTTCAGGACAAAACTGCAGCAGTCGTACGTTTTTTTCTCTAGGCTTGGATCGATTAATCGACGTAAATTATTCGTTCGCTTCGATTATTGGTTGCGCAGTATTCTTTCGATTAATGATCGATTTCTGTAGGAAGTATTCGATTAATCGATTAATCGAACGATTATCGGGGATCACTAGTTTCGCCGCATTGAAAATCGCACCGCATCCCGTTTGCTGTCAGGTCCGGGCGGTTTGCATTCGATTTCTGCATTCGTGAATGAAAGAGTTTTCCCGCAAACGAGCCCGCATCGCGTTCACTATGTCCTCGGCCTGAGAGTGCTGCCTGATCAAACATCCATATTTTTCATAAGACTAAACATTTTCCCTGAAATATACATTCTGAAAGAGACGCACATGAACTGGAATCGGTCAATTTATTTCAATCGTTAATAGAGGACCATGGATTCCGTCAGGATATATATTCCCAAAGATACCAAAAACGTTGGAATTTTTGTAGTATTGAAAATCTCGACATAAGTGCGGGTTTCGATTCAGCTTTCGCTCGTAAAACTGCTTCGTTTTTGTTTTTTTTTAATCTCTCAAGATTTTTCGAAAATTGAAACAAACAAAAAATTCTTCCACGGGTGCACGGACCGTATCTCTGGAGATCTGTTTCTTGGGTTGCCTGAAAAGCCCATGCTGCTACTAATGACAATCAAATCGAAACACTTCTCAAGATCAATCCTGGGTACGGAACCACCGTTCATTAGCACCTGATAAGCATGGGTACGGAAAACGCTTCCATATATGGACTACATATTAACCAACATTCCGAAACCCGATCGAATTTGACATATCGCAATCCGAACGATATAAACTTTTGCATTCTGCAATCCAAGGCTGCAACATTTGTTCAACCCGATAGGATTTGGCTCGATCAGATTAAAGAATGCAACATCGTGCTAATCTCAAATCTAATCGAATTCCGGAATAAGGGTTTATTTTACCAAAAAACCAAATTTACCAAATTTCAAGGTACGCATCTCAATCTGCAATTCGTTTCATAAACGCTTATATACAAGCCCCGGGCAAGGGGATATGATCCGCGAGTCAAGATGTGCTACAAATTTAGCTGTCATTGCCAAACCTATCAAATTACTCGGCGAACTCAAGGCAAATCTATGGAACAAGGTGCGCCCATTCGCTAACTAAAAAAAGAATTGTTTTTTGAAAAAAAAAATTATGTGAAATGTAATGATCATGATGATCACAAGGGTCTGAATGATAATATAAAACGTAGAACCCTAGGTTGATCACTTGAAATGTAGTATTATATTATAATGTAAACCAACTTAAGAAATTGAAAGAATTTAAGTGAAATAAAAGGGTTTGAATGAATTCTGCATTATTTCAATAATTTCAGTTGTATTTAGCTGCTGCTCATGCTTTATTCGAAAATTTGCGTTTTGCGTGCGGAAAAAATGAAGCGTTTGCCGAATAAAACGTTCTATTGAATAGAGTTCACAAACCGTGCACAAGTGTATTATGTTTTGTTTACAGGTAATTCGTATATTTTGAAAATGGCTACAGTATGGTTGTGAAATGTTGACCCACCACCATATTGAATACATATTGAATACAGAAAAGTAAATTTTCATTCATTATTTTTTGTTCTAGAAGTGTGTTAATTTCGTCCTTAATTTCGTTTTCCAAATGGCGCAAATCATTATGGTGCCTTCAACGCAAAGACAATAAATGAAACGCTTGCAGCGTAAAACGTAATGAATATAATGAATATAGCAATGAGTATTTCATAAAGTATCAGTATATTCCACAAATTGTGCTCAATCGTCTTAATTTACTTTTGTGTATTTTTTAAATGGCTGCAGAAAACCACTTCACGTTTTGACCCACCTGGTAGTATGTTAAGTGCCTTGTTTTACACCAGCTTGAGAGTTTGGCAGTTCTCGCGAGTGACAGTGGTCGCAAATTGCATTTGCGACCCGGACATGTTTGACGCTGTCAAATCCTATGTGCTAGTATACGGATGCCCTCAGGCTGCTTATATATGTTGCGAATTGTGAAGGGCCAAATCATTCACAATAATATTGAGTTAAAAGGTACCTTTAAAATGGCAACAAATTATACAACAAAACGGTGCATGTGTGATCCAAATCAGGCAACCCGAAACATCTTAAGTTTTGATTTCACGCAAAAATAACGGATTTCTTTTTCCACAACCTAACATATTCCAAACGTATTAGATATTTTCCATTTTCACAGTTCGCGGTGAAATGTACTCTACATGCACAAATGTAAATTCATTACAGTATGTCAAAGCTCCAATAACCCGTTGAAAAGGTCACTCTCTCATTTATCGAATGAAACAACCGGAAAAAGACTGTTCGATTCAACATGATTACACATCAATAGTGTAGCATACTTGTTGGAAGGGCTGTGTCTTTCAATCGCTACGGGTTGCTAGAGTTCAATATATTCACTCGAATGTATGTAGGGGAGGTTGGGGTAAAACGGACATGTTAAGAAGAACTTCAATTAGATCTTTGGAAACTCATGTTTCCCAAAACGTTGATGCAGTTTCTTGCAATTCAATATACTGTTTCTCTACCTAATTGGCCTAATATTTTACAAAAATGTGTTTTTCCTTTTTTTTACTGAAATCAAAACAGACCGAAAATTACAACATTTTTTCGATGCGGGTAATATGGACATATAGGGGGGGGGGTAATATGGACAGGTTCGTAATATATGAAGTCTATATATGAATTTATAGACGCAGGCCATTCCCTAGGAATCGATTAAACAGACTTTTCACAGTCCATCTCACTCCTACTGGCAACTGTCCGTTTTACCCCACAATTATTCCAATAATTTCAATTTTCCACTCAAAAATGAATTTACTTTTCCGTGCATACCTAATATCTCTTCTCTGTTAACTCACAAACCGAAATATAACAAATTATGTATGATTTTCCGTTTTTGTTTCCCTTTTCCACTTTTGATTAGTATTCATTGCCATAGGGTGGCTTTAATATTATAGAATAACATGTGAAAGGTGTTCTCATTAACTGGAATCCGAAATTCAAATTGTAGCTATACAAATCAACCAGCTGTCCATATTACCTCACTGACCGTATTACCCGCGGGAGTTAGGAAGAATGGGTCAATTTGTGAGAAAATGGCTAACTATTTGGAATTCATCATTTCTAAACATCCTTTATGGTTTTAAAATCTTTTTCCTGTTACTGATTTACTGATAACTGAATTAATCTACTGTCGTATGCACTGGGCCCCATTATGTAAATCGTGTCGAACAGAATTTTGCTCGGTAACTCTAACTCTATTTTGCTATTATAGATACCTGATACCATCCACTCGGTTGATGCGACCGACTTGCGAGGGTGTCGGGCGTCGGCCGCTGTCGATAGACTGAACTCTAGCGAGATCAATCGGGGAACTTGTGTTTCCTCCTTTGTGCGTTTCGAGATCCCACGCTTCGGGGAACAGATCTTACCACCCTTATGCGTCCCGAGTTCAGTACGAGCATCTGAACGACGTGCGAATAGAAAAATCAAGACGGCGTTGAGGAGATAACCAAACACAAACCTTTCATCGATAAATGGTCAGAACTTGGGGTACTAAACGGTTATCGAAGGAGATAAAGGCAGTGAAGGCGGAATTCAACTTGCTACATGCTGCAAGTCAATGCTTATCTTGCTTATTGGAGTGTCTATTTTTACGACATAATTAGTCTCTTGTCGGGCAATATTGGCCTTATCCAATGGCCTGCGGATCGGTGATTTTGTCAATGAGAGGCAGGCACTTGCTCTTTTGTTTTGGTCATGGCTTTCACATTATCTGATCACTGGTGTAAACAACCTTACAGATGGATAGTTTAATAATTCATGTATTGCTGAAATATCTTTATTTCATGTTTGTACCTTATTTTCAACCCATTATCGCGTTATCTGCGAATTTCGTTATTCGCGATGACTTATAGTCGGGGTTCTACTGTATTTTACGCACATTCATTTTCTATTGACAACAGAGACAATCCATTCAAGTGTGCCTGTCCCATCGCTGAGTGAAGATATTTTTTAATTTATTTAAACTTCGAAAAGCTTCTTCCACAAGAAGCCACAGAAACGTAAATGTTTAATAACAGCTTTCACTTCACGATGATTGCTATCACAAATCCAATGATTGGCATCATTCAGGATGATTTCAATGGCCTTCAAATGTCTACGGAATCTTGGTTTCTCTAGCGAAAGCTTACTTTCAGTTGCAGAATCTACATTTTCTTTGCAAGATGCTCATAAAGGGTGTGTCTCATCAAATTGCATCACGGAAAAAACGCTGTTGAAATTTAATTTTTAGGAATTATATCTTCGGCTTTCGCTTATAATCAGATAAGAGTGTATAGATCACGTTGGCCATGCTTCACTGTCATTTTTTTGTAAATTTGGAAAAATGTCGTCGAACGAAAAAGAGCGTCGTGAATTAATCCTGTGCACTCATTTCGAGAATCCGGAGTTGTCACATCGGGACATCGGTAAGATGCTGGGAATCGTCCAATCCACGGTCAGCAGAGTACTAAAACGATACTTCGAGAACCTAACCATCGACCGGAAGGTGAAGAACGGCAAAAATGGATGCTCCGTCAGTGAAAAAGATCACAAGCGCGTAGTTAAGCAGTTTAGACGTGATCCGAGAAGTTCGGTCCGGGATGTCGCCAATAAGCTGAATTTGTCAAGTTTATTCGTCCAGCGGACCAAGCAGCGGGAGGGCCTGCGTACATACAAGGTTCAGAAGGCTCCTAACCGCGACGAAAGGCAAAACATGGTGGGGAAGACGCGAGCCCGGAAGCTGTATACCGAAATGCTGACGAAGCCGCATTGCCTGGTAATGGACGACGAAACCTACGTCAAAGCGGACTTTCGTCAGCTGCCGGGCCTGTTGTTCTTCTCCGCAGAGGACAAATTCAGCGTTCCGGAGGAGATTCGCAAGCAGAAACTATCCAAGTTTGCCAAAAAGTACATGGTGTGGCAAGCGATCTGCTCTTGCGGAAAGCGGAGCGCCCCCTTCGTGATGACCGGCACGGTAAACGGGCAGGTTTACCTTAAGGAGTGCCTACAGAAGCGCTTACTACCACTATTGAAGCAGCACGAGGGCCCGACCATCTTCTGGTCGGATCTCGCTTCGTGCCACTATTCAAAGGACGTGTTGGAGTGGTACGAAGCCAGCGGGGTCACCTTCGTGCCAAAGGAAATGAACCCGCCCAACGCGCCGGAGCTTCGCCCAATAGAGAAATATTTGATGTGACACACCCTTTAACATGTTCCAAAATTGAGTTACTGCAAAAATTGCGGTTATTCCTTTGGACGATCTTGGCCGCTCTTGTTATTCCTCATGAAAACGATCAAAGTACCCATTCTTGTCCTATTTTCTCCCCCCATTGTTACTCCGAGTTCGGAAGGTCTTTCGTCTAGCTTGTTTATCTTATGACGAGTTCTTTTCGTCGGATGTTTATAGAGCCTTTGAATCGCATTTTTGGCTAGATTGTTCCTTTCTGCAGCAATATAATTTTTCAATACACCGAGTCTTGTCACAACGTTATCCAGGAATAATGCTTTGGTTTGCTAAAAGTTTTGCACAAGATCTACTTCTCATAGGAACGATCTTGAAAACAGTAATAACCTACATTGAATTTGTAAATAGTATTAATAGCAATGTTGATGTAAATGCGTTGGAATTTTTGTTAAGTTTAAATGAATAACTTTCTTTCACAATGAATGCGATATATGTAAAAAAAGACTATGAAATAAACAAAATTTTGAAAACATAAAAAAAAATCAATATTTGATCAATTGAATTTAAATTGGTTGGAGTAATTTTTCGTCAAACTACTTTCTTCCGACTTGCACTGCGTATTCCAGAGCTTGCCACTCAGAATGCATTCAAGGCGTGTTATTTGGCATAGAAATCTCAACTAAGTACTAATAAAAATGACGCAAGTAATAATACGTTGAGACGGTGAAGTTCCTTTAGGAACGTTACTGCACATCGATTCCACCAGCGCGATATGCATACTTTTCGGCGCAGTGCTCAGTTCAGCGGTAGCACTCCGACGGAGCACACTGCCGTATTGAAAGGGTTAAACTTAATTTTTTTTCTTAGTTAGCGAATGGGCGCACCTTGTTCCATAGATCTGCCTTGAGCTCACCGAGTAGTTTGATAGGTTTGACAATGACAGCTAAATTTGCAGCACATCTTGACTCGCGAATCATATCCTCTTGGCCGGGGCGTGGCGAAAACGCAAAAAAACGATGGATAACGAAAGAATTTTCAAATCAAACTGGCGCTCTGCGGCGACCAAAGTCGACGAGGCCGCTGTACAAAATTTCCAAGTATTGCTACTCATACTTGGACGCCTTTTTGAAAACTGAAAAGCAAGCGTCGAAATCAAAATAGAGAAATCATTGTACACGCACACACCTGCAAAATGAAAGGTGTTCAGTTTTTTTAAATGCACACTTAAAAAAAATACGCCAAATTTAGGTTGATTAAATTTTGATCATTTCACCCTTTAGTTCATCGCATCATTGGGCACTAGAAGTGCAGATAACACTGAAATATGAAACCACAAACTGCTGGGAGGAAACCTGTGCGCTCGATCTAGTATTCAAGTTCTCGGCAGGATCGCACAAAAATTCAATGGCTCTCATCATCTCATCGTAGTTTAAAAAATTGGTTTCTCAGCATCATCACTTCATCGAGTTAGCGACAACCTTGACACCTGTATAGTTCAGAAGGATATCCCAGCGATGAGTTGAATTATGAAAAAATAGTGAACAGCTTCAACAGTTTCGAAAAACACACATTGTTTGTCAATACCACTTTTCTGTTTTGATATCTCAACAAAATCATTTGATCCTGACCTGATTGGTGCGTTGTCGATAGATTGAGACCGGCACTTCGTTAAATCCAAATCGTCTATCTCTAGGGGCCGGATGATGTTGTTTCTAAAATCAGCAGCCTTTTTCCTATCCAAAACGGAAAACCCCATGAAGGATTGGTTTGACATTGGATTGACATATCGAAAATTTCATTTGATAATCGTGCCTTGCATTAGGAGTGTTGATGAACATTATCCCACAATATTTCGATGATATTATATCCGATCACGGAAAAAACGCTGTAGAAATTGAATTTTCAGGAATTATATCTTCAGCTTTCGCTTATAATCAGATAAGAGTGTATAGATCACGTTGGCCATGCTTCACTGTCAATTTTTCGTAAATTTGGAAAAATGTCGTCGAACGAAAAAGAGCGTCGTGAATTAATCCTGTGCACTCATTTCGAGAATCCGGAGTTGTCACATCGGGACATCGGTAAGATGCTGGGAATCGTCCAATCCTCGGTCAGCAGAGTACTAAAACGATACTTCGAGAACCTAACCATCGACCGGAAGGTGAAGAACGGTAAAAATGGATGCTCCGTCAGTGAAAAAGATCACAAGCGCGTAGTTAAGCAGTTTAGACGTGATCCGAGAAGTTCGGTCCGGGATGTCGCCAATAAGCTGAATTTGTCAAGTTCATTCGTCCAGCGGACCAAGCAGCGGGAGGGCCTGCGTACATACAAGGTTCAGAAGGCTCCTAACCGCGACGAAAGACAAAACATGGTGGGGAAGACGCGAGCCCGGAAGCTGTACACCGAAATGCTGACGAAGCCGCATTGCCTGGTAATGGACGACGAAACCTACGTCAAAGCGGACTTTCGTCAGCTGCCGGGCCTGTTGTTCTTCTCCGCAGAGGACAAATTCAGCGTTCCGGAGGAGATTCGCAAGCAGAAACTATCCAAGTTTGCCAAAAAGTACATGGTGTGGCAAGCGATCTGCTCTTGCGGAAAGCGGAGCGCTTTTTGCTCTTCGTGATGACCGGCACGGTAAACGGGCAGGTTTACCTTAAGGAGTGCCTACAGAAGCGCTTACTACCACTATTGAAGCAGCACGAGGGCCCGACCATCTTCTAGCCGGATCTCGCTTCGTGCCACTATTCAAAGGACGTGTTGGAGTGGTACGAAGCCAACGGGGTCACCTTCGTGCCAAAGGAAATGAACCCGCCCAACGCGCCGGAGCTTCGCCCAATAGAGAAATATTGGGCGATTATGAAGCAGGCCCTCCGGAAGAACCCAAAAGTTGTCAAATCGGAGGCGGACTTCAAGAGAAAATGGATTTCTGTTCAAAAAAAACTACAATCTGACGTTGTACAGTACCTTATGGACGGGGTAAAGAGGAAGGTGCGAGCATACGGGCTTGGGCTCGAAGTATGAATAAAAAGAAAATGCCAAAAGTTGTTTAATAGTTTTTATTTTACGGTCTAAAATTTTCAAAAGGATCGGTCTACTGGGCGAATTTCTACAGCGTTTTTTCCGTGATGCAATTTGATGTGACACACCCTTTACTTTTCTACTCAGCAGGTTTGAGAAGTCACCGAAAAAAATATAAGCCACACATTTGGAAGCATCGTCTGAAAGCGGAGAATAGGTACGACAGGATAATTTTACAGTGTGACAACGCCGGATCACATGTTCATGGATTGGATAAGAATGTTATTTAGGAAAAGTGAACTGGGAGATTATACCCAACCCGCCATATTCCCAAGATATTATTCCCTTAGAATACTACTCGTTGCGGTACAAAGTGTCGGCGCTTTATGAAGAGCGATTTCGATTTAATGAAGAAATCAAAAATTGGCTTAGTTACTGGATTGATTCAAAACAATACTACTTCTACTAGCGTGAAGTACGTGTATTGCCTGAAGAGTAGACCAGGGGCTTTGCTTCCGATAGATCATATTTGGGATAAAGTAGCAGTAAGTTTCTATTTTTCAAACGAGTGGCTCGTTATCGAAAAAATCCTTAATGTCATAATATCATCTAATATTAAAAGAAAGTATTTTTCATAATATTCTTCAAAGATTCCATGATTGAAAAATACAAAATGGACCTCTCATGAATATCATGAATATCGTGTGTTAATTATGTTTTGTTCTAATAAATCACAAGAATCATAATCACAGCATCGACTAAATTACTAGCAAAACAAATTTATTGGTTGATTCCGCCGCACACCTTCCGATCCAAACCCCCAAGGAAATCAAAATGCACGGAACAGAATGTAGAATGTAGGGAACCATCCTCAAAAAGCATCAGTTACGTGGTATTGAAACGAAAACAAAATTCAGAAAATCCGTACGTAAATGCAACGTCGTTTTGGGTGCCGGTCAAAGCTTAATGAAAATGAAGTGTTAATGAGATGCATCGAATCGTTAATCGATAGTCGTTCGAGCAACCGGGCCGGAGTTCAGTGCTATAAAACGACTAGATCCGTTTGCCGTTCGTCCACTGGCGTTCTGATCGTTACGTCGTTTGGCACTAAACGGAGGTTCTCTGGAGTGTTCTTGGTTAGCTGTTCGGTCGTCTCATTTGCCGTTTATACGTTCCGGATTCGGATTCGCAACGGTCTCAAGTTCAGTGTTGGTGAATCGGCTGAGTGAAATGCTTTCAGGCATAATTGGCCACGTGGACGTGTCTAACATTCAGTGAACCCGTGTTTGAAGCAACAGTGAATATTTGATTAAGAATATTGGATACAGACAAATTTGGTGTGTTTCGAAAAACGGTCAGTGTTTAGTGTGGCAAAAAGACAGAACTAGCGGAAATTAGAACAATGAGTTCGAGAATTGTAAACCCTGCAATCGAGCATCGCGCAAAGCCGCCACTACCTGGCGATGAGATTGTTATTTCCGGTGTTGCCGGACGCTTTCCCAATTCGGACAGCGTCAAAGAGTACGGATACAATCTCTACAACAAGATCGACATGGTGGATGATCTGGAAACACGTTGGCGTCACACCAACGTTGAGATTCCCCGACGCATGGGAAAGGTGAACAATTTGGAGAAGTTTGATGCAACGTTCTTTGGAGTGCACTTTAAACAGGTATGAAAGGTTATCCTAAGCGTTATTTCAATCTGACACAAAATGTGATTGTTATTTCTAGGCACACACCATGGATCCACAGTGTCGTCTTTTGGTAGAACATGCATATGAGGCTGTAATCGACGCCGGCGTGAATCCAAAGACTCTGCGAGGATCCCGAACCGGAGTGTTTGTAGGCGCATGCTTCGCTGAGTCGGAGAAAACGTGGTTCTACGAAAAAATTTCTTCTGGTGGTTTTGGCATCACTGGATGCTCCCGGGCTATGATGGCAAATCGTATCTCGTACACTATGGGCCTTAACGGTCCTTCTTTCCTACTGGATACTGCGTGCAGCAGCTCGATGTATGCATTGGATTGCGCCTTCAATGCTATCCGCAATGGAGAATGTGATGCAGCAATTGTTGGCGGTTCAAATTTGCTGTTGCATCCTTACGTAACGCTCCAGTTTGCACGACTTGGTGTTTTGGCAGCTGATGGGTATTGTCGACCATTCGATAAAGATGCTTCTGGATACACTCGTTCTGAAGCTGTTTGTGTTGCTTTTCTGCAGAAGGCTAAAGATGCGAAACGTGTATATGCGGATTTTGTGTACTCAAAAACCAACTGTGATGGGTTCAAGGAAGAAGGTATCACTTATCCATCAGGATTAATGCAAAGAAAACTGTTGTCAGAATTCTACCAAGAGATTAACATCGATCCATCGACTGTAAACTATGTTGAAGCACACAGTACCGGTACAATGGTAGGTGATCCAGAAGAATGTGCTGGTTTGGATAAAATTTTCTGCACAGGTCGTACGAAACCACTACCTGTGGGATCCGCGAAATCTAATGTTGGACACTCTGAATCAAGTTCAGGGTTATGTTCCGTCATCAAGAGTGTGTTGGCATTCGAGAACATGGTGATTCCTCCAAATATCAACTTTACAGAGATACGACGGGATATCCCTTCGTTGGTCGATGGCCGTTTGACGGTGGTATCGGATCCTACTCCACTGGATGGTCCATTGATCGCGATAAATTCATTTGGTTTCGGAGGAGCCAATGCGCACGCTCTACTGAGAGGAAATTCGAAGGTAAAAATCAACAATGGTTTGCCAGCTGATAATCTACCCAGATTGGTCACATGGTCGGGTAGAACCGAAGAAGCTATCGATGCTGTTTTGACGGATATGAGCAATCGACATCTGGATGCTGAATACGTCGCTTTGATGCACAACGTTCAAAGCGAGTCGATTCCTGGAAACGTTTTCCGAGGCTACGGAGTGTACGCTAAGAATGGCATTGAAAACGCTGTCTGTCTTGGTCGCGATTGTCAGCATTATACAGGTCTCAAGCGCCCACTGGTTTGGGTATTCAGCGGTATGGGATCCCAATGGACTGAGATGGGTTCATCGTTGATGGAGATTCCAATTTTCCGTACTGCAGTCGAAAACTGTCATCAACTGCTTGAAAAAAGAGGATTAAACCTGCTCGAGATTTTAACATCGAAAGAGTGCAAGTATGAGAATATTCTTCACTCGTTTGTTGGAATCGCTGCCGTTCAAATTGGAATCGTTGATGTTCTTCGGTCACTGGATATCGAACCAGACTTTGTTATTGGACACTCCGTCGGAGAATTGGGTTGCGCTTATGCCGATGGCTGTTTCACAGCTGAACAAATGATCCTGTCTGCATATTCGCGTGGTATGGCTAGTTTGGAAACTAAAACTGTATTTGGTTCGATGGCAGCTGTTGGGTTGGGTTATCGTAAAATTAGAACAATGCTCCCGCCGGGAATCGAAGTCGCATGTCACAATGGTCCGGATTCTTGTACCATATCGGGCCCCAAGGCAAACGTCGAATCCTTCGTGAAAGATCTCACCGGCAAGGGAATATTTGCTAAGGAAGTTCCCTGCTCCAACATTCCATACCATAGCAAGTACATCGCTGAAATGGGACCACGTCTTCTGGCACGACTGAACGAAGTGATCCCTGAACCAAAGAAGCGATCGTCAAAATGGTTGAGCTCTTCTGTGCCAAAGATTCGCTGGGATCAACCAGAAAGCCAATACTCGTCGGCCCAATATCATACGAACAACTTGCTAAGTTCGGTGCTGTTCGAAGAAACTTCCGCTCTGCTTCCAAACAATGCCATGACCATTGAAATTGCCCCTCATGGCCTTCTTCAGGCTATTTTGAAAAAATCGATGCCAAATGCTGTCCACTTTGGCTTAACCAAACGCGGTAACAAGGACAATGTCCAATACCTGTTCAACGCACTCGGAAAGTAAGTTAAATCAAGGAGACGAACAGATCAAATGTTGATGTTAATCCTTCATTTCAGACTCTACGTAAACGGCCTAGATCTGCCAGTATCTAGACTGTATCCACAAGTGGAATTCCCTGTGGCCCGCGGAACTCCGATGATCTCTCACTTAGTCAGATGGGATCACAGCGAGGATTGGTTCGTGACCAAATTCGAGATGCAAAAGTCATCAAAGAGCGGGGAGCGACGCGTCAAAATTAAGCTCAACGATCAAGACTACAGTTACATCTCGGGACACGTTATCGATGGACGTGTTTTGTTTCCTGCTACCGCATATCTTCACCTGGCATGGGAGACTCTAGCCATGGTTAAGGGACCAATGTATTTCGATCTAGAAGTTGAGTTTGAAGATGTCAAGTTCCTTCGAGCAACTTCAATCACCAAGGATCAGGAAATTGAGTTCACCATTATGTTGCAACAGGGAACGGGTCGATTCGAGGTGAGTTCATGTTTCATCGTTACATACTGCTATGAAATGCTCTCATGAAACTCATGAAATGAATTCTAGATCACTGAGGGTTCAGCGGCTGTCGTCACTGGTTATATAAAACATGTCGAGAATATCCAGCTTTCCGAGATTCCGGATCCACCGGAATCGGATTACCCAATGCTGAATGAACGTGATTTCTACAAAGAATTGCGCTTGCGAGGATACCACTACAATGGAGCTTTCCGATCGGTACAGGAAGCTCGAGCTGATGCTCGTTGCGGGAAAGTCAGTTGGGAGTTGAATTGGGTATCATTCCTGGATTGTCTGCTCCAGTGTTGCATTATTGGAAAGGATACCCGTTCGTTGGTAATCCCAACTGGAATCGAACGTTTGCGAATCGATCCTAAGATGCATCTTGCGATTGCCAACACAATGGAGGAAGGGCAACAAGTATTCGACTTCAAGTATTCCGATATCCTGAACACGATGCGTAGTGGAGGTATTGAAATCATCGGCATGCAAGCGAGCACTGTTGGACGAAGAAAACCACCTGGTTATCCGGTCTTGGAGTCCTATAAATTCATTCCTCATTTACCCGCACCAAAGTTATCCAAAATTAATGCTGTCCGTGTGTGCGTTCAGTTGGCACTTGAGAATATACCCGTTCCAAAAGTCAAAGCAGTGGAAGTCGACTTCCACAACGATACACCAATCACTCCATTGTTCGCCGATGCACTTGGAGATCTACCGCTCGTTACGGCGGATCTTATGTTCCTTTCGCAACAGCAAATTTCTCTACCAGGGGTGCATGTAGAAGATGGTAAACTATCCACCCAGTCAAACTGCCTCTTCTTGATCTCCGTCAACTACCTTAGCCGTCCTGAAATGGTTGAGGAGGCAACAAACAGTCTACATGACAATGGATTCATTCTGTCGAGAGAGGCGCCTAATTTAGCATTGGATAGCATTGTGGTCCCTGCCGGTTATCAGCTAATACTAGTTATCCCAGTCGAAAACGAAACATACATTTTGTTACAACGCATCAAACGCAAATACCTGGGAAGCCCCACAATCGTTCACATTCCGGCTGACGATGAACAATATAAATGGATTACCAAGCTCCGTGACGCCATGAAGCAAGGTTCGGTTATCGTCGTGTCCCAAGGTGACAGCAACTCTGGTATCATTGGTTTGGTTAACTGCATTCGTAGGGAACCGGACGGTGGAATGGTTAGCTGCGTTTTCATTGACGATCCAAAAGCACCCGCTTTTGAACTGGATAATCCCATCTATAAGGCTCATCTGAAACTTGGATTCGCCATCAATGTCTACCGAAATGGACAGTGGGGAACATATCGTCATCTGCAACTGCTTCAGCCGGCTGTCGTAAAACCAAGACGTGAGCATTGCTATGCTAACGCACTCACTAAGGGTGATCTCTCTTCTTTGACTTGGTTGAGTGGACCTTTCAACAACCGTAGAGTCAAGGACGATCTTGTTCGAGTTTGCTACAGTTCGTTGAATTTCCGGGACGTTATGTTCGCGTCCGGCAAACTCTCTGCTGACTTCGCCAATTTATCTCGCATTGAGCAGCAGTGTGAGCTTGGGTTCGAATACTCTGGAATCGGAGTAAGCGGCCGTCGTATCATGGGTATGGTTACTACAGGTGCTATGGCTACGCACGTTGAATGCGAGGAGACATTGACCTGGACTGTTCCAGATAATTGGACGCTGGAGCAAGCAGCTACTGTTCCAGTCGTCTACACCACCGTCTATTGCGCTCTATTCATCAATGCCCACATTCAAAAGGGACAATCTATTCTTATTCACGCCGGTAGCGGTGGCGTTGGTTTGGCAGCTATTCGTGTGTGCTTATCTTATGGTTTGGAGGTGTACACAACCGTCGGGTCTACTGCTAAGCGTGATTTCTTACTACAGACATTCCCTCAGCTGAACCCGCAAAATATTGGAAATTCACGTGATACTTCTTTCGAAAAGTTGATAATGACTCGCACCGATGGAAAAGGTGTGGATTATGTGTTGAACTCACTTGCGGACGATAAATTGCAGGCTTCGTTACGCTGTCTGGGTAAATACGGAAAGTTCCTTGAAATCGGCAAATATGACATGGCGAACGATACGAAACTTGGACTGCATCGATTCTTGCGGGCGCTGTCGTTTACCGCAGTGTTGGTAGATTTCCTGTTTACAGCCCAACCGGAGGAAAAGATGGTACTGAAGCAAATGCTGGACAAGGACATCAAGGCTGGAATTATTGTCCCACTGAAGGCAAATGTTTTTCTGGCCAATGAAGTGGAACATGCGTTCCGCTATCTGGCCAGTGGAAAGCACGTCGGTAAAGTTGTTCTCAAGATTCGTGAGAATCCGAATGACGAAGAATCGGTACCAATTTCGTACCTGCCTCGAATGTATTGCAATCCGGAATATTCGTACGTGATCGCTGGAGGTTTGGGAGGATTCGGTCTAGAGTTGGCAGATTGGTTGGTGCTGCGTGGATGTCGAAAGCTAGTGATGAGCTCCAGTCGTGGCATCACTAAACCGTATCAAGCCTACAGAATCAAGTAAGTATAGAATCCGACGACATCTGGTACCTTATCACTCATACGTTTTTTTCAACAGAATATGGAAACAATATGGAGTGGAAGTTGTGGTGAACACCGAGGATATCACCACGAGAAAGGGATGTGAAGCTCTGCTCTTGGCAGCCAATAAGGTGGGGCCGGTTGGAGGTATTTATAATCTGGCTGTTCAATTGCGCGATAGCATCTTCGAAAATCAGACAGTGGAGAAGTTTACGCAATGCATGGGTCCCAAGGCATTGGCTACCAAATACTTTGATGAATTGAGTAGAAAACTGTGCCCATATATGGTGTATTTCGTTGTGTTCTCCAGTGTTTCGTGTGGCCGAGGAAACGGCGGACAAAGCAATTACGGTATGGCAAACTCGGTGATGGAGAGAATAATTGAGCATCGCCATGCCGAAGGTCTACCCGCGAAGGCAATCCAATGGGGAGCAGTTGGGGAGGTAGGTTTGGTAGCTGATATGCAGGAGGATAAACTTGATATGGAAATTGGAGGCACACTGCAACAGCGTATCTCATCGTGCCTTCAAGAGCTGGATCCGCTACTTACCACTCCCGATGCTATCGTCGCCAGCATGGTTGTTGCGGAAAAACGTGTTCGGAGCAGTGGAAAGGACAATATAATCGAATCCGTTATGAATATTATGAGTATCCGAGATATTAAATCAGTTTCTATGGATACAACGCTCTCGGAACTGGGCATGGATTCGTTGATGGCTGTAGAAATTAAACAAACCCTCGAACGAGAGTATGAACTATTCCTGACACCACAAGATCTCCGTTCGTTGACATTCATGAAATTACAAGAGCTAACTGAAGCCAAGGCAAGTTCCGATGAGAATGTCAAATTGAAGCTTGCTAATGAGAAGACTCCAACCGGTGTTGCTATGCTGTTGCGTAATCTTGGCGATGAATTTAACAGTGAACACACCATTCTTCGTTTACAATCGGAGAACGATTCGAAGAAATACAACGCCTGTGTTCTGTTGACACCTGGTATTGAAGGTGTTGCTGGTAATGCATGGCACAGCATTGCCGGTCAATTGACTCTGCCAACGTTTATCACCCAGTTGACAAAGACCATCGACATGACTAGTATAGCGGAGATTTGTCAGTTTTTGGCAAATGATGTTATCGAAAATGTGTTCAAAGGAACGGAACACTTCTATTTAGTTGGTTATTCATTTGGAGCATTCATAACGCTAGAATTGGCACGGCTGCTAGAAGAAACCGGAAAACGTGGCCAAATTTTGCTCATCGATGGAGCGCCGAAATTCTTGCATAAACTAGCTATTGATCAAATGTCCAAAAATTGGACAGATGAATCAATTCAAATTGTATTGATCGCTGGCATTCTCAACACCATCTTCCCTGAAGAAACTACAGACGTATTACCTATAATCACTGAATGTCGAACTTTCGAGTCACGGATTGATAAACTGCTCGAACTCGCCAAGGATCAAAATGTCTATTCCGAAGGATATCTGCGTATGATGACGAAAGCCTTATATAATCGTATTAAGATCACTCTACTGACCGACATTAGCAACATGCAACCGCTGGAATCGCACATCACCTTGGTACGTCCCACGGAAGTGTCTGTCGTGGATATCGAAGAAGACTACGGATTGTCCGAGTACACCAAGGGAACTGTCAGTTTGAAATTCCTCGAAGGCAATCACATTACCATGCTAGAGAATCCGAAACTAACGCAGATTATTACTGAATCTGATCCAGTGCTGGAGTCGGATAGATGCTTCCAGAAGTATCTGCAGAGCAGCGTAATTGCCGAATAATTGTGACAAGCGATAGAAATTTTTTCCCCTTATTTCTTCCAAAAAAACCGCCTCAGTCTAATAAATCTACATGTAAAAGGCAGTTATTTATTTCCTAAATAAAATAAGCTAATTCATAGCTGAGTGATGTTTTAATCGTACCCATAAAGTCTGAAATACACTTCCCAATATATTCCCAATTTTCGAGTTAAGTGATAAGCTAGTAAAATATAGGGCCCTATTCTATAAAACGAGACGTACAATTCATCCAGTCTCGTCTCGGTTATAGTCCATGTGGAGTTGAGCAAAATATCCTATTCCAGTCCACGAGATTCATTGGAATGCTTTCTTTTGTAAATTGGAAAGACTTTTTGTCACTTTTTATCGATATGATCTGGGATGTCAGACTTCTCAAACTCAGAACGAACATTTCTGAAATTGATCAATCGAAATTTTTTTCTCAGGGCCAATATCCTAAAATCACAACAACGAGGAATGAGGAATGAGGAATGATTTCAAAGTTTCGTTATTATGGAATTATTGGGACCAATTTTCATTCACCTAATCATCGATTTATTACAAAAAGTTATTCCATGCCACATAGAGGTAGTGGGGGCAAATCGGTCATGGGGGGCAAAGTTGTCACCTGCTTGTTTGGTAGTATAACTATTGACTGTAGATGCCGTATTGATAGTCACCTTATGTTTGAAGAGTTTAATGACTTTTGTGTCACCATGTGCTTCAGTAGAGCTGTCGTATGTCAAAATACAAATAAAAACACAAATTACTCTCTCGATAGCCATTCGGCCATTAGTTCTGTGCGCATGGTATCTGAGGAATTTCTCGTGAAATTTAGTTTATTCAATCTGATATACTAGACAAATCATCAGTTTGGACGACTGTTCACATATTCTAGGAGAGGTGAACAGATATTTTGTTTAATCTCAGCGCTTAATTCGCATTGAAATTACTTTGATGTTTGGGGGCAAAGTGGTCATAGGTGAATAACAACTGACAATGTTCTGTTTACTAAAGCTGATATACTTCATCACATACTGAAGAAGATCCTTTTGTGGCCCTGACCCTGGATAAATATGCCTCTCCAACTAAACCAAGCCTCATTATGCGGAAAGTTATGTGTTTCCTACTACGCTTTTGTATGCAAGAGAAAGTTTAAATTGAGACTCCAGGTGAATTGGCCAAGCTTATTTCATGCATGTACCTACTATAACAAATATGATTTGAACAAATTTGGACGAAAAAAACTATCCCATTCAGCTTGATATGGGCGGATGACCACTTTGCCCCCACTAGGTAACCACTTTGCCCCCACTAGGTGACCATTTTACTTCCAAGCAAAATAATAGTTCTATTTTTTACCTTTTTTCTAATGATGAAAAGTGTACTATTTTGAATTTTTATAGTAAAAGCCGTTTGCTATCTTGAAGAACAAAGAGTTGAACTATAATATTCTTCGAGAAACGGGAATTAAACCGGTATGTGGGCGCTGGAAATGGGCATATTCCTTATGGTGACCACTATGCCCCCCCTTCCCCTAGTGGTTCTTTGATTTTCGGGATGATTGGTAGTTTTTTTTTCTTATCGCAAAATATTAGACTCGTATTTTTTATTTTTTTCATTAGAGAGGGTTTTGTCCATTTTAGGGACCGAAAAATCTTTTTTTTCCTTTTTTTCAAAAATGACTTTTTTTTTTAATTCATGATTTTTGTACTACTGGATTGATTTGAATTATGAAAGCCAGTCTTCTTCGGAAAAATATTACACTTTTACTTACTTATAAATAATTGGATTTTGTTTTCGTAATTATTGATTGTATTTGTTTTTGATAATTTACATGGCTTAGGAACCAAGGGCGCCATATTTTTTAATTTTTTTTTTTTGAAAGCTGAGGTTTGATTTTTGATTCGTAACATGGTTACATTATCAATACCCATTATTTTTTCTAATCTCCGATTATCGTGCTATACGTAGAGGCTTGAATCAACCTGATTATTGCTTTTGTATCTCATAGATTGATTAGATTGAATTTAGGTAATATAGTAAATTACCTATAATTCGACATACCGAGGCACCACTCAGTGTCGCATTAAAGGCGAATACGACCTGTAATTGGACATTCACGATGACAGTGGTACAGTGTTGACGTCTGGTGGCAACTTTCAATCTGGGCTATAATTTGGGTTCCAAATTATGTTTACAAAAACTCCATATCGATATCCATTTTGATTGAATTCAATATTTTGATAAGATAATCTTATGATTTCTAACTATGTACATGACAGATTCGGTGTAAAATTATTTTTTGTGTTCCTTGGCCACTTTAATAAGTTTTTCACTACAAACGTTCTATTTAGGTGCCTACTGTTTAAGATCATGCATTTTTTTCGATAAACTTTTCGAATAAAAGGTGTATTAAACGATAAAAACTCAAATTTTCGATTTTCCCTTTGAAAGACAGTGGCAACTATATTGCCACACAGAACATTTTTTTTTCGCTGCAGTAAATATTGGCGATCTAACGCAAAACGTAAACGATCGGTGAGACATCTGGATTTAGTTTTTGAACTAAGAAAATGATGATAAGGTAACCTAAAACTCAAAAACAAATCACGTACATTTTACTTCCTGTATTTCCAAGGTAGTTCTCACATGCAGGAACCATGCATTTTTCAACTTGTTTTTGATTGTGCTCTCGAATTTCCTTTTTTGATTCAACCATTGGCAACATTTATACAGTTTTCACTACTGAAAGAGGTAATGAAATAACATGTTATATATAAAATTGCGCAGAATTAAATTTCTTAAAAACTCATCGCAATCAAATAATCTTTTATGATTATAACATTGTAATTTATGGAAAGAACTACAAACCTTTCATAAGCTCACATAGCAAAATTTAAAACCATCATCACTTTCACCGCAGCGCCGCCTAGGTGTAGATTTGTACGTTAGATCGCCAATATTGTTTTAATGTTTTGCTTAATCAAAGACTTCTTTTTTATTGCTACATTGTTCCGTTTCTTTTTATTCGCAATGACAGTGGAACAGTGTCGACGTCTGGTGGCGATTTTCAATTAGAGGCCATAATTTGGGTCCCAAACCCGAAAATAATCTCTATCAGATAAGAAGACACGAAGCCAGTTTTCAAATGTTAAAATTTGAATGAAAATTTTCACATCATGTTATTAATTTACTTGAAACGCGCATATCTGAGTTTTATTTAACTATTTGCCTATACATTTCCAACATTGTTACTGAATATTTTCATTATAATATAAAATTGTCTTCAAAAACAATTTTCGCATGAGATTTTTTCACCACCTGCGAAAAAATCATTCCAATTAAATGGAATACTAATTTGCTACGGGAAGAATAATTTTCATTCATAATTTTATTTTTAAAAACGTGTTCATTCCGCCTGAAACTCAATTATATTTGACGCTCCCTGTTGAAATTAATTCAACGGGTTTCCGAAATTATAATTCCCCGACATACGGGAATGAATAAAACACTGTGGTCCGATTTGATACAGGGTCTCTCAGATTAAACGCTCACGCAACAAATTTTAATAACTTCTACAAAAGTGAACCGATTTTTATTTTTAAAAAATGAAAATTATTTATTTAAGGACATTTTTTATGTGACCACCCCTTTTTTAGATAACGCGTTTTAAACGGAAAACAAAATTCTTCATGCATAACTCTAACATTACGACTTCGATGCTGTTGAAAATCAGAGTTATTTCTTCTTTAAGTTTCTCCAAATTTTATGGCTTATTAACATAGCAACGGTTCTTCACGTACCCCCAGAGGAAGTAATCGACGACGAGAAATGTTGAAATTCTCACCATAAGAGGACAAAGTTTCATTAAGGCTTCGGTTGCCCGAGTAATACGATTTCACTAAAAATACAGGTTCTTGTAAATTGTACATCTCGACACTGAAAACCATCCGATCAGACTGAACGGGTAACCGAATATTATCGTCCCGAAGTGGAGAATGCAGTGTTACCATCGACGGAGTGAAAAAAAAAATTGTAAGGAGCTATTCGATTTTTTTGCGAGAGCGTTTAATCTGAAAGACTATTTATGGTTTCCTATGCATCTGAGCTACTCACATTTAGTTCCTTTTTACTAATTTCAGGATTTTGTTGATATCCTGCCTAATTACCAAATCCGTAGTGATAAACCCGTGTTGTAATAAGTGTTGTAACTTAGTATACATAAGTATGCTTCATGATGTGTTTCTCACCGATCATTAAATTGATTCGAATCTATTTTCTCGCACTGAATAAATCTAGAAAATTCACTTCAAACAAGCAATCCAAAAATAAAATGTCTGCTCTGAGTTTCTTCTTTTGCTTTTTTACTCTCTTTCCGGTTTTCTTCCACTCGGTCTGTGTTACAGTAAGTCGGAACTGTCACAGTGCACGAAATGTCATAGCGAATTCGTTTTTGTTCAGTGTCAACCCCAGTTCCAACCTAACTGCTCTCAAAACGTTTTTTTATTCACTCAGTTTCAATCTAGTTTCGCACTAGGTTCAACCCGAAAGCTGTTGGGTTCGCACTCGGGTTCACCAATACAACTATACTGAACTGTCAAGTTTCGAGTATATGAATTAAAATTTTCTTTTACGTATCGAATATGTAGTTTATGTGATGGAACATGAGGATTTTTTTCGAAATTGCAAAAACGAAACTGTGTATGATGATGATTTTATATTATAATGGTACTTATTTGTTGAACAAACAGAAAATGCATCGACAAATGCTTAAGTGAGTGTCAGGACTACATGTGTCGAACCACATGAAGTAGAAATTTTCATTCAAACTTTTATAAATTTACATTGCACTTGGTCATTAGAGTCTGATAGAGAATAACTTGTAACTTGTACCTAATTCACGTTAACGGCGGAATGGTGTCGAGATCTGGATACGACATTAGTTTGTATGTGGCCAACTATTCTCTATCAGATTAGTCGGCCCTAAGACAGTTACATTGCTAAAATTTGTATGAATTTTTTTTTCTTGGCTTTATTTACCTACTAGAAGTACGTTGTCCTGACCCTAATTTAAACTATTTTCTATGAGTTTTCAGGTTCTCTCACCAAAAGTTACCATTATAATATGAAATTATTTAGACACAATTTTTGTATGATATTTTTTGCATTTTCATTTACATAGAGTACTAATTTGATTTTTGAAAAATAATTTTCGTTCTTAATTTTTATTTTAAAAGTGTGTTTATTTCTTCTGCAAGCCCATATTGTCATGCGTACTTCCCCATTTCGTAATACGAACGTCTTAGAGGCGAATGAACTGCAAAGTTTAAAGCCTCTTAAAAACAAAGAAACAACAAACAATACGAACGAACGTGATGAATTATAGAGGTTTTAAACTTTTCAGTTCATTCGCCTCTAAGCTTCGTAATACAAAGCTCAATGCCGTCAACGCGGATATTATTTCGGGGCACCTACCTAACACCCTGTATTGTTTCGTTTGAATTAAATTTTATTTAATTTCACTTTGGCCGATACGGCACATCGTTATACCACGAACATCTGTCAGAAACAGTTATAAAATCAAAACAAAACTTGCGTGATCGAATGTTGTGGTTGGGGATTTGAAGCCAATAATTATTTTCAATCTTTGATTCGCAATGTCCTTAATAAAACTTTCTTCCAAATTAATGCGTGTAGTTCCTCGCTCACCAGTATTTGGTAAGCACAGCAAAAAAAATCAATGTTACATACGTATAACCAACATTATTTTGTAGCCAACGTAAACCGACAAGTACACCGATGGGTTGGTCCCACACTTCGGGAGCTTAAATGCCGTCGAGAGAAAATGGGACCGGAGGCAGAACTGCCACGTTCTGGCCATAGTGATTGGAACTATAGTGCAGAAATATTTGCTTTTGGGAAGCGGCTTTCCGAACAGTTCGATAGTGCGTTATTGCAGCAAGCATTTACCCATCGATCCTTCATCGCACAGGAAGAGCAAAAACAAACGGAAGTTGGCATTGAATCACCACAATTGGGTCTCAAAGACAACAGGGAACTGACAGATCTTGGAGAAAGACTTATCCATGATTACGTGGAAGCTTTTCTGCTCACAGTTTTGCCGAAACTCCCGTACGAAGGAATTCGTTCGATTTCAGACAAGCTGACAGCCACTGAAAATCTGGCTAACATCTCGAAACATCTGGGAACGCGAGACATTATTCTTGCTGCAGATTTTCCTGTTGGAGACCAACTGTTGGCCGACACTTTGAAGGCAGTGGTGGGTGCGCTTCACGAATCATCCGGCGAGGAACGTGTTTATCTGTTTATTCGCGACTTTGTTTGCACGCAACTTAACCAACAAGATGTGAATGAATACTTGCATATTGAGAAGCCATTAGATCTTCTGAAGCAATATTGCAGGGACCAGAAACTTGGGGATCCTGAGCCACGATCGATAGGACTCGTGGGAAAGAATACCCTGTTAGCCGCATATAATGTGGCAATTTATTGCAACAAAAAGTACATGGGTGCAGGATTCGGTGAAGATGTACAAACCGCGATTGATGAAGCAGCGAGGGACTGTTTGCGGCAGTTGTTCGGAACGGAGCTCGATATGAAGCCCATCAACTTCAGTACACATTTCAATGAGGTGGCTCAGAATTTGAAACATAAAGCGAGTGAAAGACTCTAATTGCTATATGAATTATTTGTTTAATTGGGAAAATATAGAAAACTAACGTTTGCATTAAAAAATGGTCTTTTTTTCGGTCGCTTCGAGTAGTGGGCCGACGCCAGATCCGGCCAGAACACCGCGTCTTCGTCCTTATGATATTTTTTAATGAACGACGTGACTTCCGGCAGGCACTTCGTACTATAAATTTTCCCGTTCACGGCCAGTCCGGAGCTAAAGAAGAGTGGCTTTGGAGCAATTCCAAATGAAATCGACGAATGACAAAACATGAGTATTTTTGATTCGAATGAAAGTTTGTATTCCGTTTGGGTTTGAAGAAAATATGAGTTTTCCATAGCATTTGGGAGTTTTTTGACTCAAGTATGACTTTTGAAAAGGGCGTATCGATTTTAGTAAGAGAAATATTTAATAATTTATCTCAAAAACTATGAGACCTACCAAAATAGTGTCTTAGAAAGAGTTAGGAGTATTGATGTCTCAACGTGAAAAAAATATACACTGAGAAAATAATTAGTACTTTTTTTTTATTTACAAAACGAAACCTTCAATTTGCAATATCTAAAATATATATTTTTTATTTTTTTTATTTTCATATAAAATAGAAGTCATGTAGAAAATTTAAAAAATGGGTACAAGATGGTAAAATTATTTTTGACGAACTTTGTGGAACATCGATTTTTTATGAATTTTGGAAACTTAGAATTTTTGTATGGTAACTATAATTTTTAGCCACAAATTATGAATCATGATGTGATTTGAAATAAAAAAGCTCTTTGTCAATCTCCTTCTAAATGCAGCCTTTCTCGATATATTTGGAAAAACATTTCTAATATATTGTCTTTTTAAATTTTATTTTTTTAAATTTATATATATTTTTTTAGTTTATATATTTTATTTTTCCATATAAAATAGAAGTCATGTAGAAAATTTCAAAAATGAGTCCAAGATGGTAAAACTATTTTTGACCAACTTTGTGGAACATCAATTTTATCATCGAAATTACATCAGGATTCATAATTTGTGCCTAAATATGATTGTTAACATACAAAAATTCCAAGTTCCGAAAATTCATAAAAATTTGAAAAAAAAATCTTCGAGTTTATGAATGAACGTTGTAACAGGATCACTAGACCACCTTCAACCCAATGCACATGCCCTTATGGCAACAAAATTCTAGCAAGCGCATCACGCTGTGCAACCAAAATAAATATCAGCGAACAATGCCATAAAATTCAGGCCGATGGTTATTTATTGCATAATACGACACGCGGAACATTAACTTTCCTTGTGTACTTTTGCACTTCAACGCTAGCTTCGCTAGCAAGAATTTAATGACAAACATATGTTCGCGCAAATGCGCAAACGTTTCCTATTTTCACTTTTCGATGCCGGTTGACATCTTTCGGACACATTTGTTACGAATGTTTTTACTTCAGTTCGCCTGACCACGCATAACAATAGAATTTAGTTTCAAAACAGAACTAGGTAGTAAAATGAATTGAATAAAAGGGAGTCTGACCCAGTTGGGCGGGCTCAGTATTTACGCGAACTTGCGGACGTATTTTTCATCTATGGATCAAAAAGGAAGGATCCCCCGAGAACATCTACAACGTCTCGCATCTGTGATGCACTGGAATAGTGGAATGGTAGCTCTGAAAATAGCCGTTTGTTACATGGACTGGTATTCTACAAATGAGTTGTTTAAGATGAAGTGGTAGAAATATTTCGGAACCAATGGACAAGTGGGTTTGAGGAAGATAAACGGAAATAAGGACGATTTGGCATTTCTGTTTGTGATTATCTGTACTCAAGGTGCGATGTACTACTCGAAGCATATCTTGCGCAAAACTTTTTGCAAACCAGAGAGATTTCTGGATAACGCTGTGACTAGACTCAATGCCCTGGAAAAGACCATTTGGTGACTCTGACCATTGATGGCAATGGCGAATTGAATAAATCTGGTACTTTGGTCTTGACAAAGACCGCTTGGATAGAGCTTGCACTTGAATATAAAAAACTTTAGAAAATTAAAAACAAACAAACAAACAGGAATGCTAACTAATTAAGATAAGGATTAGTTTCGTGATGCTTACCATACATAAGTTGGATATCTTTGGTGCGTATTTGTGGGACTTCCAAGAAACTCTTCCAAATCTTAAAGATAGTTTGAAGCTGTTACTAAACTTTTGTTTTTGTAACATCTTCTGAAAGTGGCTCTTCAAAGTTGCAATTAATTGAAAATTAGCTGCAGTCAACGATAGGTTAGTCATGCTGAATACGTTCAGCTCCGACAATGAATTTCCTGTCTTGCCCACAAATGTCCGATAAAACGATAGAGTTCATGGGTCCAATCGCAGAACTGTTCATTGATTGATCTTCTATTCGACCCCGTTGAATTTACCTTTTACTATAATTCCTAGTATTTCTAACAAAACTCATCATTATAATATCAGATTATTTTCAGACACAACTCTCGTTCAAGATTTAGAGAGGGGGGTGAAGAGTCTAACCATCATAGAAACATTTATTGCACCCTAACCCATTACCATGCGAAATTTGGTTTCATTTGCTTGATTAATCTTCGAGTAATGCAGAAATTTGTGTTTCATTTGTATGGCAGCCCCCCCTTAGAGAGGAGGGTAGAAAGTCTAATCACCATAGAAACATTTATTGTACCCTATAACCTCAATATGCCTAATTTGGTTTCATTTGCTTGAATAATTCTCGAGTAATGCAGAAATTTGTGTTTAATTTGTATGGCAGCACCCCCTTAGAGAGGGGGATCTCAAACTATCACGAAAACCTTCCCCGGCCCCAAAAACCCCTACATACCAATTTTCATGTTGATCGGTTCAGTAGTTTCCGAGTCCATAAGAATCAGACAGACAGACAGACAGAAATCCACTTTTATATATATATATATATATATATATATATATATATATATATATATATATATATATATATATATATATATATATATATATATATATATATATATATATATATATATATATATATATAGATTGAAAGTGAATGTACTAATGTCTATTAATACTGATTTTGTGTTCAGAAAATTTACTGCTGTGCGAAAACGATCATTTTCTACACGCAAAATTATTGAATTTCGAGCGAGGGGTGAGGGAGGGAGATGAAAGAAATGAGCGCCATTGTGGCAGCCATTTGTCGCTTCCTTCCACCTTCGCCTTTAAAAAGAAATAACTCGGATTTTCAACAGCATCAAAGTCGTATTGTTAGAGTTGTGCATGAAGAATTTTGTTCATCGTTTAAAACACGTTATCGAAAAAGGGGTGGTCACACCGAAAATGTCCTAAAACTAAGCTTTATTAAAATTATTATTGAAAGTTATTAAAATTTGTTGTGTGATCGTTAAATCTGAAAGGCCCTGTAAAATCGATACGCCCTTTTCAAAAAATTCCCAAATGCTGTGGAAAACTCATATTTTCTCCAACCCAAACGGAATACAAACTTTTGTTCGAATCAAAAATACAAGTTTTTGAAACCTGCGTTTTTAGTTCGATTTCGTTTGGAATTGCACATTGACATTCCCTTCTCACATTGTCAGCCTCAGCAGCACCTTCTTTGGGAACTTTGTGTGTGAAATAAACTTCATTTCGGAGCTTACTTCCTTCGTGGGGGAAGCAAAATACGAAGTGCCCCACCAGTCGTTGTCATTGAGGGTGAGACAGGTCTCGTAGTCCATAACCACCACCACGTCACGATTCGCTGGGAAAATCGACTTGACCATCTTATTCAGCTTTTTTCACTTACACCCATTGCATTCTAAGCCCCTCATATATAAGGCAGTGGAACTTCATACAAATCACTCGTCGAAAAGTGTCTGCTTTTCCACCGCTTGTTTACATCGACGAATATATTTTTTTCCACTATGTTTCGTAGGAGAGTGTATGCATACTGACAGATTTCTACTACGAGGTGTTTAATGAAGGATGAAAGGTGGGAATGTTTATGTTTAAAAATGATTTATCGTACGATTTAATTGAATGCATAAAAGTTGTCAACAAAACTGGAGTTAAGCACATTTTTAAATTTGAACAAATATTGATAAGAGATTCCCAGAGTAGCGGATTGATTTGCGTCTAGCCAGCCCATACATGCAAACGTGGAGGCGATATACATACATCCTAGAAAATAATAAATCGTATAATTATCGTTTATATTACATCAGATACCCCATATACATGTATATGGCCTCCAATTTCATATGCATATGCCAGTTATACACATCATACAAGTAATGTGTCTTAGATGTATGTATATCGCCACCAATTTTAGATTTTTGACGTAGGACTACGTCTTACATTAAGGGTGCCAAATCAGAAAACAGGTCACGTAATAAAATTAACGTTAATAACTATTTTCGCTACGAACGGATTTAAACGTTTTGTATACCAATCGAATTGGAAATTTTCTAAGATTTTTATTGTTTGATATGCTATACATTACAATCCCATAGTCTGTATATGGTTCAAATTAATGAAAATTGGAAACATTCCCATTTTTCCATACATTTGTTCTGTACATTTGTGTGCTTTCCCGAACAGAGCTGTCAATAACGGGTAACTTATGCAGCCGAACAGAAACAACGAAGGGGGATAGTGAAAAGAGAAAATTTGCGAAGCAAACTCCACCCTTGCATAGTAAGAAAGCTGTCGCTAGCGTATAAGTATTGCATCTCCTCTGAGGAAAATTATCAGAATATTTCTGTGACCGAAACAACAAAGGTCGCTTATTCTGCTCGTTTTGTGTTTAATGTATCCCCTCGAGCTGTGAACGCTAGTGAATATTTCACTTGAAGTGCATTTGGAATTGCAATGAACACAATCATCCGAGGCATCGCAAAGCAGGCGAAAAAAGAGAAGAGTACAAATGATTATAGGTCGCTTCTAAACATCAGTGTTTGGTTTTTTGTGTGTAGTTTGTTTTCATTGCGCAAAACATAGACTGTATGCATCTGTTAGACGCGTGTTTGATACTTGTTGAATGGCCATGCACTTCTTCTTCTTCTATTGAATTATAGACACTTGAAACTCAGAGAGTTCATTCGTCTTCGATGGCGATGCACGTAAGATGCCTCTCGTTAATTTTCAGTGCAATGCGTGCATTGATATAATGAAACGTATTGCGACATATGACCATAGCGTATTGTTCTCGCAAAGGCAAAAAATGATCGTTGCTTCTCGAAATGAGTCTACAAGACTACGCAAGCCATTAAACTTTTTTAGGGTTACTAAAGAGTTATTTATGAAATTTCGACGTATTCGCAAATAATATTCGAAATGATAAACCATCAAATTTCAAAAGAAAAAAGATTGCGTAGTTCTACGTTCTAAGCGGTCGTGTCTCGGATACAACCCCTCGAATTCTTTTTACGACTTGATGTTTGCTAGGCAGGCCCGAAGGCAGTTGTAAATTGTTAAAATATGACTGAAACTTTTTACTTCATGTTATTTGATTACTTGAAACATGTAGTACTGAACTTTATTTAACCATTTCTATATAAATTTTGCGATATTTCCACTAAAACACAATAAACAATCAGGAATGAAGTATCCGAGTGCAACTCTTTCGTATCACATGTAAGAACTTGAATTGCCCTAGAATCATATTTCAGATAGCCGTACGAGATAGCTGCGGCTTGATAATCCAAACAACCGGAGTTCAAATCCCATTGGAGCAATTCTATAACCATCGCCACCACTCATATCAAACATTTATATCCCTAAAAGTCAATTGATTAATTCCTATTTGTACAAACATAGATGTTTATAAAAGTTCTATATACATACAAAATGGTGATTCCCCGGGCCGAACATTTTACTTTAATATTTTCCGCCATTTTTTTTATGGCAGTGATGAATCGTATATTCGTATGACAACAGACTTATTATGTTATTAGGTATTGCATAATAACCTTGCATGTTCAGTAAGTTACCTCTAATTCAACATTTTGTTAATTGGACAGACCTGTAATGGGACACAAATAATTGGACATTTTCATCTCTAATTGGAAATTTTGTAAACATCGAGTTTGGTACCCAAAGTATGGCCCCAGATTGAAAGTCGCCACCAGACGTCGACATTGTACCACTATCATCGTGAGTGTCCAATTACAGGCCAATCACCTCTAATGCGACACTGAGTAGTGCCTCGGTATGTCGAGGATTAGAGGTAACTTACTGTATGTGCAATTTGGGCGCATCATATTATCAAAATATCAGATATTCGATGCTCTATATACGATACGATGGGTTGGCATACTTGGCAGCTTGGTTTGTGAAGTTCATAATCTCATGTTTACAGTTTTGATTTAAGTGCAATTGAATGACGAAGTTGAACTAATTTATTTTTGTCACTATGTTTATCAGAACTCAAAGGACCGGCAAACAGATAATCTTTCGTTCTTAAAAGTTAAAAATAAAAAAGCAACTTTAACTTTCACTTTTCTTAAAACCGGAAATATTCTGACTTAAAAATAATTTTTAACGTAATATTCCAAACATACATGTATTTACAAAAATCTATAATAATCATCATAATTATCAAGAACGTTGTCCGCCATTCGTTTTTTTGGTCAAATTGCATCACGGAAAAAACGCTGTAGAAATTTAATTTTTAGGAATTATATCTTCAGCTTTCGCTTATAATCAGATAAGAGTGTATAGATCACGTTGGCCATGCTTCACTGTCAATTTTTCGTAAATTTGGAAAAATGTCGTCGAACGAAAAAGAGCGTCGTGAATTAATCCTGTGCACTCATTTCGAGAATCCGGAGTTGTCAAATCGGGACATCGGTAAGATGCTGGGAATCGTCCAATCCACGGTCAGCAGAGTATTAAAACGATACTTCGAGAACCTAACCATCGACCGGAAGGTGAAGAACGGCAAAAATGGATGCTCCGTCAGTGAAAAAAATCACAAGCGCGTAGTTAAGCAGTTTAGACGTGATCCGAGAAGTTCGGTCCGGGATGTCGCCAGTAAGCTGAATTTGTCAAGTTCATTCGTCCAGCGGACCAAGCAGCGGGAGGGCCTGCGTACATACAAGGTTCAGAAGGCTCCTAACCGCGACGAAAGGCAAAACATGGTGGGGAAGACGCGAGCCCGGAAGCTGTACACCGAAATGCTGACGAAGCCGCATTGCCTGGTAATGGACGACGGAACCTACGTCAAAGCGGACTTTCGTCAGCTGCCGGGCCTGTTGTTCTTCTCCGCAGAGGACGAATTCAGCGTTCCGGAGGAGATTCGCAAGCAGAAACTATCCAAGTTTGCCAAAAAGTACATGGTGTGGCAAGCGATCTGCTCTTGCGGAAAGCGGAGCGCCCCCTTCGTGATGACCGGCACGGTAAACGGGCAGGTTTACCTTAAGGAGTGCCTACAGAAGCGCTTACTACCACTATTGAAGCAGCACGAGGGCCCGACCATCTTCTGGCCGGATCTCGCTTCGTGCCACTATTCAAAGGACGTGTTGGAGTGGTACGAAGGCAACGGGGTCACCTTCGTGCCAAAGGAAATGAACCCGCCCAACGCGCCGGAGCTTCGCCCAATAGAGAAATATTGGGCGATTATGAAGCAGGCCCTCCGGAAGAACCCAAAAGTTGTCAAATCGGAGGCGAACTTCAAGAGAAAATGGATTTCTGTTCAAAAAAAAACTACAACCTGACGTTGTACAGAACCTTATGGACGGGGTAGAGGAAGGTGCGAGCATACGGGCTTGGGCTCGAAGTATGAATAAAAAGAAAATGCCAAAAGTTGATTAATAGTTTTTATTTTACTGTCTAAAATTCTCAAAAGGATCGGTCTACTGGGCGAATTTCTACAGCGTTTTTACCGTAATGCAATTTGATGTGACACACCCTTTAGTAAATCGTATATACGCATGACAATAGTCGTACTAGATGCATGTATAGGTCGTATATTCATCCATCCAATCATCGTGAATACTGTTGCAAGTGGAAAATAAATGTGTGTTTGTTGTTTATGATGCCAACATGAATAACAACATGATACAGTAATTTAAATTTAATACGACATGCCGAGGCACCACTCAGTGCCGCTTTCGAGGCGATTTTGGCCTGTAATTGAACATTGGCGATGTGAGTGGTATAGTGTCGACGTCTGGTGGCAACTTTAATGTGGCGCCATAATTTGGGCCCCGAACTAGATGTTTACAAAAATGTTCAACTAAACGTGTCACATTACAGGTCTGTCCAATAATCTAAACGTTGCATTAAATGTAACTTACTGTATATAAACTAATATTTGCGGTTTTGAGGCATCTCGCACAAATTGACAATATCATTCAGTTGTCAGTGCAAGTCGGTTCAATTTTTAGAGTGTAAAAAAAGTTCACTGTTTACATAAAAGCAATCTCGACTCGGTCCCACTTTTTTGCTTGAAGTTACTATCCCTTGGCTTAGCTTCAAATACATTTCCAGCTGTATTTGACAATGTGGAAGATAGGTCAGAGCCTCACCTATCAGATTCTATAGCAAACTTAAATTGGAACGTTTTTGCAATTGAGTTATTAACTAAAGAAAAAGTTGATGAAGAGAAATCGATCAAGTCACTTACACTCCTTGCATTCTAAGCCCCTCGTATGAATTCAATTGTTGGTTATTCGTTTTTGTTCTATCGTATTCTACTTGGGAACGAATTGTTGGCTCGTTTGGCAAGGAAATATACATTTTATTAACATTCACAATAAACATCTTATCACTTACTTGGGCTCTGGTTGCACCGGTCAACTCATGGCACCCGTATCGGAAATAAGATTTCCATCTTTGTCTTTAAGACGAACACGTCCATTCGAGTACCGGCTTTCCTGGCTGCCGTCTGGGTATACAAACTTGATCGTTCCATCCGGATATATCCTTCGTTTGTGGAGCTTTGTGTGGATTTCCACCTGCCCATTAGGCAATGTGATGACTTTGTCATCATTCTTCTTTATAACCACTGTCGAACCATCGACATACTTCCACTCTTCCGCGATATCTGTATTGTTGGAATTGGTCGTCCGTATGGAACCATTTGGGAAGTGCACCTCTGTTGAGCCATCCTTAAACCGATGCTCGGTTTGTCCACTGTGGAAAAAATAGTGTAAATAGATTCATTCACACAATTGACACAAAAAGAAACATACTCTGGAAATTCCAATATCTCCAAACCGTCCAAATAGGTGGTGTGCCAAGTGTTCGTCTCGAAGTAATAATATTTCGTTGTTCCTTCACCTAAGTTCGTTTCTTTGATGTCTTTGTTAAAGTACAACATCCTGATCACAAGTCCATCAGGGGAGATTTTCTTCAAGTTCCCATTGGGATACCAGATGTCCCTGCTCCCATCCTCGTTCACAACTTCGCGTTTCAAACTATTTATCATCTCCGCGGTTTCTGGGCTTCTGTGCGTCTCCTGAGAAGCCTGTGAATCTCTTGTTTTCTGTTTCATTTGATCGGTGTCGGTTTGAGTTTTGTTTGTTTTAACTTTACCACGAAAATATGACGATTTGGAGCGTATTTCCGTATTCGAATTGGACTCTTCATTCGACGTTGAATCAGAATCCCTGTTAGGGACATATTCAGACTGGGATTCATCTTCACTGCTCGATGTGTATGTAAGTTTAGATTTTCTACTATCAGTGCTAGCTCTCGGATGCTTCATCACGTTAACTTTTACCACTTTATTCTTCTCAACAACTTCGGTCGGTTCAAGCTTCGTACAGCCCATTGCTCTACGTGGTCTCTCTGGTGGAGAACTTCTTCGGGAATCGCTTGATGGGTCTGACTGAGGGGCAGCCAGTTTAGCGATGTTCTTGTTTATCTCCAGCAGCATCCGGTTATTGTTCTGTCGTTTGAGGCGAGCATTTTCGGTTTCGAGTTTTTTATTATCCTTTTTCATCACATCCAATTCAAGTTGGGTCTCCTTCAGATCTTTTTCAAGATTTTTTATCTGAGATCGAAAACGTGCCATTGAAGAGGCATGTTTTGCTTCCTTTGACTTCATCTCTTTCTGCAGATCGGAGACCTGCTCCTTCAGTCTTAAAATCTCCTCTTTTTCTTTCTTGGTCGGTTTCATTGCTTCCTTCAAAGCCTTTTGTCGTTGATCCTCAATCTTCATTCGTTCATCATGAAAGTATACCTCCATTTTAATGCGTTCATCATTCATCTTCTCCATCATTTCCTCCCGGTCCTGTTCCAATTTCATCTTCTCCAGCTCGTGATCTTGTTTCATACGCATTAGCTCGGCATTTTCCTTGCGAAAGTTTTCTATTTCAGTCTCTAGTTCATTCAAACGACTCTTAAGCAGTTCACTCTTCTCAAGGATGTCATCGCGAATCTTTTTTTGCTCGTTATCAATCTCATCCAACACTGCTTCCTCTTCGTCGGTTTGTTCGGCTTCGAGAGATCTCCTATCACGTGCCACCTTCGGTGTGGACATTCTACTTTGATTCACAGACTCCAGATGTGACTCGAGATCGGTCTGATTTTCCTCATCCGCGAAATGCACGTGGACTCCTTTATCTTCTTCAGAACTTTCCGATTCATCCAAATCACTCTCACTGTCTTTGAGAATGTTTCGCTTGCAATCGGGAATAGGCTGAATTTCGAAGCGAGGCACATCTTCCGGTCGGACAAGTGCTTGAGGGGACTCCCTGCCGGAGCTCGGTGGAACAAGGGTAGAGTTTGTCTGTTCTCGTATGCTGCTCTCAGCCAAAAGCCTCATGATTGCACTAGCTTCCGATGCAAGGCTTCCGTTTGCGGAAGCTAATCGCTGCTCGAGCAGCTCGAACAAATTTAAATCTTTGAGTTCCTTCAACTGACGTAACGTTACCGGATCATCATGTAATTGACTTTTCCACGGTAGGTTCGGTTGTATCTGCAATTCTGAAGGATAGTTTAGTAACAAAATGTTTGATAGAATGTATTTTTGATAAAGAGAGAATACCATTGTGTTCTTTCCTAACATCGATGTGGTTTTGCTTTAAAGATTCTATGCTTGGTAGTAAACTCTCTTCGCCAAACGTTGTATTCCTGGTTTCCTCCTCGGAATCAACATACTCTGCAGATACTGGGAGGGCATCTGGTATTGACACCATCAACTTTTTGTCTTGAACTTTATTAATATCCAGTGCTACATTGGATTCACATCGCCTTTCCTTAGCATTTCTATCACTTTCTTGTAATTTTTGCTTATTTTCAACCTCTGGCGCACTCTTATCAGGTTTCTTCCCTTTCTGTGCCCTGAATTTACTATGATTAGCATATTTGTATTTGGGAAGATTTTCTAATCGGAAAGCATTAGGATCTACTTTAAACCTAGTCTTGAGTCCTTCACCCCGTTTGAGAAAGGGTTTCGTCGGAACTTTTCGCTTAACTATCGATGGTTGCTCATCGTCAATGTTTTTAGATGGAACAACATTCCGCCGCTCTTGTGCGATTTGCCTCTGCATGTTCGTTTCTTCGTATTCGCATTCCGAGCTATCACTGTTAAACTCCTCGGCAGGCTGACTACCTTTTTGTGCTTTTGACTCGCCGCCAAGCCCTAGAATCGCATACATTTTCATTTGCTCCTGATTCAAAAGTTCTCGTTGGGCAATTTGTTTCTGCACAAGAACTTTCTGTTGTTCTTCTTGCCATTGTTTCAGCTGTTCCAGGCGAGCAAGAATGCTTCGCGGAGAATCGGACATTGCACGGCGTAGAAATTGTTAAAAAAATAGAACATCAACGCGCGACATAAAGTTTAACGAACCGATGGTTGTTGTTTACACGCTTGACAGTTCGTTGCCGCGGGAGTTGTTTTAAAAACGTTCGGTAAAACGTACATTCAATCGCAGAATTGAGTGTACACATGCTGAGTTACGATACTCTCCATTTATTTGGTACAAAATATTTTGAATACATTTCTCGTGTAACTTTTGAAAAGGTCCAATATACCAAATGTAAACAAATCGAGTTATTGGACGCACACTATTAGTTTTAAATCGTTGAATGAATTACAAAAACAATTGTTCAAGTATCTATCTGCTTGATGTTTCTATCGCCGATGCGGATGCGGATTTTAAGCAATCGACTTCGTACGCCACTTTCCTCCGACGCTCGAAACGTCCGAAATAACAAAGCAGTGAAAACAACACGAAGTCGTACTTCGATCGTTTTGAGTTTTTGGTCCTTTCAGGTAATTCAATTCAAACAATTCAACGAGGGATAAAAAATATAGTCTCTAGAACGCAATGCTGATATTTGGATTGTTGCTTAGTTGTTAGTTTCAAATTCTTATCGTGCAAAGTAATATGTCCAATGTGCGAACGCGGGCAGTCTAAACGTCCAATGTAATGCAGGCGCTACACGATTCGTCCAACGTTTGACTCTAATGTTGGATTCAAACATTTGACTCAATGAATCGACAAATGTTGTGATGAATGTACTACTACACGGTGAAGTGAATGTTCGATCCAATGAATTCAGTCCAAGCAATCGGCGAGTATTTGGATCGAATGTTCATTATTTTAGCTTACCTCCAAAAACGTTTGGAAATCAGATGACGATGCGAGTATTCGAATAGCTGCCGTAGCAATTATACTGATATCGGACTTTAAATCAAAAATGCTTGAAATCAACATTATTATTATTATTGAAATCAACATTATAAATAATTTTCGCATAAAAAAAGTTTCCCCCAAGAAAATAACTCAAAACCACGCCATTAACCGTTCAATTTCCTTTTGTTTCCCTACTTTGCGAAAGGACAGTTTGCCTTTTCGGTTGCGCGCGGCTGTTTTGTGCTTTTAGTTGCATGCCGAAACGTGTTGCTGTTAGGAATAATGTCATGCAAAAACTTAGAAAAACTTAGAGTATTTGATGAGAGGTGAGGAATGATTTCAGAAGTCGATAATTGAGACGAAAATATGCTTTTTCGCACTGAAATGCATATAAACCATCGAAAAAAAACTGAATGGACGATAACTTCGTCAAATATGCTTCTTTTCATACACCGCACAAGAACAGAAAATCGCACAAAAACGGGTTTTACTGTACTCTTTCTCCAACGAACAATGCATTCATCGGAACATTTTTTCTTGCTATTTTCAAGAATTACCTTCAGTTCACGCAGCGAATTTGTTTTTATGTCTTCAATGCTACCAAAATGGTATCGAAATCCCACGAAGCGGTAATTTGAGTTTCGGGAATAGAAAAAAGTTATACGGGGCCATATTTGAAAAGCACGGTGCTTGTTCAATCGCTTTCGTGCCATTTTTGGTCAAAAATTCGTTCACAGTGATCGATCGATGAGCTGGTGCATTATCATGGTGCAAAATAAAAGTGTTAACCTTCCACAAGTCTGGCCTTTTGCACGAATTTTCACTCTCAAACGTCTCATAACACCAAGGCAACGCTCTTTATTGGCCGTTTGGCCCTTCGGAAGGAAATGCGAATGGACAACATCATATCAAAAATCGCTCAGCTAAAAAAAAGTTAACTTGTTCTAAACACTAGGTTTACGGACGTTTCTTATATACCATCTTTACGAACACGCGTCAATTTGAAGGAAGAAAATAGAAAATAGACATAGGGTAGATAGGGGCAATATGACCAGGCGGGTCGAATTGGGCCACCGTTCCTTTCGGGCTTGTTATTGAACCAATAACACTTATTTGCCAACAATTGTGTTAGAAATACTCTTATTGAGTATATCCGTAAAAACCGTATTCAAATTCAATTGTTGTATAAAGATATTGAGATAAATATCACACTGACTGATTATCAAGAAAAAAATATAAAAAAAACAGTCAACAAAATAAGCTCTGTACGCTCCATGCTGAAATTTATTACTCTGCTCTTTATATCAATTCGTACTGGTATCATTTCTGAACATTTTCACTGATTTGTTGCGCTGCTTTGCCGTTTCATGTAAAAGAACGGTTCATTTTTATTGAGTGTAAATGTACGGGGCGGAATGGGCATACCTGCTTGGGGCATTATGACCAGGTATTTTTTCAACATAACCTGTAAAAACAGCTGTCAAAATTTGTAAACATAGTTGGAAATAGTTGGACGTGGAATCATGGTGCGGAATTATATCAGAACATCCGATTGTAAAAAGTGGTCACAGACCTTGAACGCGGCCACCGAGGCAGCAAAGAGAAGTACGACAGTGTGACAAGCATCCTTAGTGCATTGTGTTCCGCGAGAAACACTTAAACGTTATCTACGTTGTGCAGACCCTTTACTGCTCCATATTTCACACTCTTTCAATAGTCAAAAGCAATTAGGAATAGATTGGCTGGCTGGTTTTCGAAAGTGTCATCCACAAATCTCACTTCGGACACCAGAAGCAACATCCGCCGCTAGGATTAAATGATTCAATCGCGTTGCAGTCGGGGAATTCTACGAATTACTGGAGGACGTACAGCAGAAATACAACACTCCGACAGAAAGGCAACTCAACGTCGATAAAACATCAGTGATTCCAGTAGCTATCTTTGTTTCCATAGGAGCAGCAAGTAAACTAAAAATTATTATCTTTATAACCATTATAGAATATTCCACAGGACACCTTATGTTGCTACTGTGGGACACAATTCAACTCCTCTGCGGGTGTCGATAAACGGAACCAATTCTATCGATGCACAGATATTCTCTGTTCCTGATTTGAGCAACCTAAAATTGTAGTCCAATTACTTTGATCACATTGTTATTTTTTGTACATGCAAACTGAATGCAATCAATATACTTAGCATAATTTATAGATGTTCCTACATGATTTAGGACGTTTCGTTCTTAGGGGGACCATATTGCCCCTATCTACCCTAAATATATATTTATCTCAATCAATGCATAAAAATGGAATATGTGGAGATGGAATATAAATGCAGCCGATTTTTGTAATTTTCCTTATAAAATTCTAAATGCGTCAAAATGGGGCGCAAACCCAGTGTTGATGACGCAATAAGCAAACTAAATGACAGCGTTCAAAACCTAAAACATAAAGACCACTGACAGTATCAGTCTCTTGAAAAAAATAAACAAAATTAAAAATGTGCAGTGGGATAATTTAAAATTACAAATTTACTAAATATATTTGTCAGAATGTACAGGGTCTTTCAGATTAAACGCTCACGCAAAAAAAATCGAATAGCTCCTTATAAAGAAAAAAATTCGCTCCGTCGATGGTAACACTGCATTCCCCACTTCGGGACGATAATATTCGGTTCAGTCTGATCGGATGGTTTTTAGTGTCAAGATGTACAATTTACAAGAACGTGTATTTTTAGTGAAATCATATAACTCGAGCAACAAAAGCCTGAATGAAACTTTGGCCTCTTATGATAAGAATTTCAACATTTCTCGTCGTAAATGGCCCAAAAAAGTGTGATCTTACGTCTTGTGAAGAAGTTTGAGGAAACCGGTAGTGTTCTCGATAACAAGGCTGGCAAATGTGGCGCCAAACGAACCGCGCGTACGCCACAGAAAATCGAGCAGTTGCAGCGAAGCGTCCGCGCCGATCCCCGCAGCAGTCTCACTCGTTTAGCTCAGGAGATCGGGGTGTCCTCTTCCACCACGTACCGAATGTTGCGGAAGACATCGAAATGTTCCACTACAAAATCCAGATGCTCCAAACTCTTGCCCCTGTCAACAAAGAGAAACGGCTCGCATTCACAACGACCTTCGGCGCGTATCTCACTCGAAAGTCCGGATTTAAGTCCGCTCGATTACTTCCTCTGGGGGTACGTGAAGGATCATTGCTATGTTAAAAAGGCACAAAATTTGGAGGAACTTAAAAAAGAAGTAACTTTTCAAACAGCATCGAAGTCGTAATGCTAGAGATGTGCATGAAGAATTTTGTTCACCGTTTAAAACGCGTTATCGAAAAAAGGGGTGGTCACATCGAAAATGTCCTAAAATAAGCTTTATTTTTGTTTTTTCTTTCAAATAAAAATCGGTTCACTTTTGTAGAAGTTATTAAAATTTGTTGCGTGAGCGTTTAATCTGGAAGCCTTTGTATGTTTTTCTTCTTTACAAATTAACTGGATTCTAGCGATTTGTTGCTCTTCATTTCCTTATCAGATTTGTGGATATGAAACTAGGGTCTGCCAAGAGATTTCTTCAACTGAAAATTAAGTTCCTGTAGGATTTTGTTTTCAAGGTATTCAACTTTCAACTGAACATGTTTCATGCAGCATCATAGTTTTGGGAAACGTTGAATGATATGTAGGTTTGGTTTGGTTTGAGCAGAAGTGTAGCCGCAAACTTCGCCAATTTGTATGAGAAAGGTGCTTCCCATCGATGCATGTTCTGATCCGCAAAAGAAAGTTAATGGATTCATGTTTTCATGCAAATCAAACGTCAACATTTTGAATTTGATTTGTATTTGTATCTTGCTGAATCCACATCAGCAAAAAGTTTGGATTATTGATCGGTTGCTTCAAAATCATGGGAGGTAAATCCATCAAAATTCAAACCCTGGGGGAAATCAACTGTATAGAATTAACAATCAGTAAATGCTTCAACATTATTCACGTTTTCTTGTGAAACAAAATCCTTTGCAATATCACCTGTATTATATACGTTAATATCTAATTGCAACGTTTGTCTCATTTCTCTTCGTAACCACTTGGTTACGCGCAGAAAACTTAACGCCTAAATGGCTACTACTAACTACTGTGTAATTCACAATTTATAGAAACATAAACATATGTACATGTACACGATTAAACCCGGCTCTGTTACAGCTTAATACTAATGAATGGGATAAAAAATATAAAAAAAAACATTATTAAACTGCAATATTTTGCCGCATATTTTGAATTTCGCGGAACAATTTCATAGTTTCTTCATCTACAACTTGTAAACAAGCAATCTGTCGAAGAAAGATTCGGACGAATTATGTAAATCCTTTGACCCGTGCCACTCGCGTTGGGAGGTAATCCACACCGAACGGATGGGAAGGTAATACGCGAAACGCGAATATTCGTAGCTCGTCCATTGACTACATAATGCGTCGAACCATCGAGCGTCCAACATTCGGGGCTGTTCGTAGCATCGTATAGCGCCGGCATAACATTTTCCGCTCCGAGGCTTCAACTTTAAGCTAAAATCACGGAACAACAGTTACGATTGGTTTTTCGGAAATATTCTTGACTGCAAGCGGTGAAAGTAGTGATAAAGATCAATACGTTTTGAGACAGTTCGCGAAATAATGTTCCGATCTTCGGCATCGTTTTTCTCGAGTTGATCGAAATGTTACATTGGACCTTTTCAAAAGTTAAGCGAGATTTCTTCTTTTGATGCATATTAATAACTAACTATGCGCGCCAGAAAATTTCGCGAAAAGTTTTTTTTTAATCATTTATTCCAAAAAAAATAGAAACGATCTCTATTCTAAGCATCGCAAAATTGAGTGTACACCTCAAATTTCTCCAAATAAATTAACCTTTTTAATAAGATCTTTGCGGATTAGCGTACTTTTTTGTGACTGACTTCACCGTGCGGAACTCAAAACACCTCCGCAATCGCCGGAATTCAACACTATTGAATATCTATGGTACGAACTCAAGAACCATCTGAAGAATAAAAATCCAAGGAACAAAACGGAACTCAAACCGACTACTACGGAGATCTGGGAGGCACTTCCGTCTACAGTGTCCATGAATCTCGCCACGGCGCTTGCAGGAAGTGCTGGACACCAAAGGGGGACCATACCAATTACTAGGGGATTGATTTTTGTTATCTGTTAACATTTCTGATCCGATTTCATTTTTCTTTTTAAGAAAAACTCAAACTGTACACTCAATTTTGCCACGCCTTAACTGGAGATTTTTTGTTTGTATTTTAAATATGAAGTATAAATATGACCAATCGATAAAATGATAATCGATAAAAACTCGATTTAGGAATCGACAGAATGACAATCGATTTAGGAATTAATAGAAAGACAATCGATTTGGGAATCGAAAAGATGACAATCGATGTAGGAATCGATAAGAAGACAACCAATTTGTGAATCGATAAGATAACAATCGACTTGAGAATCGATATAATGACAATCGATTTGGGAATCGAGAGGATGACAATCGATTTTAGTATATCGTTACAGGAACGAGTTTTAAAAAATATTTATCTTTATACTCATTGTTCTAAAGAATACGCTAAACATATAAGGTAAGTCTTGCGGTTTCAGAGCGGCTCCTACAAATTCTCTGTCCAGACTGTTTATTGTGATGTCCGTAAGATTTAAGGGCCTTTCGGAATACATTGTTTGAAGTGACAGAGATCATCATGCGTACCGACCGGATTATTTTACCAAGGATGTTACGGAGCCACGCTAGCATTAGCATTAGTATCGAGCAAGTTGCACAATATCGTAGGTGATATGAATTCAGAACTCCTCAGTTATAAGCTCGTCTCTATCTTTTACTGAACAGATACTGAGTTGAAGATAAAAAATATTCCTCAGATAAAGTCATCATTGGGAATTGTCCTACCAAGGATGATACGGAGTAGGATGTTCCAAAAAACTAACGTATACACGTGATGAAATTTCCACTTCGATCGACTATGTGGTGCCTGAAAAAATACAGAGCATTCCAGGAAGTATCGAGATTCTTCTCTACTTCGGATGATCCAAATCCGATGGTTAGAATAGCTTTCCCGGCTGGTCCATTGAAGATATAGCGGAGGTCTTGCGGGGATCATTGATTGATGGCCGAGGGCCTGTTATTAATTCTTACATTTGTTAATGGATATGGCGGAAATAAACAGAAAACTGGGAGCTAGATAAAATTAATTGTAGACTCGAGGTTTCCGAAATCAAAAGAGGCAGACAGAGGTCCACAGTAGCCTTTTGAAAATTACAAGTTCTATCATGAATCGGGAGTTTGGCTATTTCGAATATCTCCTCAAACAAGTGGCGTGTCGCGAAAAACAAGTGGATATCGAATCGTGATAAAATGGTTTGCAATTACTCATGGTCTGAAAAATGACTGGCGAATCGAACGAACTAGATTTATTTTTGATCATCACGACACGAACCTATCAGTAACGGAACAACGTCCACCAGAACCGATTAACTGGTTTAGAATTAGTTGCAAACTTCCTGAGTTAATGGAAGATGAGGAAGATGTAGATAAAAGGAAGGAAGGAAATGGGGAAAAGGAATGAACGGATGAGACGCAGCAAACAGATCTTGCTGTTGGATGAAAGGTGTTTGTAAGGCGACCAAAGCAAATCTATAAGTTGTCTTCGTATTATTCGTCTGAACTAATTATAGTAGTGGATACAACCTGATCGAGATTAACAGTAAAATATTTATCTTTTAGCAAGCTAACGTGCTAAGTCCAAGGCTAAGGCTAAAGTGCAACGTGTGTAACTTCAAAAGAGCTAAAAATCTTCTAAGCACGTATGTCGATCAGAGATGGTCACCCGTGTGAAAAGAAGATGATTTAAGTCTAAAGGGCTTAGTGATCATGTTCAAAATAAGGGAGGGATGTAGGGTCTTACACTTTACTGATCTTAAAAATAGCATACCTGATCATGACGACATGGACACATTGAACAGAATTTTTATTTTTTTTTTTAATTTGTAGGTTTATCATTTCGTATATTATTTGCGAATGCGTCAAAATATCATGAACAACTCTTTAGTAAAAAGTTCCGGGGACCCTGAAAATGTTTAATTGCGTGGTTTTGTAGAATCATTTCGAGAAGCAACGATTCTTTCTTGCGTTTGCGAGAACAGTACACTTATTGGTCATATGTCGCAATTTGTTATATCAATGCACGCATTGCAATGAGTGTTGACCGAGATGTATCTTCCGTTCATCGCCATTCAACAAGCATCAAACACGCGTCTAACAGATGCACACAGTTGCAGCGATTAAAATGAAACATCGTAAGAATAACCGTTTATGAAAAATCGTTTCTCGACTCTCGGTCAAAACCGTCAACAAAGCTAGGAGCTTGTTGCATCAGAACAATGCCGATGCACACGAGGAAATGAACAAGTTCTAAGTTTCACGCAACGAAAGAAAGCAACACACACAAAGCCAAACACTGATGGCTAGAAGCGACTTATAATAATTTGAACTCTTCTCTTTTTTCGCCTGCTTTACCATGGATCGGATGGTTGTGTTAATTGCAATGCCAGATGCACTTCAAATGAAGTATTCGCCAGCGTTCACAGCTCGAGGGGGAACATAAAACACAAACCGAGCAGAAACAAAAAGATTCTGAGAATTTTCTTAGAGGAGATGCAATACTCATATGCTAGTGACAGCTTACTTACTTTGCAAGGGTGGAGTTTACTTCGCAAATATTCTCTTTTCGCTGTCCCCTTTCGTTGTTTCTATTCTAGCGGCTGCATAAATTGCCCGTTATTGACAGCCCTGTTCGGGAAAGCACACAAATAGAAAAAAAACAAATGTATGGGGAAATGGGAATGCTTCCAATTTTCATCAATTTAAACCATACACGCCATACAGACTATGGAATTGTAATGTATGGCATATCAAACATATCCTAAAAAAAATTCCGATTCGATGGGTATGCAAATCGTTGAAATCTGTTCGCAGCAAAAATAGTTATTAACGTTAACTTTATCTCATAAAAACGTGACCTGTTTTCTGATTCGGCACCCTTAATGTAAGACGTAGTCCTACATCAAAAGTGTAGTCACAATAGCATAAAAAGATTGCTGATTGTAGTGGTGATCTTCGGAACGTTACACCCTGAAAAACTCGAAAACAACAAAGCAGCACGAGGTGTATACTTAATCTTGCGATTGACTGTACACTCGGTTAAATAATCACCCTGCTGTGCAGTGTGCGGTAGAAAGCAAAAACAAAAACAAAGGCTGACATATGGAAAGAAAAATAAATCGGTTTGCGAAAAAAGACCAAACCATAACAAGTAACCAGTTTTTTTGGGGATAGAAATTGTTTTTTCAACTTATTTCAGGCCTCAATTTACTACAATCATAAGAGAACTCAAAATCTACTGCTATCGGACTGCTTCCGGACCATTCTAGAAAATTCCGAAAAGTATCGAAACAGAGTATGTCTTCTTCGCCATTCCATCATTCTGCTTTTTACCAGGGAACGAAAAAGGTCGCTCCGTTGAAAATTCGGTATGTATGGGCATAAAATAAGCATTATTTAAAAATCGACTTGATTGAAGCGTCACATATTCCTCCCAGCAATCCAAGCATACATCCTTCGCAAATAATGCCGTCGCCCAGCGGAGTGCCATTTAATATTGCGGAAATGCCTTGGAGCTACAACGGAAAGCCCGGACAGGTGATGGAATTCAACGCAGTCATTAGACCCAGTCCATTGGCACAGAATCAACTGCTCCAACAGATGGGACATTTTCCGCCAACTATGGCTTCCGGCGCGATGTTCGCTGAGATCAGGAAAAGGAAAACCGATCCCGACGTGGTGCCAATGTAAGTTCTTGTATCTTCTTCAACGTAATGATCTTACCAAAATCACCTATCGAATATTTCATCCACTGTTATCCCACTCCAGCCCTTCGAAGCAGTTCCTCTCGGAAGAGGTGATGGCCTCCCATTTGAACAGCCTGCATTTATCGTCAGAATATACATCGCACAACATCGAAACCGAGAGCGGCGAAGACTTACCGTCGGCCAGTGACGGATTTTCACCATCCTCTTCGCTAGATGATGAAATGTCCCTCGGAGAAGCACCTGGATCTCCCCTGCCCGGAAGCCACCATGTGTATATGTCTCCACAGGAGCTCGAGGATCGTCTCAAAAAAGCGCAGCGTATTTCGCTTTGCGAGGAAGTTCGCAAGCTGGACAGTCGAACGGAAATTTTGCCCAAAGTCCTGCTAGAACGCATCGAAAAGCCATGCACAGCGCTGGTTATATGGCAACCACCACAGCCGCTGGAGAAATTAATCTCAAAGTCATGTTCAACGCTAAAGGAAAAAGAGCAGCATGAGGACGAGCAGCGGTCTATCGAGGAGGCTATGGGTGAGGACGAGCCATTGCCCGATCTGCCAGATTATGATGATGATCTCGATTTTGAGGAGAATAACAACAATGTTGCCACGCTGGGGGACTTGAACAGAATGGATGTTGAAATGTAGTACTTAGGAGACGATTTTTCGAATCGGGGCCAGGGAAAATCATTATTGAGTATGTGAGTTGATGTTTGGACGTTGTGATTGTGGTTCATCGATCAGAATTTTAACACAGAGCGAGTTGTTTTTCCACTTAGGTTCATAGAAACTAAATGTATAAGCGCGATAGTACGATTTAAGGATAATTGGCAAAAAAAAACTTCGTTGATATTTTAAGGTGCGTATCAATAAATACTTTCGAATTTTCAAACCAAAGCAATGTTTGCAGCAGCATTCAGGTCCGAAACATTCATTAGCTTGATGCTTTCTGATTTGCGCTATGTACACAGGCCCTACATGCCCTACCCATTGCACTCATCCAGCCTTGACGACTTTATGGATGCTGGGTTCGCCGTAGAGCTGCGTTTGTTCGTGGTTCATTCTACTTCTCCTTATTCCGTTTTCCTGTGCACCACCGTATATTGTTCCTGAGCACTCGGCGTTCAAAAACACCAAGTGCTTTTGAGTCCTCTTCAAGCATCTTCCGTGCTTCGTGTCCATAGGGAACAACCAATCGAATCTGGTATTTGTACATGATACGCTTCGTACGGGCTCGGAGTTCTGTGGATCTTAAGGATTTGCGGAGCCCATTGTAGGCGCGACTTCCGTTGACTATACGTCTTCGTATTTCAGGGCTGTTGTTGTTGTCGAGCCAAAGTAGCTAAATTCCCCGACCACCTCGAGCTCGTCGCCGTCAATCACAACACTGCTACCAAAACGAAATTCTGTTACGATCAACCCCTTCTGCTAGCATGTATTCAGTCGCAGACCCGTCGATTCCAACTCTAATTAGCACTGCTTCGTATTTCAGTCTGGTACACAAGGCCACTATCGTCGCATGTATTCTTCCGATTATGGCGAAACAGATAAACTGATTATAATTATTAACAATCGTGCCCAGCATGCTGAAGTCCGCTCTCCGCAGCGCCACGTTGAAGAGCAGGCAGGAGAGTCCATCGCCTTGTCGAAGTCCTCTGTGTGTCTCAAAGGATTCCGAAAGATCAGCTGAGACCCGCACACCGTTCATAGTGTTTAAATTATCAGTGCGCTCCTCGTTATCCTTGACTGCGCAGCAACATCTTAAGTCTGGTTCAGAGTTCCTGTGAACATGAAAATGAACAGGTGGTGAAATAGTACGATCATTTCACAGTGAACTACATTGCGAACAAACAAATCAGAAAATCGTGGTGAATAGAAAATTTTTGTTCATGTTCACATTCATATTAAAAGTTCGCCAGTAAACATGAAGTAAATAAACAACGAGCTTCAATAAAGTAATTCGGATGAAATATACAGTTGTTGACGGATCAACCCGAAGCAACGAAGTTTTTCAACCCGTGCAGAGATTCGATTGAATAAAATTGTATCCATATTGAAATTTTCATTGAAAACTCAAGAATTGCCAAACATATCCTTTTACAGTTCACGGTGTAATAATTTTCAGAATGCCTTGGAACATTCGAACGTGAACATGAACGGGGAAATATTTTTTCTATATTCACCACTGTTTTCACGTACACGTTCACCGAAGTCGGTGAACTATGGTGAGTTCACCAACATCTCGATTCCACGGTGGAAATTCAGAATCGTCGTGAAATATTGAATTAATCCACTTTTATCAACATGAATTATGCATAAATATGTTTTCCAACTAGAAAATGTTTCTTCCTATCGTTTCAAGACGTTTTCCTCGCGTTTTATACACTCTGTCCAACTTCTATGACCATTCCTTGTTGCTTTGTGTCATTGTTAAAGGTAGGTTTAGAATTCCCGTGAACCTGAACGCGGACAAACACTTTTTGACGTAGAACTACGTCTTTCAGGAAGGGTGCCAAATCAGAAAACAGGTCACGTTTTTAAGAAATAAAGGTAACGTTAGTAACTATTTTCACTGTGAACAAACTCTCATGATTTGCATACCAATTGAATCGGTAATTCTCTAAGATTTGTTTGATATGGTATACATTACAATTCACTACTCTCTAAACGGTATCAATTCATGAAAACTAGAAAAACTTCCTTTTTTCCCATACATTTGTTCTGCCGATTTTTGTGCTAACCCTACCCGTATTTCGAATGCTTATAACTCGAACATTTCTTAACAGATCGGAAAGATGTTTGCATCAATTGATAGGAAATATTTCTAGGCGTTCATCACAATTAATAAAATGTTACTTTCCATGAGATGAACAATTGAATAACTGTAAATTGTCAAGCGTTATCTAAGAGCCCTAACTGCCAAGTTTTGATTGGCCCGATTTACGATTTCCCCAACACAGACTTGAAAATAGATGTACCTGTGGAAATTCGCTTTGCAAATATACATGCAAGTCGGTGGTATTTTTGTTCCCACCAAGCTGTGTTTCCCTGACATGGACTTCTAAATCAATGTGCCTGGGGAATCCGCTTTGTTAAAACATGCAAGTCGGGGGTATTTTTTTCCCACTGAGCTGTGATTCCCTAACACGGACTTCAAAATTAATGTGCCTGGGGGAATCCGTGTTAGAAGTAGTAGGCGTTCAGACCGAAGATTCAAACACAGCAACCATGTAATAAATTAGGAAATAAAAATTTATCACTTCTGTTTCAACCACTGGAGAGAGTAGTACGTTTTACTGCCTAATCTAATAGGTTGTGAGCCCAGTTATTCTTCAAGATTTTTTCGCAAGATGTCTACCGGAGCTGGTGATGGTCAAGCGATCCGCAACAAGTCCAGCAGAATCTTTCAAGTCTTCCGCCGATCGAGCGTCTGAGCGGCCGAGAGAATTGGCCAACGTGGAAATTCGCGGTGGAGACGTACCTGGAGCTGGAGGAGCTGTGGGAAGCCGTGAAGCCGATTCCGAACGCGGACGGAACGCTGCCAGCGGTGGACCAGCGGAAGTGCAGAAGAGCACGAGCGAAAATCATTTTGCTCTTGGATCCCGTCAATTACATTCACGTGAAGGACGCACCGACGGCCCGTGAGGTATGGGCGAAGCTTGAAGCAGCTTTCGAGGACACCGGACTAACCCGCCGCGTGGGACTGCTCAGGAAGCTCATCACCACCACCCTCTCGTCGTGCGGCACGGTGGACAGGTATGTAACGGAGATCATTTCCACCGCTCATAGCCTTCGGGGAGTTGGTTTCGACATTTCCGAGGAGTGGGTCGGTTCCCTACTGCTTGCGGGCCTTCCGGAGGAGTACAAGCCAATGATCATGGCGCTGGAAAATTCCGGCACCCCGATCACCGGCGACAGCATCAAGACGAAGCTGCTCCAGGAAGTCCAATTTTCCAAGGACCAGACGGCGTTCGTTGGACGAAAACCGTTTCCATCAAAACCGAAACAAGGTGCAGCCGAAGGACGGTCAGCTGAGCAGCCAAAAGGTCCAAAATGCAAGCGTTGTCATCGATACGGACACATCGCCAGGGAGCACCATGTGAAAAACGAGACGAAAAAAGGGTCGGCGTTTTGCACGGTACTAACAACCAGCTATTAGCAACGATGGCTGGGTGTTTGATTCGGGAGCATCAGACCACTTCACCAAGGATCGAAGCCTGCTACATGGTGAAAAACCGGCGAGTGGCGTTGTCATGGCAGCCGACAAACAAATGATGAAGATTGTTTCCACGGGTGTCGTCAAGCTTTCAGCTAAGTGCAGTCCTGAGAGTCCCCCCATCGTCGTGAACGATGTCAAGTTCATTCCAACGATGTCCAACAATCTTCTGTCGGTGAGTCAGATCGTTCGCCATGGTCACGAGGTGCGGTTCAGCACCCAAGGCGTGAAGGTGATTGATCCGGATGGTGAGGTGATAGCTACCAGGATACATGACTTGAAGAGTGGATTGTTCCGATTCGAAGAGGGTGACGAGCAGAGCGCGTTGTCGCTCGCATCCACGGCAGCCGATTTGAACGTTTGGCACAGGAGAATGGGTCATATCAACGTCCATAGCCTGAAGCTACTGAACAATGGGCTAGCCACCGGGATGGAGTTCAAGGAAACGAAAATGGACAACTGTACAGTATGTGCCATGGGTAAGCAAACCCGTCTACCATTTCCGAAGAACGGTCATCGTGCCAATGGCGTCCTGGAGCTTGTCCACACGGACATATGCGGACCGATGGAAGAAGAGTCAATCGGCGGAAGCCGGTATTACGTGTCGTTCGTGGACGACTGGACACGGCGGATATTCATCTATTTCCTGGAGACGAAATCCGAAGCTGAGGTCCTACATGCATTCAATCAGTTCCGAGCCCTAGCTGAGAGACTGACCGGGTTCAAGCTGAAAGTTCTTCGCAGCGACAATGGTAAGGAGTATACTAACCGATCGTTTCAGAAACGCCTTGCCGATGCAGGGATTGTACACCAAACGTCCACCGAGTACTCTCCTGAACAAAATGGGTTGGCCGAGCGAGTCAACAGAACCGTTGTTGAGCGAGCTAGGTGCATGCTGATCGAGGCGAAACTACCGAAGTCGTTCTGGGCGGAAGCGGTAGCAGCTTCGACGTACGTCATCAACCGTTCCCCTACCAAAGGTCACAAGCTGACACCGGAGGAGGCCTGGTCCGGTCGCAAGCCTGATCTTTCCTATGTTCGTGTATTCGGCTCGAAGGCGATGTCGCACGTTCCGAAGCAAAAGCGGAAGAAGTGGGACGTAAAATCGAAGGAGTGCATCCTAGTCGGTTTCGATGAGCAGACCAAGGCATACCGGTTGTACGATTCGGTGAAGAAGAATGTCAAGAGTCGGGATGTAGTTTTCCTCAACGAGTCACCCCAAGTCGAGACGCAACCTGCAGCTACGAGCGAACAGCAACTTCAAGTCCGGAATTTCGTGAGTCTCGATTTCCTTGACGACGTTCCGGAAGCAAGACCGGTGGAACCAACCGAACCGGATGTTGAAGAACCAGCCGAGCCTGACGATCATGAGACAACCGATGAAGAGTCGTCGGATCCCAAGGAGTCATCGGATTTCGAGGAGGATTTCTTTTCGCAAGTTGATACAAGCGCTGGCGAATCATCCGATGAAACCGTTGTTGACGTGACAATTCCGGCGCTCCCTCCACGACAATCTTCAAATCCACCCGAGTCACAGGTGTTGAGGCGCAGTGGTCGGGAGCGCGCGATTCCAGGCAAGTACCATGACTTTGTCTTCACGAACAAAAACTTTCCGTTCCACAATTCCCCAGTTCCACAAAACGAAGCTGGACCGAATGCCGCCCAGCAAGGCCTCACGGTGAGCAAGCGACGGGCGACGAGGAAGACCGGCGATCCTCAAACTCCGGCGGAAGCGTTACGAAGTGATGAGGCGTTCCAGTGGCAAGCCGCCATGGACGAAGAATTTCGGGCGCTGTTGGAGAACCAAACGTGGGAACTGGTGCAACTACCGCCAGGCAAGAAGGCTGTCGGATGCAAGTGGCTGTTCAAGACCAAGCGGGACGAGAAAGGAAACGTGGTACGGCACAAGGCGAGAATCGTTCCGGCGCGATGTTCGCTGAGATCAGGAAAAGGAAAACCGATCCCGACGTGGTGCCAATGTAAGTTCTTGTATCTTCTTCAACGTAATGATCTTACCAAAATCACCTATCGAATATTTCATCCACTGTTATCCCACTCCAGCCCTTCGAAGCAGTTCCTCTCGGAAGAGGTGATGGCCTCCCATTTGAACAGCCTGCATTTATCGTCAGAATATACATCGCACAACATCGAAACCGAGAGCGGCGAAGACTTACCGTCGGCCAGTGACGGATTTTCACCATCCTCTTCGCTAGATGATGAAATGTCCCTCGGAGAAGCACCTGGATCTCCCCTGCCCGGAAGCCACCATGTGTATATGTCTCCACAGGAGCTCGAGGATCGTCTCAAAAAAGCGCAGCGTATTTCGCTTTGCGAGGAAGTTCGCAAGCTGGACAGTCGAACGGAAATTTTGCCCAAAGTCCTGCTAGAACGCATCGAAAAGCCATGCACAGCGCTGGTTATATGGCAACCACCACAGCCGCTGGAGAAATTAATCTCAAAGTCATGTTCAACGCTAAAGGAAAAAGAGCAGCATGAGGACGAGCAGCGGTCTATCGAGGAGGCTATGGGTGAGGACGAGCCATTGCCCGATCTGCCAGATTATGATGATGATCTCGATTTTGAGGAGAATAACAACAATGTTGCCACGCTGGGGGACTTGAACAGAATGGATGTTGAAATGTAGTACTTAGGAGACGATTTTTCGAATCGGGGCCAGGGAAAATCATTATTGAGTATGTGAGTTGATGTTTGGACGTTGTGATTGTGGTTCATCGATCAGAATTTTAACACAGAGCGAGTTGTTTTTCCACTTAGGTTCATAGAAACTAAATGTATAAGCGCGATAGTACGATTTAAGGATAATTGGCAAAAAAAACTTCGTTGATATTTTAAGGTGCGTATCAATAAATACTTTCGAATTTTCAAACCAAAGCAATGTTTGCAGCAGCATTCAGGTCCGAAACATTCATTAGCTTGATGCTTTCTGATTTGCGCTATGTACACAGGCCCTACATGCCCTACCCATTGCACTCATCCAGCCTTGACGACTTTATGGATGCTGGGTTCGCCGTAGAGCTGCGTTTGTTCGTGGTTCATTCTACTTCTCCTTATTCCGTTTTCCTGTGCACCACCGTATATTGTTCCTGAGCACTCGGCGTTCAAAAACACCAAGTGCTTTTGAGTCCTCTTCAAGCATCTTCCGTGCTTCGTGTCCATAGGGAACAACCAATCGAATCTGGTATTTGTACATGATACGCTTCGTACGGGCTCGGAGTTCTGTGGATCTTAAGGATTTGCGGAGCCCATTGTAGGCGCGACTTCCGTTGACTATACGTCTTCGTATTTCAGGGCTGTTGTTGTTGTCGAGCCAAAGTAGCTAAATTCCCCGACCACCTCGAGCTCGTCGCCGTCAATCACAACACTGCTACCAAAACGAAATTCTGTTACGATCAACCCCTTCTGCTAGCATGTATTCAGTCGCAGACCCGTCGATTCCAACTCTAATTAGCACTGCTTCGTATTTCAGTCTGGTACACAAGGCCACTATCGTCGCATGTATTCTTCCGATTATGGCGAAACAGATAAACTGATTATAATTATTAACAATCGTGCCCAGCATGCTGAAGTCCGCTCTCCGCAGCGCCACGTTGAAGAGCAGGCAGGAGAGTCCATCGCCTTGTCGAAGTCCTCTGTGTGTCTCAAAGGATTCCGAAAGATCAGCTGAGACCCGCACACCGTTCATAGTGTTTAAATTATCAGTGCGCTCCTCGTTATCCTTGACTGCGCAGCAACATCTTAAGTCTGGTTCAGAGTTCCTGTGAACATGAAAATGAACAGGTGGTGAAATAGTACGATCATTTCACAGTGAACTACATTGCGAACAAACAAATCAGAAAATCGTGGTGAATAGAAAATTTTTGTTCATGTTCACATTCATATTAAAAGTTCGCCAGTAAACATGAAGTAAATAAACAACGAGCTTCAATAAAGTAATTCGGATGAAATATACAGTTGTTGACGGATCAACCCGAAGCAACGAAGTTTTTCAACCCGTGCAGAGATTCGATTGAATAAAATTGTATCCATATTGAAATTTTCATTGAAAACTCAAGAATTGCCAAACATATCCTTTTACAGTTCACGGTGTAATAATTTTCAGAATGCCTTGGAACATTCGAACGTGAACATGAACGGGGAAATATTTTTTCTATATTCACCACTGTTTTCACGTACACGTTCACCGAAGTCGGTGAACTATGGTGAGTTCACCAACATCTCGATTCCACGGTGGAAATTCAGAATCGTCGTGAAATATTGAATTAATCCACTTTTATCAACATGAATTATGCATAAATATGTTTTCCAACTAGAAAATGTTTCTTCCTATCGTTTCAAGACGTTTTCCTCGCGTTTTATACACTCTGTCCAACTTCTATGACCATTCCTTGTTGCTTTATGTCATTGTTAAAGGTAGGTTTAGAGTTCCCGTGAACCTGAACGCGGACAAACACTTTTTGACGTAGAACTACGTCTTTCAGGAAGGGTGCCAAATCAGAAAACAGGTCACGTTTTTATGAAATAAAGGTAACGTTAGTAACTATTTTCACTGTGAACAAACTCTCATGATTTGCATACCAATTGAATCGGTAATTCTCTAAGATTTGTTTGATATGGTATACATTACAATTCACTACTCTCTAAACGGTATCAATTCATGAAAACTAGAAAAACTTCCTTTTTTCCCATACATTTGTTCTGCCGATTTTTGTGCTAACCCTACCCGTATTTCGAATGCTTATAACTCGAACATTTCTTAACAGATCGGAAAGATGTTTGCATCAATTGATAGGAAATATTTCTAGGCGTTCATCACAATTAATAAAATGTTACTTTCCATGAGATGAACAATTGAATAACTGTAAATTGTCAAGCGTTATCTAAGAGCCCTAACTGCCAAGTTTTGATTGGCCCGATTTACGATTTCCCCAACACAGACTTGAAAATAGATGTACCTGTGGAAATTCGCTTTGCAAATATACATGCAAGTCGGTGGTATTTTTGTTCCCACCAAGCTGTGTTTCCCTGACATGGACTTCTAAATCAATGTGCCTGGGGAATCCGCTTTGTTAAAACATGCAAGTCGGGGGTATTTTTTTCCCACTGAGCTGTGATTCCCTAACACGGACTTCAAAATTAATGTGCCTGGGGGAATCCGTGTTAGAAGTAGTAGGCGTTCAGACCGAAGATTCAAACACAGCAACCATGTAATAAATTAGGAAATAAAAATTTATCACTTCTGTTTCAACCACTGGAGAGAGTAGTACGTTTTACTGCCTAATCTAATAGGTTGTGAGCCCAGTTATTCTTCAAGATTTTTTCGCAAGATGTCTACCGGAGCTGGTGATGGTCAAGCGATCCGCAACAAGTCCAGCAGAATCTTTCAAGTCTTCCGCCGATCGAGCGTCTGAGCGGCCGAGAGAATTGGCCAACGTGGAAATTCGCGGTGGAGACGTACCTGGAGCTGGAGGAGCTGTGGGAAGCCGTGAAGCCGATTCCGAACGCGGACGGAACGCTGCCAGCGGTGGACCAGCGGAAGTGCAGAAGAGCACGAGCGAAAATCATTTTGCTCTTGGATCCCGTCAATTACATTCACGTGAAGGACGCACCGACGGCCCGTGAGGTATGGGCGAAGCTTGAAGCAGCTTTCGAGGACACCGGACTAACCCGCCGCGTGGGACTGCTCAGGAAGCTCATCACCACCACCCTCTCGTCGTGCGGCACGGTGGACAGGTATGTAACGGAGATCATTTCCACCGCTCATAGCCTTCGGGGAGTTGGTTTCGACATTTCCGAGGAGTGGGTCGGTTCCCTACTGCTTGCGGGCCTTCCGGAGGAGTACAAGCCAATGATCATGGCGCTGGAAAATTCCGGCACCCCGATCACCGGCGACAGCATCAAGACGAAGCTGCTCCAGGAAGTCCAATTTTCCAAGGACCAGACGGCGTTCGTTGGACGAAAACCGTTTCCATCAAAACCAAAACAAGGTGCAGCCGAAGGACGGTCAGCTGAGCAGCCAAAAGGTCCAAAATGCAAGCGTTGTCATCGATACGGACACATCGCCAGGGAGCACCATGTGAAAAACGAGACGAAAAAAGGGTCGGCGTTTTGCACGGTACTAACAACCAGCTATTAGCAACGATGGCTGGGTGTTTGATTCGGGAGCATCAGACCACTTCACCAAGGATCGAAGCCTGCTACATGGTGAAAAACCGGCGAGTGGCGTTGTCATGGCAGCCGACAAACAAATGATGAAGATTGTTTCCACGGGTGTCGTCAAGCTTTCAGCTAAGTGCAGTCCTGAGAGTCCCCCCATCGTCGTGAACGATGTCAAGTTCATTCCAACGATGTCCAACAATCTTCTGTCGGTGAGTCAGATCGTTCGCCATGGTCACGAGGTGCGGTTCAGCACCCAAGGCGTGAAGGTGATTGATCCGGATGGTGAGGTGATAGCTACCAGGATACATGACTTGAAGAGTGGATTGTTCCGATTCGAAGAGGGTGACGAGCAGAGCGCGTTGTCGCTCGCATCCACGGCAGCCGATTTGAACGTTTGGCACAGGAGAATGGGTCATATCAACGTCCATAGCCTGAAGCTACTGAACAATGGGCTAGCCACCGGGATGGAGTTCAAGGAAACGAAAATGGACAACTGTACAGTATGTGCCATGGGTAAGCAAACCCGTCTACCATTTCCGAAGAACGGTCATCGTGCCAATGGCGTCCTGGAGCTTGTCCACACGGACATATGCGGACCGATGGAAGAAGAGTCAATCGGCGGAAGCCGGTATTACGTGTCGTTCGTGGACGACTGGACACGGCGGATATTCATCTATTTCCTGGAGACGAAATCCGAAGCTGAGGTCCTACATGCATTCAATCAGTTCCGAGCCCTAGCTGAGAGACAGACCGGGTTCAAGCTGAAAGTTCTTCGCAGCGACAATGGTAAGGAGTATACTAACCGATCGTTTCAGAAACGCCTTGCCGATGCAGGGATTGTACACCAAACGTCCACCGAGTACTCTCCTGAACAAAATGGGTTGGCCGAGCGAGTCAACAGAACCGTTGTTGAGCGAGCTAGGTGCATGCTGTTCGAGGCGAAACTACCGAAGTCGTTCTGGGCGGAAGCGGTAGCAGCTTCGACGTACGTCATCAACCGTTCCCCTACCAAAGGTCACAAGCTGACACCGGAGGAGGCCTGGTCCGGTCGCAAGCCTGATCTTTCCTATGTTCGTGTATTCGGCTCGAAGGCGATGTCGCACGTTCCGAAGCAAAAGCGGAAGAAGTGGGACGTAAAATCGAAGGAGTGCATCCTAGTCGGTTTCGATGAGCAGACCAAGGCATACCGGTTGTACGAATCGGTGAAGAAGAATGTCAAGAGTCGGGATGTAGTTTTCCTCAACGAGTCACCCCAAGTCGAGACGCAACCTGCAGCTACGAGCGAACAGCAACTTCAAGTCCGGAATTTCGTGAGTCTCGATTTCCTTGACGACGTTCCGGAAGCAAGACCGGTGGAACCAACCGAACCGGATGTTGAAGAACCAGCCGAGCCTGACGATCATGAGACAACCGATGAAGAGTCGTCGGATCCCAAGGAGTCATCGGATTCCGAGGAGGATTTCTTTTCGCAAGTTGATACAAGCGCTGGCGAATCATCCGATGAAACCGTTGTTGACGTGACAATTCCGGCGCTCCCTCCACGACAATCTTCAAATCCACCCGAGTCACAGGTGTTGAGGCGCAGTGGTCGGGAGCGCGCGATTCCAGGCAAGTACCATGACTTTGTCTTCACGAACAAAAACTTTCCGTTCCACAATTCCCCAGTTCCACAAAACGAAGCTGGACCGAATGCCGCCCAGCAAGGCCTCACGGTGAGCAAGCGACGGGCGACGAGGAAGACCGGCGATCCTCAAACTCCGGCGGAAGCGTTACGAAGTGATGAGGCGTTCCAGTGGCAAGCCGCCATGGACGAAGAATTTCGGGCGCTGTTGGAGAACCAAACGTGGGAACTGGTGCAACTACCGCCAGGCAAGAAGGCTGTCGGATGCAAGTGGCTGTTCAAGACCAAGCGGGACGAGAAAGGAAACGTGGTACGGCACAAGGCGAGAATCGTTGTACAAGGCTTCACCCAGAAGTACGGCACCGATTATGATGAGGTCTTCGCACCGGTGGAAAGCAGACAACCTTCCGAGCTCTGCTTTCCATGGCAAGCCGTAGGGGATCCATTGTCAAGCATGTCGACGTCAAGACCGCATATTTGAACGGAACACTCGAAGAAACCGTTTACATGCGGCAACCGGAAGGGTACACGACGTGAGCGAACCGTCTGCCTTTTGAGGAGGAGTTTGTACGGCCTGAAGCAATCAGCGGGCGTATGGAACCGGAAAGTGGATTCCGTTTTCAAGGCCATGGGATTCCAGCCAACGAAGTCGGATCCATGCTTGTACGTGCAACTGAAGAATGGTACGTGGTCGTATATCCTCATCTACGTTGATGATATGATCGTCGTGACGCAGACGGAAAAGGAATTCAAGGGTATCTTCCAGAGTTACCAAGCCCATTTCAACGTGACGAATTTGGGAGACGTTCGTCATTTCCTTGGAATGGAGGTGGAACGAAGTGCGTCCGGATTCAAGATCAACCAGACCTCGTACATCCGGAAATTGGCACAACGTTTTGGCTTGGACAAGGCGAAACCATCGAAAATTCCTATCGACATTAGCTACCTACAGCAGAAGGAGGAATCGGCGTAGGCATCGATGGTCCCATTACTGTATTTGAGGACAACCAATGTTGCATCAAGTTGGTGGAAGGCGACCGAATCGAACGACGCAGCAAGCACATCGACACCAAGTTCTTCTTCGTTCGCGACCTGCAAGAGAAGGAGATCATTAAAATAGAGTATTGTCCAACGGAGTCCATGTTGGCCGACGTTCTCACGAAGCCACTTCAACGACTTCGACTGGAAAAACTACGCTGTGAAGTAGGAATTCGTCCGGATCTGATCGAGGAGGAGTGTTAGAAGTAGTAGGCGTTCAGACCGAAGATTTAAACACAGCAACCATGTAATAAATTAGGAAATAAAAAATTTTCACTTCTGTTGATCCACTGGAGAGAGTAGTACGTTTTACTGTCTAATCTAATAATCCGCTTTGCAAATACATGCAAGTCCGGGGTATTTTTTTTTGGTGTTGAGTACTTTTGTACTCGCTTGTCATTGTGCAGATCGAAATATGTTTCCCTACTTTTAAACTGAGAAGCCTGAGAAAACCGTCCTTTACAATTTTTTGTTAAAAAGCCTTCTGTCCATATATAAAATGCGAGGAAAACATCTTGAAACGACAGGAAGAAACATTTTCTAGTTGAAAAACATGTTTAAACACAATTCATATTGATAAAATTGGATTAATCTGATATTTCACAACAATTCTGAATTTCCACCGTGGAATCGAGATGTTGGTGAACTCACCATAGTTCACCGACTTCGGTGAACGTGAACGTGAAAACAGTGGTGAATATAGACGTCAAAATGTTTCCCCGTTCATGTTCACCTAAACGTTAGAATGTCCCAAGGCATTCTGAAAATTATTTCGCCGTGAACTGTAAAAGGATATGTTTAGCAATTCTCATGTCTTCAATGAACATTTTGATATGGATGCAATTTCATTCAATCGGATCTCTGTGGATCGTGTTGAAAAACTTCATTGCTTCGGGTTGATTCATGAACAACTGTATATTTATCCGAGTTACTTTAATGAAGCTCGATGTTTATTTACTTCACGTTCACTGCCGAAATTTTAATATGAACGTGAACGTGAACAAAAACATTTTATTCACCACGATTTTTTGAGTCGTTTGTTCGAAATGTAGTTCACCGTGAAATGATCGTACTATTCCATCACCTGTTCAAGTTCACGTTCACGGGAACTCTAAACCAGGCTTAACAAACAATACTTCAATTTATATTCTAGTGTGTAGGTATTGGTGACTACCATACACTGCATGATTTTCATTCGTGTGTGCAAGCGCTGAGCTTAAACAAATGTTTTTGTATTTTTCAAGTGTCAAGTTTCTATTAGCGAATTCGTTTTTAAAATTGAGTCAGTGCCAAACTGACTCTGTAATAAAAAAACGTTTTCAGTTTCACGAATGCGGTGGTTTGTTGGTGTGCGTTATATAGTCTGATTTGTTTATATTTACGACGACAAATGTACAGTGTCGACGTCTGGTGGTGATATTAGTGCTTGGGAGGTAAATTATTCTCCATCAGATCAGAAGGGCCAAGTGCAGTGTAAAAATATAAAAGTTTGAATGACAATTTTTACTTCATATTGTTTGATTACCTAACACATGTAGTTCTGACACTCACTTAACCATTTGTCGATGCATTTCCTGTTTTTTCCACAAATAATTACTATTATAATATAAAATCATCATTAGACACAGTTTTCGTTCAATATGTTTCTGCGATATCGGAAAAAAACCTCTTATTTCATCACATAAAATAAATATTCGATACGTTAAAGTAAATTTTCATTCATAATTTTGATTTTGAAAGCAGGTTTATTCCACCTGAGTATCCATCATTATTTTCGCCTCCCAATTAAAGCACACGTAGCGTAATGCCGTCTACTCGAATATACTCTTCAAAATCAGAATCCGAATCCGCGTTGACGACATTGTGCTTCGTATTACGGAATGGGAGAGTAGGCATGACAATATGGGTTTGCAGAAGAAACGAACACATTTTTAAAATAAAAATTATGAATGAAAATAATTTTTCCCAAATCAAATTAGTACTTTATGTAAATGAAAATCACTTTTGCTTGCAAGTAGTGAAAAAATATCATACAAAAATTGTGTCTAAAGATAATTTTTTTTATTGTGATGGTAAGTTCTGGTGAGAATATCTTAAAATTAATAGAAAATAGTTCAAATTAGGGCCAGAACAACGTACTTCTAGTAGGTGAATAATACCAAGAAAAAATTTCATACAAATTTTAGTAATTTAAAACTGCCTAAGGGCCAACTAATCTTATAGAGTATTATAGAGTATTATGACACTGAGTGCGAAATTGAGTGAATAAAAAAATGTAAGGGGTTGTATCTAGGACACGACCGTATATTTTCGACGTAGAACTACGCAATTATATTATGCAATCCTCTTGTTTACCATTTCGAATATTATTTTAGAATACATCGAAATTTTTGAAATAGATTATGTTTTTCGTTACAAATAAATTTGATGAACGTCCTTTTTCGTTTGATATGATGCCTAGGACTACCAAAATATTTGACCGGAAAAATTGTCAAACGATCATTGTATTTTACATTTCCCTCTGAAATTATTGCACATCTCATGTTTACGTAGTTCTCGAACCGTGAAATACCATTCACCTCTAGTACCTAAAATGGCGATTTTCCCAGGCTTTTCAGTTTAAAAGTACGTTTTAGGGAAACATATTCCGGTCTGCACAACGACAAGCGAGTACAAAAGTAATCAACATCAAAAAATATACCCGACTTGCATATATTAACAAAGCGGATTCCCCCAGGCACATTAATTTTGAAGTCCATGTTAGGGAAACACAGCTCGGTGGGAACAAAAATATCCCGACTTGCATGTATATTTGCGGTCGGATTTCCACAGGTACATCGATTTTGAAGTCTGTGTTGGGGAAACCGTAAATCGGGCTATTCAAAACATGGCAGTTAGGGCGTTTAAATAACGATTGACATTTTACAGTTATTCAATTGTTCATCTCATGAAAAATAACATTTCTTTAATTGTGATAGACGCGTAGAAATATTTCATATCAATTGATGCAAACATCTTTCCGATCTGTTAAGAAATGTTCGTGTTATAAGCATTTGAAATACGGGTAGGGTTAGCACACAAATCGGCAGAACTAATGTATGGGAAAAAGTTTTCAGTTTTCATGAATTTAAACAGTTTAGAGATTAACAAATTGTAATGTATAGCATATCAAACAAATCTTAGAGAATTTCCGATTCGATTGGTATGCAAATCATGAGAATTCGTTCACAGCGAAAATAGTTATTAACGTTAACTTTATTTCATAAAAACGCGACCTGTTTTCTGATTTGGTACCCTTCCTGAAAGACGTAGTTCTACGTCAAAAACGTTTTGACAGCAGTTAGTGCGGCACTGGGGTTGAAATTGAACAAAAACGAATTCGCTATATAAAACTAGTCACATTTTTCGTTGTTTTAGTTGTTTTGATCACTAAATTTGGAAAATGCCGAAGGGAAAAGTGCTCACGTAGAGAGAAGATGAAGACAAATTGATGCATTTCACCATGCAAATGTTGGTATCAGAGAAATTGCTCGTCGGATTGGAAAATCTCATTAAGTAGTGCTCGGTTATTTGGCGAATCCAAAAAAGTTTGAAAATGAAGAGTTGGAGGCTTTACTCGATCAAGATCCGTCACAAACGCAACAAGAGCTTTCAGATACACTTGGAGTAGCTCAACAAACCATATCCGATCGTTTAGAAGCAATTGGAATGATCCGAAAGATAGGACATTGGGTGCCGTATGAATTGAAGCCACGAGACGTCGAACGCCGTTTTTCCACATGCAAACAACTGCTCCAACGGCATGAAAGAAAGGTTCTTTTTTGCATCGAATCGTTACTGGCGATGAAAAGTGGGTCCATAACCACAATCCTAAACGTCAGGCAACGTATGGATACCCCGGCCATGCATCAACATTGACGGCCGCGCGGAATATTCACGGCGAGAAGGTTATGCTGTCTATTTGGTGAGACCAGCTGGGTGTGGTGTACTATGAGCTGAAACCGAATGAAACCATTACGGGGGACCTCTACCGATGACAATTGATGCGTTTGAGCCGTGCACTGAAGGAAAAATGGCCACAGTACGAGCAAAGACACGATAAAGTTATTTTGCAGCACGACAATGCTCGGCCGTATGTCGCGACACCGGTCAAAACATACTTGGAAATGCTGAAATGGAAGGCCCTATCCCACCCGCCGCATTGCTCCGTCCGATTACTACCTTTTTCGATCGATGCAACATGGCCTGCTTGATCAGCACTTCTCCAATGTTGATGAACTCAAAATTGGATTGATTCATGGTTAGCCGACAAACCGGCCGATTATTTCCGCAAAGGGATACGTGAATTACCAGAAAGATGGGAAAAATTGTAACTAGCAAATGGGCAATACTTTGAATATTAAATTTGTAACCATTATTGTAGAATAAAGCATTAATTTTTGAAAAAAAAAAACACAAGAAACTTACCGATACTACTATTATATTCGCATGGCAGTCGCTTAGCGTGCAGCGATTTGTTTATGGTGTCCTTCGCGCGTAACAGAAATAAGGTTTCTCTGTGTTGAATGCTGTTCTCCTTTAAAATGCTCAACAAAAACCAATATTATGAATGGATCAATATGATGACAGTAAACTCATGCAATGAGAAATACAACATCTACATGAAAATTCAATTTTTTTATTCAAAAATGGAGATTTCTAGAACCGAACAAACCATGATCAGAAGTGGACAAATCATGATCATAATTTTTCTTTGAAGAAAATCATTAAAAAACATGAAACATGAATAATTTGGGCGCCTTATGACATTATTAGCAACAAGAGACTTTAACAAACAAACCCAAACTCATCTTGATTACACGCGATGTTCATGAAGAAAATCGATTTGTATTTACTAGTTGCGTGAACACACCCAAAATCGGACAAACCAACATTTTTGACGTAGGACTACGTCTTTCATTTCTATACCGGGGTGTAAAATCAAAGTTTCGAAAACGAAAGCGTTACGCCGGAGACCGGGATTTTGAGCGTTAATAGCTCTTAAACAACTGAACTGATAAACACTTCATTCGAAGGATAAAATGTCTACGCGTCATATACTTGTTACTTTTTCATCCAAAAACTTGTTTCAATAGTCTTAAAATTGCTTTCAAAACAGGCTATTGAAATCACCAATCGGTATATAAGCGAGCGCCGCTCGTATACTCACTCAGTTATAATTGAACAGCGATTGGAGCATGTTGTCGCTGTTGTGGTGAAGCTAATTTCGTTTATCATGAGAGCGCTCCCACCCTTATTATATTCGAGAGCGCCCACCCTTATTATATTCGTAGCTTACCCTGAGAGAGAAACGAATAACATCGAAGTAGTGATCCCCGATTTTTGAAATTAATCGTTCATCAGCTAATCGAATAGTTTTCAGTAGTTTGTTATTCGATACGATTAATCGGCCCAAATAATCGATTAATCGATTAATCGTCACACTGAGAGAAATAATTAGTTAGATTAATATTTCTCATTTGCTAGAAAGCCATATGGAATCAAAAAAGTGTTCATTCCGCCTGAAAATCAATTATTATCTTTTACTCATTCCTAAAGTCGTAAACGAAGCTCAATTCACGTTGACGGCATTGAGCTTCGTTTACGAACTTAGGGGAGCGTCAAAGATACTGATTTGTTTTCAGGATAAAACTGCAGCGGCCGTACGTTTTTTTCTCTCTGAGTTTGAATCGATTAATCGACGTAAATTATTCGTTCGCTTCGATTATTGATTGTGCAGTATTCGTTCGATTAATAATCGATTTCTGTAGGAAGTATTCGATTAATCGATTAATCGAACGATTATCGGGGATCACTACATCGAAGTAAGTATACAGTAAGCTTATATAATAAGCAGGGTGGGGTTTAGATTCTATACTTTTATGGTTTATAAAATGACGCTTCCTTTGCTTTCGTTCATTTCTTACTCTATTCTCGCACCGTGAGGACTCGTTTCATCGGGACTAAGCAGACAGCTCGTTAGTCTTTCGGTGGTAAGGCACCACGAAAGCAGCTCGGATAAGCGCACCAGCCGCAGGAAGCGTGAAGAAGCCACATCGCTATCGACCGGGAACTTTGCATGAAATTCGTCGCTATCAGAAGTCGACCGAATTGCTGATCCGCAAGCTACCTTTGCAGCATTTGGTTCGTGGAATTGCTCAGGACTTCAAAACCGACTTGCGCTTCCAAAGTTCCGCGGTTATGACGCTGCAGGAGGCTTATTCGAAGATACCAATTTGTGTGCTATCCATGCAAAACGCTTCACATCATGCCCAAGGACATCCAGCTGGCCCGTCGGATCCAAGGAGAGCGTGCTATATTAGTTTTGCATGTAATCAACGGCCCTTTTCAGGGCTCCAAATTTGATGGATTAGAGTTCAGAAAAGTTTTTTGCAGGCCAAACTGAAAAGAGTATTTTCGTTTGGGTGCCATACAGCATCGAGAAAATTCCGGAAAGATCTAATCGTTGCTGAAAAATAATCTGGCAGTTCCCTGGGAATTGAAAAATACATTAATGCGAAAGAGTTTATTTTAATGTATTTTAACCATATAACGAAGCAACCAAATACATTTGATTTTGTAATTTTTCAATCAAGTGTAATTAGCTGGAAAGCTTCTGAAGATTATTCTTTCCCATCAGGAGGATATTTTCGTATCCAATATTGCATGCGCGCGCAACGGAAAATGTTTCGTATCGCGAAAATTATATAATTTTCAATCGATTATTGCTCAGTCGCCGAAATTTTCATACCCAGAGAGTTCATTCTCCTCTAGTTTGCCTTCCAAATTGCCATCGTAAACCACACCTTCGCTCGATTCAATCACGCACGAAAAGCATACTTAAACGATATTCTGGTGGTGAAACCCATTCATTTTTCGTGAGGCGTCATGCACAAATTACGTAACGTGATAAGGGGGGGAGGGGGGTAGATGTTGCGTTACTTTCTGTGTATTAGAGATAGGAAATTACGTTACGTAAGGGGGAGGGGGTTCAAAATCCGGATTTTTAGCGTTACGTAATTTGTGCACGACGCCTGAGGACATCGACAAGACAACATTGTTACTGAACGAGCTGAACGGCGAAGGATCGAGGGATTCATTACCTGGCCTGACCTGAAATGCAATCAGTTTGTTTTAACTGTGAGGGAGCGCAGAAAAACCGATCGATCAGAAGGAGAAGAGAAGGTGACCAAGAGAGTATCTGCATCGAAATACGGTTCCTCGAAGCAGCCGCCACACACACAAATACACGCGCGCAACTCTTTTCATTTGCTGGTTATCGAGAAGAAACCTGGAAAGAAATTATCGTTGCAGAAAAATAATCTGCCAGTTTCCCTTGGAATTGAAAATTACATTCAAGCGAGTTTATTTTATTGTTTTCTACCCATATAATACTGCGACCACATACATTTGGTTTTGTGATTTGTCAATCAAGTGCAGTTAGCAGGAAAGCTTCTGAAGATTATTCTTCAGAACAAGGTTTTTTGTATCCAATATTGGATGCATAAAACCTTGAGCCTCCAACGTAACGCTCTCGTTTTTGTCCCCCAAATATTCATTTATTCATTCATTCAGAATGGATTTTGATTCAACTTCAAACAAATCTCGCGTAACTTTTGAATAGGTCCAATGTAACATTTTCGTCAACTCGAGAAAAATGAAGTTGAAGACCCGAACATTATTCCGCGAATTGTCTTAAAAGGTATCGATCTTTATCACTACTTTTACCACTAGCAGTCAATAATAACTCTGAAAAACCAATCGTAATAGTTGTTCCGTGATTTGAGCTTAAATTTGAAGCCTCGGAGCGAAAAATGTTACATTGGATGTTTTGACTGCCCCTGTTTGTACATTGGACATATTAAGTTTCACGATAAGAATTTGAAACTAACTACTGAAGAACAATCGAAACATCAGCATTTCATTCTAAAGACAGATTATTATTGTCATCACTCGTTGAATTGCACTGACATAGATAACAACACATGAAAAAAACAAAAACTCAAAACGACCGAAGTACGACTTCGTGTTGTTTTGATTGCTTTGTTACTTCGTACGTTTCGAGCGTCGGAGGAAAGAGGCCGAGAGCGTCGGAAGTAACAGCCGAGTGCTTAAAATCCGAATCTGTACATTGGATATTTTTGCATCGGCGATTAAAAGATGAAGAAGATAGATACGTGAACGATTGTTTTTGTAATGCATTCAATGATTGAAAACTAATAGCGTGCATCCATTAACTCGATTTGTTTACATTTGTTACATAGGACCTTTTCAAAAGTTACGCGAGAAATGATCTCTAAATCAACGATAGTCCTACGTCACCCTTGCGGTTATACCATAGATATAACCCACTTCCTGTTTTTTTTCTGTATTATAGTGATAAAAAAAAGCCAACTCATTTGGCTGGTTCGTCACTTTTACTTCCATTTTTGGAAGAATGTCGGGAGTGATAATTGAACTCGTGACCTTTAGCGTGAGAGGCATGGATGTTACCACTACGCCAGATCGCCTCCACACAAACCAACATCATTTACCTTACTACTAATAAAAATGACGCAATTAATACTCACGTTGAGAATGCAAAAGTTCCACTGTTAACGTTAAGGCCCATTTATACGTTGCTAGTAGCTGACTTGACAATGAGCAGCTACTGACCCGGTGGACTCGCTTGACAATTGGTTGACTCGCCTTGTCCGTTCACACAGTGTGAGCTGCTGGCGAGAAACTAGATACTACGGCACGGGTTTACCAGGGATGCCAGGCGACTTTTCAAATGTCCATCAAATAGTCAGAAACAGCAATCAGGTCCGAATTTGTCAAATGATTGGTCCAAAATCGACTTCTTTATTGGCAGTTTTCATCTTAGGTTTTCAGTTGAATGTATCATCACACAATTTTATAGCAAAACAAACGCTGATCGTGTTTAAAAATACATACTTTGTGCTGAATTTCTTTGAACTGAAGGTACTATCCGAAAAAGCAGAAAGAGAAAAGGATTCGGGCCAGGAATTAGATGCAAAGAAAAGGAGCAACAAATACAATATTGAAGGAACTCTACGATGAGGATCCCCGAGATTACAGAGCAGTGTTGGTAATAACACCTGAACAAGTGAAAAAACTGTTGGATTTAATTGCTCCACGAATACAACGCCAAGATACAGTCATGAGGGATGCTGTACCTGCAAGAGTTAAATTAGAAATGACATTGATGTGCCTTTGTTTTGGAATATCGTTGGGATTGTTGTCGATATTTTTTAGAATCTCGAAAACATCCATAGCTCAGATAATTCCGAAAGGATGTGATGTTATAAATGGTAGTCTAAAAGATTTTTTTTTTTAATTTTATTTATTTTGTGAAATGAAAATGATAGTCGATTTGCAGGTGCAATAAATACGCTTCAAAAATTTTAATAATGAATGAAAATGTACTTTTTTAAATCGAATATGTATTCTGTTTCTTAGAACAATACTTTTTTTTGTAAGTTGTGATCTGATAATGATTCTATATTAGAGATTCTCAAGAAAACTATCTCAAAAAGAAAGCGTGCCCCGCCAGCGTGCAAAACGAAATAACAATTATTTCGTTTAGAAACTATGAGGGTTTTATTTGTTTTTCCAATAATTTTCAAGTCTATAAATATCTTCACATATTTTCAAATATCTTAAAAATAGAGACATTTCATTACATTTGGCATCACTGATTCGAACGCTAAATTCTGTTTTTGACGTTGTGAAGCATGCAAGTGCGAGTAAATTCAAAAAACTTTGAAGTAGCTCGCACGCCGGATCACACATGACAATAACTGGCATGATGTGTTCACACGGTGTGAGTAGCTGCACTGCAGTAACTGACTAGACCGACTCGTATGCTTACTCGCACCGTCTGAACCCGGCTTTAGCTTCATACCAACGGAATTCAAAGTTCAATTCCGTCAAAGCGAATCTATCAAATGGGATAATATTCTGAATACTAACCTATCTAGATGTCTTCGCCGTACATGTTTTTAGTGTAGCAATAAAAGCGCCCTCTACGCTGCATCGATGGAATTTGCTATTTCATCCTTCGAGTGGCTGGCAGCACTGCCATGCTCGCAATGATGAATCAGAACAGCCGACCGATGGTACGCACGTTTGTTCATTCATTACGCCACCAGTGCTTCGAGGTGCTAGTCGTGTGTACGTTCCCAGGTGTGCTTCTGACCGTGTGCCCGGGATCAAAGAAACAGCGGAGAATATCACAAACGAACGAGAAGATACGAGACACACACAACACAGCGAGCGGCTTCGGTGCGAAGGCATATGACATCACAATAGGGTGTGTGTGTGTAAAAGATGAGAGCGGGAAGTGGAAGTGAAGAGTGTTGTGTACACAAGAGGTATTGAAGTGACGTGGTAGGTGGAGAAGTATGGTCGGTCGGAAAGTGAATCGACGAAGCAGCAGCAGCAGCAGCAGCCAGCTAGCAGTGTTTAACGTGAGGCAGCAGGAGTGCGAGAACGATTGTCAAAGTGATAGGTTGTGTGTGTCTTTGCTGCTGGCTGGTGGAAGAAATTAATCGAAAAACGCCGAGAAAAGGAGTGGAAATTGATAGGCTGTTTAAAGTTCTGGGGCCAGTTTTACGTGACCGTGCTGATTTTATGGGCAGAAGCTGCTGTTGGCGAAGCCACAGCTTATAGTATGTGATGTGCAAGAATTACCTATTGAAATTGCAGTGAGCTGACGAAAATATCGAAAGGAGCATTGAATTTCGTGTTTCGATCCATTTTTTGGTCGAATTCCGGAGTGAGAAGCGGCTCCGTGTGACACATACGGGCTGAAGTGCTAAGCTAAGCAGCAGGAAAAATAGAGCGCCGGAATATCCAATAACAATGTCTGATAAAGTGTCCATATCGCCATCCAAAAGTCGAAGGCAATTAGTAAGTGATGGTTGTTCTTTTTTGTTTTTTCTTCCCCTTTTAAAACATTCAGCAGGAAAGAAAACCAACCGATTTCAATTCCCGTCGAATTCGACAGTGTTGCGTAGCAGGAGTGATATGTGGTTTTTGGAGGGTTGTTTAGAGCAAGGCAAATAGATATAATATGCGATTATCAGGTGCATGCTGATTAAGCGGAAGATGCACTCTTTTTTTTTTATTGATGTGTGGAGACGCCATAGTGGAAAAATTCTCTGCTCGCAAAAAAAAAACTCGCAAGGGGACCAAACATCTCGGTAATTACGAGTGAGAATCAAGCCACGTGAATGACGAACATTAGATGTTCAAAGTTTTGTGGATTATGTCTGATTTCGGTTCTGTCTGTTTTGAGAGTGTCCAATAATACGCGAATATGTTAATAAATTGTATCCGCCATCACATGCATTGCGGCATTTTCGAGAGAATGATTTCATTTATTTTTCATCATGCTTCGACGGCAAGTGCGAGCCTAGGCAGCAGCGGCAGCAGTGTACGAACGAAGCTTCTGAAGAGCAGACAAACACGAAAGGAAGGATGAAAACGCCAAGCCCAGTTCGTCGTAGCAAACGGACGGCGGTGGCATTGCCTGGTTTGAAAAATTGACCATCGAAAAAGCACAACCATCATCAAGTATAGACGTAAGCAAACTAAATGCTGATTACTGTGGCGCTGACTGATACAAACCAAGTATGCAGCCGGAACCACACAACCACATGCGCAGAATCGCCTCTGACGGGCAGGGTTGCCAGTATTATAGCGAAGACAAAAAGGCATAAATTTGTAATATATTCAGCAGCCCCGTCTTAGACAGCCATGTTTTTGGTGCCAACATTTCGAGAACAAAACAGCTGAGCAAATTTCTACTCAAAATTGCAAAAAGGAATTAGTGCTGGAATATTGTTTTCTTTATCTAAGAATTTTAATAGATTGACTGAACTATCTTGTATTTCTCGCGTAACTTTTGAAAAGGTCCAATGTAACATTTTCGTCAACTCGAGAAAATCGAAGATGAAGACCCGAACATTAATCCGTGAATTGTCTTGAAAGGTATCGATCTCTATCACTACTTTCACCACTAGCAGTTAAGAATAAATCTGAAAAACCAATCGTAACTGTTGTTCCGTGATTTGAGCTTAAATTTGAAGCCTAGGAACGAAAAATGTTACATTGGACGTTTTGACTGCCGCGTTTGCACATTGGACATATTACGTTGCACGATGAGAATCCTAAACTAACTACTAAACAGCAATCCAAATATCAGCATTTCGTTCTAAAGACAGATTATTGTTGTTATCACTCGTTGAATTGCACTGAAATCGCTAACAACGCCTGTAAGAAACAAAAACTCAAAACGACCGAAGTACGACTTCGTGTTGTTTTGACTGCTTTGTCTTTGTGCTTTGACTTGGCGTCCGAAGTAACAGCCGAGTGCTTAAAATTCGAATCTGTACATTGGATATTTTTTGTATCGGCGATAAAAAGATGAAGAAGATAGATACATGAACGATTGTTTTTGTAATGCATTCAATGATTGAAAACTAATAGCGTGCATCTCTTAAGTTGATTTGTTTACTTTTGTTACATAGGACCTTTTCAAAAGTTACGCGAGATTTCATTGTATTTCAAAAATTTCTTGTCTTGAGTCTTGAAGCGATTGAAGAAAATTGTATCAAAATCCAGCATGTATCCATGCAGCCCTCATGCGAATGAAGTCGTATCACCATCCCATTTCGAATTTCTGACTGTGTTGAAAAGTGAGTTGAAGAAATGGGAAGACCGGGAAGAGACAGTCAATTGAATGACTGTAAAACTTAAACAGGCAAAAAAAAAATGTAAGGGTTGTATCTAGGACACGACCGTATATTTTCGACGTAGAACTAAACAATTATATGATGCAATCCACTTGTTTATCACTTCGAATATGATTTTAGAATGCATCGAAATTTTTGTAATAAATTATGTTCTTCGTTACAAACAAATTTGATGTACGTCCTTTTACGTTTGATATGATGCCTAGGACTACCAAAATATGTAAACGGAAGAATTGTCAAACGATCATTGTATTTTACATTTCCCTTTGAAATTGTTGCACATCTCATGTTTACGTAGTTCTCGAACCGCGAAAGTTCATTCACCTCTAGTATCTGGAATGACGATTTTCCCAGGCTTCTCAGTTTAAAAGTACGTTTTAGGGAAACATATTCTGGCCTGCACAACGACAAGAGAATACAAAAGTGCTCAACACCAAAAAATACCTCCGACTTGCATGTGTTTGTAAAGCAGATTTCCCCAGGTACATCGATTTTGAAGTCTGTGTTGGGGATACCGTAAATAGGGCCAAAACTTGGCAGTTAGAGCGCTTGACATTTTACAGTTATTCAAATGTTCATCTCATGAAAAATAATATTTTATTAATTGTGATAGACGCGTAGAAATATTTTCTATCAATTGATGCAATCATCTTTCCGATCTGTTAAGAAATGTTAGAGTTATAAGCATTCGAAATACGGGTAGGGTTAGCACACAAATCGGCAGAACAAATGTATGGGGAAAAAGGAAGTTCTTCCAGTTTCCATGAATTCAAACCGTTTAGAGCTTAGCGAATTTCAATGTATAGCATATCAAACAAATCTTAGAGAATTTCCGATTAGATTGGTATGCAAATCATGAAAATTCGTTCACAGTGAAAATAGTTATTAACGTTAACTTTATTTCATAAAAACGTGACCTGTTTTCTGATTTGGCACCCTTCCTGAAAGACGTAGTTCTACGTCAATATTTATCACGCCGAGTAGTAAAATTATTGAACTACTGCTGAGTCTTAATAAGATACACTTCAGCACATTCACTGGTCTTACGACAGGACACTGTCCGAGCAAATACCATCTTGAAAACATAGGTTTAGCACAAGATGATATTTGTCGCTTTTGTAATGCCAAAAGCGAAACCTCGGAACAGTTGGTCTGTAACTGCGGAGCTCTAACAAGACGCAGACTTCAACACCTTGGTAAAGCTTTTCTGGAGCCCACGGAAATTCGATCTACGTCGCATATCAGGATTATAAATTTTATCAAACAGATTATTCCTGACTGGCACCTATCTCGCTATAGCTTTCAGTCTACTCCTTCAATAAGCAGTAGCTTGAAGTGTAGTATAATGGACGCAGTGGTTCACATCCAACAAGGAGAAAAAATCCCACTTGGTGTGGTGTCACCTAGATACATTTCTCCCAGACAAGTAGTCTTCATTATATGTTTTAACTATGTTGATCATCCAAGAGTTGTAGGCCCACTTGACTTTGCACACTTTCGGGATCTTCTGATGAATAAATTTTAACTCGTAATCGCACTTTGGGCTTTTGATGAAGAATTATTTCAACGAAGAAAGGGAACAAAAACATTTCCTTGTTTTTGAATTATTCGTGCAAGAGTGCAGCAAAACAAGATTGAGAACATGTGCCTTACAGTGAATATAATCAGCGTTTGGAAACGACTTTTTGGCGATTGCCTGGCAGAGCCGCAATTTGTCACAGTCACTGCATATATTTGGGCTACTATGAGGACCATTGCAACATTGCCACCAAACGACGTACAACAAAACATAAACCGACTGTTACCGAAATGCATTGCAATTCGTCGCACCTTTCATCAGAACCCCTTGGCAACGATAAACAATAGAAGAGATTCGAACCATTGTTGAAATCATCATATATTAAGAACCATTGTGTGCAAGTGAACTAAATACGCGGATTCGTAGTTTTAACCATTTAAATTATTCCATCATCATCTCATTTTCGGAGTAAGAATTGGAAGAACCTTTATTTTTATAAAATTGTAAAGCCTTGAATTCACATTGCACTATTTTGTAGGCTCTTGAGGTAACAAAACAGTCTGTATATTAAACTGTATGCAGAAGAATTTAACTTAGAATATTAAATGTAAGGAACTCGTATATTTATATTCATGAATAACAATAATGAAATTATTTTAGGAATTTTATAATTATCCTATGAATAAAAATGGAAATTAATAAAATTAGAAACCTGCATGCGGTTTTGTTGGCAACATTTGCGACACTGACAAAACAAATTCCTCACTCTTTGATGCTAAATAGTTTGTAAGAGTGTTTTGACCATCAAAGCATGTTGCAAGTCAGCGCACTATGATCGTCAAGACAAGAAATACCATGTCACCTGATGTAATGGAAGTTTACACGTTTACCAGGATGCATTTGTTCACGTTGCTACCTGAATACCATTCTTAGATAAAATGCTAAAACTTCGAGGAGTACTTCGAGTATAAATGAGTCTAAACGGACTTTCAAATACGTGAATTTCGATATCGGGCAGTAATTTCAACGAAAAGAGAATTTTTTTCATTATTTCAGCATGTAGAGATTGTTCAAGCTTTGGTCAATTACATATTCCGTTGCCTAAATGGTTTTCAATCGCCCACACGTGATCGCGTGTTCGACATAGTATTTACTTCAGTAAATACAAGAAACAACAACCGGAATGAAAATCGAAGCTTTGCTCGGTGAAAATAAAATGCAAACTGCGACAATCATCAATTCATTATGGACAATTTTCCCGCCTACTTGATCGGTCAAAGCGTATTGACAAAGCTCAGTAACAGGTAAATTGTTGTATCGTACCCTGTCAGTCACCATTTGATCGAGATTTTTGTCAGTACACTGGAGAAAAACATTAGTAAACCCAGTTACCAAATCTTTAGTAGTCGAATTATTGGTAAAATGTACACATTTTTAGTAAATATTACCAAAATTATGTAAAAACTATGTCAGATGCAATATACATCTCTACCAACGATTCGTACATTTTACATCGTAGGGTGAGTAACCTTGTTGTCATGTTTGGGAAGTTGCGAAATGCGCACATCGTGATTGTGATTTCTCCGGTGGAAAAGAAGCCGGGGATGCAGTACGGAGGTGAACATTTGTTTTTTTTTCGGATACTAATCAAACCAGAGCCGTCCGATATAGTAAAGTATGGACATAGTTCTCGAACCGTACCTAGTACGCAGCTAGTGAAATCGTATCGCAAAAACAACGTCGGTGTACTTGATTCAGAAGAAGAAGTGGAGCAGTCGATGGAAGCTTCCAGTAGGGATAGTAGTGAGACACAACGTGAAGATTGTGTGGAGCATTAACTCATAAAATCTTTACCATTTGATCGCACATCCGACGGAGCATGTTTTTATACGATTTGTGAGGAAACATCATGGAGGAAATTGAGGTAATGTAATTGTATTTGCCTGATTGGAAACAAACAGATATGAAACTGTATATTTCAGACATACATCCGTAAGGACATGTGTACAGAATGTTTCATGTGATGAATTCCCCGTTTTCCTGGGATGATTGGCACAAAATTCACTACGAAAATCCGCCTCGAAATATATGGTTCGTTCACGATAAGGATTCGCCCAGTTACATTTTTCTTCAGGAACAAGTTTGTAATATACATATTTTAAGACATCAAGCCCAATGATATGGTCAGTAGTTGATGATTTTCTTTGTCTTTATAGCACGTGTTGTGCTGTGAGCGTTGTAATGAATAGTTTGATTCGGATGGAACTTTCAACGTACAACTCAAAAACAAAGATACAAATACGAACAGATACAAGTGATTGAGTTTCGTCATTGCACATTGCAAGACACTTCTCGTTCACACATTATGCTTTTGCTAATTCCAGATGATTCCTCTCCCTGAATGATAAATGAAACAGGATCATGATTGAATACAGATGGCAATGGAAAAATCGTATGGGATCGACTTAGTTGATGCTGCGATTAGACCTGTTCCCTAGTACTCTGCTCGTAGAATTATTGTAATGACAATTATTGTTTTTTTGTTATTTACTTTTTATTGAAGAATTATCCCAACTGTATATAGAATGAGTTACTATTAAGGTATTTGAAGTATGTAGAATAACATGTAATCAAACATAGCATTTTGATCGTAAATTAATTATTTACAAAAAAATCCCTAAAGAGAATACCTTACAACTGAGAAACAAAACTAGGCCAACAAATCCTATATAATTGAACCGACGTTGTGTCGATATTGATCCAATTTTGTATCAACAAATCGTGCTCTTGTTTGACATGCTGCCTACCAATTTTTTTTCGTAGGATGTACCAATGATTAGTACGGTAGAAAATGACTAGTGAATTGGTAACATGTACCAAAAAATTTGTCATATTTACTAATGTTTCCTATCAGTGTAGGAAGTGACTAACGTGCCTCGTTAGTTGTCAGTGACATTGATGAAAAAATGCTGCTCTGTTGCCTGGGTTCCACCTTTACCTTCCACCTGACATTACTCGAGCTCCATCATATGTTTGCGCAACCAGCTTAGCAGGTGATAAGCGGACCTTATACGGTCAAATGTATTGACAATATGATGACATTTGAGAGCATAATGACAGCTGAACATGGCCGACAACGCAGAAATCCGGATTTTCTGATTTTCGGGCATCAATATCGTGACATTTCATATGGATGCATGATGATGACTTCCAGACTGAGTTGCCAGATTTGCAAGCGGACATTTAATGTTTGTTAGTCTTTTTTGCGATTGCAATTAAAATTCATAAACTTCTGAAATTGTAGGAATCATAAATGAAAGCTTTTGGTTTGGAAAACTGATACAGTAATTTACATTTAATGCGACATGCCGAGGAACCACTCAGTGTCGCATTGGAGGCGATTTGACCTGTAATTGGACATTGAAGATGAGAGTGGTACAGCGTCGACGTCTGGCGGCGAATTTCAATGTGGGGCCATAATTTGGGCCCGAACTCGATGTTTACAAAAATGTCTAACTAAACGTGTCGCATACAGGTCTGCCCAATTAGAAAAATGTCGCATTAAATGTAAATTACTGTACCTAAAATAGCAAAATACAGTACTTTTCGCGATACAAATAGAAACCTCAAAGTAAACTGACAATGTGATGGTGAGAGAGTGAATGTCATTTTTTGCGCTAGCGAGCGGGGTCTAAGTTGTGTGTTTCTTCACACTCCGCTATAAAATTTGGAGAATGAGAAGATCTGGGAAAATCACAGGTGAAAAAAAATCACGTGTTAATTGAAGTTACAGTAGAATCCCGATTATCCACGAATAGTCGGGATGATGTTTAAACATAGAAACTATATTTTATCAATACAGAAATAGATACAGATACAGATACAGATAATCAGGGTTCTACTGTCATAGTCTTATTTATCGAATAAAAACATTTGCTTGCAGATAATATATTTTATATTTTCGCAATCTAAAATAATCTGGCATCCCTGAAACTGAAAGGATCAGTCTGTATTTGTGAAGCGAGTATTATGATGTGTTTTTGAGAAGGAAAAACAAGTTTTAACGTGTAAATTATTAATGAAAATTAACTTTTCCAAATCAAATTAGTATTCTATGTGAATGCAAATCACTTTTTTTCTGCAAGTGGTGAGAAAATCCCATACAAAAATTGTATCTGAAACTGACGTTATATAATAATAATAAATTTTAGTAGGAATATCTGAAAATTCATAGAAAATTGGTTAAGTTAGAGTTAGGACTACGCGCTTCAACTAATTAAATAATACCAAGTAGATATTTTCATTCAAATTTTACCAATTGAAAATTGCCTTTTAGCCTTCTAATCTGATGGAGAATAGTTTGGATCCCAAACACGAATGTCGCCACTAGCCATCGCGGATATTTTCGTTGTCACGGGTTGAGGGCGATATTGACCGTGTAAGGTGGCAAAATATTGATTGAGGTTAGATCGGATGTCGAAAGCCTAGCTGTCACGATATTGAAGACACTTATTGTCAATCAGTTTGATCGTGTAAGGTGCCCAATACGCCAAATTGCTGCAGTAAACTATCGACATGGTTAGGTAAAGCTGTACCGGACATATTAATACTAACATCTCTCAATAACACAAATCTTTCGATGGGAATACTTGTATAAAATTTAAAAAAAGTTTAATTCATGACGAACGTCAAAGTGATATGGGTTTTTGAATTTATATTTTATCATTCAAGCAACATCGTAGTGTTGTAGTGTTATTTCGTCGAACATAACTGCAACTAAATCAGCCTTTTTTACTTCCCGTGCAGTCTGCTCTAGCATGGTGGATCCAACAATTTCCACCAACTCATTCTGAATTATTAGCGATGTTCCAGAAAATACTGCCGTGGCATTTAAGAAGTCAGAACGACATTTCTTTCGTAGTCAAAAAGTTATACATCTCCTTATAGTTTTCTCTATTTACAGACGTTATTTTTCATCGTGATCTCGGGAGCTCAGCCCATGTGAACTGAGAACACAAACTAATTCAATGAGGGTTTTCATGCCTTTTCTGTTTTTCTTCACAATTGAACTATGCTTGTTTCTTGCGACTTCATTAGTATGTTCTAATGCTTTGTTCAAACCATTTTTATTGACCAGCACAATTTTCGTGCCGGAATTTAATGTTTTATGTCCATCCAAAATATCCGTTGAGTTTTGTCAACACCTTTTATTCAACTTTCTTATCCCTCACACCATCGATGAAAACCAAATTGATTAAAAAATACTAAAGTTTGTTTAGGTCCGTAATGTGCTGCGGAAGAACAATTTGATTGCTCAAGTACCGCGGAAAATAGTTTATCAGCAAAAAAAATCAGTAGCTCCAATTCGATTTTGCCAAACAGCATGAGAACGTCTTACTGGAAAAATATTATTTTTTGTAGATGAGCTCCAATTTCACATTTTTGACTCCGTAAATCATTGTAGCCAATCTGATAGGATCGGATCAACATGATAGTGGTGGAGTGATGGTATAGGGGTGCATGTTTCCTAAAAGAATTGGTAATTTGGCTTTCATAAATGGTGTAATGGATCAGAATGTTTACATGTTTACATGAACATTCTGAAGGAAAATGTGAAACGCAGTGTAAACAGAATAAGACTGAATCAAGAAGTCAAGTTTTTCTGAGCAAATTACCTAAAGTTTAAGGCACATGAAGTTTGCATATGGTTACTTCACAACTACTCAAAACTTATTGATACTAGATCACAATCTCCCGATAGCAATCCCATTAAAAATCCATTGATGGATAAATGGATGAAAATGGATGAAAATTCATCCCGAATACACATTAAATATGGAATCCTAAAATTGATCAACATTTTTGGAATCGAATTGAAATTTTAAATACTGTGTGAGTTTAAGTGAGTTTTCATACACTCATCTACAACAATTTTTCAAAAAATGAAAACCTTTCTGAATACAGGTAGCTTACCTTTTTCACTCTCATATAACCCTATGACATTTCGAAAACTTGTTTTCGGGTTTTAAAAGTAAGGTTTTTAAAAGTAAAAGTAATGAAATCGAGTTTGTGCCCCTGTAAACGGACAATCAGGATTCTCAGCAAGTATTTGCAGAGTGCAATTGTATTTCAATTTGACGTAACTTTACGATGGGTATTCAAAATGTTAGAGTTTGCTGGCAACCCGGAGAGCAATAGCCCGAAAGGAAGCAGCCGAGTCAGCAGAGCTCTCGAGCTGAGCCGTTGCTCGCTGCTGTCTATCGATTCACTCCTGGTAGAGTATGCCGACCGAGGTGGATGTGTATTTTTGGTTGGCTGCGATTGCCGCGCTTGTGTACCAAATTGTGTGCACTGCAGGTTCTTCTGGCCGAGTTTTGTCGGGACTTTACGATGGTGCCAGAGAGAAGCCAGGGAGAAAAAAGTGCGATAAATAAAAATAATTTCGGTTTCGTCATTTCTGGCCAAATTAGTTCGTGGAAGTGGGTGTGCGGTGTGTCATGAGAAGAGGAACAGTATCTCGCCGAAAACGTATTACTAACAAACCGAATAAAAAAGAATTCAGAAACCTCGGCTCAACCTGTATGTACACAAAGTATGAAGAGAGCTAAGTTGAAGGAACGTTCGTGAGGGGATAAGGGCAGCGCAGTGATGAGACTGGTTTTGCTGGTGAAGAAGTAGTTTGGATGGAAAACTGTGTGTCGAGGACGGAATGCAAAGTCGAGCAGCGGAGAGGTTTAAATGTTTTTAAGATATGAAGATGTGAGAAGAATTCCGATTTATTTAGCAGCTATCATCCAATACGCAAACACGAACAGGCCAGGCGGGGATAATATGTAGCGAATCGGTGTAAAGGCTACGCAAATGATTGTGATAAAGAGAGGAGCTAACAATAGAGGATGAAAACAATGCCCAAGATGGATGATTTAAAACAACCCGCCGCGCTTAAGTAGCGCAGAATTTGTTTGTACCGGTGACCGACCACAGCAGGCAATTATCGAACGAAGTTGTTGGTGTCGGCATTGAGGAAAGTGAAATGTAAACAGTGATTACGTGTTCGCGCGTATATGTATAGCGGCGGAGAGATGCAGAAGAGGGAATATGACGAAGAAGTTGCACCGAAGTCGGTAATAATGCCCGAGAGTTGTTGGACTTTATTATAGGTATTATGTTGAAGTGATGATTTTAACGGCGTTCGTTGATCAATACGGATGACACATTTCGAATAGTGTTGTTATCCTAGTAATGCTGACGAGATCAAGCATTCATTTAACATCTCTTGTGTTGTGAAAAGTGTGTCATGTTGAAAAATAAACGAAAGATAAGAATGATTCTTAGGAAGCTATGGTAGACAATGAGGAACTTGTCTTTAAATGTATCTCTTATCTTTTTAAGTATTGTGATTGTGTTGAGCTTCTAATAGCCAACAACGTTTCCCTTCAATTTAGGGCGCCATGTACATCACAATGATTATCAAGGATGTGAGCACAGTATGAAATTATTTGACCCGGTCGTTTGTCTGCTCTCAGCCACCACAGCAAGGGAGTATACTAAACGTGTACTTTATGCAACAATATATCAGTTGACTTTTTTTCTAAAGGAATTCCAATGTCTAGTGAATCTGTTCACGAATCCAAACGGTGCTCCTATGAATACAGGTCGGACTCGATTATATACAGACTCGGTTATATGTGATTCGATTATATACAATTTGGACTCGATTATATACAGTTTTTTTTATGCTTCAAATATGACTTATTTCACTAAAAAATATTACCTTTCAACGTTAAGGTGAAATTTGATTTTTGAAGATTTTGCTTGAATTCTCACCGGGAATTGTTTATATCGATATTGCAGCGTAATTAAGATAGATAGAAGTTGGGTGTCAAAGAACAAATTATAAAGCTGTTAGAAAGCTTTAATTTAATTGATAGAAACAATCAAATTTAATGTTATTATAGGATATATTTATAGGATAAAATTAACTCTTTGGGGTCGTTTGTCTGCTCTCAGCCACCATACCTTTTTTACCAGAAGTTTGTCTGCTCTCAGCCACAACAGCAAGGCACTATACTAATCTTATACTTTACGCAACAATTTATCAGTTCACACTTTTTATAAACGAATTTTAATGTCTAGTGAACTTGTTCGCGAATCAATACGATACATCTATGAATAATGAATAACGGTACTCAGTATAAACAAAAGTTGTTACTCATGCGTGAGGAAAGGCTTAATGAAAATGTTCATGCATTACGGAAAAGATTATTTCATATGTTCAAACAGAAATATTAAAGGTGGAAGATATAAAACTAATTATTTTTGTGATATATGCGAAAACCAGAGCTGCATTTTACAAACTTTTCCGAAAGATATCACACGAAGAAAGTTTTTTACACATATTCTTAATATGAAAGTAACACATTTGAACACATGTTTAGTAAATACTTATCTGAAGTTTCAAAAAAAAAAATAATCATGTTCATTATTCAAATCTCACAAGTTTTGAATATACTGCATTTAATCTCATTTAATCACTGCTTTTCCAAGTAAAAATAATTACGACCAGTACGATACCCCTGTTCAAATTTAACACGACCGCAAAGGGTTAATAATAACACACTAATCCACTAATTTAGATGCTTCACAACTATATCCTGTACTAAATTTTCTCATCTTTCTAATGGAAGCAACAGAATCGTCTTCTGTAGCGTACATTTTAATGTAGTGCCAATTTAAGGCAACAAAGTCCGAAACAAACTAAAAGCTCTATAACTCTGTTGAATTGTTGAAATTCAAACATATGCGTAGAAGGATTTTTTTCATCAAATATGATCCTCTATCACCTCCCGAATGAATTCTGATTTTTAATATGAGAAGGGTATTCTATGACTTTAATGGGATGAATCAAAAATTAAATTCATCTTTTATATTCGAAAAACGAAAATGCATAAAAACGATTGAAAAACAAATTTTTTTGCTACTCGATTATACATAGGATACGATTTTATACAGTGAAAAATAAATTCAAAACTACAGGGCTTTCCATTTCGGGCTTCCGAAAGTATACAGCCCTGCGCTGACAACCGTTTGACATAGCTGTCAACCAAAGCGTCATATCGTTAGTTGAATGTCTGCCATTTTACAATATGGATCGTTTTAGCATCGCACAACGTGTTAATTTTGTTAAATTATACTATAAAAATGATGAAAAACCGGCAAATGTTTTTCGAGAATTACGGACGGATTTTGGTCGTCATGGACGGCCTACAGAGCTCACAATCGCGAATGTAGTGCGTAAATTCGAACAAACTGGGTCCGTAGCGGATATTGTGAAACCTGTGCATCATCGTAATGTGCGTTCGGCCGAAAATATTGCTGCTGTTGCTGCCAGTGTGGGTGATAACCCGAATGTTTCGATTCCACGGCGTGCTCAGCAATTGGGCTTGTCAAACACATCATTGTGGCGAATTTTGCATTTGGGCTTGCACCTACATCCATATAAAGTCCAACTGGTACAAAATTTAGAGCGTGGTGACCATGGAATGCGTCGGGCATACGTCGATTGGGTGAACGAACAACAGCAGCAAAATGCTGAATTTTCGCATCAAATTTTCTTCAGCGATGAGGCACATTTCGAGCTCGGTGGCTATGTGAACACCCAAAATTTCCGTATATGGGGCTCAGAAAATACACACGTGATTGTTGAGAGGCCATTGCATCCGCCAAAAGTCACTGTTTGGTGCGCATTATGGTCTGGTAGAGTCATCGGGCCGTATTTCTTTGAAAATGAGGACGGCGAGACGGTAACTGTGAATGGTGAGCGCTGTGGCCGCATGTTAACCGATTTTTTTTGCCACAAATTGAAGATATGGACACTGATGACATGTGGTTTCGGCAGGACGGCGCCACGTGCCACACAACACGACCGAACATGGCCATATTGCGAACGAAATTTGTGGGACGCATAATTTCGCGGTTTGGTGATGCCAATTGGCCGTCCAGATCATGCGATTTGAACCCGCTAGACTTTTTTTTTGTGGGGGTGTCTATGCCAACTCTCCGCAAACTCTTGAACATTTGAAAGACAACATTCTTGGAGTTATGACCGAGATACCGCCCCATATGTGCCGAAAAGTCAACGAAAATTACCTGTTCCGGATCAAGGTGTGCGAGGAAGCCCTAGGTGGACATTTGAATGATGTTGTATTTCACACATAATGGCATAAACCAAACTTTAATTTGAAATAAAAGTTTCATCGAAATTCGAATTCTAAGGGTGTTTTATTTCAATTTACTTTCGGAATTTAAAGTTGGAAAACCCTGTATAAAGCAGGAAGACTTATCGCATGTGATTTCGATCATGCCATTAATCTATCGTAGTTTCCTCTTGGTTGTGGTGCACAATATGTAATTTAATCCCACATTCAAAGCCCCCTTGAACAAAAAGAAAACATGAATGTCGTAATAACATGTGCTAATTAACGGAAATCTCAATTGTAACATCCCAATCTTTCGTACGGTAGCACAAAGTGATCCTTGAACAACTGCTCTCCGGTGTTCAGCATACCTAACTCAGCTGTATCAAAGATAACGTCTTGCGATGCTTAATTCGGAGACTAGGGTATTGCCCATCAGAAAAGGTGGACTGAATCTGCATCTTTCAATACACAAGTGCAGAACCTTGTTTTGAGCAGGTGTTATAGAGATTTGGACAGCACTCGTTTCGCTTAGTCCTTATTTGGAAAACCCTCCAAATATTCCAGTCATTTCGTCAAGTTATCAACATCCCACTCTGCAGATAAAAATGTATCAGCAGTTCGCCATGTCAAATTTACTCTTACGTAGACCTGGATCTAGAACACAAAGTTCAGTTTACGCTCAAATATGACGTAGCTTAGAAGTTGAAAACAATGATTCTCCACTCCCAATGGAACCATTTTCGCTCACCGTTTATGTGTGAAACACACATCTAAATCCCTTTTTCAGTGAAGAAATTCGATAATATGGAACCATATCCGAAATAACCATTTTATGGATAAATATAAAGTACACAAAATGGTCGGAAAGTTTAAAAATTCTTGAAAATGAAGAACAGATTTCATTTATCTTTGGAAACAGATCTGAATGTACTTTAAAAAAATATTTGTTTAACGTGTTCACGTGGACATTATTTGAACCCCCACCCCCTCACAGTGGTCAAGCGTGGATATTTTCGTACACCCTGCTCCCCCTAAAGTTGTCTACGTGGTACGTGGACAGCCCCTAAATGAAAGTCACTTTTTTCAGCAAGTGATGAAAAAACAATAAACTGAATAACTCGAGAACTAAGCAAGCAAATGGAATCATACTTGGCATAAAGGGGTTTTAGGGATTGATGAACGTTTCTATGGTGGTTCGACACTTTTCCCGCCTCTATAAGGGGAGGTTGCCATACAAATGAAACACAAAATTCTGCATAATTCAAGAACTCATCAAACAAAAAGAACAAAATTTGGAATGTGAGGGTTTTGACGTAGAACTACGTCTTTCATTAAGGGTGCCAAATCAGAAAACAGGTCACGTTTTTATGAAATAAAGTTAACGTTAATAACTATTTTTGCCGCGAATGGATTTTGGCGATTTACATACTGAACGAGACGGAAATTCCCTAAGATTTGTTTAATATGTTATACAATAGAATACCCTGGTTTGTAATTGGTTAAAATACATAAAAACTTTAAGCGTTTCCATTTTCTCATACATTTGTTCTGTCCGTTTGTGTGCTTTCCCGAACAGAGCTTGTTACTACCGGCAACCCTGAAACGGTCTGTGCGATATGGTCGTGTCATGGTAACATGTTGGCGAAATGTCAAACGCCATGAAAAGATTTCAAAAACCATTTGATTGTTCGAGGAGTCAAGTTATACAAAAAAAATTGAATTGAAATATAATAATTGTATAACCAGTGCACCGAATTTGTAAGTTCTAAATAATGAATTGAATTGTAAAACTTACTGAATAAATCTTGTTTTAGTTTAAAGCATTACGCTAGAAAAACGGAGCTCCTTTTATTTTCGTTCCCGAACAATACCTTTAAAAAATTCGCTAATGAATGCGGAGGATAACCATACCCCGGATAACAGCAAAAATTTCAGCTGCGTTGCCTGCGAAAGACCAGATTCTGCCGACGATTTAGTTGCGTATGACAAATGTGGTGGTTGGTGGCACCTATCCTGTGCCGACGTCACGGGTTCAGTCGAGAACAGAGAGTGGATATGTACAACATGTTTACCGGTACCGGTCCAGTGTGTCTCGATTAGGTCTTCGTCGTCAGCTCGGAAAGCTCGTCTAGAACTTGAGTTGAAACGTCTGGAGGAACAACGAGAGATTGAAAGAAAACAGCTAGCTCTAGACATGGAAAAGAAATATATGGAGAAAAAAATCCGGCTGCTAGAGGATTCTATAATGGAAACTGAAGAGCGAAGTGTTCGAAATGACGAGATTGAATCTCGTGATCGTGCAAAGCACGTCAAAGAGTGGGTGACGGAGCAAGCATTCGCTAAAAGCGAAAATAGTAAATTGATAAGTCGTCCACTGAATCGTTTGAACCGTATTCACAGTGATTCAGCAATCCTCCCGGGGGGTAAACTATCCAAAAGTGCAACGATTGATTCGTGCACGGCTAATAAGTTACCGCGTCAATTAGACGTGGCAACTAATGAACACGCAACGAATTCCAAAAGAGAATCAGTTCAAAAGAATAATTATGAAGAAGAAATACATGAACTTCAGGAGAGAATGAATCGTTTCCAGTTTCAGTTGCTACACCAGGTTACAGGAGCAATTCCGAAACAACGTCCGAACGAATCCCAACAAATAACGACTACCATTGGTTTCTGCGAGACTGCCTTAGGAAATCCAACTGGTCAAATAAGTGAGCAGCAGCGACAATTACCCGCGCACTCAACGCCATCCAACGAAGATAATTCCCAGCGAAATTCGGCACAACCCATCTCGGAACAAGTAAACATCGAAGTGAATCAGCATCATGTCAACAAACGTATCCAGGAACGCGCTTATACCGCAGTGCGATCCGAAACATACTCATTCTACTTATCCATCATGTTCCAACGCCAACTTTATACGACGTCCATTTGTACCATCATCGAGTGTGAACCAGAGTATAAGCCCCGTCGCGATTACGAATCAAGGACCATCACCGGAACAACTCGCTGCGAGACAAGTGATGCCACGCGATTTGCCGATTTTTTCAGGAGAACCGGATGATTGGCCTATGTTTGTGAGCAGCTATAACAACACTACATCCGCCTGTGGATACAACCACGCAGAGAACCTCGCTCGTCTGCAACGTTGCCTAAAAGGTAAGGCGCTCAACTCAGTTCGTTACTACTTGATGCAACCTGAATCCGTTCCGGACGTAATGAAGACACTTCAAACTCTCTTTGGTCGTCCAGAAATTATTATCAGTAAGTTGATAAAAAACGTACGGGAAACTCCGGCACCAAAATCAGAGCGCTTGGAAACGCTTATCGATTTCGGTATGTCTATCCGAAATCTTACGCAACATCTCATTGTAGCTGGACAAGAAAGCCATCTTTCCAATCCCATTTTGTTACAAGAACTGGTGGAAAAGCTCCCAGTCAACATGAAGTTACAGTGGGCTCAATATCTTCATACGTGTTACGGACCCAATTTAGATAGCAAGGCCGGCCAATAAACAAAATAATGTTATTGAAGTGCAAACGAGCGCATAGAAAATTTATAGCCCAATGAATCACCAGATACGGCCATGTGATTCATCCCTTTCTTATTTTTCTTTTCCTTTTGTATAGCTTCAGACAAGCGGTGCATGACGCACCAGAAAGTAGGGACAAATAAATAAACAAATCTGTGACCCGCACGATCCTCTGAATAGATCGTATTACTCATAGTGTAGCGCAGGCATACAAGATAGGAAATCACGTGTTCATTTGAGACCGTGAGCAGGCAGCATAGACAGATAAGGCGCCTGGAATACACAAAGACAACAAGGCACCAGGCGAAAGATTATTGCTGGTAATAAGCCTGGCCTCGCCCATTATCGAATATACGAAGGGCTATAAACAAAAATAACATTTTAAGCCGACGATGAGTAATAAACTTTCTAAATTGTACCCCTCTAGCGAGAGCGACAAAGGTCCGCAGAGATAAGCGGGTAGTAATAACATGTAGGGAAATAGCAGGCAGACAATCGATATGGGCTCGGTTGTCTGAGAAGGAAAGAGAGATCTCTTCTCTCCTTTATAGTTCAATTTCACAGTCCAATTGTTGAGTCCATTTCAAAATTCAAATCAAACAGTTCAAATCAAACAGTTCAAATCAGAAGTCTAATTCGTTAGTTCAAAATCAAAGTTCGTAGTTCAAAGTTCAATTCGTGATCCGAAAATCCACCAAGCGTTGACAACCAGGCGTCACGCATCAGAATCCGGATACACCCAAGCGTTGGCAACCAGGCGCCACGCTATAAAAGGTATAACCAAAAGGAACAAATCCCAATCCGAAAAGCAGACCATTTGCTTCGCTTCACCGGACCGCACTGGAGCCGGAAGAGGTTGAAGTTTTGTGGCTGCCCTAGCCGGGATTTGTTCACGCAAAGGGGCTTAGCCCATAAGAGACCAACCAAGTCCAGGGAAATAGATCCCTGGCTTTAATAAATTTAAACCGTGATTCTCAGGCCTCAATTGCCGACATCTAGGGAAATAAGTTCCCTAGATTAATCACGAAGCGCTCGAGAGAGGACGAGCGAAAAGTCTTGCCTTCATAGCAAGCATCTAGGGAACTCCAGTTCCTTAGATTATATTTTGGTGGCTCCAGAGAGGAGATTTAAAACTCACACCTTCGCCAAGACAAGAACCACGATCCCTCGCGCAAGAGGAGTAAATCGGGAGGCTCAGAATCACGCCTTTTTGAAAAGACTAAGAAGTCAAGAATTGAAATTTGAACTCTCGCGCCAGAGAGTGATTTGAACACACGTGCATTCAAAAGGGAATCACGTTTATAAGAAAGAGATAAGACTTGAAAATTTAAGCACTCAAAAAAGATCTGAATTGAACTCACGTGTATTCAAGAAGGAATCACGTTAATTAAAATGGCTACATACGCATATAAAGCCAACCCTAATGGGCACTGCCGTCTGTGTACGGACAAAGACAAGAAAGAGGACATGGTCGCATGCGATGAATGCGATCGGTGGTTCCACATTTCATGTGTGGGACTCACATACCTACCCAAGAAAGATGAAAGGTGGGTATGCCCTAAGTGCATGAGCACAGAAAGGGAAATGATGGAACTGAAAGTCAAAGTCAGACAATCAGTTTCCGGAGACAGCTTGCAAGAAATTTTGCAAGAGAACAGAGCAGCAATGGAGGCTCTGGTAAAGTCCATGAGGACAACGAGATTCGAAGCTGAACCAGGTACAAGTTCAGCACACAATAATGACAGCATCGAAGGTCAAAATCAGGAGGCAGAGCCAGAATGGACTGTCTACCTAAAGCGACAAGCACTCATGAGCTTGCCAAAATATGGAGGTGCGGCCAGAGAATGGCCGAAATTTAAAAAGGCCTTTGATGAGACCACAAAACAAGGTCAATTTAACAGGCTTGAAAATTTGAATCGCCTGCAAACAGTGCTGTACGGGAACGCAGAGAGGAGCGTCCGACAGTTAATGATGGATCCAAATAATATGGACCAAATAATTGATAGACTAGAAGATAATTTCGGAAGACCCGAACTAGTCTATAAAGAACTACTAGCCGAACTCACCAATATCAAAAGGGAGAGTCGGAATTTGATTACCGAGATATCCGAAGCACTGGATAATCTCGTCTGTAATGTTTCTCTTATGGATAGAGAAGAATTCCTGATTGACCACCGATTGGTGGAAGAGATCATAAGGAAAATGCCCTACGGTCTACAGGTGAAGTGGACTGAAGAAATGTACGACGGGGCAAAGACTTTAGCTGATCTCAATGAGTGGCTGAAGCCTCATTCGAGAACCAATAGACTGCTGAATGGCACCAGCAGGCCGCAGCCGCGAGAAACAAGCAGACCGCAGCCGCGAGAAATTAACAGATCGCAGCCGCGAGACACGAGGCCTGAGCGTCGATTTAACGTAAATACGCATCAGGAAAATAGATCGACAATAATAAAACGCAATTGTGAAGCATGTCGGGGAAACCACAAACTCCTCGAATGCACCAGATTTAAGGCTATGAAGCCTGAAAAGCGAAATGAATTAGCCTTTAAGGCAAAGGTATGCTTGAGCTGTCTCGCATTTACAAACCATATGATGCGAGACTGCAAAAGAGCAAAACAATGTGGAATTAATGGATGTAAGTTCAAACATCATCCATTAATTCATAAATCTCATGAGAGAGAATCAAGTGATTCAAATCAGTCGGAAGGACAGCATAGTCCAGATACACAAGCAGATGGTGAGATACACAATCACCAACAACTAACAAAATCCAACGTATTCTACCAAATAGTTCCTGTGACGTTGAAAAATAATGACAAAATCATCAACACGTTCGCTTTCTTGGATGCGGGGTCATCACTCTCTCTAATAGACGAGGAGATTGCGAACAAGTTAGGGCTCAACGGAAGAATTGATCCGTTAATGCTAAAGTGGACGCAGAACGTCACGAGAAACGAACAAAACAGCCGTAGAGTTCAGGTACGAATCAACGGCAACAATGAAAAAGAATACGTCATGAAAGGAGTGAGAACGATAAAGAATCTCCAACTCCCAGAGCAAAGCTTCAACAAGGAGGTGATGGAGAAAAGGTATCCATACCTCAAGAATCTGCCGTTGAGCAGTTACAGCAGTATACGCCCGACGATATTAATTGGACTGAGTTACAGTCACTTGTTAATTCCATTCGAAAGGCGAATGAGAAAACCGAACGAGCCCACAGCGCTACGAACCAAACTTGGATGGTTCATGTTCGGCAACATATCGTCCAATGTGCAAGGCGGACACATCATGGTCATTCAGCAAGAAGATGAAATGAACAAGGCTTTGCAGAAATATTTCTCCACCGAAGACTTCGGCGTTAAGGTAGTCAAGAATCTACCAAAATCAGCTGAAGAAGAAAAGGCTGAACAAATTCTAAGAAGTACTATGAAATACAAGGATGGTAGATACGAAGTTGGACTTCTATGGAAAGATGAGGAAACGAAATTTCCAAATAGCTACAACAATGCAGCAAAGAGGCTGACAACGAGTGAGAGAACGTTAAAAAAAGACCCAGAGTTGAAAAAATGGGCAATAGAAACATTTGCGGATTACGAGAAGAAAGGCTACATCCGCAAACTGTCAGAGGAAGAAATTATGAAGCCGATATCAAGAGTGTATTATCTTCCACACTTTATTGTGCACAACAAAAATAAGTTGCCACCTAAACCAAGGTTGGTTTTCGATGCGGCGGCAAAGACACAAGGTGTATCGTTCAACACGGAACTGTTATCAGGGCCGGATGCTACTACGTCATTGTTCGGTGTTTTAGTAAGATTCCGAGAAGGAGCAATTGCTGTATGTGGAGACATCAAAGAGATGTTCCACCAAGTACGAATCCGAGCTGAAGATCAACACGCTCAGAGATTCTTATGGAGAGATTGTGATAGCAGTAAGAAACCTGATGTATACGTAATGCAGGTGATGACATTCGGATCAACCTGTTCACCGTCATGTGCACAAGCGGTTAAAAACCACAACGCAGAAAAATTCAGAAAATATTGTCCAGTGGCGACTGAAGCAATCATCAAGCAACACTACGTCGACGATTATTTGGATAGTTTCGAAGAGCTTGATAAGGCAGCAGAGATAGTACTACATGTTATGAAAATTCACGATCACGCGGGTTTCCACATCAGAAACTTTGTGTCAAACAGCAGAGAACTTCTGCAAAGTTTACCCTCGGAACGTGTACAAATTTCCGGAATCAAAATGTTCGAAGAAAAGGATTCAATGACAGAAAAGGTACTTGGTGTATATTGGAACACCACGTCTGACACACTCGGCTATCAAATCAAATTAGACAAGCTAGGAAGTGATGTTACACAAATGCTACGTTTACCAACAAAGAGAGAGGTACTAGCTTTCGTGATGAGTGTCTACGATCCACTTGGACTCATCTCAAATATAACTGTGCATGGAAGAATCCTCATGCAAAGGCTGCACATAGAAAATATAGATTGGGATGACGAAATTCCCGAGAAGTTGCAGTCAGACTGGCAACACTGGTTAGAGATTATTAAATCTGCTGAGAGCGTAACGATACCAAGATACATCCTCGAAGAAAGAACAGGTGAAGTAGAACTACACACCTTTGTAGATGCTTCTGAGAAAGCATTTTGTGCATGTGTGTACGTAAGAAGTATATCTGGAAACACACCACACGTAAGACTTCTATCAGCAAAGTCTAGAGTAGCACCAGTCAAACCATTGAGCATACCACGCCTAGAGCTACAAGCAGCCGTGTTAGGAAGCCGATTAACCAAAACGATAATAGAAGAAACAAGACTAAAGATTGTTAGCAAAACATTTTGGAGTGATTCACAGACCGTATTGTCATGGATCAAGAGTCCAAAACGAAGAAGCGTATTTGTGATGCATCGAGTAGGTGAAATCCTGGAAGATAACAGGAAAAATGAATGGCGATGGGTGCCAACAGATGAAAATCCAGCCGATGAAGGCACAAAGGAAAAGCTAGGAAAATCACAATGGTTTGAAGGACCTGATTTCCTAAAGCTCTCAGAATCGTCATGGCCTTCCATTGAAGAGAAGGAAACAGACGAAGAGTTGAGAGAAACAGTGCTAGTTCACGAAGAACTAAGCAAACTTAGTTTCATCGATAAGTACAAGGAATACTCAGATTGGTGGAAATTGGTGAAGAACCTTTGTGTATTAAACAGGACAAAGGAAAGATTACGTCGTGGATATATTCCAGACATTGAGTACAAGGACTACCAAAGAGCTGAGAACGTGCTCTATAGAAAGATGCAATGGGAAGCATTTCCAACAGAGATGGAAACTTTATTCAATGGCGGAACAATATCGTCAGGACCATTGGTCAGTTACGCACCCTTCCTAGACGAGGCAGGGGTAATGAGAAGTGGAGGACGTTTGAAGAAAGCCATGTCAGTACCATGGACTACAAGAACGCCAATATTGCTCCCACAAAAGCATCCATATACATATTTGATCGTGAAAGCAACACACGAAAGATATTTCCACCACGGCGAAAACACCGTCATAGCAGCATTACGGCAGAAGTATTGGATACTGCATATAAGAACAGTATTAGCAAACGTCAAGAAGAATTGCAATAGGTGCAAAATACGACGTGCAACTCCGGTAGAGCCGATGATGGCAGATTTACCACATTTCCGCACAGAAGCGCATATACCTCCATTTACAAACTGCGGAGTAGATTACTTCGGACCTTTCGAAGTAGCGGTAAAGAGATCGCTCGAGAAGAGATGGGGCGTCATATTCACCTGTCTCTCAACAAGAGCAGTACATATTGAGATGGCAGAAAATCTCAGTACTGATGCGTTCATGGTCGTGTTAAGGAACTTCCAGAACCGAAGAGGAAAGGTCACCAGTATCTACAGCGACAACGGAACGAACTTCGTTGGAGCAGAGCGAGAGTTAAAGTCGCTAGTCAATGAAATCAACGAGAAGATGGGCAAAAATGAAGCAGCAAAAATGGAAATCCAGTGGAGATTCAACCCACCTTCAGCACCACATTTTGGAGGCGCTTGGGAGAGATTAATAAGAAACGTCAAAGTAGCACTAGCAGAGATCCTGAAAGTTTGGGGTAGGAGCAAGCCATCAGCAGCAACGTTGCAAGCTGCATTCATCCAAGCGGAATTTTTAGTCAACTCTCGACCGTTGACACACATACCAGTCTCCTGCATCGACGATGAAGTGTTGACGCCATTCCACGCGTTAATAGGAAGAGCAGGAGAGTATGCCCCACCGTATGCACCAACGACCAGTCAGTATGACACAGCGCAATGGAGACGCATTCAACATTATTCCAAGTTGTTTTGGAACCGATGGAAGAAGGAGTACTTACCAACTCTGTTAAAGCGTAATAAAAATACGCAGAAAGTAGAACCGATCAAAGTCAACGACATCGTCTTAATCACGGACGACGACGCACCACCAGGAAAATGGCTTAAAGGACGAGTCATCGAAACGTTTGTGGCGAGCGACGGGCAAGTTCGCCAAGCAAAGATCCAAACCGCGAAAGGTGTCCTGAAACGACCGGCAGTTAAAATTGCAGTACTGGACATTATCAAGGGAAATGATCCAGCCATCAACTAATCAGGAAAAAGACGTCAGTGCTCGCTACCAGAGCACCAATATCCGAAAGATGCAGCCAACTGATGTAAGCTCGCGTCAGAGCTAAGATGTATGATCCATGGACCAAGCATTGAAGAGGACATCCTTTGGAACCAGGCAACGTGCCGAAGAATTGAAATTTAAAAGTGTTTTTAAACTCTGTTAGAATATAAGGATGAATGTAAAATAAATGATGCTCCGAAAACATGTAAACAAATAGAGATATAAGTAACACAGGTAGCATAGGGTCCGTTCAGGAATTTTATAAATCGAACAAGTAGATTTATCAGGGCCGGAATGTTACGGACCCAATTTAGATAGCAAGGCCGGCCAATAAACAAAATAATGTTATTGAAGTGCAAACGAGCGCATAGAAAATTTATAGCCCAATGAATCACCAGATACGGCCATGTGATTCATCCCTTTCTTATTTTTCTTTTCCTTTTGTATAGCTTCAGACAAGCGGTGCATGACGCACCAGAAAGTAGGGACAAATAAATAAACAAATCTGTGACCCGCACGATCCTCTGAATAGATCGTATTACTCATAGTGTAGCGCAGGCATACAAGATAGGAAATCACGTGTTCATTTGAGACCGTGAGCAGGCAGCATAGACAGATAAGGCGCCTGGAATACACAAAGACAACAAGGCACCAGGCGAAAGATTATTGCTGGTAATAAGCCTGGCCTCGCCCATTATCGAATATACGAAGGGCTATAAACAAAAATAACATTTTAAGCCGACGATGAGTAATAAACTTTCTAAATTGTACCCCTCTAGCGAGAGCGACAAAGGTCCGCAGAGATAAGCGGGTAGTAATAACATGTAGGGAAATAGCAGGCAGACAATCGATATGGGCTCGGTTGTCTGAGAAGGAAAGAGAGATCTCTTCTCTCCTTTATAGTTCAATTTCACAGTCCAATTGTTGAGTCCATTTCAAAATTCAAATCAAACAGTTCAAATCAAACAGTTCAAATCAGAAGTCTAATTCGTTAGTTCAAAATCAAAGTTCGTAGTTCAAAGTTCAATTCGTGATCCGAAAATCCACCAAGCGTTGACAACCAGGCGTCACGCATCAGAATCCGGATACACCCAAGCGTTGGCAACCAGGCGCCACGCTATAAAAGGTATAACCAAAAGGAACAAATCCCAATCCGAAAAGCAGACCATTTGCTTCGCTTCACCGGACCGCACTGGAGCCGGAAGAGGTTGAAGTTTTGTGGCTGCCCTAGCCGGGATTTGTTCACGCAAAGGGGCTTAGCCCATAAGAGACCAACCAAGTCCAGGGAAATAGATCCCTGGCTTTAATAAATTTAAACCGTGATTCTCAGGCCTCAATTGCCGACATCTAGGGAAATAAGTTCCCTAGATTAATCACGAAGCGCTCGAGAGAGGACGAGCGAAAAGTCTTGCCTTCATAGCAAGCATCTAGGGAACTCCAGTTCCTTAGATTATAATACGTGTCCGGTAGCAACGCTTCGAACGTTCAGTGACTTCATGTCGTCAGTTGTTGACTCTGTAAGTAAGATTGCAGTATATAGCGATGGTCAGTTTTCGAAAAATGATAGGCAAAAGAGTCGAGATAAAGGGTACATTCATTCGCACGAAGAAGTGAAAAAGGTAATAGAACCTAGAGACTCCGAATCAAATAAGAATTGTCCAGTATGTAGCAAGGGTCCCCACCGTGTAAAGGATTGTTTCATATTCAGAGCGAGTAATTTGGAGAACAGATGGAAGAGTGTGAAAGCCTTGAAACTATGTAGAAGTTGTTTGAATTTCCACGGTCGTCGCGCCTGCAGAATCACCATTCAATGTGGAACGGACGGATGCAAATTTCGACACCATCCATTGCTGCATTCGTCAGCTGTTTCTGTAGAGAATAACACATTTGTTCAACCAACTGAGAGTTCTACGCATCATCATTGCGGCCAGTCGGTGCTATTTAGGATAATTCCGGTGGTGTTGTATGGAGCATCGAAATCCATAAAAGTTTTTGCGTTCCTTGACGAGGGCTCTTCGGCAACCCTCATCGAGCACAATTTAGCTAGACAACTCGGAATAAAAGTTGTTAAGTTGGACGAAATGATGAAAGATTATTTCGACGCTGATAATTCCGGAATACGATCAAATTTTATGCTCGAGTCAGATGATGATGCAAGAGCACGTCGTATCCTCGAGAACACTACGACTAGAGTTGGAAACCGTTATAAGACGGGCTTATTGTGGAGGTATGACGAAATAGATTTTCCGAACAGTTTTCCTATGGAACTGAAACGACTCGAATGTCTAGAACGCCGAATGCGCCGAGATAGCACGTTAAACGAAGCTATTCATCATCAAATTCTCGAATATCAGAAGAAGGGATATGCTCACGAAGCGACAGAAAAAGAACTAAGTGAGGCAAATCCAAAAAGAATTTGGTATGTTCCTCTCAACGTAGTGGTTAATCCTAAAAAGAATAAAATACGCTTAGTATTTGATGGAAGGGCGCAGGTGGGTGGCATTTCTTTGAACAGTTTTCTACTTTCGGGTCCTGATTTGTTAGTACCTCTGCTGCACGTTTTATTTCGTTTCCGTCAGTACCCGATAGCAGTCTCAGGTGACATTAAAGATATGTTTCATCAGTTACTTATAGTTGAGTCCGACCGCCACTCCCAACGTTTCCTTTGGCGAAATAACCCACAAGAATTACCTAGAATATTTCTCATGGATGTGGCTATATTTGGTGCGACTTGTTCGCCATCTTCAGCGCAATTTGTAAAGAATAAAAACGCTGAAGAATTCTTAGACTTATATCCGAGAGCAGTGGAAGGCATTTTGAACTGCCATTACGTCGACGATTATCTTGATAGCTTTGAGACAGTCGAGGAAGCAAGGACCACTGCACGTGACGTAAAGACAGTACACTCCAAAGGCGGTTTTGAGATCCGTAATTGGAGATCGAATAGTCGAATTGTGTTGAATCATCTGGGCGAGAAATCTGAGGAGAACGTGAAAGCTTTAAAGTTTAATGACAGCGGTATCACAGAACATGTTTTGGGCATGCGTTGGAAATGTGCTGAAGATGTGCTCAGTTATTCTACGACGTTTAGAAGTGAGGTAGCATTGATCATCGATACTGAAGTGAAACCGACAAAACGACAAATTTTAAAATGTCTCATGAGTTTGTTCGATCCGCTTGGGCTACTAGCGAACTTTTTAGTTCACGGCAAAATTTTAATGCAGGACGTGTGGCGTAGTAAAGTCCTATGGGATGAACGTGTGAATGATGAGATTTTTGCTCGATGAAAGAAATGGATAGCACTATTTGAGAAAATTACCGAGATTCAAGTCCCCCGTTGCTACTTCTATGGGGCTAGTACGACGTTATATAAATCACTTCAGGCTCATGTTTTCGTAGACGCTAGCGTAGAGGCCTATGCTGCTGCTGTATATTTTCGAGTAACAAATTCTACAGGAGTTGTACAATGTACGTTAGTAGCCGCCAAGACAAAAGTAGCTCCATTACAACACACTACTATTCCTCGACTGGAGCTCATGGCGGCGCTGCTAGGTGTTCGCTTAGTAGATACGGTCATGGCAGGACATTCAGTTCGTGTGAATCGTCGAATCTTCTGGTCCGATTCCAAAACAGTTTTGGCGTGGATCAATTCTCAACATCGTCGGTACCGACAATTCGTAGCCTGTCGTGTGGGAGAAATTTTATTATCAACCAATGCACGCGAATGGAAATGGGTGCCGAGTAGGCATAATGTAGCCGATGAAGCCACAAAATGGGGAACCAGTCCCTGCTACGACGTAAATGGACGTTGGTATCGTGGTCCAGACTTCCTTTATTCGGAAGAAGAACTGTGGCCTGAACAGAAGAATGAAAAAATTATTACTGATGAGGAGCTTCGTACGTGTTATTTTCACCATGTGTCCTTCGAAATACCCATCGATTTTTTACGATTTTCTAACTGGAATCGCCTCTTACGTACCACTGCTTATGTAATACGGTTCATCAACTCATGCAAAAGGAAGAATCGCAACGGTTTGAAGAAACAACTCCTCACAAGCCAAGAATTTACACAAGCAGAGAATCTTCTTTGGCGACTCACGCAAGCAAGTGTTTATGGTGAAGAATTAGCTGTAATAAAAAGGAATACGAATTCATCGGCTGTAAATTTTGAATCTGTGGAAAAGTCAAGCATACTTTACAAACTAACGCCCATACTAGATGAATATGGTGTACTTCGTGTCGATGGTCGTATAGGCAGATTGCAGTTGGTTTCCAACGACCTAAAATATCCAGTGATACTTCCTAGAAAACATCCAGTCACTAACTTACTCGTGGATGGTTTTCACCGCAGATTTCTTCATGCTAATTCAGAAACGATCGTGAATGAAATTCGTCAACACTTTTATATATCAAAATTACGAGTGTTGGTAAAGACCATCAGCCATCAATGGTGTAAAATTTACAAAGCAAAGCCAGCTGTTCCACGAATGGGATCCCTGCCGACTGCCAGGCTATCACCGTTTGTTCGACCATTCAGCTTCGTCGGGGTAGATTATTTTGGCCCACTGTTTGTAAAAATCGGGCGTTCTAACGCGGAAAGATGGGTAGCCCTTTTCACGTGCCTTACTGTGCGTGTTTATGTGTCCATGTAGAAATAGCTTACGATCTTTCAACCCCATCGTGTATATCGTGTATTCGACGGTTTATTGGCCGTCGTGGAGCCCCTATTGAGATCCATTCAGATAACGGGAGCAACTTTGTAGGAGCCGATCGTATACTACAGAAACAGTTACAGAATATTTACGACGAAGCAGCAGTCAAGTTCACCAACGCACGAACCAGGTGGGTTTTCATACCTCCCAGTGCCCCCCATATGGGTGGTAGCTGGGAGCGATTAGTGCGTTCCATCAAAATCGCGATGGTTAGTCTACCACAAGAACGCAAGATGGATGATGAAGCCCTGCAAACGGTTGCCGTGGAAGCAGAATCCATTGTAAACTCTAGACCACTGACATATCTTCCCCTTGATTCGGCTGAGCAAGAGGCCCTGACACCCAACCATTTCCTCTTGGGCAGTTCTAGGGGAACTAAACAACCTGCTGTTTCTGCGACTGATGCAGTTACGACTTTACGCAAATCATGGAACTTGATCCAATACAATCTAGATCATTTCTGGAGACGTTGGATAAGGGAGTATCTTCCCACTCTGACTAGAAGGACAAAATTTTTCGGCGAAGTAAAAAATATTGAGATTGGAGACATAGTGTCATCATTGATGACTCAAAGAGAAATGGATGGACTCGCGGTCGAATTCTTGAAGTGATCACAGGAAAGGATAACAGAGTTAAGCAAGCAATTGTCAAAATATCCGATGGAGTGTTTCGTTGTTGTTTCGTTTCGAAGTTGGCAGTGCTGGAGGTCTCAAAAAATAGTAAAGCTGAGGCGACAACTCATCCTTACGAGGTGGGAAGTGTTACTACCGGCAACCCTGAAACGGTCTGTGCGATATGGTCGTGTCATGGTAACATGTTGGCGAAATGTCAAACGCCATGAAGAGATTTCAAAAACCATTTGATTGTTCGAGGAGTCAAGTTATACAAAAAAAAATATTGAATTGAAATAACGAGCAACTTATCGACGAGCAACGAAGGGGAAATCGTAAGATGTAAAGTATCCGCGAACGAAGGAAAAGAAGAAGAACGAAGGGGAATATTTGCCTAGAGTATAAACAGTGGATCTCGCTGAGACAAACTTCATTCTTCGTGAGGACCTTGACTGGACAACATGTTGCTGGGCGGGCTAGACGGCGAGGGATCGAATGGTTTTCTAGAGGGAATGGGGGTGGAGGAGTAATATGAGGAAAGAGTAGAGTTTTCCAAGGGCCTTTTTGAAGGCTAGAACGAATGAACTGAAGAAGTTTAAAGTCTCTTTGATTCAACAAGGAAAGGAAGGAAGGCAAACTTTCAGTATCGTTCTGTATTCAACGCAATGAATATTGCTCGTTCTTTCTTGTTTTGCGCCATCACATGTCTTCGTTTCGGACTGAGCTGTGGAAGCGACCAAATTGCTCACACGCTGATGTCTCTGGCATTGCAATCATTGCATCAAATTGACGCCATTGCATTAATATTTTGAGCTATACAATTGTGTGGGGAATCATCAAGCTAGGCTATCGTCAGCTCACCAAGAAAATGAATGTTCTGGAATTTTGTCAAGGAGGGGAGATTGCGGGAGGGTATTATTCACGCTAGGATATTAGGTATTAGAAATGAATCTCTGCTGAGGCAAATATTCAACCTGTTTCCAAGCGCTAATCTTGATCATAATGAAGCAGTGCTGTTCTTTTCAAGTTTGTTGAGATTAACAGATAGAGTTTATTTCGCTTATTTAGTCACCAAGAAAGTAAATGTCGTTCTGGAATTTTGTATGTGATTTGATTTCGCTTGTCAGTAGATAAATTTCCCCACTAAGGATGACAGCTGCGCTAATCTCGAACATTTATTGTTCTGCGAGCACAAGAATGAATCATCAAACAATTATCGTCGAATGATTCTACAATAAAAAAAAACATTTCAGGGCGACCAAACTGGTAAAATGGATATTTCAAAATTTTCGTAGCGTTAGTTATAAATAAGCGACTTGAATTAAACTACAGCGTAGTTCTACGTCAACAATGCGGTCGTATCTTGAACACAACCTCCTATATTTTTTTGGTACGAGAAATGTTTCTATGATGGTATGACACCCCTCCATCCTCTGGAATGGAGAGGGGGTTCCATGAAAATATTACACATATTTCAACCAAACATGACAATTGAAAATTTTCGGAAAACTCTGAAGGAAAATGGGAAGATTCGAAAAATTCAATTCGCATGTTTTCTACAATTACATATTGACAAGCGTTGTTTGTCCATTTGATGTTTGCGCTAATGAAATTGATCTTCGTTCGAAAGTGGAAATGGATTTTAATGTGATAAAACGCACTCCTATATCGTCTTCTATCTATATATTTAAAAATGGATCGCCGAATGTGTTAATAAAAGCAAAACTCGAGAAAGGAATTGTCCGATTTAGGGCTGTCTTCATTCTGTATTCTTATCATATATTATCTGTCTTTATTTATATCATATTTTCTGTATCAAACATTTATTCCATGTAACGGAGAAACATGTAATTTGCAAGTGGTTGAAAAATCTTGAACGAAAATTGTGTCTGAAAATAATCTGATATTATAATGACGAGTTTTGGTAGAAGTACTAGATATTTTATAGTAAAAGGTGATTTTAAAAGGTAGATTAGCCAGGCCATTTGATCAATCAATGAACAGTTCTGCGATTGGACCCATGAACGTGCGTTTAGTAAGAAAACGTGGATATGATAACGAAAAATATTTTTTGGGCGGGACGAAGTTTGCCGGGTCAGCTAGTGAAATATAAAAGTTTATTAAAAGTTATAAATTTTTATTTACGCTGTACGAACCTGCCACTGCCGGTCATAGTGTCATTGTTCTATTGTAGAATTGAAATCGGTCGTTTATTCCCGGCACAGTATCTAATAACCGCTTCCTATTTCATTTCCACGCCACCTTTTAAATCTCGGCTCCCAACTCCCATCCATGCGAGATTATTGTATTCGTGATTAGTGTACGACTAACCGATTTCCGTTTATGTTTCTTCCTAAACACAAACCACTCACAGCGCGAACGGAAGCAACGAAAGCTGTACGCGGAGGAATGGGCCCTTGGCGATGATGACTACGAGGGAGCGCGCGGATTCAGCGTTGCCGAGAAGCTGGAATCGTCCCGTTTTGCGCAGTCCGGGATGGTGCGTGAAATGAAGGGCAGCGATCTGAGCGTTGGGTAAGTTGTGTTCTTCTGGATGTATCTATCTGATTTAATCTCTTTCTGCGATTCGTGTCTGTCGCAAGAATCGGTTCAGTCGATATATTCGAAATACGCCTCGAGGGAACTGGCAGTCGAGTAACGTCGCGCGCCGGTGTTTCACTCGATGAAGTTCATTCCGTTGGTTTGCTTATACCTGCGAGCAGTGAGTTAGTAGTAGTAGTAGTCTTTCTAATGAACCCGTCAATGAATGGAAAGTAAAATATTCTAGTGAGTTAGATTGTCATATTGGAATGGGAAAAGTTGTTTGGGTTTGGTACGGCGACTTCTTATCGATGTTTGTAAATCTTTTTTTTGTGTTATTATTATCTCTCCCATTTCGTGACATTAGGCGTGGGAATATGATAGCATGTATGATGTTCTTCCACATATGAGAGTGGCAGACATCAACACAAAAAAAGTTCATTTGCTTTGTTTCATTTTCTGCGATGTGTGCAGAAAGATCGATTTATAAGCATCATAAATGAGGTAGAGTTTTCATCATTTATTGCTCTTGAAAAGACGAAACAACTCTTGATTTCACTTGTACACTTCTAACCGAAATGATCACACATGATTCAGCCCAATGTTAAATTGAATGGATTATTAAAAATCTCAAGAGATAATTTAAACGGTGAGCTGATTAGAATTTTCGGTGCTCAACGTGAACACATATATACAGATGCTATTCTGTTGACGGTACATTTTAAAATTTTGTTATTTTTTGTATTGTGCATTATCAGCTGTTCTATTTCATATAGCGAAAGAGCGATTCAAAAAATAACAAACAAAACAAGCGCAAACAAAATTTGTGCTAAAAGGATGCAGAAAGGAATGCTATCAGTTTCTCCTATTTCTGCTCAGCTGCCAGATATTTGAGTTCAACAAACGCTCAACTCAACTTTTTCAATACAAGTTTGAAAAACCTGAAAGCTGATAAAAGATTGGGAAAATTTATTGATCAGTTAAAGAATTGTTGTTCAAGAATCCCGTCTCCGAAAAATGAATAGATTTGCATTAAATTTAAAAAGGTCAAACCTTTTAAATAAATTAAAATTTAGGGAATAGTTTGAAGCAGGGCTCGGCATAACCATATTCAACTGAGGATATTCAGGGGACTATGGAAAAATTTTCCTTCGTATTCAATTGGAAATGACTTTTGTTCCAGCAGTTTCTCAGTCGGGCATTTAGACGCTACGACTCCGACTCGACTATCTCATTTCATTCTTCCCCGTCAAATGGACTTCATTACATTTTGATGTGACTCTTTCCAGACTGAATTTGTTTCTCTCTCTCTCTCTCTCTCTCTCTCTCTCTCTCTCTCATGTATCACATATGCATGTATTGATGTTTGAGTCAAACGTGGTTTCACATATACTACAGGTGAGCAAGATTTTTTTGTATCGTACACGAAAATTCTTCTTCTTCAATGGCACTAACGTTCCTAGAGGAACTTCGCCGTCTCAACGTAGTATTACTTGCGTCATTTTTATTAGTACTTAGTTGAGATTTCTATGCCAAATAACACGCCTTGAATGCATTCTGAGTGGCAAGCTCTAGAATACGCGTGATCACAGTGCAAGTCGGAGGAAATTTCTTTGACGAAAAATTCCCCCGACCAGAATGGGAATCGAACCCGAACACCCGGCATGTTAGTTATGACGCTAACCACTCGGCCACGTCACACGAAAATTACTCATACGTAAAACAGTGTGCAGTGTTGTGTTCAGAACAACTGACAAATTTGTGAATTTTGTTGATATAAACCCGTTTTTCTGTATGTTTTTTTCACAATATTGAACTCGGAGACAAAGTGAACTAAAATTTTGCTTAGAATTCCAATTCAAATGATGTTGACGGCGAATGCCGAAGTAGTCCTAGTCGAAGCGAAGCTGCTGAGAGGAGAGTCGATTTTCATTTTTCATCTTCGAAGATTTCGGGCCCTAGTTGGAAGTACTGTTTTTGTTTCACATTGAGTTTTCAGACCAAAACGAGTTAACAATCTACCAAAGGATAGCTTTATTACTTTTTTTATCTAAAGAAAAATGACATAAAAGAACGACCGAACCGAATTTTGTATTTATTGTTTCATGTTTTTTTGTTTTGTTTCAAGATGGGTAGAACACAATTACCTTTGTGTATAATATCATTTTATTGTTTTGTGTGAAATTTAACGATTCTCTCTTTATAACGACATACATGTTCTCTATAACGACAGTTTTATAGCGATAATTTTCTATAACGACGATCCCTTGCGATGTCCTTATAGAGAGTTTTGGCATAGGAATGGATATTCAAATCACGGAAGTATTCGGAATGTCCAAGGGTGCAGATCCCAAGTTTCAGTTTATAGTATAAACATTGAGGAAATGCAAAAAATAATGCGAGTGAGATCACGAAATATACTCGACTGTTTCGATGATTGTTTACGACTGTTACGCACGAGAAATTGACTGTAACTAGCGGGGAGTGAACGATCATCAGACGTCGTACTGTCGTATGATTGACAGCAAATTTAGTGATTCTCTTCTTCTTCAATGGCACTAACGTTCCTAGAGGAACTTCGCCGTCTCAACGTAGTATTACTTGCGTCATTTTTATTAGTACTTAGTTGAGATTTCTATGCCAAATAACACGCCTTGAATGCATTCTGAGTGGCAAGCTCTAGAATACGCGTGACACAGTGCAAGTCGGAGGAAATTTCTTTGACGAAAAATTCCCCCGACCAGAACGGGGATCGAACCCGAACACCCGGCATGTATGTTAGGAAATTTAGTGATTCACAGTCCGTAAAATCAAATGGACACTGGAATGGATATTATGAAAGAATGACATTGCTCGTAATTACGTAATCGATACTGTATTTCCGTGAGTCATTTAGTCTTCCGAAGTAAAGTGAAGTTCAATTTAAATATGAATGTTCAAACGTATCTCGAACACAAACAATTTTGCCTTTAAGATTCGTGTATGGGAAAGTGCATTCTTAGAAAACACTTTCGACGTATACGAGGGTTGGTACATATAACATTTTTCAAAAAACTGGAAGATTGCTCTCAAAAAAACTGGAAGAAAATCGAATCCCGTAAAACCGTAAGATCGGCTTCGATTTATCCAAAATGATTATTTTACCAATTCTATTGCTTGAAAAATAGAATTTCCTTTGAATCTTCGTGTAGTATTTATATGTATTGGGTTGCCCGAAAAGTAATTGCCGATTTTTTTGTTGCAAACGTTAGTCCCAACCAAGCTCCATTAACCATTAACCATTAAAGAGCGACCATAGACGTGTGTGATCTGATGTTATGCTGGTAGAAATCGACACCCTCACTATTAACGTATTCTGGACGTTCTTCGATAATCCCTGCATTCAGTTCATACAGTTACCGACAGTAGACTTCCGTATTGATCGTTTGATTGCTTGGATGCGGCTCAAAAAATGCCACTCCTTTCCAATCCCACCAAATTGAAGCAAAATCTTCTTTTAGTGAATATCAGCTTTTGAGGTGGTTTTTGGTGTTTCATCATGGTTGGGATATGATCGTTTTCGATTGACGTTATTGTAAACAATCCATTTTCATCGCCAGTAATTATTCACTTCAAAAAAGGATCGAATCCTTTGCTTTTGAGATACATACAGCATCGATATGCTTTATTAAACGATTTTTATTCAATTCATGTGGTACTGAAATATCAAATTTTTTAACGAGTCCAAGAAAGTTATCCATTATTTCCTCGGTAACTGGTTTTAGTAGCTGGCATACAATTTCAATTTTAGGTTTGTTGTAAAGATGACATTTCACACTGAAAAATCTTTTGCTGTTTTTTGTTTGTTCCCCAGTTGCGAGCTACAGGGTGTTAACAATGGTATCAACATAGAGAAAATTCGGTACATTTTACACATTTTCTTTTATAAAGGCGAAAATGCAAGCCAGGTCGCTGAAATTGTGAATTGAGAGAGGCATTATGAAGCTACCTGGCGACAAATTTTACAACAAAGCGGTGCATATTTCACCCAAATCGGACAATCCGAAGCATATTTAAAAAAGATTTTGAATTTGACCCAAAAATAATGGATTACTTTTTCCCCAACCTAATATATAAAAATGGATTTCTGTTTGTCTTTCTGTCTGATTCTTATGGACTTGGAAATTACTGAACCGATCGACGTGAAACATTGTTTCCAGGGGTTTTTGGGGCCGGGGAAGATTCTTATGATTCAAGACCCCCTCTAAGTGGGGCTGCCATACAATTCACATAATTCATTTTTTTTCTTGATCGTGACAGAGAAAAGTTATAGACTGAAACGTGAGCATGGGACAATATAGGAAAATTTAATTTTGAAAATCAAAAAAAGTTGTTTGAATAGAGTTATCGAAATTATTTTACCTATCTTCCAGCCACAATTTTATTAATCGAAAAAGGGTATGAGAAAAGTTATAATTCAAGTTGTATGGAAGAAATTAATTATGTTAAAGAAAATTGAAGAAAGTTATTTGAAAGGACCCAAAACACATTCTCGACATAGTACTTATTCGATATAGAATATTTTTATCTGTCTTTAGCCAAATTTCCATTGGTCGGAAAAGGGTCTAAGAAAAGTTATAGGCCAAAACCTTTACAACTTGTATGGGGGAAATAAATTAATTTAAAGAAAATCGAAAAAAAAATTTTTGAAAGGACCCGAAACACATTTTTGAGATAATACTCATTGGATAGAGAATACTTTTATCCATCTTCTGCCAAATTTCCGTTGGCCGGAAAAGAGTATGAGAAAAGGAATTGGCCAAAACGTATACAAGTTATAGGAGGGAAATTAATAAAATGATCGCAAATGCAAATAGAACTTTTTCACACTCGAAAAAAAATTAAGGAACAGAGTGCGAAGTCGAAATTTTTAGGCGATTTTTTAAATGCTTGGAAATAGTGAAATATCAATGCATGAAGATGGGATATAAATCTCTTTGAAGCATAATTTACATGGATTTACACAGAATATTTTACAGAGAAAGTTGTATTTCGATGTATGTAGATGTAGTGGATAAAAATATCGGGAAGAAACGAGGAATCGATTTCTTTCTGTTTTTTCAAAGATAGCAAATCCAATTAACGTTATCAACTATCTTTCATTTGATTTCTATAACGTTGTTGTGGATCATTCAGTACTGAGATATTATTGCATGAACGAAAACTTTTGAATTCGTATTTGATAATAAATAGTCCAATAAATAATAACTACTTTGAGTATTTTCTCAAATTTTCATTTCCAAGCCTATTGAGAATAAGGGAAAAAAAGGAAAACTCATTTTTTCACTATAGCTCTTATAGTGAACCATATAGGAGAATTATCTTATTATTATCTGACAAAAATGACAAATATCTAAAAAAGGCGTAGGAACACATTTAAATACGAATTATAGTAGTACTGAATATCTGAATACTAAAAAAATCAATATTTCAAGATTTTTTTTAGTTAATAATTTTTTTATGAATTCATTTTTTGATTATATTTCTCGACATATCATAGTAAGGTCCACTTTCAGTATTTTTTTCAATTTTTTATCCCAAAGCTATTGAGAATGGCGTGCTAAAAATTGAAACGTACGCCATAGATCCTATGGATAGGGATTCGAAAAAATGTCAAAATTTCCATACAATATAAATTTTTACTTCTTTACCCAGCCAGACCCTTCCCCCCGTACCACTCGTGAACGTTTTGGCCAGTAACTTTTCTCATACCCTTTTCGGACAAATGAAAATTTGGCTAAAATAAATAAAAATATTCTTCATCGAATGAGTACTATCTCGAAAATGTGTTTTGGGTAGTTTCAAATATTTTTTTTTTCAATTTTCTTTAAAATAATTAATTTCTCCCATACAACTTATTTTTTTATTAATTCTTTACAGTGAAAGCTCCCTATAGCGACATCGCAAGGGACCGTCGTTATAGAGAATTGTCGCTATAAAAGATTGTCGTGGTAGAGAGCTTAGATGTCGCTATAAGGAGAGTAAACAAAAGCAATTGATGTCTAACCGTATTGCAACAAAAACATTAAACAATGAATATAAAATTCAACTCATTAGTCCGATACAATTTTTTCTCTAGATAAAAAAATAGTAAATTGTTGATTGATTTTTGTTATAAATGAACCAGCATAGATAAGCTGGAAAGCACCTGCTTGCCGGTTTTAAGAGGGTGGGCTTATAATTTCATCGTTGAATGCTCCATCAGGCCCTTATTCAATAAAAGAATTAATAAATGATTGAATTTTCTATCTGATCGTCAGACAAAATATAACAACTGAACATCATTCAAGCCATTATTCTTACCCTTTTCACGACTCTAGTCCATATTATTGATGATGAGTGATTTCGCATTTTGCGGTACATTGCATTCATTAAATAATGTTGTCTTTTTAGTACTGTTTTTGAATTATGTCTAATTTATTTTTAGCGTTGAAGATTTTCGTGTTTTTCAGCTCATTTTGGGCTGTGAAAGTTTTCGAAGTAGAAAAAAACGATACTTTAAATTATTGCCTGAATTCGAATCCAGAAGCTTTATCCATATAACAATTACGCAGACAATACTTTCTTTTTTAAAATTATTGCAAATTTAATGCAAATTTATTCTTTTGCTCTAGGATAGGATTCTTGTACAACAATTGTTCGATCAATTTGTTTCAATAAGTTTTCCCTATCTTTTATGGTTTAAATTTATGTTTTAGTAAGAATCCGAAAATTTAAATCAGTTGGACGTGAACAGATGTTCACAGTTGATTAAACGTTATAATACACAACATAGATTTACGTTCGTAGGCACTGACATTGGCACATACACACTATGAGTGGAGTGAAATTAAAAATTGTCGCAATAGAGGATTTAATGTTCTAGTAAATAGAAGCGCTAATGTGTTGTTATAGGGGAAGGTCGTTATAGAGGAATGTCGCAAAAAAAAAAGAAATTCTGTGTGATTTTGAAGGGGCCTTTGGACATGTCGTTATAGAGAGATTTGTCGCTATAAAGATTGTCGTTATAGAGAGCTTTGACTGTATTTTTACAGGCTCAGTTACATAAGTTTTAAGGAGCCGAATTCTCAACTATAGTTTTATAACTATATATAAACAATTTCCTAATTCTATGGTTAGTAAGATAGAAAACCGATTACTCGCGGTTGACTCCCTCTCATACAACTTAGCTTATAACTTTTCTTGCCACCCAGAATGATGATGATGATGTTGGATTAAAGAGGCTTTAAACTTTTCAGTTCATTTGCCTCTAACCCAGAATACATACCCCCAATATGTATGTATGTATATGTGATTGTACCTGATTCTAGTGTTATTTTTGGCTATCTGTTTCATTGTGCATAGGGCTCACTTATGCCTCGATTTACCGAATTCATCGTTCGAAACAGTTCGTATCGCTTCTCTTATATTGAAACAGAATAAAAATATCACGAACGTAGTTTGTTAACCAGATTAAATCACTGTTCCGAATTTTGCCCAAGATAAGAATTTAGAAAACTAAATTCACTACTACGTCTATTGTTAGCCACTCGGCGAAAGACATCTTGTCTAGCGTTCTCGACTGGTAAAATAAATAAACAATGCATGAATCGAGATGGGAACCATGCTGCGCCGACGTTCGAAACCAACTACCAGAGTGAAACAACATCACTCGGAGTTGTGCACTGGAGCGCGACTCCTGGTTACTTTGAGTGAGGTATTGATTTTAATTAATATTATTTACGCGCGCCAATCGATGCGATGATAACGTCGTCGTTAATTCGATTTCTCGCTCTAAGGTTTGGAGCGAATCTCGGAAAGCGTCGCCCGGCGGCAGATTCAAACGCCTCAGCGCGGCGTTCAGAAAAATCTATCAAGTTCATACAGATGAACAAGAGAGAGAGAGAAACCATAAATGAAGTGTAGTTATATCTGCCTGAGCTCTGTCGTTAATATACACGATACTATTGATGAATTAATTCATCTACGAGAGGCAACTGGTACTCACACCGGATTGTTCGATGGAAGGGGGACTTTGTTTTGCATGTTTCAAGATTTCTATACCATGATGATTCTCTTCCCATTGGGGCAAAAATCCACATTAGACGTGGGTGTTGGAAAAAGGGGGAAAAATGAGTCAGAGAACTGCTGTGGAAGAGAGTTTGAGCGGCATCTGAGCATGTATGTGCAGAAAAAGCATGTCATAAACAATTTAAAACTATGTGACGATAGTTGACTGAGATATGAATGGCAAAAAAGTACATGTTAATAATCACCTACCAACAGTTACAGTGGATAGGTAGGTGCGCACAGCTGCAATATAAGAAGATAACTCTGTAATGATTAATGCATGGAAAGTGAACAGATTGGAACTAGCTTTGATGGGGGTATTTATGACTCGATGAATGTTTCAAATTTGGAATGGATTTTAGGTCAACGCGAATGCCTTTCAACATGAACGCAATGAACCGATTCTGTGGGGATATCGAATTTTTATTTATTTATTTCTCTCGCTTAAAAATCCTTTTACTTTCAGCTTTCTACAACAGTACGGCTTCAACATACCACTTCTGTTCAAGGAGAAGACCGGACTCGGACTGCAAGTGCCATCGTCCAACTTTACCGTCAACGATGTGAGGATGTGTGTTGGCTCGCGACGCATCCTGGATGTGATGGATGTAAACACTCAGAAGAATGTAGAGATGACCATGAAGGACTGGGAGAAATATTACGAGGATCCCAACAAAAAGAAGCTGCTGAATGTGATCTCGCTCGAATTTTCCCACACGAAGCTGGAGAATTACGTACAAAGCCCGAACATAGTGCGGCAGATTGATTGGGTCGATGTGGTGTGGCCGAAGCAGCTGAAGGAATCCCAGGTCGAATCGACAAATGTGCTAAACGAGATGATGTACCCGAAAGTGCAAAAGTACTGTCTAATGTCAGTGAAGAATTGTTTTACAGATTTCCACGTGGATTTCGGTGGGACATCAGTGTGGTATCATATATTGAAGGGTAGCAAAGTATTTTGGTTGATTCCACCGACAGAGAAAAATTTACAGCTGTACGAGAAATGGGTGTTGTCCGGGAAGCAATCGGATGTGTTCTTTGGTGATACTGTTGAGAAGTGCGCGAGGGTTTATCTAACCGCCGGAAATACGTTTTTCATTCCAACTGGATGGATTCATGCGGTCTATACGCCAACGGATTCGTTGGTATTCGGCGGAAACTTTCTTCACTCGTTTGGGATTGTGAAACAGCTGAAAATCGCCCAGGTCGAGGATAACACGAAAGTACCACAGAAATTCCGCTACCCTTTCTTCACCGAAATGCTGTGGTATGTATTGGCCAAGTACGTTTACACGTTGCTAGGGCACTCACATTTGGAGGGAGAGCCTGGGCGGGAAGCGGAACTGGACGGAAAACCACATGTGCATTTAACCCATTACGAACTGTTCGGATTGAAGGAGATTGTGATGTATTTATATGATCTGCCCCCGCAGAAGAAAAATGTTCCGGATTTGATCAAGGATCCGGTTGCTTTAATCAAGGATGTTCGGACGTTGGTCGAACGTCACTGCAAAGACAATCCAGAACAAGCAATCACTGGCGCACCAGTATTACATCCCGATCTCAACAAAAGCAATAATGCGTACCTTCGTGAACGTTACGAGTACTATGCCGGGGATGGCATAAAAACTCCTGGTTCTCACGAGGAGGAAGGCGAGGGTTCACAGCCCAGTCAGGAAGAAAATACGCAGGATATGATTCCACAACCCCAACCAACGGAGCATTTAGTATCGCCGTCGGATAGCCCTTCCACTGCTCATCAGATGGCTGTGACTCGGGAGGAGCAACCCAACAGTAATGGAACGCCAATAGCCCCAGCGATACCCTTCAATCAGCAGCAAGATGATGATCGAAATTTCGTTTCACCACAGCCGACACGTTCGGCGGGAGCTGGGGCTATGCGGGGACCTTACAAAAAGAACAGCAATAACCACAGCGGTGGAGGTGGCGGTCGATCGAGCGCCGAGAAGCGTGATGGTAATGGTCCAAGGCGAAGAAGAACACGCTGTAAAAACTGTGAAGCTTGTCAACGTTCGGATTGTGGCGAATGTAGTTTCTGTCTGGACATGGTAAAATTTGGTGGTCCCGGAAGAGCGAAGCAAACCTGCATGATGCGACAATGCTTACAGCCAATGTTACCGGTGACGGCGCAGTGTATACATTGCCATTTGGATGGTTGGAGACAAGCTCCGATAACAGCGCCAGCCCAGGCTAAATTGCAAGCACAAATGCAGGAAGGACCTTCCTCGCTGATGGAATGTTCGGTTTGTTACGAAATATCGCACCCGGACTGTGCTCAACGGTTGGCACCCGAAATCGGTGGCATTGTGAATGAGGATCTACCCAACAGCTGGGAGTGCCCAAGCTGCTGCAAATCGGGAAAGAACACTGACTATCGGGTAAGTTCTGTTTCTTAGTATAAATTATACAAGGGTAGTTCGATATGATTCTTCAACGTTTTGATATATTGTATATAGAGTAGATTCCAAATGTTGAACTTTTGAGCTGAAAGTTCATTGTTCCTTTCGGTACGCCTTAACAGCATTCTAGAGATTACAGCTTCTACTGCGAGGCTGGGGTTGAACTCAAGATACTTCATCTGCTTGTTACGAATATTCTAACTGTTACGCAGCCAGTAGGTAATTTTGTGATTATTTATGTGCAGTTGCACAACAACACTTTTGAGTGCAATTGTTTGGAAACAAGACGAAGACCCAAACGTCTCAAGGGATGATTGTGATTTTATGTTCGGAAAATGTCTCCACAATCGTACAATCCTCTCTATTCCGCGCGGCGAATAACGTGAGATTGCGCAAATCATATTGCGAACTGTTCGTTCTTCCGTTCTGTCAAACGAACACCGACCGAACTGAGGATTTTTTTTTTGGCAAACTAGTTCTTTCTTACCGTGCTTCACCATCTCTAGTTTCTCTAGTTTTAATAATAGGAACAAATTTTGCGGAACTATTCAACGGCGTAACCTTCTCCTTCGCCCCTTCGTTGACACAATGACTTATGTAACAACTGTAACTGTCAAAAGTTCTCGTAATCTTAGCCATTTCCGTCTTTTTTTGCGCCTCTAAGGAAGTTTGGCTGCTGGACCAGATTACAAGGATGTCCTCGGGCTATGGCTCCAGGCCAGTGCAATATACAGCTGATTGGGGCTCGGCATAGTTGTGTTCAACTGAGGATAGTCAGCGGACTATGAAGAAATTCCCCTTCGTATTCAATTGAACCTGACATGACATGACTCAATAGTCAGTCGGGCGTTTAGTCGCTATCTCCCTCTACGACTCGACTATCTCATGTCATTTTTTCCTGTCAAATGGACTTCATTGCATTTTGAAGTGACTCCCCTCAAAATGAATTCGGTTTTCTCGCTCATGTATCCCGTATGCATGTATCGATGTTTGAGTTCAACGTGGTTTGACATATACTACAGGTGAGCTAGATTTTTTTTGCATCGTACTCGAAAATTACTCACACGTATAAAATAGCGTGCGGTGTTTGTGAATTTTATTGATATTATATATTTTTCTTCACAAAGTTGAACTCGGAGGCAAAGTGAACTAATATTTTGTTTAGAATTCCTCCCAAACTGTACGCTATTTACTAATACTAACGCGAGGACTTTGTAGCATACCTGATAACTGTCTACGTTCGTTGGTTTGAGTTCACGGTGGGTAGACAATAAACCGTCCATCAATGGTGTAACTTCTTTTTTGCATCAGAAATTAAGTTTCCGTTTCACTTTATATGGACGTAAAAATAAAATTGCGTTCGCGGATAAAGAGATTCGTGTCAGGGAGAAGTAGAAGTGTGGATTGAAGACAGTTGAATGAAGAGGCAGATTTGTCTTCATTAGTCACATCAATCAGAATAACCATATACTAGAATAGTTCATCAATCATCCTCGCCTTTACACGCTCGTCAATTCCTGTCTTGTCAATTCAATGTATGTTGACGGCGAATGTCGAAGTAGTGCTAGTCGAAGCGAAGCGACTGAGAGGAGAGTCGATATTCATTTTTCATCTTCGAAGATTTTGGGCTCTGCAGCTAATTGATACATGGTTTACTCTGTCGCATCAGGGTTGCCAATAATATTTTTCAAAAACTGGTAGATTGTTCGCTAAAAATGGGAAGAAATGTGGATTCTGTAAAACTTGAAAAATCTCGAATTTATTGCTTCATGTCCATAAAATCGCTGATACAAAAATGTCGCAAAACTGCTCGACAATGTGATTTATTGAGGTGCATAAGGAAACGATTTCTTGCAAACTAAATCACCGTATCAACGTAACCTTTGTTATTTTCCTTCTGACGCGAATTTAACATTTCTGTAGTGTCTCATTAGACCATCTTCGTTGATATCTTTTTCGCACTCATGAAGAATGTATTAGGTTACGGGTAAGTTTCTTCGGTTTTACAACAGATGGCGTAACTTGATTATTATTCCAGTGAGTCAAATTTCCAGACATTCGTTGGAAAGCTACGGTCATTGCGCGTCTTTTTCAGTATATGTCAAAAAGTTAAGGCTCAAACAACATACTTCTAATATGTTGAATTTCGTACCAACGAGAGTGTGTTTGTGGGGAGTGTTACTTCATTATTTCAATATGAAGGAAAAAGCTACGGAAAGCCATCGCATTTTGGTGGAAGTTTTTATGACTATGCTCCAACTGAGTGAACGTATCAGACGTGGTGTGCGCGGTTTAAAAGTGGTAATTTTGACTTGGAAGACGGAGAGCGTTCCGGACCACCAAAAAAGTTTATAGATGAAGAATTGGAGGCTTTACTCGATCAAGATCCGTCACAAACGCAACAAGGACCGTTTGAATGCAATGGGAATGATCTGAAAGATAGTACATTGGGTGCCGTATGAATTGTAGCCACAAGACGTCGAACGCCGGTTTTTCACGTGCGAACAACTGCTCCAACGGCATAAAAAAGGGTTTTTTGCTTCGCATCGTTACTGGCGATGAAAATTGGGTCCATTACGACAATCCTAAACGTCAGGCAACGTATGGATACGCCAGCCATGCATGTCAATATCGACGGCCGCAGCTGGGTGTGGTGTACTATGAGCTGCTAAAACCGGATGAAACCATTACGAGGAACCTCTACCGACGACAATTGATGCGTTTGAGTCGTGCACTGAAGGACAAACAGCCACAATACGAGCAAAGACACGATAAAGTTATTTTGCACGACAATGTTCGGCCGCATGTCACAAAATCGGTCAAAATATACTTGGAAACGCTGAAATGGGCAAAAGGATCCGTGAATTGCCAGAAAGATGAGAAAAAGTTGTGACTAGCAATGGGCAATACTTTGAATATTAAATTTGTAACCATTTTTGTAGAATAAAGCATTAATTTTTGAAAAAAAACGAAGAAACTTACCGGTACTGTTCCGGCCCGAGCCAAGGCGGAACTCAAATCAGGAAAAAAAAACACAAGTTAATTTTTCACACTTTATTCACAACAAAATAATTACACTTGAAAACACTAAACTAAACACAAAACACAGCTCATCTGAAAAAAAAACAACAATAAGGATTAGCTATTTAAATGAATTGTTACTTACCTCAGTTTTGTCCAAGAGCTCCAAATGGTACACAATTACCTGAAAAGTAAATTGGAAATCAAAGGTATTATTTCAAACAATCAACTTACCTCAAAAGCGATGTCCAAACAATAACAATTCACCAGAGAACAAACTGACTTTTCTAGAAAGGTATCAGACAGGGATAGAAAAATTCTATTGCTATAATATAAGGTCTATTGTTTATAGCGAACATTCTAGAACAACCCGAGCAAAGATACCATCCACAATAGAATTCACTAGAGCGTGTATCATATAAATAGGGCACGTAATGTACAGAGCTTCATTCGTTAATAAACCATCGTAGAGTAAAGTCTCGCTATCCTTTGCAAATTTAAATTCGGAAGAAGGAAATTATAAGCTGTCCGGTTAACGTTTTCTCCGTCGGAAAGTGAAATTCGGCATAGCCAGAAGTACTGGCGTAAACATTTGGCGCTGTAGACAGGATACGTGGACACTGAGGACAACACGAAGATGGAGAAACTGCAACTGCGGCGTTCAGCTATCGAAGGACGTCTAGGCTACGTCACTTCTCGAGTCCAAGCAATGCAAATTGCAACGGCTTGTGTGGAAGATCTAGACGTAGAACTGGATAGCCTACGAGAGCTCTGGCAGGACTTCAGGACAGTTCACGACAAAATTCTCGAACATTGCGTGGACGAAGACTTAGAAGAACATCTGGAATACGAAAGGTCGATCGAGACAAGCTACAACCGGACGAGAGCAACACTTCTCCAGTTCAAGCGTCTGATCAACAATCGAAACGAAGCGTCTACGGCTACATCGAACACCAATACATCATCTCAAGAATCATCGATAACTCCCGTGGTTCCCGAATTGCAACTACCAAAGGGCATTCTACCCATCTTTTCGGGCGACTATGGCGAATGGACATCGTTCTTTGATCTCTTCAAGAGTTCTGTTGACCAAAACACGCGGCTCACAAAGGCACAGAAGTTGGTGTATCTGAAGACGTACACTTCCGGGCGAGCAGCCGCTCTCTTGAGACACATCAAGATCGAAGACCGCAACTACGAAGGAGCGTTGGAGGTTTTGAAAAGGCGTTTCGATCGGCAAGATCAAATTATAAGTCATCACATTCAACGATTCCTCGATATTCCTTCTTTCACCGTTGTTTCTGCAAGCAACCTGGCACGCTTGCACGATACAGCAGACGACGTCCGACGTGCTCTTCAAGCCATACAACGAGAGGATCGGGACTGCTGGTTGGTGCACTTGCTACAAGCGAAGCTGGACACTGACACCCGTCACCAGTGGCACACTCGAGCGACCATGATGGAAACTATTCCGACGCTGACGGCTTTCCTAGAATTCGTGGAACAACGAGTTTATACGCTGGAAACCTCTCGTGGCTCATCATCTCAACCTGCAAATCGGTCAGCATCACGAACCTCACCTCGCAGTACCAGTCTTGCTGCGACGAACAGGGTGGCGAAACCCATTTGTGCAGTTTGCGGCGAGGGTCAACATAGACTTTTCTGCTGCAGACGATTCAACAACTTATCCGTGGCCGATCGCATTGATTGGGTTAAACGTCTTGGTCGATGTGAGAACTGCCTTCGTGAAGGTCACGGGACTACCGGCTGCTCATACGGTACGTGTAAGCAGTGCAATCAGCGACATCATACACTCCTCCATGAGGATCGAAGACATACACCAGCACAAATTCCCGGTGAAGTGAGGAACCATCTATCGTACAACGACGCATTCTGTTCTGTATTCCTCTCAACCGCTATCGTGAATGTGCTGGATGCTTCAGGAAATCTCTGTCCAGCCAGGGCTCTACTGGATTCCGGTTCACAAGCGTGCTTCATAACCACCGACTTGTCCAAGAAGTTGGGTCTGGACAGACGTCACATCAATCTACCACTTAGAGGAATCTCTGGTCTAGCGACCAGAATCCACGAAGCCGTATCGGTGACAATCCAGTCACGTAATTCCGACTTCCGGCAGCAGACGGAGTGTGCTATCCTCGACAAAATCTCCGAACCTATCCCACATCAAGCGGTGAACATCACTCAATGGGGTAGTCTAGCAGATCTCGCGCTTGCGGACGAGCGATTCCACATTCCCGGTAACATCGACCTACTCATTGGTGCCAGCATGTATTACCACCTGCTTGAACCGGAACAGATTTCACTGGGACCATCACAACCAATCCTGCAAAGAACCAAACTAGGCTGGATCGTAGCAGGATTTCATATACCAGAGGAAAGACTAAATCCTACCTCTTCAAACTTTTCTACACGAGTAGAAGCGCAAGAAGAACCTGGAAATCTTAATCAGCTAGTCGCCAAATTCTGGGAGCTGGAGGATTTCAAGCCGACCACACGCTTGACCGTCGAAGAGCAGTTGTGTGAAGATCACTTCCAAGCATATACTACGCGAGACTCAAGTGGACGCTACGTGGTGAAGCTGCCATTTCGCAAGGATCCATCCAACATAGGCGACACTAGATATTCGGCGTTGCGACAATATCACGCATTGAAAAGGAGACTGAACAACAATCCAGAACATCAACAGCTGTATGAAGACTACGTCGGGGAACTCATTGCTGCTCGACACATCGAACCAATGCCAGCGGGGCCGAGTCACAACCCTACCATATTTTTGCCTCACCACGCAGTGTTGAAGGAAGAAAGCAGTACGACAAAGCTTCGAGTGGTATTCAACGGGTCACTCAAGTCATCGAACGGTTTCACCCTGAACGACTTGCTAATGACAGGTCCAGTGGTACAAGAAAGTCTGTACAACATCCTGCTGAACTTCCGTCTACATCGAATTGCACTTATTGGAGATATCGAGAAAATGTATCTCCAAGTTCGTGTAACAGAAGAGGACTCTCAGCTCATCCGGATGCTGTGGCAAGAACCAGGTCGCCCTATGACAGAGTTCGGGATGCGAACGGTAATTTTCGGCTTGTCTTGCGCACCGTTCTTGGCAACTAGAGCATTGAAACAACTTGCGGTGGACGACGGCGACTCGTTTCCACTGGCCAAGAAGGGAATCAGCGATTTTTACGTCGATGATCTTCTGTCTGGTGCATCCTCTGTCCGAGAAGCTATCGAGACGCGCAGACAGATGACACATTTGTTGAGACGAGGTGGTTTTACTATGCGAAAATGGGCGACAAATGATCCGGCAGTACTCAAAGACATCCCGGTTGCAGAACGAGCTTCGTTGTCTACGCATCACTTCGCCCCGGAAGCATCGCTGAAGACTCTTGGAGTGAGATGGCACGTCAGCGAAGATCTATTTTCTTTCTCCGTAAACTGCAACGCAACTCAAACACACTACATGAAACGTGAAGTGCTGTCGACTATCGCGAAAATATTCGACCCGCTAGGTCTGATTGGACCTATTGTAATCGTTGCCAAAACCTTCATGCAGGAGCTCTGGAAACTCGACATCGACTGGTCGGATCCATTACCAGAACTATACAATGTCCGTTGGCGTTCTTACCTGGCACATCTGCAAGAGACATGGCACATTAAAATCCCTCGTCGCTGCCTATCCATCGATTTTCTACGGCGGGTGTACCTTCATGGATACTGCGACGCATCGGAGACAGCATATGGTGCAGTGTTATACCTGAGAGCCGTGGACGAAGTGGGCAACGTCAGCTCGCGCCTGCTTTGCTCCAAATCAAAGGTGACACCTATCAATCGCCCAACAATACCGAGGTTAGAACTCTGCGCAGCTACGCTACTAGCACGACTCATCAAAACGGTAAAGTCAACGTTACGAATGACCATCCATCAGACGACAGCCTGGAGTGACTCCATGACAACTTTAGCGTGGATAGCAGGAGACCCAGCCAGATGGAAGACATTTGTGGCCAACCGCGTAGCAGAGATCAACTCGACATTATCCGCAGTGAACTGGAGACACATTCCCACGGACGAAAATCCGGCCGATCTACTGAGCCGTGGGGCCACCCCTATGTCACTAGCGAGCACTCCTTTATGGTGGAGTGGTCCTACTTGGAGGCCCGAGGACACATTCGAACTCCAGCCAGACAATCTGCCCTCAACAGTGCAGCGCCTCATCGACAAGGAAAGGAGACAGTCAGCAGTGACTTCAACGCACGTCATCGAGTTCAATTCATTGCTAGACGGAATGCTCAGCCGGTACTCTTCCTACATACGGCTGATACGAGTAACTGCCTGGATTCTTCGCTTCGGCACCAACTGCCAACGAAACCGAACAGACAGGAGAATCGGGCCACTGCAGCCAACTGAATTGCACACAGCGCGAGATATACTTGTTCGCCATGTCCAGCATCAATACTATCCAGGCGAAATTGCAGCATTAACAGCTGGAAAAGCACTTCCAAATAGCAGCAAACTATGGCCGCTAACTCCATTCCTAGATGGCAGCCTTCTCAGGGTGGGCGGCAGGCTGGCACGGTCAAACATCAATTACGACTGTAAGCATCCAATACTTTTGCCAGCAAAAAGTACTTTGACCGAACTGATCCTGCGGCACGAACATCTCAGCAATCACCATCTTGGACCGGAAGCACTGTTAGCAAGCATTCGAAGGTGCTTTTGGATTCCACAAGGACGAAGAGCAGCACGGAATGTTGTATGGAAATGCATTCCTTGTTTCAAGGCTAATCCTAATCGGGGAATGCTGGAACAAATAATGGGTCAGCTCCCACCACAACGTCTGGAAGCTGCCCCGCCATTCTACATATGCGGATTGGACTACGGTGGACCCATCACCCTGATTCAGAGACGTGGACCTGGCTCACCAACAACCAAAGGCTACATCTGCGTTTTTGTATGCTTTACGACGCGAGCAGTCCACTTAGAAGCTGTAAGCAGCTTATCTACAAGAGCTTTCTTGGCTGCGCTTCGGCGATTCATCGCTCGCAGAGGTCACTGTGGTCACATCCACAGTGACAACGGAACAAACTTTGTGGGTGCTGCGAGAGAAATTCGAGAATGGTACAAAAGAAGAGCTTCGGACGAACACAACACTCAGGTCGCCAACTATCTATCGATGGGTGGTACGCAATGGCATTTCAACGCGCCAGCATCGCCACACATGGGTGGTCTTTGGGAGGCAGCGATAAAATCAGCGAAACGACACCTAAAAATCATTACCGGTAACGCAAAACTAACGTTCGAAGAATTCAGCACATTGTTAGCGGACATCGAAGCCATTTTAAACTCACGTCCCATATCACCAGCATCGAGCGATCCAAATGACCTGCAACCATTGACGCCCGCACACTTCATCATTGGACGACCACTCACAGCACCCAATCATAGCGAGTACATCCCAACAGCCGATAAAAGCTACGAAGTACGCTACAAATATTTGCATGAGCTACGGAAACACTTTTGGGATCGCTGGAGTCGCGAATACCTTCCCGAATTGCAACGCAAAAATAAGTGGCATCAACCAAGTAACAATCTGCAAATAGGTGATTTGGTTCTCGTTCGACGGCAGAAACTACCCACACAGCAGTGGGCACTCGGAAGAGTTCTGCAGCTGAAACACGCACCAGATGGAAAGCCGCGACTGGTTACGCTAAAGATGAGAGACAGCGAAATCGTTCAATCAGTCCACAATCTCAGTAAGCTACCACTTCAACAGGAAAATTGACCCAATTTTAGTGGGCGGAATGTTCCGGCCCGAGCCAAGGCGGAACTCAAATCAGGAAAAAAAAACACAAGTTAATTTTTCACACTTTATTCACAACAAAATAATTACACTTGAAAACACTAAACTAAACACAAAACACAGCTCATCTGAAAAAAAACAACAATAAGGATTAGCTATTTAAATGAATTGTTACTTACCTCAGTTTTGTCCAAGAGCTCCAAATGGTACACAATTACCTGAAAAGTAAATTGGAAATCAAAGGTATTATTTCAAACAATCAACTTACCTCAAAAGCGATGTCCAAACAATAACAATTCACCAGAGAACAAACTGACTTTTCTAGAAAGGTATCAGACAGGGATAGAAAAATTCTATTGCTATAATATAAGGTCTATTGTTTATAGCGAACATTCTAGAACAACCCGAGCAAAGATACCATCCACAATAGAATTCACTAGAGCGTGTATCATATAAATAGGGCACGTAATGTACAGAGCTTCATTCGTTAATAAACCATCGTAGAGTAAAGTCTCGCTATCCTTTGCAAATTTAAATTCGGAAGAAGGAAATTATAAGCTGTCCGGTTAACGTTTTCTCCGTCGGAAAGTGAAATTCGGCATAGCCAGAAGTACTGGCGTAAACAGGTACTCTTATTAGAAAAACTGTTTTCGAAGGCCACGAGAAGTTAAGACAAGAAATACTAAAAATTCTGAAGAGATAATTATAAAATTTCGTTCCTTACTGAGATAATGTCGAAAGTGATAAACAGATGAATTGTAGTCCTGCGTTAACAATGCGGTCGTGTCTCGAACATCATCCTCTTATTTTTGTTTGGGGAAAAGATCTGAATCCTGAAAAACCTGAATAAAATGAGAGATATAATCGTATCTTTTCGTCACTTCCAACACTTTAAACTCATTTTATTTTTAGATTGTTTTTGTTTTTAAATTTTCACCCCTTTTGATGGTAGGGATTTTGACCAAAACCTTAAGGTTAACGTGGGACTACCGATGTCTTAGTAAGCATTTGTATTGTATTGATTGAATTATCGATTGAATGAAACAATTTTCGAATTCAATTGAATTCAACATATTTGCTTTGTAAGTAAAAAAATAGAACAGCTGCCATGTAAGATCAATCCATGCATTGTGAGAGATTATGTTCTTCGTTGCAAGTAAACTTGATGGCCGTCTTTTTTCGTTGGATATGATGCCTTACCAAAATATGTGATCGAAAGAATTGTCAAACGATCAATGTATTTTATGTTTCCCTCCTGAATTATTGCATCTCTCATGTTCACGTAGTGCTCGAACCGCCAGTGGTCCATTCACCTCTAGTATCTGAAATGACGATTTTCCCAGGTTTCTCAGTTTAGAAGTACGTTGAGGGAAAACATATTCCGGTCTGCACAGAAACAAGCGAGTACAAAAGTACTCGCAGCTCGCATATATTTGCAATGCGGATTTCCTCAGACATCTTTGTTTTGAAATTCTTCTCACATATTTTGGTGTGAACAAAACGTCCCCCTACTTGCATGTATTTGTAAAGTGGATTCCTCCAGACACATTGATTTTGAAGTCTGTGTATGAGCTCGGTGGGATCAAAAATACAAAGCGGATTCTCACGGGTACATTGATTTTGAAGTCTGTGTTGGGGAAACCAGAAATTGGGCCAATAAAAACTTGGCAGTTAGAGCGTTTAGATAACGCTTGACATTTTACAGTTATTCAATTGTTTATCTCATGGAAAATAACATTTCAGTAACATAATAAGATAATTTCAGTAATCGGAAACTATTAATAGTTTCCGATCTATTCTATAGAAATGTCCGAGTTCTAAGCATTTGGAATCTTTAATTTTTTCTTGCATGTCCTGTGTTCAGGTTTTTATTTCACGCCCATATACTCCGGTTAGTCGTAGTCCCACGTGCGTTGTCGAGTGCCCGAGTGGCTGGCGTCACATATATCATGCCAGGTGATTCGAGTTCGATTCCCGTACAGGTCGGGAGATTTTCCGTTAAGAATAAAATTTATCCGACATGCGCCTGGTACACGTGTTTTCTCGAACGTTCGTAATTCAAAATACAGTCGAGACGTGTTGTTTGGTAGAGGAATTTCAATCCAAGTTCTATGAAAAGTTACGAAAGTTTCTATATAAGAACGTTAGTGTCATCAGTGAAGAAGAAGAAATTAAAGGATCGAAGAAGAAAAATTGCTGCTCATATAACATTTCTGAACTGAAATGAATGAGTGTTTTAATATTATTCAGCCTTTTGGGATAGTGGTATCATCTCTATAGTACCCAGGGTAGCCACATTTAATTCTGTAAAATTTTCTGAAAAAATCCGTATATCTCTTTTTTGAGCAAAAATTCTGTATAAAAAACGTGTATCACAAAATTAAGGGAAAAATTAAAAAAAAAGAAGGTTCAACCAATTTCCGGTCTCATCACGCCTTTTGTCATCCAAAAGCTGGGACCATGTTATATCTGAGTCACTCAATTTTTGCTCCATAAGATTCGTCTTGAGTAGCTTATGGCGGGTTTACATTAGGGAGATCTATAGCTATAGATGGATTTATTCACGTGAAATAGGTGTAAACGGGTGAGAATAAATATGATACACTTATTCGAGGTATATATAACTTGAATAAATTCAGCATATGTAAACGCTTGTGAATTTCTCACTGGTGAGAAATCACTAAAGTTGGATGCAGTTCTACTTCAGGTGAATAAATTCACCGAAGATATGAATATATTCATTATAGAAGTTCACGCTAGTGTAAACGGTTGATGCGATTTCTATAAATCTCATCATATTTCTTCATATGAATATATCACTAGTCTAAACCCACCCTTACATTCGTTATTCAAGCCTTGTCTATTACCTGCTTCCGGGTTTATTGTTTATTGTTTATTGTTTATTTCGCCTAACCTCCAACGAATTCCATCTCGTTTCGTTGCGTTCAACATTTTTATAAGTCAAGGTACCTATGCATGCAAATCTGTAAATTCTGTATTTTTGCTGAAAATCTATAATTCTGTATCTTAAATTTGACGATAAATCTGTAAAATACAGAATATTCTGTATATGTGGCAACCCTGATAGTACCAATAATCAGCTGTGGGGAGATAGTGCTTATCGCCTGAGGAGGAAGCTTATCGATCTACTCTGAAACATAAAACATTCCTTTTCGTATAAGCCGTGTGCTAATACCGTGTTATTTCTTTCTAGCCACGTCACTTTCGAGCGCGACAAAAATCGTCGGAAATTCGCCGCATGTCAGTTAGCAGCGATGCCTCATCGGTACATAACACGGAAATTGGCCGGATAGGTGGTTCCGTGATTCAGCAGCCGGTGAGTAGTACAGCCACCACTGGAGGAGTGCACGGAACTTCGGGTGGTGGAATCGGCGATATGGCTGTGAATACTCCTGTTGCACCACGTTTCCAGAATGATATGCTGTATGACTTCACATCGTCCGGCAATGCGGTTATCGTTGGTGGTAACGGCGGTAATGTTTTGCTTGAAAGGAAACCTAAGATCAAGAATGAAGACATGTGCAACGGGACGGAGCTAGACGGGCAAAAAATAGTGATGGGAGGCCCGACGAATGTGGCAGTGAAATTGGAGATCAAGGAGGAGCCCACGGAATCTGGTCATGGCAGCGGGATAGGACTGAAAAGTGGAGATGTTGCCGCCGGAGGGCATCCTATCACTAATATGGTTATGACTAAGCGCCGAAAAAGTGATGATGGTAATAGTATGTGCAGCAGTATGCAGGATTCTGTGGAAATCAGTGAGCACAACCACAGTCTGCCAAGGAAAAAGTCCTCTTTGAGAACTCAGCTGGCTCAGCAAATCCATAGCTCATCAACGAAACCGATGAAAAAGCCGCTTTATCCAGTGAGGCCCGCACATGTCCATACGCCCGTTCTATCTCAACCAGGCAATTATGCATTAGACCACACTTGTCTGCTAGCAGTGTTCCGTTATTTGCCGCCAGAGACATTAGTAACCTGTTCACTTGTCTGCAAAACTTGGTCCAACATTTCAGTTGATTCTTCACTCTGGAAGCGAATGAATTGTGCCGAGTACAAACTAACTGCTAGTCTGCTTACGGGTATTGTCCGTCGCCAACCCGAACATTTGATCCTGGATTGGATCAGTTTGGGGAAGAGACAAGTTTCCTGGGTGATCTCGAGGTTGCCCGGGTTGAAGCATTTATCAATCCAAGGAACGCCAATCCAGGCGGTTCTCGGATTACACACGTGCATGTGTCCTCCACTGCAAATTCTTGATCTCAGCTTTGTTGCTGGTTTGAACGACTCGGCCATTCGTGAAATCCTCTGTCCGCCGAAAGATTCTCGCCCTGGTCTGGCGGATTCTAAATCGAGGTTGCGTAACCTCAGAGTACTGAAACTGGCTGGGACAGACATATCCGATGTGGCACTGCGCTATATCACCCAAGGTTTACCCAGTCTAACCCATCTAGATTTGTCCTCCTGTCAGAGAATAACTGACGCTGCCATAGCACAAATTGGCACCTCTTCTGCAGCCATAAAAACCTTGATAGAACTGGACCTCAGCTGTTGTAAACTGATCACTGAGCTATCGCTGGATCACCTGGCGAAATGCGATGCACTAACGCGTCTAGATCTCAGCCACGTACCGCAAGTGACCACCCAAGCTGTCATTAAGTTTGCATCGACCTCGAAAAATGATCTGCAGCTGCACGACATAAAACTTGTGGACAAACGAAAAACGTTGCAATAGAGGAGATGTGCTTCTCACCATGTCTGCTGCCATCTAGAGAATTAGTGATGCGATTAGCCCAGCATAAAGTAAAACAAAGTGTTACGAGGGGTTGGAAGTACCCGCATTGTGCGATCTGTTAGTGATTTTCATCACGGTTTTCTCTTCTGAATCACAATAGTGTTATATAGATCAGATAAGCGTATAGTGTATACATTATCAACAACACCCACAAATGTTGCTGCGTGACAGTTGCGCACATGGATGAGTGTGATCGTGCAAGACATGTAGAACCGTTGTTCTGTTTCTGATAGAACTGCGAAGTATATACACAAACTGAAACCAAAGACTACGTTTTAAGTTAAGACAGTTATTTCACAACTACTTCGGACTGTAGTTGTAACATTGTAAGGCTTAGTTTTACATTTCTTTTTTGCGTTGGTTATATTGAAAGATTTCCGTTTTTCCTTGAAAAACAACTAACTGTGCTAGATTAGAATGCCACCAGAGTGTTGGGCGCATACCACACTTCGTTTTATGTTTGGTCAATCCGGCGGAATAATCGTGTTATCTGGTTGTAGGATAGATACGTTGGTGAGTCAACAATATTTGTGGAAGTATTAAACACGGACTTATGATGAAAGCATGTAACAATTCGTGTATCGGCCGTCGATCCCATTTTGTGTGTCATCATATCTTGAATCCTTCCTCTCCCGCTGAATGTACGCCATTCGTTCTCGTGATTGATTGTGATGATTGATTATACAAAAGAAAAGTTACGTGTAGTGAACCTATATTCTACTGCATCTACAGTAAGAGCTTTAGTATAACAGTATGTATTTATTTGGTGCGTTTTGGCGATAGCCGAAGCGATTCATTTTCTACGAAATTATGAATGAAATTCTCGGAATGTTTATGTAGGAAAAATGCATGTATCTATCTGAAGCGTAACCTATCCTTTCTCCTAGGTTAGACATAGTTAGTGCATAGTTTAAAGCCCTAGTAGAGAAATGAGACAGTGAAACTGAACATTAAACGGAAAGAACTCACACAAAATAGATGTAATACCGTGTAGTAGCAGTCAGAAGCAATCATTGCTTACTTTCGAGGCACCCATTTGTAAATAAATTCAAGAAATAATTGTCGGGTGTTGGAACATTAACGGAAGGGAAATGATGAGAAAGCCATTTTGTTGATTCATTGATTTTTATTGTAGAGGCTTTCAGCTGCAAAGTTCATTGGTTTCTGGTTGTGAAAAAGGACAATTGGAAGATCAATTATTGAAGAGGCCTTGGAAATGAATTCAAAACGTTCGCTTAGTGACACGCAGCTACGAAGACCCCCACGAATGTTCTTTCGGCAGCTTACATTCATAATCATGCAACGTCCAAATCTCTTATTCAAGTAATACATTTCTCGAAGTGGTACAGACATTTGCGTTTCACAGTCCATTGAGAGGAGTCAAGAAGATCGAGTGATATATTGGGCCTGATCCCGAACGTCACTTCACGGTGAAAACGAAGTGAATTGTATACAACCTTATATGTGTAGAATCCAGAAGAGTTCATCCGTCGTGACTACTTTGATGAACTCGGTGTTATTATGAATATCAGATCAGTGTTTTAGATGGTGAAAGCTAGTCACGCGGAATGGAGTAAGTTTAATTTCGTATTTATTTAGATTTTTTGCTAATATTTTGAATATTGTCTTGTCTTGTTCTTTATAAACAAACAGCAATTTACCTGCCTGGTGACCTTTTTGGAACGAAATTCTGACGTATCCAGAGGACGTAAATTTGTTTATTTAAATTCCGTAAATGCGCTATGGGATGTAATTAAGGATTAAAAATGTAGCTCCCGTAGGTCCATTGAAACATGGCGAAGATCTACTTCCGATTGTCCTGAATGAACAGAAATTTTTTGTTTATATTTTTATGATTAGACTAAGAGAGAGTTGCAATACCATAAAATGGCAATGGAGGCCACTGGCCCAAATACGATCATTATGATTGATTATGTATAACATTGGTTGATTGATATTTTGAATATAAAATAATAACTGTAAAGATTTTCCCACATTGCAGAGCTAATTTTTGTAATTCAAACATTCACAATTGGCGGACTAGATTGGCGGATCAGGACGATAGTTATAACCTGTTATAACATTGTACGTTATAGATATTTTAAACGGTATTGTTTTGAAAACATACTTTGAATGAAAGAGTATTAAAAAGGTGCTGACCAGTTTCTGCTTGAATAATTAAATCAAACCTCATGTCTCGTGTATCAAATTACCCGAGAATGGGAAGAATAAGAGGATTAAACTTCAGAATCCCATATGGGAGTAGCTCAGATTATACTGATCATGAGGTGGATAATTTTGGGTTTGTTCTGAGATATAGAAGATATTTTTTTTTTTTTTTATTAAATCGTTTATTTTTACAGGCTCAGTTACATAAGTTTAAAGGAGCCAAACTCCTATCTGTATAGTTACAAGTATACATAAACATTTTTTATTAATTCTAATGTTAATGAGATAGAGAACCGATTACTCGCGGCTTGCTCGAGTTTAGAAGGGTGACATTTTGTTTCAGGAAAAGGATGGGATATAAGGATATGTTGACAATGTTCACACTCACATTCGCACTCACATTCATCATACTCAATTCTTAAGCCTATCTTATATCTAACATGTATTTACATTTCACCTTATTCTATTGTTAGTAAGAAGGGATTTGATTTCTCGCGAAGGAAAAGGAAAAGGAGAATATAAGGATATAAGGACAATCACACACGAAGATCGATAGCTTTTAGGAAGACATATATTTGGGACATGTAATCAAGGTCTAACCGAGCCAACACATCTCTCACCGGCACATTGGGCTGCCTTCCTCTAGCCCGAAGAGAGTTTTCTAAATTCGATCTGGCAACAAGATACTCCTCGCACGACCAAACAACGTGTTCGATGTCGTGGTAACCTTGGCCACAAGCACAGATATTGCCATAGGCAAGATTAAAACGAAAGAGTAGCGCGTCTAACGAACAGTGATTGGACATGAGTCGAGAGAAGGTGCGAATAAAGTCCCGACTTAAGTCCAGACTTTTGAACCATGGTTTGAGGCTAACCTTAGGGATAATCGAGTGGAACCACCGACCCAATTCATCTTCGTTCCACTTACGTTGCCAGATAGCGATGGTATTTTTACGGACTAAAGAATAAAATTCATTGAAAGCGATTTGACGCTGATAAATATCGCCTTCAATTGCACCTACCTTTGCTAATGAGTCAGCCCTCTCATTACCCGGAATTGAGCAATGTGAAGGGACCCAGACAAAGGTAATGACATAACAGCGTCTGGTTAAAGCACTCAAATTTTCTCGTATTCTCTCAAGGAAGTACGGCGAGTGCTTTTCCGGCCTCACTGAACGGATAGCTTCGACAGAGCTAAGACTATCCGTTACAATGTAATAGTGTTCAACAGGTCGTGAGGCGACGCTGTCCAGCGCCCAATGTATTGCTGCCAATTCAGCAATATACACAGAGCAAGGATTCTGAAGACTGTGGGAGGTGCTAAAAAATTCGTTGAACACTCCAAATCCTGTGGATATAGAAGATATTATTATTCATCAAAATTGTAGAAACGGTTTGTTCGGGCTCGGGCAATTATACGGTGGACTGTATTTGGTATGTATGGAATTCCATAGACCTTTGTCGAATGTAGGTGTCCACACAGAATTACCACGGGTGGGGTTCTTGTGTGGATCTACAATCTTGGTCGGAAATGAATGACACTGTTCGGACTTGTTTCAATTTTTTTTAATTGTTGTTGTCTTTACAAAGGTTGGAATAAAAACTGAACTCTTACGTCTGTACTAACTCGCTTATATAGCTTTCGCAACCTATTCGATATGCTACCATCGGTTAATGAGGAAAGCAATATTGCCACGTTTGCGCTACAAATGTTACCGAGGAACCTTACTGCTAAAACCTTACAATGTATATTTTAATTCTTCCGTTTAGAACGGAACATACTCCCCCCGAGTGAGACGTTATGTTTCACTGCTCTCCGGTTCGCGTTGATTGACTTCAATGGGCAAAACTGAAAGTTTGGTGATGGGACGGCGATAACTTGTACCTCCACTGCAGACATCCACAACGCGAATTAAGTTATCAGATCCAGGATGAACTGCTACTATTCGACCCAACTTCCACTGAAGTGGTGGACGATTCTTATCTTGTAAAAGCACTATCATTCCTGGTTGTATGTTTTCTGAAGTGATCCAATTTTTCTTACGAAGTTGTAGGCTGTTGAGATAGTCATTTGACCAAGCATTCCAAAAATGTTGGCGCATCAGTTGAATGTGCTGCCAACGGTTGAGTCGACCAATTTTTTCATTTGTGTATGATGGTTCTGGTACAGCTGTTAACTGCCTACCTATGAGAAAATGTGCTGGCGTGATAACTTCCAGATCCGTTGGGTCGTTAGAGATAGCAAATAGTGGTCTTGAATTAAGGATGGCTTCAATTTCGCATAGAATAGTAGCCATTTCTTCGAACGTTAACAAAGCATTTCCAAGAACTCGCTTCAGGTGTGTCTTTGTGCTTTTTACGGCCGCCTCCCAGAGGCCGCCGAATTCGGGAGCGTCTGGCGGAATGAAATGCCATTCCATTTCTCGTTTCAGGCAAAACTTCTCTATTTGTTTGACTTCATTTTGATCCTGTAACAAGCGAAACAATTTGTGAAGCTCGGTGGAAGTACTTCGAAAATTTGAACCGTTGTCAGAATGCAGCTCTGACACCATTCCTCTTCGTCCTACGAAGCGCTGAAGGGCTGCAATAAATGCCTCTGTCGTGAGATCTGATACCAGCTCTAGATGGATGGCCTTTGTCGCCATACAAACAAAAAACTGAGATGTACGCTTTCACAATCTTGGGTCTATACTTTCCTTGCTTTACCATAACAGGACCGGCGTAGTCTACACCAGTGATATTGAACGGAGGGGCAGGTGATACTCTTTGTTTCGGCAAGTCTCCCATTAATTGAGAAACACCAGTTGGATTAGTTCTGAAACATTTCACGCAGCTTCTTATGATTTGTCTTATCGTTGAACGAGCGTTGATAATCCAGAAGCGCTGTCGAGTTGCTGATACCAACCCTGAAACTCCAATGTGCAGAAGTTCGTTGTGCATTGTTCTAATTATTAGTGCAGTCACAATGTTCTTGTTCGGAAGGATGAGTTGATGTATTGATTCATTCTTTAAATTGGAGTTTTTCAGCCTTCCACCCACACGTAGTAAATTGGTGGCATAAATTGGATTGAGAGGGCCAAGAATCTTGCATTGGAGACCAGACTTGAGACGCCGAATTTCATCTCCAAACTCTATGTGCTGAATCACTCGTATGATTGTTGTCGTTGACTCTCGAATTTCTGCTACTGTCAAATGGCGTTGAATGATGTGATTGTTCTTTTGATGACAGTTATTTTTGAATCGTAAAATCCAACCGATCACTCTTTGCAGCTTTCGGAAACAACTGTACTTGCTAAATACCTGAAGCAATTCCAATATTGTTGCTGAATGACTCATGATCACTGGTTTCATTTCAGGTAAATTTTCTTCCGGGACGTCGTTCAGTGTTTCAAAAATGATGGTTGATGTGGTAAGGAAATTGGGACCATTCCACCACATGTCGTTCTGTGCAAGGATCGTTGGTAGTTGGCCTCGGGACACCACATCTGCTGGGTTATCACACGATTTCACATAGTTCCATTGACACTCTCCCAAACCATTGCGGATTTCCATCACGCGATTTTTGACGAAGGTTTGCAATCGGTCGGGATTTTTCTTCAGCCAAGCAAGTACAATTTGGCTGTCAGTCCACAACATTATCTGAGAAAAGTTCATTTCTACAGCATCAATAATCTTCTTCACCAGTCGTGTCAGCAGTAACGCGGCGCACAATTCCTTGCGTGGAATCGTCAATTCGTGTAGCGGGGCGACCTTCGATTTTGAACTCAACAGTCGACATTTTGCTGAGCCATCGGGAAACAAACTTCGCACGTATACACATGCGCCATAAGCTAAATTGGAGGAGTCTGTAAAGCCATGCAACTCAAAATCAATAGCTCCGATGTATGTCACTTGACGAGGAATCGTTATTTTCTTAAGATGAGGAAGAGTTTGTTTTATATTGCACCACTGTTGAACGAATGATTCTTCGACTGAATCGTCCCAGCCGATCTTACATTTCCAAAGCTGTTGCACGAGTAGTTTAGCTAACACAACTGTTGGGGAATATAATCCCAATGGAGCATACAGCTTTGCTACCTCGGAGTATATTCGTCGTTTCGTAGTTCGTCGTTTTTGATCTTCAATATGTTCTAACTCACCAGCAATCAGCAGTTCGTCGGATAACGGGTTCCACGTCAGACCAAGTATTTTAGTCACACTATTGATGGATCGGTCTTTCCAGGGCTTCAGCGTTTCTTGTTCTTCAGTAGGACAATTGTGCAATAGTTGTGTTGAATTGGAGCACCACTTGCGAATTGGAAAACCACCTTTCGCTAGCATTCTTCTCAGTTGATTGATAGCTTCGTTAGCTTCTTCGAATGTATCTGCTCCAGATATCACGTCGTCAACATAACAGTCCTTGCGAATGATATTGGATGCTATGGGAAAATTCGATTCTTCTTCTTTTGCAAGCTGTATCAGACATCTAGTGGCTTGAAACGGTGCAGAGGCAGTACCATACGTTATTGTTGTCAGCTCCAATACCTTTACTGGGTCGGATGAATTTTCTCACCAAAAAAATCTCTGGTAATGAGTGTCATTAGGATGCACACGAATCTGTCGGTACATTTTCGTAATATCGCCCGTAAACACATATTTATGTTTCCGGAACTTCAAGATGATTGCCAGTAATTCATTTTGCACGACTGGTCCTACCAAAAGGACATCGTTGAGTGAAAGGTCACTAGATGATGGTTTGGCACTGGCATCAAACACCACTCTACATTTTGTAGTAGAACTGTCGGGACGGAGCACAGCATGATGTGGCATGAAATACGGATTAAGTGGTCGCATATCTTTGGTTTCGTCCACTTCCTTACAGTGGCCTAGCTGCTGATATTCGCGTACAAAATCGATGTATTGACTCTTCAGATCTGGGTTTCGTTGTAGTTTGCTCTCTAACATATAAAAGCGTTTCAGCGCTAATTCTCTGCAACTAATTAATTCGTTTATATTGTCCTTGAATGGAAGTCTCACTACGAATCTTCCAGTTTCGTCGCGGGAATGTGTAACGGAAAAATGTTCCTCACATCGTTGTTCATCGGTAGTTGGTTTCGGATCGTCCTGTAGCTCTTCGATTTGCCAAAACTTCTCGATCGAGTCCTCAATCGACTGTATAGAGGCGATCTGTGAATACTGCACGTTGTTATCGGCACTGATTGAACCTGTTACGATCCAACCGAGGTGGGAATCACGCAATTCGGGAAGTCCGTCTTCCAACACTAACTGGTTGAACGGCTTCAATAATTTGAAAAACAATTCGGCTCCAATCAGAATATCTATTGTGTTCGATTTGTAAAACATGGGATCTGCAAGTTGAATTCCACTGGGAATATTCCAGTCTGTAATATCAATGTCCATTGAAGGAATTTTTCCTGTCACCTTTCGAGTGATCAAACATTCCAATGATGCTTGGAAATTGCTGTACTGAGATTGGAACTTTACAATAATCTTCTCGTGGGCGGTTGTCTTCAGGCTGCTAATACCAGCAATGGCAATGTTAACTCGCCGCTTCGGAATTTCCAGTACGTTGGCAAATTTTTCACTAACGAAGTTCACTAGCGAACCGCTATCTAAAAGAGCTCTACAGGAATGCTGTCTTCCATTCTTGTCGGTTACCAGGACAACAGCTGTCAATAGTAGTACTGTCTTCGATACACGGGCACTATTACAGGAACATGTAGATACTGGCATTTGGTTCTCGTTGCTTGTTGACGGTTTATCGTTGGTGGGCTGGTTTCTTACCGTTATTTTTTCGTTTCTGATAGTCTCGGAATTTTGCATCGGACTAACGTCTTCATGCAACTGCGTATGATGTCGTTTTTTGCATATGCGACATGTTTTCGACGATGGACACTTCTTTGAAATATGTCCTTTGCGTAGACAATTAAAGCAAACTCCGGTTGATTTGATCTTATTCATTTTTTCTGCACTCGATAACGCGTTCAGTTTATCGCACTGATAGTTCCGGTGAAGTGCAGCACAAAAATCACATTTTTCATTTGTGTAATTTTCGTCGGATACTGCAGCATGCGTTCGTTGGTTGTTTATTTTAATTTGAGTTCCTGATTTAGAAACAAACGGTTTTGGGATTGGCAAGGAAAAAGCAGCTTCACATCGCTCTAATACTTGACACTGAGATTTTAAAAATTCGATCGTCGTCTTATATTTCGGTAGTTGACCGGGTTTCAAGGTTTGCTCCCAATGTTTCCGGGTCGTCTTATCGAGTGCTGCTGTCAGTAGGTAAATTATTATCAGCTCGGACATGCCTAGTAATTCTTGTTCCATGTATTCTAGACTCTCCACGTGGTTATTGCATTCGTCGACCAGTTTGCGTAATTCAATGTTCGATTCTGTAGACATCTTTTGCAGTTGTAGAAGACCACGAATATGTGTTTCGATAATCACTCTCCGATTTTCATAGCGTTCCGTAAGGATGTTCCATGCTTTCGTATAGTTTCCTTCATTTATTGTTTTGGAGTCCAATACGCCAGCAGCTGATCCAATCAACGCCTTGTCAAGATGATACAACTTAATCGCATCCCGAGATACGGATTGGGCCATCACATCTAAAAACATGGCTTTAAACTTCGGCCATTTTGTATAGTCTCCATCAAACGTTGGAATTGGAGCTTTTAATGGTTGCTGATGGATGATAACTTGTGGCGGCACTGCCTGCGCAATGTCTGCTACGTTGTTTTGCATAAGCGAATGCTCGATGATAGTAGATGTCAAGTCATAAATGTCTTCAAACCGCTGACATTCTGCTTCTTGATTTTCGATTTCCTCATCAGGAATGATGGCCAAAATTTGATTGTGGAAGCCGGAGAACTCGTCATATAATGATTGGAGTTTTCGCGCATACACTCTCAGCTGCGCCAGGGTAACTGGAATATCGGCATTGTCGATGATCGATTTGATACGTGTAATATTCAGGTGTGTCTGTCTACGTAGTCGAAAAAGCGGGTTCAATTGCGAAATGGTTTGCGCATCGGCAGCAATGTTGTCCATGATTGATTTGTTCCTATCGGTTTCGTCGGGAAATCCTCGGAAAATTTCAGATTCTCCTTCGTCTTGGTTCGGCTTTTTCGGTGAATGTTGGATTGGCATCATCAATTGATTTCACTCGTCTTCCGTGAAGCTCGTTTGTGCACGGCCTCTTTGGCGCACTTTTCGGTTTTCTTCTTTTCGGGAACTTTTTCACATGTTGACGGGAATCGCACTCAGTAATCCATATCCGGCTCGTTCGGACCAATGTTCGGGCTCGGGAAATTATACGGTGGACTGTATTTGGTATGTATGGAATTCCATAGACCTTTGTCGAATGTAGGTGTCCACACAGAATTACCACGGGTGGGGTTCTTGTGTGGATCTACAATCTTGGTCGGAAATGAATGACACTGTTCGGACTTGTTTCAAATTTATTTAATTGTTGTTGTCTTTACAAAGGTTGGAATAAAAACTGAACTCTTACGTCTGTACTAACTCGCTTATATAGCTTTCGCAACCTATTCGATATGCTTCTTCTTCAATGCCGTCTCAACGTAGTATTACTTGCGTCATTTTTATTAGTACTTAGTTGAGATTTCTATGCCAAATAACACGCCTTGAATGCATTTTGAGTGGCAAGCTCTAGAATACGCGTGATCACAGTGCAAGTCGGAGGAAATTTCTTTGACGAAAAATTCCCCCGACCAGAACGGGAATCGAACCCGAGCACCCGGCATGTTAGTTATGACGCTAACCACTCGGCCAAGGGAGCACAATTCGATATGCTACCATCGGTTAATGAGGAAAGCAATGTTGCCACGTTTGCGCTACAAATGTTACCGAGGAACCTTACTGCTAAAACCTTACAATGTATATTTTAATTCTTCCGTTTAGAACGGAACACGGTTCATGAAAAATGATTCTAAATATTTCTCACTATTCAAACGAGTAAGACAGAGCTAAGTACAAGAGTATGCGAGATTGATTTCGAACATTAAACATAATAGTCATGTTTTATCTCTAGCGTAAAATTATATTCCTATATGTTCCACAACTACATTATTCCCGAGCAATCAAATATTCCTCGTCATCTTTGAGACAGCATTTGATTCAGCAAACTAATCATCGAGGTATAATCGCAAACTTGCCATTCTAAAACATACGATTAATTGAATGGAATATATTATGTATAAATTTTACCTACATACCGTTCAAACGTCCGAAATTATGCAACCGACACAACGTTCAAACACCCGACATTATGCAACCAACATGTCTCTTATAAACGGGAATGAACACTTTCACTTCACGGAGTTCATTTTTACACGCAACTGTCCGTGACAATGATGATAGACACAAAAAGATTAAGTGAAGTGCAAGTGACGCGAAAGCGTACGTGGCAGTGATGTTCGTGATCAGGCCCATTATATAAGTTCTTCTTTATTTCTCATATATGTTTTTGATTGATACAAAGTTCTATACATGTCAATTGATCAACTTATGCTATACATATTTGTTAGTTAAAAAATTGCATAATAGAATGCAATAATACCTCCGATTATGTCACTATAACGAATGATAAATATTTGAATTTTTAAATTATTCAAATACAACTAGCTACTTAACTTACTCAACCTAATCTACTATATACAACTTCATGTGCGGAAGTGAAGCACCTCTCTGCACTTTTTTATATGACGTTGACAAATTACTTCCAGGGTATCCAGGCAGGTTCTTTCAAGATTCTCCGTTGTTCTCGACCAGGGATGCAAGTTCAGAATAATTTGAAGGATCTTGCCTGTGAGCACAGCCTTTCCAATGGCAGTATAGAATATTTGTTTATAGACAACCATCTGATTCAGCAGTGAAATGTTACATTTGATGATTGTTTTACAACATGAGATCTGAAGATCAGAGTCTATCTTGAGTGAGTCCCAAATAGAAGAATTCTTTCAATCATTCGATAGGAGAGTTGCCGAACCGAATTCTTACGTTGTTAGCCGGAACCAGCCTGAGTGTTCGTCGCATTGATTATAATTTTCCAACTGATTTAGTATTCCGTTAGAACATCCAGGCCGCCCTGCAGCTTGCGAGTCACTAATTACGCGATCCTTATACATAATCGTTGTGTCGTCAGCGAATAGGGACAGTATTCCATCGCCGGGAAGTGGTGGGATGTACCCGGTGTATATGTTATAAAGAATGGGCCAAAGAATGCTTCCTTGGGGCTCACCTTCATTTATATTGAATAGCTCCTGAACAAACATTATGCAGGGACACCCGGAATGCTTTATAAGAGAGATAGTGTTTGATTATCTTCATCAGATACACCGAAAAATCAAATCGATGCAGCTTCAACACCAGACTATCATGTAACACATTGTCGTTTCAATGTCCAAGAGTGACATTGCAGTCGTCTTGGACGCCGACCTATTCCGCTGAATGATATTACCAACTCTAGTGAGTTGATGGATGGTGGACCTTCCCTTACGCAACCCAAACTTTTCCTCGGGAAGGACACCATATTCATCTGCGGAAGCAAGAATGCGGCATTGGATACACTTCTCGAACAGGTTGGAGAGGACAGAGAATAAGTTGATAGGTCGATAGCTTCTGCAGACAGAAGGATCTTTTCCTGGTTTCAGTACTGGTATTGCTTTAGCTAACATCGACACAGAAGAGAAGTAGTAAAGCTCCCAGCATCTATTCAAAATTTTCGCTAATAAAGCAAACGAGCTGTGGCTTAATTGCTTGAGCTCGACTTGTCACCAACATTTTACGCTATATAGCCACCATTTTTTTTCAATGTTTTTGATTGTTTTGTGTATTGAAAAAAAATATTTTGTGTATTTTAGCATCTAAACATGTCGTTGTATTGGAGTTTCCGTTGATTACATGCCTTGTTCCCACAGCTCGTTAAAGGGTTAAGGATGCATTTTTGTAAATAAATTTTTCTCATATGTTGTAATAGTATTTCAAGTCGTAAAAAATCAGCTGAGTGTGAATTAATATTTAGTGTCATGTTTCAACATGTTTCTTTACCATGCTGAAGAATGGAAACGAAAATTTAATAAGCGATTCGACGAGAACCACTGACTAAAAGAACATTTGATTATTGAACGTGTCTTTTCAAGAAGGACTTAATTAAATTGAATAATACCTTCAAAAATCATGTTTGTTTGTTTTCATTAGTACATTTCATCAGTTTTACCCCGGTGATCAATTTGCCTCCGGATGACGGTTCCATAGATATCTCAAGAACCACTTAATTAAAACATTTTTTTATAAAATATCTAATATCTGAATGACGAATCCTTTTCACGGTTTTCAATTATCTCTATTTTTCACGATGATTTTAGAAAACGATTTTTTTAGGTAAAAATCTATGTTTATGAGTGGTCAATTTGTTATTTGTTCGACCTTGGAAAAAAAGATCCGTCAGATCCTAGATAATTTAATAACAAAAAAACTTCTTGGGAGAGTAGGAGGGACTACAGCATAGTTTATAGTTTATAAATTTAGTCTTGGGTATGATGTTTTTTATGCAAATATCCAGACCCCATTTCGGCTTCCCATTCTAGAGCTAGGAAGTTTTTGGAAATTTTTTTGTGAAAAAGACTCCTACGCCCTCTCTACAACGTTTGGCTGAAGACAGGGCTCACTGATAGAGACCTTGGAGATGGGTGATCGAATAACACTTAGATTCTGGAGGAGATCGATGCGACGATGTGATGTGGCGGAATTCCATTGTGGATGATACCGCGTGAACTTTATTTATATTTTTATAATTGGAACAAGTAGATAATCGAATTTAGGGCCTTATTCTCGTACACACTTCACGGTGAAAACGAAAAGAACGACACGCAATTGAACTACGTTCTGCGAGTTAGTGAAGCGTCAAAGATGACAAAGGGATGTTAGTCAAAATGAGCACCGTTCAGATAGAAATAATGACTGAAATTTAATTTATCAAAATAGTGTTCAATGTGAATGCAAAACTTTTTTTCTACATATGATAAAATAATCTCTTACAAAAAATGGGTGAGTTATATCTATGATATAACCGCAAGATTGACGTGGGACTACCGTTGGCATTTGCTTGTATTGATTAAATTATTGATTGAACAATTTTCGAATTCAATTGAATTCAACACATTTGCTGTGTAAATAAAGGATTTAAACAAACGCCATTTAATGTAAGGTTTTGGGTTTGATGGTTGTATTTAGTGATGTCCAAATTTTTCATTTATTTGATTATCGATTAATCGTTGGGGCATTTTTCAATATTCGATACATTCGAATAATTTTCTTTCAATATTCGATTAATCGAGCGAATATTTTTTTCTTGTAATAATCACGTATCATGTTGTCATTCTGGTCGCGTGGTCTATCAGGTTGTCGATGTTTCATTTTTGGACAAAAAAAAGGTTGAATAAAAATATTATATAGCCTAATTCTTAACCTAAAAATGCATTAAATTTGAGAAAAATTCCTTCTCTCATTAATCGCGATTACAGTGACAATTATTGGATGTATGCATATTTTGATTTTGAATTATTCGATACAAACTTACTCGATTATAATTTCAGATATTCGATTATTTGAATTAATCGAACGATTAACCGACGTCTCTAGCTGTATTAGGGAACATACTTCGGTGGAAACAAATATCTCCCCAACCTGCATGTATCTGCAATGCAAATTTTCCCAGGCACCTTGGTTTTGATGGCTGTGTTAGGGAACATACTTCAATGGGAACAAAAATTCACCCAACTTGCTTGTATCTGCAAGGCATACTTATTTTGAAGTCTGTGTTGGGGAAACCGTTAATCGGACCAATCAAAACTTGGTAGTTTTTGGCGTTTAGATAACGCTTAACATTTCACAGTTATCCCATTGTTTATCTATTGAAAAATAACATGTTATTCATTTAATAGATGTATAGAAATATTTCCTATCAATTGATGCAAACGTCTTTGCGATCTATTGAGGAATGTTCGAGTTATAAGCATTCGAAATCTTTCATTTTTTCTTGCATGTTCTGTGTTTAGGTTTTCATTTCATCCCCCATATATTCCGGTTAGACGTAGCCCACGTCAAAAATGTATCTGAATATAATTTTATATATATATATATTATAATAATAAGTTTTAGTGGAAAACTACAGCCCTATTCTGTATTCCGACGGATTTTCATTTCGCTCGAAATCGTTGTTTCGTTCGAGCTATAATGTCGCTTCATCTATTTCGAACGTTTTGCCCCTTTAACCCTCCTGTACTCGCGTGCAAAATTATAACACGTATACTCGCGCACGGTGTCACAGACCGAAAATTGAACTTCTCTGTAATGTTGCCATTGTGTATTTTTCAGGCTTTATTGGCATTTATTTGAAGAAGAGGGTATGATTGAATGAAAAAAACTCCAAAAAATATATTTTCTTCGTTTTTATTATGTTTTGATAGTCATCTAATTCAGCCTCATCATAACAGATTTATTTTTGATACTCCAACACAACACAACACGAAATTCGATTTTTTTACTGTTATTAATTAAGAGTAAGCAACTAAGTATAATTCATGGAAGTATGAAGAGCTATAAAATAACATAAAAACGTATTAATCGATTGTGGTTTCATTGGAGTAAGAATCGGAACATAGCATAACTGCATGCTCGAAACAAACCTATTTTTTATATTTCATGCAGTTGTTGCGTGTTTTCGGATTTTTTTTATCAAAGAGAAGAATGCATAACGTATTCTAGATAATTACCAGATGATAAAGGTTCTGGAATATAAAGTTTGCATGTTTCTAACATTTTTGTCTCTGTATTCTTGGTGAACTAAGAACTAATGCCTAATGCCTTAGATGGGGCATAAAAAGCTTATATAAAAGGATTTCTAGGAACTTCCTTTTCTTTTTCATGTTTTCTTGTAGATATAGTCCATTATAAAAAAATATCCCCGAAACTGTAACTGTTAAAAATTACCATAAGCCACCGACTAGTTTATAGTTTACTGTTTACAATTCTTCCACAAGTGAAATTCTCTTTCACAAGTGTGTATATGACCATTATATTTAGCGAATAACTTTACGAAAGTCAAACATTCATATTTTGCTTTTGAACGTATGAATCTAATGACGAATATATCGACGAATAGTTAATATATGGATCCGTTCAATCCAGTTACAAAAGGGACTGAAATCAAATAAGAATGGTCCGGTAATGATCTTATGCATTATATTCAATGAATATTCCACGCCGCTAACATTAATTTATACATCTCATTCAACAATATTCTAGAATATTAAAAGTGGCACATGTCCAAAAAAGTTACTCCTATACTCGCGTCGGTGTGTCAGACCGAAAGTGTTAAAAAAGTGGCACACGTCCCCTTTGTACCAACACATGCGATACGCTAAACGTTGACGAACGACGAATAACGAAGCTAGAGAGAATCGCAAAGTCGTAGTGTTGATATTTTCTGAGAAATGAACTAATGATTGATTTCTCGGTCTGACAGACCAATGCGCGAGTATAGGAGTGTTAATGTTCTAAGAGAAACATATCGAACGAAATGCAAAAACAACTCGAACGGAATATAGAATGGAATTTATTCAAGTCGTTCAAAATATTTCGAATCGATCGAAATACAGAATAGGGGTGCTAGTTTCGTATCCAGATGTCAACACCGTACCGTTGTCTTGGCGGATACACTTAATTTTCGGCCACTTCACGGTGAAAAAGAAATGAAGTGTATATAATCTTGCACACAATTCATTTCGTATCGTTTCGTTTCATTTCACCGTGAAGTGGCGTTGGTGATCAGGTCCTTCGTTTTCACCGTGAAGTGTAAACGGGAATAAGACCCGTCGAAGTGTTACTCCATTGGTTTCATCAACCATGGTAAGAACTTATCACGGAGACAAAGCTGTCGTTACGAATTTACGTAACATTCGTGTGTATCGAGAGAAAACACTCAAAAGCTGAAAGTGTTCTACAAGCGGTACCTACGAGGGGTGGGTGGGATTCACAGTTCATTTTGAGTAAGTCCATGACGATAGCCAACTCTGTATCCAAACGCACCAACAAGACCCGCAGTCAGAACCCACAAATAAAAAGGAATGGAATAGTAAAAAGTGCCACGTTTTTTCGTAGTTTCAAAATGCTATATTTTTCCATAATAAAACTAGCCAGGAAACCGGTAACGCAAAAACAGTAATGAAGCAAGAGCAGCGAAAAAGTGCAGATTACAAATTCATGAAAACAAACATAAATAGCGCTTCTCCTAGAGTATGTGTGTGTATTAGTTTCAGGTTCACGGACTAATTTTCTGAACCTGGTTGGGCAGTTTCGCTCTAAATTTTGCGATTTTTTTTCTTTGCTTTCCTTCTAACAACTTGCTAGGCACTCTTCAAAGAACGGTATATTGTTGCGTTTTCCAGTTATATGCGGTTTTATCTTTCATAGTGGAATTTAATATAGAATACTATACAACAGAAACATAGTAGAAACGAAGTGAGACTGAAAATAGGCAGAGTAATAATATACTTTGTTTTTTGTTATCATTGACATGGTATGGTTTATTAGTTTATTAATTTTAATTCTAACCGTGTCAATGCCGATAAGACGTGTGTGAAGTACTTGGTTTAGATCCTATCAGTTTGTATGAGAATTGTTAGTAGTCGATCTTTTACGGTAATGTAGCTCCAACTGTCCTAATGTGCGCCTTATTTCACTTCTTTCGTGTTATTTCTAGCAATTTTTGTTACTAACAAAATATAAGATTCTTTTCATACTGATTGTTATTGGCTCAGTACATTGTTTGTTTCATAGTTAGTAATTAAATCCTACAAAATGTGATGATAACTTATTATAAACTCTGAAAAATAGACAAAATAAATGTGTCTGCGGTCGTTGAGGTTCACTGATAATCGCACCATTACAAATTTGATTATATGCACAGATGATGGGCTCCGGGGAGAATTCACAAATTCGCTGGCGGCGCTGAGGGTGTAAACGCATACGTAGGATAACGCGGGGCATACTCCGATGGACCCACGAAGCGAGTGAATTCGCTGTCGTTTTTGCTGGAGATGTTCGGAGCTTTGAACGCGGCTTCCGTAAATGTAGGTGGCGCTAGAAGGATAATATACATTTAAATAAATCAACCAAGGAAACAAATAACCGGTTGGATACTCACGAATGTTGGGATAAAGTTTATCCCCTCCGTCGGCAATATTCCATCCCAGAGCACCCCCTGCGCCGTTCGGGGGACTCGCCGGACTAACCGGTTGTGTTGGCAGCATCGAGGGATCCGTTTCCGGAGGATTATCCGTGTAAGGAGGTGGCGGTTGGAACGACGACAATGGAACCGTTCCCAGTACAATCGGAATATTCCCGTCCAAATTGGCATGTGGTCCAGATACGACCGCCACCACTTTGATGTCGTAATCCACATCAATGATACCGCAGTTGACGAGATTCGATGGTGGCAGGGGGGGAATCGTAATATTTTGATTCCACGTTTGGCTGTTACCGGCCTCTACAGGACCAACAGAAATCTCCGAGATTACTTCTTTCTTTTTCTTGGTCTCGCGACGTGGAGTGTGCACATGGAAGGCTAGCAGCTTTCTAAGGGTCAACTTAACCGATTCAATACCCACGTTGCTAGCGTTATCGCACTCGATCGTCAGAGGTATTGTTTGTCCGGAAACAAATCCGGTCACCGGAATATGCACGATAAGACTCAACGGTCCGGAAGCACAACAGAAGCAACAGAAAGTTTTCTCTAGCTCTAACTTAAAAGGGTCCTTAACACGAGCGTTCTGATTGAGATCGACGGGCGAGATGACGGTGAATGCCATCTTAATGTCCTGGTCAAATTTCCACGGGCGATCCAGTGTCACCTTAACAGTGTACCGCACAAAGCCCCATTCTCCCTCGAACGAGGATGGCAGTGTTGGAGGAAGAGCACATGTAAACGGGTAACTATGGGTTCCTGCTCCCAGCTCTATTTCTGCGCTATTTTTCCCACCCAGCAGGTAGTATTGGATCGTGAAGTACTCCTCCTGTCCGGTCAGGTTGGTGGTGGACTCGTACTGCTTTCCCTCCTGGTCAGTCTTTGTCTCGGTTTGGCTCCATTTAGTCTCCGCTTCTCCGCAGAACTGGATCACGATTCCTAGAAATAACGGAGGAAAAAATAGTTTTGAGTTGTAATAATAACGGAGTAATTCCACGGAAAATCTGTCAAAAAACAGCATATTTCGACGCGAACCTCTTCGATATATTTTTGAAACTTGGTACATATGATGGTGAGTACCCAAAATCACATTATTATTATATGAACAATTCAAATTACGATTGATTTTTTGAAAAGGCGCATTCAAAATCATTGATCTTTCTTTCAAAAAATCGCAGGTCAAAATTCAGAATTTTGAGAAATTTCTGAAATTTCAATACTTTGTGAAATTGAAAATCAACATGAAAAAATCGAATCTACATGCGATTCTACATGAAAAATGATATATAACGTTTTATCCTAGGACTGACCGTAGTAATAGTGGGCCATTTTAGTGACAACCGGGAAAATAAATTACAGGAGGGTTGTGTCCGAGACACGACCGCATAGTTGACGTAGGATTCCGTTAGGATGTCTGTTGATTTTGGAAGTTTATTTTTTTATTTTTATTGTCGTCAATCTAAATTGTAGACCGATACATTCTTAATACTACTTAAAACTACTTACTTAAAACTAAAAATCTAAAGAGAGCTGGCTGGATAATTTATTCGTTTAATTTAAAATACGATTTTAACAAGTTACAGAATCAATTTTTTTTTATTTATTTATTTCGTCAAACCAGCGTAGACTAAATATGCTGCCCAAATATTACAGTGAAATTTAACGATATCTTATGGTATTCAGATAGTCTTTGAGCATTGATCTTGACATGGTTACATCAATTGTTTCACTGTGTTCGTTACAGAGGCTCATCATACGATTAATAGGACTATATTTGGCATAATTCGTTCTTCGATAATCTATGTAAAAAATTTTAGGGTTTCTCAGGTTCCTAATCGATGCGTAAAAATTCAGGTTTCCTAATATTTCTTCTGAGTCCACTCGTTGTGATATGATATCAATAATAAATAGAATCATGGCAGAGTTCCGACGTTCTTTTAGGCTTTTAATATTGATTAGCATACAGCGTGCTTCATATGGAGGTAGATGATATGAAGACCAGCCTAGTTTACGAAGTGCAAATAACAAAAATTGTTTTTGTACAGATTCCATTCTGTCTTCGTGTGAAGTTATGTAGGGGGACCATACAATACTACAGTATTCGAGAATTGATCTGACGTATGTAATATACAATGTTTTGACGTAGGACTACGTCTTTCATTTCTATACCGGGGTGTAAAATCAAAGTTTCGAAAACGAAAGCGTTACGCCGAAGACCGAGATTTTGAGTGTTAATAGCTCCTAAACAACTGAACGAAATGGTATGATAAACACTTCATTCGAAAGATAAAATGTCTACGCGTTCTATACTTGTTACTTTCTGATCCAAAAACTTGTTTCAATAGTCTTAAATTTGCTTTCAAAATAGGCTATTGAAATCACCAATCGGTATATAAGCGAGCGCCGCTCGGAAATCCACTCAGTTCTAATTGAACAGCGATTGGAGCATGTTGTCGCTGTTGTGGTGAAGCTCTTCATTTATCATGAAAGCGCGGATGAACGGTGTCACCAAGAGCCTGTTTGTGCACCTTAGGCCAGAAGGGAATCCATCAGGAGGAGAGTGATGCTACAAACGGTTCCCCGGGAAGATCTCGAAGCAGCCGCTACACACACACACACATACACGCACGGAATTCTTTCCGTTTGGATCGAGAAAGATCCGGAAAATAATCTGCCAGTTCCTCTAGGAATTTAAAAATACATTCATGTGAAAGAGTTTATTTGAATGTTTTCTATCCATGTAACACTGTGACCAAATATGTTTCAATCAAGTGCTATTAACAGATGGTTATCGAGTTAGCATTAACCACTGGTGGGCTTCCAGTATCGAGGAAATGTGGAAATATCTAATCGTTACTGAAAATAATCTGCCAGTTCCTCTGGGAATTTAAAATTACATTCATATGAAAGAGTTTATTTTAATGTTTTCTATCCATGTAACACTGTGACCAAATACATTAGGTTTTGTGATTTTTCAATCAATCGCAATCAACAGGATAGCTTCTGAAGATTATTCTTCCTCATCAGTAGGATATATCCAATATTGGATGCATAAAACCTTGTGCCTCCAACGTAACGCTCTCGTTTTCGAAGTTCTCCAAATATTCATTCATTCAGAATGAATTCAGATTCAACTTCATACAAATGATCTCTAAATCAACGATAGTCCTACGTCACCCTTGCGGTTATACCATAGATATAACCCACTTCCTGTTTTTATTGTGTACGGATCGTGGAAATGGTAACTAAAGCGTTTAATGAAGCTCAACATATTATTTGCTCTATGGATGATTGTATTATAATGATCCACGAAGGTTGGTTTCGAATCTAAGATCACACCTAAATCTCTTACTCGTTGACATCTACTGATGGGTTGATTACCCAGTATAACACCATTGTTCAATGGTGTTCTTCATCTTGTAAAAGTAATCAAAGTGCATTTCCTAACATTGAGCTGTAATAAACTCTTAGTGCACCAATTATAAACTATGTCAACTTCATTTTTGAGTGTCTGAGAGTCTTCTTCATTCTTTATTTCCATATACAGCATCATATCATCTGCGTAGATAAGTGTTAAGAAAAACGCAAACGTCATTAACAAATAAAATGAACAAAAGTGGCCCCAAATGAGAGCCTTGAGGAACTCCGGATGTAACAAATATTGGTTTTGAAATTTCTCCATTAAATCTTACCATTTGGGTGCGGTCAGTCAAATATGATTCTAGCCATTTCAATAGCTTGACTTCTATCCCTATTTTGACGTAGGATTACGTCTTTCGGGAACATATTGGGGTACAAATTGAAAATCGAAAATCGAGCGCACCGTGAAAATTGTCCAATTTCAAATGCTTATTGCACAGTCATTTCATGATGGATTGATGAGATTTTTGCGTCAATCAATTTCGGCACTCCATAACAATTTTTTAACTTTGAATGAAATAATATATGTCATGAAACTAACTATCGAACAATTGAAAAATCTCAACCCCTATCCTAACAGAAATACCCACTTCTGATAGGTCGAAATTGACGACATATGCGGCGGGTCCCAAACAAAACATCAAAACCAAGCTGCCTAGGGGAAATTGGCATTGCAGATACATGAAAGCAGAGATTTCAAATCCATGGTGTCTGGGAGAAATCAGCATGTAAATACCCTCGATAGTTTAACTAACGACGCGCACAAATGGATAGTTCTCATTGTAACTAGCGTGGGCATTGCTGATTGCATACGTGCTGGCGAATAAGTTGGGAGCGATGAACAAGTGTTTTGACGTAGGATTACGTCTTTCGGGAACATATTGAGGTACAAATTGAAAATCGAAAATCGAGCGCACCGAGAAAATTGTTCAATTTCAAATGCTTATTGCTAAGTCATTTCATGATGGATTGATGAGATTTTTGCGTCAATCAATGTCGGCATTCCATAACAATTTTTCAGATTAAATAAAATAATATATGTCATGAAACTAACTATCGAACAATTGAAAAATCTTAACCCCTATCCTAACGGAAATACCCGCTTATGATTGGTCAAATTGACGACACATGCGGCGGGTCCCTAACAGAGACATCAAAACCAAGCTGCCTGAGGAAAATCGGCATTGCAGATACATGAATAAAGCGGGAGCTTTTTTCCCGCCGACATGTATTCCCTAACAGAGATTTCAAATCCAATGTGTCTGGGGGAAATCCGCATGTAAATACCCTCGTGGTCGATAGTTTAACTAACGACGCACACCAATGGATAGTGCTCATTGTATTTAGCGTGGACATTGCTGATTGCATACGTACTGGCGAATAAGTTGGGAGCGATGAACGAGTGTTTTTTTTTTGTTATTTTCGTTCCAATAAGAATCTTTCAATGGGTTGATTGAAGAAGGATGTTTCAATAAACTGAATAGAACTTATGCTTGATAGAATATAAATAAAATTTAAATTTGGAACTTTTATGTTGGTAGCTTCGTGAAATTTCATATCAATGACCGATAATGTATTGTGAAACTTTTAGCACAACTGTAAGTGTAAAATTGCATATGGTAGCTATTGTGTTAACATGACTTGAAATATGAAACGATATTTTTTCCCCAAGGAAAATTCATGAGATGAGCAAAATTGGAAAAATTAAGGAGTATTCGAAAAAGTGATTTCACATATGCTCTACATATCGTATTTGGTGCTGTTAGCGCAATTGAAAATCGCATTGAGGCATGTATCATCGTGTTCCGTTGGGTTTAAAGCGAAAAGAAAATGGATTGAATAAACTAAACATCCAGAAAATAAAAAATTATAAATGAAATTACCACTTTTTTTCTGGTGAGAAAACTTGTGTTCGATAATGATAATTATCTTATATTACATTGAAGAGCTTTTTTTTTTTATTTCATCCATACATAACACAGGAGCCATCTCGTCCAGAACAACAGAGGGCGGCTTTGGTACGTGATACGCACCATCTAATGACAATTCACCATCCTTCTATCACTATCACTCGGTTATGGACACTGGTGGAGTGAACAAACAATACCTAACAACCAGACCAAACAGACCCAAATCATTATCGAAGAGTTTAACAAAGTAATTCTTCAAACATATCCAAAATCAGCATGCAGCAGATAGCCTAACGGAATCCTACGTCAACTCTGCGGTCGTGTCTTGAACACAACCCTCCCGTGACTTTTTTCGTTCCAATAAGAATCTTTCGATTGAAGAATGATGTTTCAATGAACTGAATAGAACTTATGCTTGATAGAATATAAATAAAATTTAAATTTGGAACTTTTATGTTGGTTGCTTCGTAAAACTTTTAGCACAACTGTAAGTGTAAAATTGTGTATGGTAGCTATTGTGTTAAAATGACTTGAAATATGAAACGATTTTTTTTCTCCCATGGAAAGTTCATGCGACGAGGAAAATTAGAAAAATGAAGGAATATTCGAAAAAGTGATTTCACATATGCTCTACATACGTATTGGGTGCTGTTAGCCCAATTGAAATTCGCATTGAAGCATGTAGCATCGTGTTCCGTTGGGTTTAAAGTGAAAAGGAAATGGGTTGAATAAATACTCAGAAAATAAAAAGTTATGAATGAAATTACTCTTCCATTTCAAATATATTTTCTCTATACTAAAGTAACACTTTTTTCTGGTGAGAAAAATTGGGTTCGATAATGATAATTATCTTATATTGCTTTGATGAGCTTTTTTTTTCTTTATTTCATCCATACATAACACAGGCGTCATCTCGTCCAGGACCGCAGAGGGCGGCTTTGATACGTGATACGCACCATCTAATGACTAATCACCATCCTTCTATCATTATCACTCGGTTATGGACACTGGTGGAGTGAACAAACAATACCTAACAACCAGACAAAACGGAGCCAAATCATTATCGAAGAGTTTAACAATGTAATTCTTCAAACATATCCAAAATCAGCGTGCAGCAGATAGCCTAACGGAATCCTACGTCAACTATGCGGTCGTGTCTTGGACACAACCCTCCTGTGACTTTTTTGAAGTTAAAGAAGGAGTAAGGGTATATCAACACGATCGAAAGCCTTACTAAAGTCAGTGTATAGAGCTTCAACTTGATTACCATTATCCATTGCATTCAAAGTGAATGTGACAAATTCCAGCAAATTTGTCGTTGATCGTCCTTTGAAAAAACCGTGTTGCTTATTCGTAATTCGTGTCTTTAGTTGTTGAAAAAGTTTTTGGTTTATTATGGCTTCAAAGAGTTTTGGAATGCAAGAAATAATTGCTACTCCACGATAATTTCTTACATCGGATCTATTACCGGATTTGAATATTGATACAAGAAAAGAGTTTTTCCATATTTTTGGGAACCTTTCTGATTCCAATGACGTATTGAAAAGCCATAAAAGAGGATGAGTTAATTCAGATGCCAAATTTTTTATAAAAACCGGTGGAATTCCGTCAGGACCTGGCCCTTTCGAGACATCGAGCTTATTTAATGCGTCAAAAATTTCAATGTAAGTTAGTTTTCTGACTCCAACATCACATGGAAATTCTGGAAGAAATGCAAAGAAGTCACGATCTCGGTCCTCCTCAGCTGTTACAATATAAACTTCTTGAAAAAATTTTGCAAAGAGGTTGCAAATTTTTTCTGGGTCATTCCCCACGGTATCGTCAAGGTGCATGCGTGATGGAAAACCATTGCTTTTGACGTAGGACTACGTCTTTCATTTCTATACCGGGGTGTAAAATCAAAGTTTCGAAAACGAAAGCGTTACGCCGGAGACCGAGATTTTGAGCGTTAATAGCTCCTAAACAACTAAACGAAATGGTATGATAAACACTTCATTCGAAAGATAAAATGTCTACGCGTTCTATACTTGTTACTTTTTGATCCAAAAACTTGTTTCAATAGTCTTAATATTGCTTTCAAAACAGGCTATTGAAATCACCAATCGGTATATAAGCGAGCGCCGCTCGGAAATCCACTCAGTTCTAATTGAACAGCGATTGGAGCATGTTGTCGCTGTTGTGGTGAAGCTCTTCATTTATCATGAAAGCGCGGATGAACGGTGTCACCAAGAGCCTGTTTGTGCACCTTAGGCCGAAAGGGAATCCATCAGGAGGAGAGTGATGCCACAAACGGTTCCCCGGGAAGACATCGCTACACACACATACACGCGCGGAATTCCTTCCGTTTGGATGCCATTCAGCATCGAGAATGTTCCGGAAAGATCTAATCATTTTGGAAAATAATCTGGGAATTTAAAAATACATTCATGTGAAAGAGTTTATCAGTATCGAGGAAAATGTGGAAATATCTAATCGTTACTGAAAATAATCTGCCAGTTGCTCTGGGAATTTAAAATTACATTCATGTGAAAGAGTTTATTTTAATGTTTTCTATCCATGTAACACTATCCATGTAACACTGACCAAATACATTTGGTTTTGTGGTTTTTCAATCAATCGCAATTAACAGGATAGCTTCTGAAGATTATTCTTCCCCATCAGTAGGATATTTCCGTATCCAATATTGTATGCGCCCGCAATCGATTATTGCTCAGTCGCCGAAAGTTCCGAGCTCAGAGAGTTCATTCCCCTCTAATTTGCCTTCCAAATTGCCATCGTAAACCACACCTTCTCTCGATTCAATCACACACAAAAAGCATACTTAAGCTTTTTGGTGGTGAGACACATTCATTTTTCGTGAGGACATCGACAAAACAACATCGTTGCCTAACGTGCTGGAGGAGGTGGACGGCGAAGGATCGACACATACACGCGCAGAATTCTTTCCGTTTGGATGCCATTCAGCATCGAGAAAGTTCCGGAAAGATCTAATCATTGCTGGAAAATAATCTGCCAGTTCCTCTGGGAATTTAAAAATACATTCATGTGAAAAAGTTTATTTGAATGTTTTTTATCCATGTAACACTGTGACCAAATATTGACGTGGGACTACGTCTAACCGGAGTATATGGGGGGTAAAATGAAAACCTAAACATAGAACATGCAGGAAAAAATGCAAGATTTCGAATGCTTATAACTCGAACATTTCTTACTGGATCGGAAAGCTGTTTGCATCAATTGATACGGAATATTTCAACGCTTCTATCGCAATTAATAAAATGTTATTTTTTATTAGATAAACAATCGAATAACTATAAAATGTTGAGAGTTATCTAAACGCCCTAACTACCTCGTTTTGATTGGTCCGATTTACGGTTTCCCCAACACAGCCATCATAACATAGCAGCCTTAGGAAAATCGGCATTGCAAACACATGAAAGTATGGGGATATTTGTTCGCACCGAAATGTGTTCCCTAACACAGACTTCAAAACCAAGCAGCGTTAGAGAAGTCAGCATTGTAAATACATGAAAGTCGGGGGTATTTTTGTTCCGACTGAAATGTGTTTCCCTAACACAGACTTCAGAATCAAGGTGTCTGAGGAAATTGGCATTGCATATTTATGCAGGTCAGGGGTATTTTTGTTCCGACTGAAATGTGTTTGCCTAATAAAAACTTCTAAACCGAGGTGTGTGGGGAAATCGGCGTTGCAAATACATGCAAATCGGGGTCATTTTTGTTCTGACTGAAATGTGTTTGCTTAACATAGACATCAAAACCAAGATGCCATCATACCAAACGTAAAAGGACCGTCATTAAATTTACTTGTAACGAAGAACATAATCTATTGCATGAATTGACCTTACATGGCATTATACAATCTTTTACTCACAAAGCAAATATATTGAATTCAATTGAATTCGGAAATTGTTTCATTCAATCAAAATTTTAATCAATACAAACTAATGATTGCTAAGTTAAGGTAGTCCCACGTCAACCTTGCGTTATATCATAGATATAACCTCCCCATTTTTTTCAATCAAGTACTATTAACAGGTGGTTATCGAGTTAGTATTAACCACTGGTGGGCTTCCAGTATCGAGGAAAATGTGGAAATATCTAATCGTTGCTGGAAAATAATCTGCCAGTTCCCCTTGGAATTGAAAATTACATTCAAGCGAAAGAGTTTATTTTAATGTTTTCTATCCATAAAATATCCATATAATACATTTGGGTTTGTGATTTGTCAATCAAGTACAGTTAGCAGGTTAGCTTCTGAAGATTGTTCTTCAGAACAAGGTTTTTCGTATCCTATATTGGATGCATAAAACCTTGTGCCTCCAACGTAACGCTCTCGTTTTCGAAGTCTCCCAAATATTCATTTATTCATTCATTCAGAATGGATTTAGATTCAACTTCAAACAAATGATCTCTAAATCAACGATAGTCCTACGTCACCCTTGCGGTTGTACCATAGATATAACCCACTTCCTGTTTTTAATTTTGTTTTTATGTAATTAAAGAAACTTTTCGGGTTAGATTTTATGTCCGACTCTGTTTTTAAGCTGTAATCTTCAAAAGCGCTTTTAACAGTTGAGTTGAGCTGTTCGCAAATGTTCAGATATTTTTGGAGATTAGCGTCAGATTTGTATTTCTTATAAAATTTAGGTGCCTTCTGTTTTTCATTTTTTAGATTCTTTATGCTTTGATCAAACCAAATCGGATATTTTGTGTTCATATTTCTCCTTTTTCGTCTTCTTGGTATCTCCTGCTCTATAATTTCATTGATCATCGAGTAAAAAGTCGTCACTGCTACTTCAATGTTTTCCACACTTCTAAATAAATCCTGCCAGTTGATATAGTTAAGCTTACACCTAATTGATTGGTAATTTGCTTTAGTGTAATTAGAGACTTCCTCAAATTCATAATCAAATGGTTTTTGAGTGTTATCTATAAATATAGAATATTCGATAGCTGTGTGGAAAGCTTCATTTTTCCAAAGTGGAGTTAATGATTCGGTCACACAAAAATCTTCGGTCATATTTGTCAACAAGAAATCCAAGAAGCATTTCTGTCGATTCTGAACATTGTTTATTTGGTTCAACCCAAGACCGGTTATTTTATCGAAAATAAATTGCAGAGTCTTATTATCACCAACAACTGGAAGCAAGATAAATTCATTTTCAGAATCAGTGATAAAGTCTGCATTTCGTTGATTGAAATCTCCGTATATATGGATTTTTGATTCTGGTGCAAAGGAAGATAAAATATTTTCAGCAACTTCAAAGAATTTCTCATAACAACTAAGTTGAGCACGATCAGGGGGGAAGTAAACAGATGCAAATATATGTATCTCTCCCGCAATAAGTGCTTTGACCCACACTTGCTCAAACTCGTCGAATTCTGTTGTTGGAATATGTTCTGAATTTATTAATGAAGGACGCCGCCTCCCGATTTTTTATGGGATTTGTGAAGATTACGGTCATCTCTGAAGACATTAAAACGATTTCCGAATACTTCCTCGCTTCTAACACTATCATCCCAACTTGTCTCTGTGGCCATAATTATCGAGAAAGAAGAATTCAGAACATTAATTTGGATTTCTTTCATTTTGAGTGGACTTTTCATACGGTTCAAATTTTGACAGTATATCAAAATTTCAACTACATTTAGTTGTTGAGGCGAGGAAGATGGTTCATTATCTACTACTTGGTATGACGAGGCATACAAATTGTTAAAACTTACTACTTCTCCTTGGTGTGAAGCTGACAATTGATTATCTTCTGGGACGTCTGATTTCGATAATGGAAACATCTCCTCCTGAGAAGATGTCATGTCTTGCCTTACGCCAGGAAGTGGCGAGTTCCTCCAATGGGTTCGTCAATTCCGGGGAAAACACGAATGCCTGCATGAATATATGTTGCACGGTGCAGCTGTAGAGTCTCCCGAAGTCATGCAGCAGGACGAATGCGCTTGAACGCAATGTGGTACGTTGGGTGCCATGTAGGGGTTGAGAATTTCCCCTCTTTCAAATTGTATTGGTCGATAGCTAGCCGGTAGCCCAGAGAATTGATACTTCGCTGCCGCTTCCATTGGAAGTTGGATGTTTCTGTGTTGACCGCTAGCCATGTTTCTAAGCATACCTCTGTTATTGATGTTATTCCTGCTATTGATGGTGTTGTTTCTGTGGTTGTTGTTGTTGTTGTTGATACTGTTATTGTTGTTGGTGTTATTGTTACGATTGTTGTTACTGTTGTTATTACGGTTGCTATTGTTGTTATCGTTGTTGTTGTTACGGATGTTGTGATTATTCCTATTATTGTTGTTGTTGTTGTTATTTTTACGATTGTTGAAATTATTCCTATTCCTGCTGCCATTGTTAGGGCTACCATTGTATCTGTTATTATTATTATTGTTGTATCGGCGATTTTGTTTACGCAGTTTTCTGGCTTTATCTGCCTCTTCTTGTTGTTCTATTCTACGGAGTTGCCGAACATCATACTCAGACCAATCTGGCTTCCATCTCCTTGTTGAATCCAAAATTCTCCAGCCTAAGTTCTCTGGAGGGTAAAATGGGGGATTAACTGGAGGAGTAAGTTCCGCACGAAACTCATCAGCTAGACTGGGACAGGACTCCGGTGGAGGTGGTAGCATATGTTCAACATTGTTTCCTGTTGATATAATAACGGCTGACAATGTTCTTAATTCCTCTAATATTTCTATTTCGACTTGACTATCCTGTGGGGTTTGATTAATGTTTGCCGCTATTTCCAGTGACAAATTCCCCAGTTGTTGAATTTCTTCCCGCATTTGGCTGAGATCGCGATTCAATTCCATCGTCGTTGATTTAATATAATCCGCTGTATTCTCTTTCGTGTTACTCATTGCGATGTCAATGAGTGACGTAATATGATTTTTAATCGTCACCGCAAAGAGATTGCTGCTTTTATTTGCGGACAATTCATTTTTCAGATCGACGAGCTGACCCTCAAGTCTGTCGACGGCTTCATGTACTACACTTGCATTTTGTTGTTGCAGTGTCAGCCGATGGATCACTTCCGTATTGTATTGTAGTTGCTCGTTGAATTTTTTTTGCTGCTCGGTAAGTTCACTAAAGTCCAACTCGGCGCGTACGTAATTCTGGCACTTGTTATATGACGTAATATCAACGCTCTTCTTGCGATGTACGCCGATGCAGGCGGCGTGGAATCGTCGCGGGCAGCTAGCACATTTCCACAAATTGACACTGTCGTTGATTCCGGTATCACAGCAAATTTCGCAACTCATGTTGATTTTTTATTTACGTTTATACGTTACACTGGGTTAAAAACTAGGTCAATATAACTGAATCGTTTGCAAAATAACTGAATTTATTCGCAATTTGATAACATATTGAGCAATTTGAAAACACGTCCACTCTGATCGAAGGCTAGAGTTTGAAGAATAACATCGTTAAACTCTTTGGTAATTATTTGGTGGCCCTGAAAAGGACCGTTTTGTTTGGTTGTTGGGTATTGTTCGTTCACTCCACCAGTGTTTACCGAGTGATTATGACAGAAGGATGGTAAACAGCCGTTGGATGGTGTGTATCAGATAAAAGATACCGAAGTGGAACGAGATATGATGAAAATCGCCCTCTGTGATCCCAGACGAGATGCCTCCTGTGTTATGTATGGATGAAATAAAAAAACTTACCCATGTAATATAAGATAATTACCAACACCGAACACAATTCTTATTTTTTCTCATCAGTAAAAGCATGTTACTTTAATATAGAGAAAACATATTTGAAATGGAAAAGGTAATTTTCTTTTATAACTTTTACTTCCTTTTTTTTATTGGACTAACAACACCTAATACTATATGTAGAGCATATGGAAAAATATTTTTTCTAATATTTCTTCACTTTTCCAATTTTTCTCGCCGTATAAACTTTGCTTGGGTGAAAATGAACACAAAAAAAATCGAAATTTGACTCGAAAATTGAAATAAATCGTTTCATACATCAAGTCAATTTTAACACAACTGCTACCATATACAATTTTACAGTTATACTTGTGTTAAATTTTTCACAATACACGATGATTTGAAACTTCAAGAAGCAACCAACTTGAACGTTCCAAATTTAAATTTTATTTGCTAGAATTAATCGTATCACTCACTTTTCTTGCAATATAAAAATGCCCTCAACCTGCATATATTTGCAATGTCGATTTCCCCCGGGCACCTTGGTTTAGATGTCTCTCACCCTTATTCTGTATTTCGATCGATTCGAAATATTTCGAACGACTTGATAAAATTCCATTCTGTATTCCGTTCGAGTACTTTTTGAATTTCGTTCGATCTGTTTCTCTTCGAACATTAAATGGGCAAAATGTTCGAAATAGGGAATGCGAAACTATAATTCGAACGAAATAACGATTTCGAACGAACTGGAAATCCGTCGGAATACAGAATAGGGCTGTCTGTTAGGGAACAAATTTCGGTAGGAACTAAAGCTCCCCCTACTTTCATGTATTTGCAATGCTGATTCCCCCCAGGCAGCTTGGTTTTGATGTCTCTGTTAGGGACCCGCCGCATGTGTCGTCAATTTCGACCAATCAGAAGTGGGTATTTCCGTTAGGTTAGGGGTTGAGATTTTTCAATTGTTCGATTGTTAGTTTCATGAAATATATTATTTTCTTCAACATAAAAAAATGTTATGGAGTGCCGAAATCGAATGACGCAAAAATTTCATCAATCCATCATGAAATGACTGAGCAATAAGCGTTTGAAACTGGACAATTTTCACGATGTGCTCGATTTTCGATTTTCAATTTGTACCCCAATATGTTCCCGAAAGACGTAATCCTACGTCAATAACATATTGAACGAAATGTATGCAGTTATCAAATGATTAGTTGAATGGGTGAATCAGCATCCGTCTCGAATGCAGGCAGCAAAAGCAAAACGGTAAGCGTAATCGTATTTTGTGCACGTATCTGAGGATTTTCAAACGAGTTGTGGTTTATTTATAAAAACTATCATGTCCACTCGTCGCCCATCCTTCTTTAGGTATGTGTGTAAGTGCATGTGTGGCAAAAAAGTTTCTCAACAATATCGGGAATTTAATTCATCTATAATTCCAGTTCATCTCACAGCAGTTTCATTCTAATAAGCAAAGAATACACTAACCCGAAATGATGTTTAGTTGATGACGTTTCCTAAGCCGGAATCTATCAAATTCATTGAATTATGATCCGTTTCTAGCTTGGAACAGTATTAGTGGTCGCCCATACACATTGAGGGAGCTTTTCAAAGTGGCGAAAGTGACCAAACGAAAGAGAACCTTAAGGCTGATTCTTCCGCATAATCATCACTTCATTGCACTTCAGTTCACACCAAGGATGTAAGGATCGCTCAACCGATGATTTGCTAACATAACGATAGGTGTCAATGTCTACCGATGATGGTGATGATGACGGTGATGGGTGATGTCATCAAAATGCTATTTATGGTGAATATTCTAAACAGCTCTCATCTTCGCCGGTTTGGTTTTCTTATCACACTCCGATGACTTATCATCGTTTTCTTAATTACCTCGAATCTTTTTCGGTGAATCAAAAGTGAACGTGACTTTCCCATTCACAGTCTGGCCGGCATAATACGTGTTCCAGGGATTGTCCAATTCGATTTGACAATCTTTCAGACCCATTCTTGTTGCACCCTATAAACTTATTTCCTTTTCCGACAAGCACACACGAGTTGTAAGCAATACTGCTGTAAGCAATACTTTCAATATTGTGCTACTCTTTAGTCACTACGTAGGATCTATTGCATATTTCAACGAGCTAAAGAACTTTTATTTTAACACAAAAATTGAGACGGAAATGTATCAACGAAAGATCCGTGGTTGAGAATTCCCGTGGTAAAATTCAGTGTGAAGTTGTTCTGCTGAGCAATTCCACACACTCCGTCGCGAATGCCGTCATCTACACACTACTGACTGTCTGACTGACTGATTGTTCATGCGGGACGAAATTGTTGGGTGGTGCCTCAATTTAATGTAAGCAGGTTCAACAATCGTAGCTGTGTATTCACAAAAATAGCCGCAGTAGTGACGTCATTCGAGAACGCTGAAAATAATGGAGCGTGAGTTTGATTGGTGTGTTTTTTTATTACGAACACAGCTGAAAGGACTGTACATTGCTAAGACGTACATTGGTGCTTTGCGTGTTTGAGGACAGTATGATAGGTGTGCGCTAATTAGTAATGAGTTAGTGTAAATGTTTTTGTAAAAATGCAAAAATCAAATTCATTCACTGTTTGTTTGAGGGGGTGTTCTAGTGTAGAGGCGTTATTTTCGAGCTCTGAACAAACAAAATAAATAATATTTTATTTTTTGTTATCATCTTTGAGAAAACAAAAATAATTAAACGAAGAAAAATATATTCAAAGTTAGAAAAATTGCAAGCGAAGGTAAAAGGAGGGTGAAAAACGGTGTCCTAACGTACACGATTTCAGTCTCTCTGGTTATCCGAAATAAAATATCTAATAGATTTTAATCAGTCAAGACGCTGTTTTAATCAACCAGTAATGAACAAAGCCAGAAAAGTGTTTCGCCAAAATAGCGGCAGTTTGAAAATAAAAGTTTTCAAACTGTCTCTATGCCGCAAGTTTTTCGAAAACGTCCACGCTTGTCCACGGAGAGGGGGGAAGGGGTGTAGCTAATGTCCACGTGGACACTCTAAATACATAATTTAAAAAAATCACATCTGTATTTAATAATAAACGAAATTTATTCTGCATTTCCGAGAAATTTATCGGTATTTATCAAGAAAAAGCTGTTGAGCTGTCTGATTGTGCTTCCCGGACGAAAATCCATATTTTTCATATCGTTGAACTCCTTTGCTAAAATGTGTATCCCGATAGAAACGCACATCGACTGAGAGCGATCAATTTATTTCCATTGGTTTAAGATGATAATGCCGAAATGACAGGATGAAAACACCGTCAAAACATGCTCGATTGTTGTAATATTAGAAATACACGACAACCCATCTAGAAGGGTTTTTGGTTCAACTTCCACTCTTGATGTAAAAACCGTTTCGCCTTCATATTTTGAAAACTCCCAAGGCGAAAATGGAACACAAACAATAAATACTAGTGTTCTTAGCAACGATGCTCTGAAATATGCATCTATGAGTTGCCCAGAAAGTTCATGCCGTCTTGTAATGATATCGAATCGAGACGCAGATCTAAAATAATCTTCAGTAAACGACATATGAATTAGCAGCTTGATTACAGATACAGTACAGCTCCGATTATATTCGTAATATTCTGGCAAGGTCACCGCGAATAACGAAAATCGCGGATTACGAGTTAATGGACTAAAAATGAGGTGCAAACACGAAATAAAAATATTTCAGCATGAAAACAATGTTCTAGGAATACAGAAATCATTCAATTATTAAAGGTCGTGAACATCAGTGTTCAAATAAAATGAAAGCGACCAAAACAAACGAGCAAGTACCATTCTCTTACTTACAAATCGAATCATCCGTTCGTATGCTCACTTGGTGAAGCCTGGGGTGACATTGCGCATTTCGAAACGAGTGATTTTTGTTCGTTTCGACCACTTTGACTTAGCTTTGTTTACGAACCCAAAAATTTCACATTTCTCTACGAAACAAATTTTGTTCTAAATCTAGTACACTGAAAATATTAACTTGAAAAAGATACAAGTTACGTAAAACGCAAAGTCATTCTTTGTGTCTGAGTGATTGGAGAGAAATTCGGTATTATGAGTTCCTACCAATCTATCGACTGGTTGCGATAGATTCCATAAAGCACAGTTCGCAACAAAAACTCATGATAGGCGCCCTGTTCTATCAGAATAATGGCAAACCTCATGCCTTTTTGACAGCCCGAAAAAGAGTTTGGTTGCGATGGGATTCTTTACCCACCGTATTTCCCAAATATTGCATCTTTAGATCATCATTTTCAAGTTGCGCAAAGGACTACATAACACCACACAGCATTTTAATATCTTGAACAGCATGATGACATCCATATTAATTTGTTTATACCACTATACCACTCAGCTTTTCTTCAATGATTTCGACTAACTGAATTCAGCTAACGATTGTTTTATTTTCTCCAAAACCTAAACAGCTCAGCTAGTTTTCGTCAGTTTACGCTACAAAATGTCCGAGAAAAGAATCACAAGTGATGCTTTGATACAACGTAATAACAACGTAAATGGAATTTGGATGAAACTAAGGAGTTGTACAATAAGTTTCACGAACAATGTTTGGAAACAAATCAAAAAATTGTGTACAAACCGCTACTATTAATATAATATTTTAATCAATGTTAAAACATAGCATAGAAAAAGAAACAAATTTCAAAGGGAATTTACCCACAGTTCAATTACTTTCCCGATTTGTATTCAAAAAAATTAACAAATGTCCTCGTGGACAACGGGGAGAGGGGTATAGAAAATGTTCACGCTTGTCCACGGAGGGGGAGGGGGGTGTCTAAAATCGTGCTTTTTCAATCTACGTGGTACGTGGACAGCCCCCAACTCGGGTAACCAGTTCGCTGTCCATTGCTTCTGCAATACTTCCGACCAGTCTTCCGAAAAACACTTACACATGTGTACGCGATGTTCAAATTACATGTTTTTGTTCTACACGAACATGCTTGTCGCCAGTGTTCAATGTTTATCCCAAACACGCCCAATGATACACAAACATAAACATGTAGAGATGATCATAAACAAACACGATGTTTATAATTCAAGCACATCATGTACAAAACATACCATCCGTTATCGCAGTATTCATTGCTCGTCGTTTCCATTCATGCATGGAGAAAAATTATTCCTCCTGAAACGTTTCTTTGTAAAATACTTCTTCACAGAAGCTAACTGGAAATTTAGCTCGTATTGCAAAAACTGCATGAACACTGAAGGTGTGATTTCATGCACATTTTGCAGGTCTGATTAAAAAAAACCTAGTTTTTCCCCGTGAAAAGTAAACATTCTATGGATAGAAAGAAGCTTTGTGCTTTTTATGAGCATTTTTTTGGGGAACCGACTGCACAGCGGGGGCGTCATATAAGTGCTGGCCAAAAAGATAAATAAATACTCAAAAATTACTTCTAGATGAATGTTTTCGGGAAGTTTTAGACCTATTTTTGGCAATTTGATGTAGGTAGTCAAGCATCTCCGCCTCGCTCTATTCAATTTTAGTACTTGTTAAAATAGCTAATAATAGCGGATGTTACATTAATTCAATTTATGAATTGATGCGTGCGCTAAACAATGATGTCGAATGTAAAGAACTCTGATTTCTGAAATTATTGCACCTCTCGAGTGTACGTACTTCTAGAATCACGATCAGGTGCACAGTTTCGATTTTGACATGCACATCCAACCCATATTGTTGAATTAATCGACGTTATCGCAGCAAATGGCTATCAACATTTTGTAATGCAATGGGTTCATCTTCTACTTTTTTAATGACATTGCTGCGAAATTAGGGTTGAACTGCAAATTAATTTATGCTGATGATTTGAAAATAGTCTGCATGATCCGTTCAGCTGAAGACTGCCAACGCTTGCAACATTTGATGAATGTGTTTGTTGACTGGTGCCATCTAAACAAACTGATTATCAGCGTACCGAAGTGCTCCGTCATGACGTTCCATCGTTCCAAAAGTCCGTTACAGTTTGATTACTGCATCGACGGTGCTTTGCTTGAAAGAGTTGAAAAAGTTACTGACCTCGTAGTAGTGCTGGATCAGAAATTGAACTTCAACGCTCATTACACCTCAATCATTGCTAAGGCAAACCGACAGCTCGGATTTATTTCGAAGATTGCGAAGGATTTCACTGACCCATACTGCTTGAAGTCCTCATATTGCGCTTTAGTATCAAAGCTGTTCAATGGGGAAGTTGATTCTCCTCGGCTACTTTCATTACTGGACCTTCGTGCTGCTCAACGACCTCTCCGACAGCGATCTTTGCTACAGAACAGGGAGGCGATCTGGCGTAATGGTAACATCCATACTTCTCACGCTAAAGATCACGAGTTCAATTCTCACTCCCGACATTCTTGTGTTAAAAGTGACTACAATACAGAAATAAAAAAAAGAAACCGTTCTTGGACGATTTCAATGTTTGTTTGAGTTTGAGCAATGGCCTGTGGTAAAAAGAAAAAAATAAACAATAGTCTCACAATAATCATAATAGAATACTAAAATATTACATTGAACTAAAAAAAATAGGATGCATTTTGGAACCCAAACCGAAATTTTAGTGTTCAAATCATTACGTGTTCAATCTTTATTAGTCATCGGACGAATTTATTGAGTGATATTATATTTATATGCAATCCCGGCCTGAGTACATCCACAAGTTTAGGTAGCTGCTACCATTATTGACATCTGAATCATTTTTCACTGGTTAATGCTCCTGAACCACCCTCAGGCTGTGATCCTTCAAATCGATAAACCATATATCGTGGCGTGTAGTTTCTCCATCCAATTTCATTAGTTTCTCCCTCGTCTTGGATGTCGGTTTGACTAGCACTGATAACTTCTTCGTAACTTGGTGGTGCTGTTAGGAGGGAAATTCAATCAAAAATAGTTCAATGCTTCACGAACATCAAGTACTCACGCAGTTCTGCAGGAATTCTGGGCTCAATTGGAACGGTTCCTTCTGGAGCGGCTGAGGTTGGTTGATGAAGCACTGGTGTCGTAAACATCGCATTCCCAAATGCTGGTATTGCTCTCACCGACAGAGGAATCGTTCCCAATGTTACAGGTATCTGAATTCTTGGATTGATGCCCAGGCCGGAAATTTTGCCTTCGACCTCGACACAATAGTTGATTGTCAACACCTGACAACTTCGGCTGGTAGGTGGCATTGGTGGTATCAACAAATGCTGTTCGTAGGTCTGTTTGTTCTGTCCGTTCACTCCGGCACAACGAGCCTCCGCTATGACGGATGAAACTGCTTTCACTTGACAGCGTGGTGTTTGACTGATGAAGGAAACTATTTGCACCAGTTTAGTGGAGAGTTCATCCATGTTCTTTCTGCTCTGATTGTTGACGTCTATTTTCACCGCTATCGTTTGCCCTGGTACATAACCGGAAATGGGAATTTCGGCTGTTATGTGCATAGGATCGGATCGACAGGGACCACAACAAAATGTCTTAGCTTTCTCCATCTTCGAGGGAAAACGGATTTCGAACAATTCTTCATTCAAGTTTACGTGACGAAGAACCGTGAAAGCGACTTTGTAAGACTTTTCAAACTTCCATGAGCGCTCAAGTACAACTTTCACAGTATATCGTACGTGTCCATGGTCAGCTTCTAGTGAGGTTATTAAGTTCGGTGGTAGCACGCAGGAGAATCGGTACGTGTGTATGCCAGGCAGCAGCTCGAGTGTGTTTCCTTCCTTCGATCCCGCCAGATATGTGGTAGAGTGCAAGTAATCCTGCCGACCATGGTAGTAAATGGTTCGCCGTGTCTTGCCAGTGCCCGTGGTTTCCGACCATTTGACTTCCGCTACGCCGCTGATCTTCAGGGCGACTCCTGAGGGATAATATTTCCACAATTAGGTGGCTTCGACAATGACGATAGGCGACTTTTTCCTACCTTTAACCTTGGTAACCTCCGCCAGACGTAGCTCAACTGTTCCTGCAAGTGTTTGCCCCGGAAAATACACACCGTATGGATTCTCGTCAAATTTAATTTCACATCCAATAGACATTTTGAGTGCACTAGCAGGAAGAGATCGAGGATGATAAACACAGGTTGAGAATGACCGCCCCGAATAGTTGCCGATGATTGACTAATGTGCAATTATCGGAGAACACTGAGTAATCTCTATTTTGCCATTGAGTCGACACATTAGATAAGATAAATGGGAAAATGTGAATTGCAAGGGCATGTGTGTACGATTGATATTAACATAATTGTAAATATTTTGCAGTGTAACCATGGTTTATTCTGAGTGTTAGATCGGATGCAGACCATATACTCGGAATAGTTGAACAGATCGAATCAGAGTGTTTGGTCTGTTGGCCGGCTTCAGACATACGATAAAAGGGTAAAAAAATCTAATTGAATCATTTCACTGGCGTTTGTCACTTGTTTCGCCAAAGTTATAGACTGGATAGCGCGGAATGAATGATAACGAGTCTTCTTGTGTTGGTTGCTCATCTTGCTCTTGTGGATCCACTTCGGCAACATTCATTGCCTCCTCATACGTAGGAGGTGCTGTGGAAGATAAAAAAAGGGTATCAATATATGAATACTCTCATAATTGAACGCACATCGTTGAAAGGAGATTTCATTATGGCATTTGACGAATTTCATGCCAACTCGTCTTAGGAGTTGGCAGCACCATCTCAGATACACCCAAAATTGATTTTTAGTTTAAGTTTTGTCATCCCGATTTATGACATTAAATGAGACATAACATAACAGAAAATGTCATGACTCACAAATACTGGTAAGCATTTGTATAATATACATGGTACAGCAATATAAGATTAATACGAGCGAGCGAAACAAAAGACAAATAAGCTTTCCGCATACTTTGCCACATACACGGTCCCAGACAGAGATAGATATTGTTCTCCTTCATGTACTTCATTTTATAATCAGGTGCAATATTATCACGTATTTGCTGAACAACTGCTGAAGCATCATTAGCCATGTGGATATCGTGGTCGTGTAAAATAGCTTTGCATTCCAGCCGGCCTTGGTTCGATCCCCATTGACGTCGTATAGACTTTTTTTTCGGCACAATCCCAAATGAATTTAAAAGAGAAAACAGATAGAGATGTCTGCACGCATACATACAAATAATTTTTAAGCTTTTAAAACAGCTCATTATTTGCGCATCTGAAATGTTTTCTGCCAACGCCTGTTTGGGTGTAGTAGTGAAACGTTGTGGGTGTAAAGACATGACTCAATTAAGCAACTTTGCATACTTGAAATATTCGAAAAAGTGTTAGACTGCTTTTTGAAAAAATCATCTGACATCAAAATTTTTTTCTTTAAAACCCTGATTTCCGGTGATTTTTCGGTTTTCAAAAAACTCAAATTTTAACGTTTTGACACCAGTAAATGAAGTCCGAATGAGCTAATATTTTGCATAGGGTATATTATCGTGCAAATCAACATGTCGTAGCAAGTTCCGAATGAAAAATCAAGATGACTATTTTTATTGGCACCCAAAACTATGCTTTTCGTTTCGTACTTCGAAACCTAGAATGCCGATTTCGATGTTTCATGCAATTTTAAGACATTTGGCATCAACTTTTTTTTCGAAAACCCCTTTTTTCTTTAAAATCGAAAAATCACCCAAGGGGGGAGGGGGCAAAAATTCGTTCATAATGTTCATAAAAAATATTTCCTCTTCCACTCGCTATCATTGAATCTCAAGGCACAACGTTCCCTCCTCCATTTTTCACCATTGGTTTCATGTTTGGAGATTTGAACATCAGAAAACAATTGATCATAATCATTCGAATTCACTTTCCTTTTCACATGAATGACCAATGACATAATCATATATTTGATACAGGGTCTTTCAGATTGAACGCTCACGCAACAAATTTTAATAACTTCTACCAAAGTGAGCCGATTTTTATTTTTAAAAAACGAAAATAAAGCTTATTTCAGGACATTTTCGATGTGACCACGCCTTTTTTCGATAACGCGTTCTAAACTGTGAACAAAATTCTCCATCAATGCCCTAGATTAATGAAGGAGAGGTGTGATAACTGCTAACTGCTACTTGCCTAATTATTTTCTAGCTTTTAGTAAATTATTATGTTTAATCACTATTAAACCGTTTAACCGTTTAAGTTTTCTTTACTTATTTTATTGAATTTATGTTCTTATCGATGCAAAAAAATGTTTCATTGTGAAGTTAAAATAACAGCTGTTACAAAACAAAACAAAATATTTCCCAGACGTTCGTTGCTTGTAATAATCAACTCATGATAAATTTCATGTTCAACACAATCCATTTGCAATCCTTATGCGATGTGCACTATCTGACGATCTATAAATCAAACATACTTTCGCTGATCCTTGATGACGATAGTCTCGATATGAGCGAGAACACCCAGAAGACGGTGGAAATGCTTGGCCAAAAGCAGGTTCCAAAAAGAGATAGCAGATCTCTACGCTCGGCGGAAACTTTTCCCCAGTCTCACTGCGTACAGAGAACCTGGGAACACCGAACAATATCGTCAAATGTGTCCCTCCGCCAACAGCCTACAGTCTACAGGTGATTCAGGAGCACACCCGACTCCCGATAGCACCCTATCGAGAAGCTGTCTCAATCAGTATGTCCACGCTTGTCCACGGTAAGCGAGGGTAGGGGTTATGAATAAAGTCCACGTGGACACACTTAATAACTATATTATAAATGAAGTTTGATATTTGTTCTGCATTTTCAAGATTTTTTAAAACTTTCCACCCTTAGTACTTCGTAGTTTTTAATGTAAAGGATTGAGCTGCATGAGAATGTTGCCCAGTTGAACATCCATCTTTTTTCTCATATTGTTGAATTTCTTCACTGTAATGTATACTTTGAGAGTAACTCACATAAAAATCACTGATGTCTAGGAGATCAAATGGTTTAAATACTCTAAAGGACGCATTACGCATTTCTCTTCATTTCCAATATGCACTTTCCTTGTGATATCCGCAATCAAACGTTGCACAGCTGTAGTATCAATATCTTTTGATAGTTTGTTCCAAAGTTTAACAGTTGTGCACACAATCTTCCGGCTGTAGTGGGAACTCGCCAAATCAACCCAAAACAGGGCCATACTCCTACGAAAGGTAGCCCGTGTTTCCTGAGGAGTTATTTGTACAACACATCAGTCATAGTAACCCATGAGTCAACAGACAAAAATTGATAGTTCTATCAGTCGAACATTAACCATGATGGCAAAAACAGTTAAGCTACTCCGTTCAGAAGTGTGCGCGTTCAAAGAACGGTACCCCGTCGCGTCGAAAACTGACATCGTGCGGCACTTTGTGGACGCCAGACAGGCTCGTTTCGTCAACTACAATATCTTGGCACTATTGAACAAGCATCGAAAAAAGGACGGCCGACGACCCTGAGTGACAAGAAGCTCCAAAGGATGCTGAAGAGGAAGATCGAGGGATAAGTGGCTACATCGCTGCGTCCGCTTGGCCGGGTGGTCGGTGCAACCGGCCAAACAGTGAAAAAGTACCTGGCGAACATGGACATACATGTCAGGAAGCGGAAGTCCCGTCCACTGGTCTCGGAGCTGCAGGTAATGACGCAGCGGCAGCGGCTGAATAAGGTGGTCAAGTCAATGAATTACAATTAATTTTATATTATAATGAAGAGAACCAGTGATAATGTCGGAAAATATATAGACAAATGTCTAAATAAGAGTCAGGAATAAGCATTTTAAGAACTTTGACTTGAACTTTGAGAAAATTAGACTTTCGAGTTTGAGACCCAAATTATGGCCCGAACTTGAAAGTTGCCACCAGACGTCGGCACTGTACTTCTGTCATCGATGATAGAGGAATCATTTCACATGTAAGTACACAAAATTAAGAGTGCTCAGATTTTTTACATGCACATTCAAAAGAAATACATTTTGATCGTTCCACCCATTAACAGGACATTGACATTTTAAATACACTTATCTTTAATGGTGTTAACGCAAAATGAAACACAACAACAGAGATTTCAAAGAAATACTTACGAAGCTCTTCGGTTGAAGAAGCAGTAGGGGTCGCGGTTTGTGATGTTGATGGGGCTCCTGCTTTGTTTGGTGGATGATCGGAAGACGTTCCGGCCACTTTGAAGCCGTAGGCCGGTGGCTGCGGAGGAGAAGGTGGCTGGTCCGAATCGTCTCCCGCTGCACTGGCAGAAGGAAAATCTAACAGTGGAATAGTTCCAACGGTAATCGGTACATTGAACTCCGGTATTTCTCCGGTTGAAATATGAATATACACTGCCAATTCGTAGGCTATAGTTATCAAATTACTGCTACTTGTGGGTGGGGTCGATGGGATCAGCAAATTTCGTTGGAAACTGGCTTGTTCTTGTTTTTGCTCATCTCGATTTTCAATTTTGACGACACACTGAGAATTCGTACGCTGCTTTTCGTATGGATCCGTCGCGAAATAAACCTCGTTCTTGAACAGTTTTATTCGAATTCCACTGATATAAGCGCTGCTGTTATTATTCCAGCGAACTGCGACAGGTATGTACTGTCCGGGGACGTATCCCGTGAACGGAATTTCTACCGCAATGTTCAATGGGTCCGATTTGAAAATCCACCAACCAAAACTTTTGCTCAGTTCTAATTTTTTTGGTTTTCGTAAAGATGGATCGTTGTTCAGGTTGACATGTCGAAGGACAGTGAGTGCTTCACGAAAGGTAGAGTTCTGATTAGACGGTCTCTCAACCACGGTGGTGATTGTGTACCTAATGCTGCCATACGAGCCTTCGAAAGATGTTGGAAGGGTGTCTGGTAGCGGGCAGCTGAACCTGTAAACGTGTCTTCCTTCTGCAATCTCGGTTGGATCACCATTCCCCGCGGTGATGAATTGTGTAAGAATGTTGAAATGATCCTGTCGGTTGCTAAACTGTCTTGGGCGATGACGATGACCATGTGGTCGTCTTTCGTTCCAACGAACTACCGTTGAGCCCTCGATTTTGGCGTAAATAGCTGCCGGATTTGAATAGTAGTTAAAATACAAATTATATTAACGGATTTCGAGACGTGTCGAATAGAAGGTAAGTTCGAAATTATTGCTACTATAACTGTTTTCTCACTGATGAAGCTCAGAAGGTCAGAAATGCGAAGGATCTACATTATGTACATTAAAAGTACAAATGCTTCCAAATCGAGTGAAAACCGAACTACGCAAAGGAAATGTTCATCAAATTCAGTTTCTGTTTCACGGATGATGAAATTCACGTCAGAGCTGACTTCAAACAGCACCCGGGACAGAAATGTTTCATTAGAAATGCGTCATTTGGTGGCCATCTGAACTTGTGGAATGCGAATTTTTCGTTCTGCATGCAACGTTTGAATGCCTCCAAGAACGTATTTTGCCATTTCGTGGGTCAGATTCAGCTTCATGCAATTACTCGACAAGCGTGATAGTATGAGGATGATTCGATAAATTATCATCAAAATGAAATCTCCGAACTGCCCTGACCTACGAAAGCGACAAGAGAAGGCAAAAATATAGATGACGTGCTCAAAAGTGGAGTGAAAAATGAAAGTAGATACCAAATACGACTGTATGGATTTTCAAGGAATATTTGGAGCTCACTTGTGTAAATTTTTACCGAAAACTCTTCACCATTCAGAGTAATATATAAACTGTGCAACAATATTGAAAAAACTTTCCTAAAAATTTGATTTTATCAATGCAAAATTCTGGCAATAATTTCGTGCTTACCATTCATATGCAGTTTTATTGCGTGTTTCGAAACAAAGGTCGAATTTCCTGTTCCGCATACTTTAAATTTGATTCTTTCTCACCGTTTACTGACTCTATCCCTGTTGATTGCAGTATCACACTTCCCGATAATGGTTGGCCAACATAGAAGACACCCTGGGGGTTGCTATCATATTTGATTTCACAGCTTATCGTCATGTTTCTATTAACGAAAACAATCCAAACAATGCTATTATTATTTCCGACTCTTATGTAATGAGGAGAGAGCGCAGCGGGGAAACTGGTTTAAAGCACAGCTACTACGCGACAGAGATCACTGAATGGAACTCCTACTTGTTCGATCGTGTGTTTATGACTAAGGCTGCGATCAGCAGCGATAGTGAAGTTTCGCCATCGTCCAAAACCTCCCGAGCCGCTCGGCTGCAGGTTGGTGTTTTTCTCATTCGACCTTCCTCTTATTTCATGCTTCGTATTCATACGTGTTCATCGCTCAGGTGAGCCACGATGGGCTTCGAAGTGATCAACGTGAACAGAACAAAACAAAAACTAGAAACTTTTTTTTCGTTTTTTTTGTGTTTTTTTGCATACTTTGCAATGGAATTTATTTCCGGTGGTTTTCTCATTCAATATAAGATTGCGACTGAAAATATTCGCTTTTGAATTCTATTAAAGGGTGTGTCACATCAAATTGCATCACGGATAAAACTCTGTAAAAATTCGCCCAGTAGACCGATCTTTTTGAAAATTTTAGACAGTAAAATAAAAATTATTAAACAACTTTTGGCATTTTCTTTTTATTCATACTTTTCATTCATAGCCCAAGCCCGTATGCTCGCACCTTCCTCTTTACCCCGTCCATAAGGTTCTGTACAACGTCAGGTTGTAGTTTTTTTTGAACAGAAATCCATTTTCTCTTGAAGTCCGCCTCCGATTTGTCAACTTTTGGGTTCTTCCGGAGGGCCTGCTTCATAATCGCCCAATATTTCTCTGTTGGGCGAAGCTCCGGCGCGTTGGGCGGGTTCATTTCCTTTGGCACGAAGGTGACCCCGTTGGCTTCGTACCACTCCAACACGTCCTTTGAATAGTGGCACGAAGCGAGATCCGGCCAGAAGATGGTCGGGCCCTCGTGCTGCTTCAATAATGGTAGTAAGCGCTTTTGTAGGCACTCCTTAAGGTAAACCTGCCCGTTTACCGTGCCGGTCATCACGAAGGGGGCGCTCCGCTTTCCGCAAGAGCAGATCGCTTGCCACACCATGTACTTTTTGGCAAACTTAGATAGTTTCTGCTTGCGAATCTCCTCCGGAACGCTGAATTTGTCCTCTGCGGAGAAGAACAACAGGCCCGGCAGCTGACGAAAGTCCGCTTTGACGTAGGTTTCGTCGTCCATTACCAGGCAATGCGGCTTCGTCAGCATTTCGGTGTACAGCTTCCGGGCTCCCGTCTTCCCCACCATGTTTTGCCTTTCGTCGCGGTTAGGAGCCTTCTGAACCTTGTATGTACGCAGGCCCTCCCGCTGCTTGGTCCGCTGGACGAATGAACTTGACAAATTCAGCTTATTGGCGACATCCCGGACCGAACTTCTCGGATCACGTCTAAACTGCTTAACTACGCGCTTGTGATCTTTTTCACTGACGGAGCATCCATTTTTTCCGTTCTTCACCTTCCGGTCGATGGTTAGGTTCTCGAAGTATCGTTTTAGTACTCTGCTGACCGTGGATTGGACGATTCCCAGCATCCTACCGATGTCCCGATGTGACAACTCCGGATTCTTGAAATGAGTGCGCAGGATTAATTCACGACGCTCTTTTTCGTTCGACGACACTTTTCCAAATTTACGAAAAATTGACAGTGAAGCATGGCCAACGTGATCTATACACTCTTATCTGATTATAGGCGAAAGCTGAAGATATAATTCCTAAAAATTAAATTTCTACAGCGTTTTTTCCGTGATGCAAATTGATGTGACACACCCTTTATTTCATGATCAGAACTCACCATAAACATTGCTCGATCGCGCTAAGTCGGCGCTGTTTTGCAGAAGGTAAACATGGATCATATGGAAATAGTTGAAGTCTAAAGCTCGAATCAAACGAATGAAGAATGGAACGAATGAACCATAACGCGAAACCTCAAATGAACAGGTGATTTGTTACAATCATTCATTGCATTCTTGAAAGTATCTGTCAACGAGGAAACTGGTACCGTAAACGGGGGGCAAATTGATCACTATTTTCAGAAAAATGTGAATATTTCCGGTTGTATTAGTTAGATTAATACCCAATTATTTTTAAAATCAGTACTGGTGCTAAGGTCACAAAATGTTATGGAAAGCTTTGTTCAAAAAAATCCTTAAGCGTTAATTTGGAAAATTTCAAAACGTTGCTTATAGAAAATCAATTATTTCTTCACATACGGTCATTTAAATGATAATTCAAGGGTTTGAGGATACAAAAACCTGATTGAGTCCACTCAAAGGTGTGGTCATGTCTTTCCATAACTCGATTTAAACATTGATCTGCAGATCATCCGGAGACCATTCGGGTCATTCTAATGTGGCCAAAAACCATTGAAATGCTCACCAATGAGCTAGTTTTGACAAACCAAGACGTTCGATATGTCTCATGATGCGATTCGGTTCTGGTCATTCGTGGTGCTTTTTTGTAAAATAGTTTTTTCTTACTTGATTGAATAGAAATTACAAGTATTTGATTACTTATTCAACTCATCAAGCATCGGCTAGAAGTGAATTAATATGTTTAGCGTCTATAAATATAGCTTGATGTGTTGAAAATATGTCATAATAGAAAATGGAAACGGAAATGCTATTCAGAAAAATATTAATTTTCATGCAATTTAATAAGTGTTTCGTTGAGAACCATTGACAAAAAGAAGCTTCAGATGGTTATTGAACATGTCAGATTTGAAAAACGTTTAAAATTAAATAGCATAATACCTCTGAAAATTTATGTTTGTTTTCAGTAATACGTTTGATCAATTTCACCCCGGTGATCAATTTGCCTCCGGATGACGGTACTTAACTACCATGCAAAATAGTTTTTTTTTTGAATAACTCAATGGTGTGCTTTCTTTGGTGGTAGCTGACGTTTAGAGAGGCAATGCCTATCTTAGCCATTCAGGACAGCTTGATTCCAACAAAAAACCGCGATCGGTACGTTAATCACCAGAATAAAAATGGGAAATGAGGTAGGGAAATGTCTATGTGATGAAACGGATAGTAGTTTGACCGGATACCGGAAGCTGCGAGAGCGGATAGCCGGGCATTCGGCTGTTTATTTGCGAATGCGAATCTGGGAGACACTGCATGTGCGAGAGAATAAAGGATTACATTTTAGGGAGAAATAAACACATTTTTCACATAAAAGTAATGAACTACAGAATCAACTTTTAAATGTAAGGAACCAACTTCAAATTTTGTGTTTTTAATTAATTTTCCAAAAATGCATGATAAACTGGAAGCTCTCCAAGCTGGTCAACACCCTTGACACCACACTATTATCCTTCTTGTTATCTTCCACTAATTTAAATGTGTTTACAACATAATTTTATGCAAATTTTCCTCAAATGAAAGCATCGTGCGCACTTTTTGAATTTTTAGTTCAGTCATTTTAAGGCAAAAACCGGTCTCAAGGAAAAGTTCAATAATTCTTTCGTAGTTAAGATTTGATCATCAGCGTGGAAGATTTTTTATGATCCCCTATCTTTTAAAATTTTTCGGATCAGCTACCTAATAACCTATATATAATAATATAATTTTAAAAAGATATAATAGTTTTCGATATTTAATTTAATTTATGAGAAAGTTTTCTCAATAGTTTGAACATTTATAAAAAAAAAATAGAAGGTTAATAAATTTCTCAAAAAAATGTTTCAATCGGACAACAGTCTTCAGGGCCATTTTTGGAAAAAATGAACAAAATTTCAATAAAATGGGGAGGATCGGGGCAGCGGAGGATTAATTTGGCGTTGAATTGCTCTCTGGTAAACTGTGACGTTTTGATAAGGATTTAAGTGGAGGAAAACTAAAGAGCAATACAAAAAACTTATCGTGCAAGATTAGTAAAAAATTATTGAGTTGTGAGTTTTCTGATGTTTTCTCCCCACGGGTATTTTGGAAGTATTATTTAGACACTCAATGCAGGATGGTCAATAAGCAGTTGAAAATTAAAAAATATATATATAGATATTGAAAATATTTTTAATAAGGTATTAGTACCCTTTGAAAATATTGCGGAAAAGGTTTCTAATGCGCTGATGACTAAATGTGAATTGATCGTGTGAATGAATTTCCTGTGGCGAAATGTCGAAAATGTTTTGAGTAATCTTTGAAACGCTGTAACTCTTTTATAAAATAATGCATTCGTCAAAGCATCAACTGGACCATGTATTAAATATTTCCCAGATTGCGATGAGTAGATTTGACCATCGATTTGTTGTGCGTTCATTATTTCATGAAATATTCTTAATTCGAAATCAAAGGATAATTTTTCATTCGATAGAGAATACCTCTGTAGTAAATAGTTCTACTGAAACTCTCTATGAATCAAATGGACGCGGAATAATCATGTTGATTGGATTGCTTTCAAGCATATATTCTCAAAATCTAGAGAAACTTTGAAAACAAACTATAAACGCTTTATCTTTTCTTGCAAAGTATTTTATCTACAACACATATACACATCACACACTAGAAATTTGTAGCTTGAAAATGCTGTATTTTTTATCTTAATGTCATCGTTTATATCGAAGATATAGGCGTTCCGAAATCTCTGGAAAATTTCGACCTTCTACTCCTCATCCTTTGTCAAGTGAGGATCTATAGATATCAGTAAATGCTTCCTACATTATTTTTTCTTTTTTTGAAATTCTTTTTAAATGATAGAAAAAGAGTCTATGTATATAAAATCGTTCTGTTCGTTTTTGTGCGCTTCAAAAACTCGAGCTCTGATGGAGCTCATATTACAACACAACATACGAGCCACTTCAAAAATTGTTGTTGCTACTGCCAACGCCTCAAGAAGCTTCACGATTTCCAGATGAAATGAGCACACTTCTGAAATAAATCTGTGAAAGTAAATTAACTTTCTAGTATTGAAGATGTATTCTATGTGACAGCAACACAATTCTTTGCATGTGTTCTTGCATGTGTAATCGTGAGCTTAAATTGTGTCTGATAGTGATTTTAAATCTATTTAATTTTATTCGATTGGCTTTGCTCAAGATCAATCCTTGGAATTTTGTAATTTATATTCGGATGCGGATTGTTCAACTGGATATTGCGCGTTTCCGTGTTGACAAACCAGATAGCCTTTATATCTTCGAAGATAATAGAAAAACAAAGTATTACAAGTATTTAAATTAGAGGCGAATGAACTGCAAAGTTTAAGGCCTTTTAAAAACAAAGAACAAAGAACATACAAGTATTTCAAAGTTAAACTCATATGGAATATTTGCTTTGTTTTACTACTCATTTTTCTGTCATAAAACACCAATGAGCCACGGCAAACGTGGCAGGGTTCAGCAAGTAAAATTTGAAACAAAATAAACTTAAATGGAATTAAAATTTAATTCATGCGCAATTAAGTTATTTCCTAAATTATTCTAATAAAATCAAGAGAAATATCCAGGGGGGAGGGGTATGAAAATGTCCATGCTTGTCCACGGAGGGGGAGGGGGGAGTTTAAAATCGTGCTTTTTCTGTTCACGTGGTATGTGGACAGCTCCTAAAGTGACCAGATGGTCAAAGGTCTAACGCGGGACACAAAAAACAAAACGTTATGTGAAAATAAACCATAGTTTAGCGAGTCTCATTTATTCGTGAAACACTTAACATGTGTCCTTGCAATTAAATCTAATCTGTATTATTACTTTCTAAGTAACGTTATTCAGTTGTGATTTTTCAGTGGTTTAGATTTTGTTTACGCCTGAAAATCATTCGCTCAGAGCATTAAAGCCTGGCAAGCACGATTCAAATTCAACAATTTTCTTCAAATTACCGAATGGAATGCTCGAAAATTTCAATTCATTTTTCATCCAATTTAGTGTTAACGTATGCAGTTAAAAAATGGACTATTTTCGGATGGCGATAAAAAAAAATTACAAAAAATAATTTAATGGAGCAAATTTTCCTTAAATATTACGTTTCTTAAGCCTTAAAAAAATTAAAATTGTTCATGGCTGTTGATAAGCCGCAGCAGCACTGTCAACCAACTTCATGATTTTTTCATACTATCACCTTCACCCCACAGCAAAGGAGTTGGATATCCTGAGACACTTTGTGTCCGCCAGACAAAGCCGATCTGGTATTTCCAACATCCTCTCCCTGTCGTTCTTCAAGCCGAGAGATCGAAATAACCGGCCAAACGGTTAAGGGGAATCTGGCCAAAATGGACATTTTTATGCGGAAGCGTCAGACGAGACCGGCAGTATCTGAGCAGCAGGCAATCACCCGGAAGGAGTAGCTTCAGGTGCTGGTGAAAAACTTCTTTTCGTGCTCATAATGGAAGATGAGACGTGCTTGATGCTAGAATTCAACGAATGGCCGGGGACCGGGTACCCAGGTAAGCGATGACGTCGAATATATCATCCACATCAAGTTCTCGAAGAAGGTCTTTCTCTGACAGGCGAGAAGGGAATGTCCAAGCCGCTCTTCTTTCGAGTCATATAGTGAACGGGGAACGAGTACGAAGTGCTTGCCGAAACTTGCGAAGGTGATGTGGTCTTTATGCCGAAACGGGGATCAGCCCATTATGCCAAAAGATCACTGGAGAATGGATAATGGATCGGCTGGAGATAAACATTGTCGCGTAGACGGCCAACCTTCCCAACATACCCCAGTTGCGGTCTATAGAAGACTTTTAAGCGAATGGCTAAAATGGAGAGATAGCTGACTACCAAAGCCACGGAAAGGTAAAAGAACATGTCGACATCCCTCTTTTCATCAGCCATGATTAAGGTTCCGGCCAACATTTGCTTCATTTGCGATACTTCATCTAACAACCCTCTTCCTGCCCAGCATACACTAGTTCTTCCGGCTTAATTACCACGTTAAGCCCTGACCGAGCTAGAGGACCAAAGATGAACTTTTCGTTTGACTCACGTTGGTCCCTGCGGATCAATATGGGACTTTTATAAAAATCATTATAAATCTTTATAAAAATCGAATCCTGATAAAAATCAATTTTCCGATTTTGTTGCTGTCGTGTCACTCTCTAAACAAGAAATCCACTGTCGGTGCGATGAAACGATGAAACGATGACGCCCTTGAACAGTCTGACAAATAAAAGTTTTATTTTGAGGTTCATTCATTTAAGAAAATCAACATGATCAAATTGTAATATTGAAATAAATTGATATCGCGGGACATTTTCGTTCCTTTTGCCAAATGCGGAACGTTTCGCGGGACATTTTGTTGAAATGCGGGACTGTCCCGCGTAACGCGGTATCAGTAAACTGACGTCTGGTCAGTTTACTTATACATTATTTTATTGAATCTAGATTGCATACTATCATTTATTGAAATTTCCGATCTGCCGCCACAATGTTTTCTCATTTTTTTTTTATCTTAAAATAGCGTCCGTCGTATCAATTTCGAAGCTAATTTTTGTTCTGATTATATTCAATGGAATGAGGAATGAGGCATAGTGAGAACGTTACAAAGCATCAAAGCGAAAATGCGAGCGAACCGTCAATTCTTTTTTGGTATCCAATTTTTGTCCACCAGCTCATGCTCGTTTTCTGAAACTGTGATTTTCTTACGAAGTAATTTTACCTTCAGGGTACGAATTCTATTCTCCAGATCTTGTATATTCCCATCGTATCCTGGAAACGCCTCTAACATAACGTGAGTGATTGTCAAATTGAAAAAGTTTCATGGATTCAACATTACGGCAGAGTTGAACATCGGATCATCAAAATCGAATCTTTTTCTCATTTGCTTGATTACCTCCATGAAAAAACAACGACAAATATCGTTTAAAATGATCTGTCATTCGTCATTCTTCTGCTGCCACTCCAAACTAAAAATTCTTGCCGAATGATCTTCAAATTTAATAGTATTGAATATTGAAACAACGTAAGATTCCTCGCAGTGAGAATGATCAAATAAAAATCTTTCATGTGTAGCATCACGAATTCAGGTTTTTCAGCCTGGAGCAAACGATACAAATTTGTTGATCTGGTCCAAAACATACTCCAAAAACAGCAACGGACGTTTTGTCATGAAATCTTTGGGAGCAGTCAATATTCTGCCAGCAGTTTAATTTTTGTCACATTCATACTAAGTGGTTGAAAACAAAATTAACTCTGAAAATCGTAAAATGTATCTCTTCAAGACCGCCACTAACGAAAGCCAACGGGTGGCCGAAGGGTGTAGGATTTTAAGCTGCCTGAGTTTCAAAATTTCCTGTATTACCTCGAATTCGTTGGTTCTTTTTGAACTATTGAATATATAGGAATATATTTCCCTCTATAAATGCTCAAGATAGTCAAAGATTTTTTCACATGCATAAATAGCACACAAGGCCAGCGAATGGCATGCACATTTGACGAATACTAGTTCTGGGCAATCGATTTTTATCAAACGCATTACGGAATTTTAAACCCCCATCATCACGGTCGCACCGTCCGACGCGAATTCTTTCAGACGATCCTTGTAAGGAATTCCGTCTTCATGAAATTGATCAATTATTGCATTTGAATTGCTTTTATGATCAGCAGTACCAATCGAAACTACGGCGTAAAAGTCGGCATGTACTTTAATGTTGCTTCGTTGCAAATAAAAGAAATTTCATACGCCGAAAAAATCTGTACCAATCTGTACTTTTTGACGAAAATCTGTACTCTGTACCGTACAGAATCTTTACCAAAAATAACGAAAAAAATCTGTACCTTTCCAGATAAATCTGTACGTGTGGCAACACTGGTCACAAGTTATATCTACAGCATCACTTTCACAAGGCAGACAGTGAAAATTGTGACGAAATTGGATGATGACATCAGATCCAACTGAAGCGTCCTTTTGTAGCCCTGGAACTATTACCAAGATTTCGACTAAATGTCAGACGTATGACACGGTTGGAACTCTGAATGAGTATCAGTTGTTGAATTTCTAATAATAATTCTAAATTATTTTTTTTAATTAAATAATACCATGACGGGACAAGATGAATGAACTGGAAAATACAATTTTGCTGGGTTTTCAAGTTTTGACGTAGGACTACGTCTAACCGGAAGATATAGGGGGTGAAATGGAAATCTAGGCACTGAACAAGTAGGAAAAAATGCAAGATTTGGAACGCTTATAACTCGAGCATTTCTCAATAGATCGCAAAGGTTTTTGCATCAATTGATAGGAAATATATCTACGCATCTATCATAACGAATAACATTTCATTTTTTCTTGAGATAAATAATTGAATAATTGTGAAATATCAACCATTGTCAAAATGCACTATGTGCCCATTTTTGATTGGTCCATTTTGTGCTCCTCAAATCGTACCGACCAAAACGGGCAACCAGAGCAGCAGCGAAATATAATGAAGCACGATTGGAAAAGAAAAAGAAAAAAATGAACGAAACATTGGTCGCAGTCTCACACATGCGTAATTCTCGAGCCAGCCAGTCAGCTTAAAAATCCCCGCTCCGCTGCCGTAACGATCATTCTCATTCAAACCGTACACCACATCGGTTCTCATCACAACACATCGAGTTAGCTGGCAAAGCTGCTCGCGACGATAAGAAAACCCGCATTCGGAACAGAACACATTCGGTTCGGTGGACATTAAGACAACAGGCAGTTGCAGCGAGTAGCGAATGCCAAACGCAATCGCAAAACGGCAGCTGGTAGCAGAAGAAAAAAGTTTGTTCTTTATACAATCTGCTTTGGTGGAAATCCAGAACAAGGCGGCATCAAGGGCGTTCGAAATGGTTTTTTTCAAAACCACGAGTACTAAGTTTTCTAAATTGGAACCATTCCATAAAACAAGGCGCTTTTCAGGGCCATTAAACCTTCCAGAAAAGAGTTTAGGAAATACAGTTCAATGCTTTCTAAAACATTATGCAAAATAATAATAAAACACAAATTGATTTTTTCATCATTTGTTTGCCAGGATCTGATCAGTATGTGAATTTGGCAGTTGTTCTGAGCTTATTGATAGTTGGGACTTTCCTGATTATTCAATTTTCACCAATTCTTAAATTGTTTCCAGATTGAAAGTACAGTAATTTACAATTAGTTCGACATTTAGCTAATTGGACGGACATGTAATGCGACTTATTTAGTTGGACATTTTTGTAAACATAGAGATCCAAATTATGACCCCACATTGAAAGTCGACACTGTACCACTGTCATCGCAAATGTTCAATTACAGGTTAAAATCGTCTCCAATGCGACACTGAGTGGCGCGTCGGCACGTCGCATTGAATGTAATTTATAGTACAACATGTCACAAAGCTGGATGGGAAGAAATTTTCCAACTGTGAAAGCTGTGGCGAGTGGCAACAAATCGCTAAACAGGAAGGTTTAGCCGAACAAGATGGGGATATCGAGTGATAACAAAGCAATGAACTCTTTAGATTGAAGATAATTTTGTGATCCTGAAAAGGACCCTTTTTAGCCTGCATGTGAATCCAACGAGCGAACAAATCGTAATGAATGTATTTTTTTGCCATCGCTCCCTTTTAACGCTCATTCGTTCGTCTCGTTGGACTCGCCCCTCTGGCTAAGTCTGCCGATTTGTCTCTATGCTGTGAGTGTGTACCGCTAGAGTATAAAACACGCGGACCCCAAAAAAATATCTTATTTTCTTTCAAACCGTAAACCCGTGTGGTTGTACGGCATCGGCATCGTGGGCGTAACAAAGGAGGACAAGTTAAGGGAAAGGCAAAGTCTCACTCGAACCGTGCAGGTCTCCAGTTCCCTGTTGATCGCATTCACTGATTGCTCCGCAAGGGTAACTAGGCCGAACGGATTGGTGCCGGAGCACCAGTATACCTAACAGCGATTATAGAGTTTCGGCCGTCGGAGTGCTCGAGTTGGCTTGCAAAGCTGCTCACGACAATTAGAAAACCCACATCAAGAACAGAGCAGGTTCGGTTCGGCGCTCATCAAGGCAACAATTAGTTTCAGTGAGTGGCAAAGTGTTTCTCCGGCACGTCGCATTAAATGTAATTTACTGAACAACATGTCACAAGCTGGATGGGAAGAAATTTTCCAACTGTGAAAGCTGTGGCGAGTGGCAAACGCAATAGCTAAACAGGAAGGTTTAACCGAACAAGATGGGAATATCGAGTGATAACAAAAACACAACACCAAAGGTTCTTTTCAGAACCATCAACATATTCATAAAGAGTAATAGTAAACTAATCCATTTTTCAGGTAGATAGGTAGGTATTCACATAGCAGAAGAAAATAAAACAATATATTTAAAATATATATTTAACAAAAGCTGTCCCCTTTGTATAGTCCTACGTCACTCCGGTTATGTCCCCGACATTACCCACCCGTCTTTTTTTTTTATTACATTCATTCTGTGAATCAAAATAAAATTGCCTTTGATGTTTGAATATACATGTGAAATTCAAATTAAAAAAATACAAAACTTTTGAACTTGTGGACCGCTTTGGATGATTGACCTATCACATTAAATCCAATGAGCATTTTTCAAAAAATGTTACAATTGCGAAAAAAATTGATTTTGTTTCCGCAATTATTGATTGTATTTGTTTTTTATTGTTTATATCCCTTTGGACTAGAGGGCACTGCATTTTTGATATATTTTTTCTTGAAACCTGAGGGTTTTTTAGATAACATATCCAAAAATCAGGGAGGTGTTTGTTGTAGCACATTGACTCTGATTTGATATGTCGATCATCTGAATCGGTCCAGTAGTTTAAAAGTAAAGAATTTTTGAAAAAAGTCATTTTTGAAAAATGGAAATGAAAACCCTAATGAAAACAACAACGAAAAACGAGTCTCATATTTCGTGCTACCACTTTTCCAACAATCTGAGAACCATTATACGGTTTGGCATGGAATGGCTGATTTGTAATATAATTGTGTGCTTTCAAGTAGAATTTTGGAACACTTTATTTGTATCCACATTTTTTATTTAATATTGTATTTTATTTACAAGCATGTTTTTTAAATGTTCTCTCTTGATAGTAATATACTACTAGATAGTAGATATATACAGTAATAGTAATAGTAATAGTAATAGTAATAGTAATAGTAATAGTAATAGTAATAGTAATAGTAATAGTAATAGTAATAGTAATAGTAATAGTAATAGTAATAGTAATAGTAATAGTAATAGTAATAGTAATAGTAATAGTAATAGTAATAGTAATAGTAATAGTAATAGTAATAGTAATAGTAATAGTAATAGTAATAGTAATAGTAATAGTAATAGTAATAGTAATAGTAATAGTAATAGTAATAGTAATAGTAATAGTAATAGTAATAGTAATAGTAATAGTAATAGTAATAGTAATAGTAATAACAATGCAGTAATCAATAGCACCTCGATTATCTACGAGCGGATTATCCGCGAAAGAAAGTTAGATAGTAAATCTAAAGATCTTCCCGAAATTTATCAATTAGCAGTAGACTTTTGATCTTTTGTTTTGGTTTTCCTTTCCCATTTTCTGATTACTGATGTATATGGATTTATACATGGTATAATACTTTTAGTGGTGATAGAACATAGTTCTCATGATGAAATATCTCTTTTTTGCGTTAGCACTTAATTTTTAGTAATTTATTACGATTACCAATTATAGATCACCGATGTCCGTGAAGTACTCAATTCCACGGATGATGGAGGTTCTACTTAACATGATACAAGTGATACTTACGCTGAGAAGGCCAAAGTTCCTGTGGAAACGATAGTCCCCTCTAAGGAGAAGAACACAATTTTTGACGTAGGACTACGTCTTTCAGTAAGGGTGGCAAATCAGAAAACAGGTCACGTTTTTATGAAATAAAGTTAACGTTAATAACATTTTTTGCTGCGAACGAATTTTAATGATTTGCATACCAATCGAGTCGGAAATTTTCTAAGATTTGTTTGATATGCTATACATTGTAATCCCATAGTCTGTATATGGTTTAAATTTATGAAAATTGGAAGCATTCCCATTTCACCATACATTTGTTCTGTCCATTTATGTGTTTTCCCGAACAGAGCTGTCAATATCGGGCAACTTATGCATCCGCTAGAATAGAAACAATGTTATAGGCGAATGAACTTTAAAGTTCAAAGCCTCTACAATGCAATAAACTAACTAATAGAAACAACGATTGTGGATAACGAAAAGAGAATATTTGCGAAGTATACTACACCCTTGCATAGTAAGTAAGTTATCGCTAGCGTATATATATATGTTGCATCTCCACTGAGGAAAATTCTCATTCATTCTTCGTGAGGACGCCGACTGGACAACACCGTTGCTGGACGAGGGATCGAATGCCTTCCTCAAGGCAATGAAACCGAAAAATAAGTTTCCTTGGGAGCTGGGACCGACACTGATATTGTGAACATGCTCTTGCTGCGGGCTGAATGGAGCGCGCAGTAAGAACAATTCGGGGCTCAACTTGTTAAAACTAATTCCACCATCTACTCCAACAACTCAGATACGTTACTGATGACTTCTGGTTTTCGGGTTTAAGTCTGAGCCGAACATATTTTTGTTCACTAATAACCGTAAGCTTTAATGTAAAATTTATTTAATGTTGAAATTTGTATCACAAACCTTTTTTGAGGAATCTTACGGTGCTAAGGGCTTTTTGCATAAATTTGACAATTTGATCAAGTACAGATGTTACAAATGCAAGTTCTATTTCGGCGGATGGGACGTCTTGTCTAGTATTTGCCTACTCCCAGTTCAGCAGTTTCGAAGGTTTACATAGGCGGCTACAACAAATAAGAGATACGAATTAGATACGAAATAGATACGAAAAAAGGACATGAGACAATTCGACTTTCATAGGCTAGGATATGCTAGCTGAACATGTCTTGCTTTATTCTTGTTATGCTATAGAACAAACGGAATATCTATTAGACGCAAAGATGAAAGGAAGAAAAGAAACGCATGTGCAGAATTGACGAAATTTTAATAACGGTCAACGCACTGGTACGAGTGCCATTCATCTTTGCCTATTCAAGTGATACAAATATCATTGCTCTGAAGGACGAAAGAAGTTTTTTGGTTATTAAAATATTCTATGACATTAAAAAGTAGATCCACAATATTCTCAGTTCTGTGGTGGATAACATACAGCATACGAAAATATGCTTTTGTTTGCCAACAGTAGAAAGTGACGTGGGTATGTGTCGCCTAAGATATCCTAACGCGACGGTCTGGCGCCATCGGGCAGCATCATTATCTTCGATATTTGCTGGAGCACGTGTATTCTGCTAATATCGGAGCGTAGCCAAAAATGTGATTATTTTGTGGTGCGCGAAGGAAAGGATGACAGTCAAAATCGAAATTGTGCTCACTAGTGGGGTCGATGGGGTATTCTATCCCGGCCAGGAAGTAATCGGTGAAGCAATTGTGGTTCTGACTAAAACCATCCGTGTCTCGAGTATTGTTATTGAATAAGTTTGATTCGAAAAAGTGATGAATAATTGACATTATTTTAGGATTGAAGTTGACGATTAGTGGTATTGGTAAAACGGAATGGAGTGAAGCAAACAGCCAAAACGGACGATTTCTTAACCTTGAGCAGTTTTTATTCCAAGCAAATGATGCTGCATCGAGCACGACGTACACTGGCAAGGAATGTTATCTACACTCCGAGCTTATCCTTTGTCAAGTCAATGGTACGTAGCTATGACGAATCATTGACTGTGAATGATGTCATTTGGTAAACAAACTTTTTTTTTAGATTTCATGCCCGCCGGGGGATACACATACGGCTTTGCTTGTCCACTTCCTGAAGCGATTCCAGCCTCGTTCGAGGGCAAGAATGGGCGCATCCGCTACTCATTGACCGTAACCGTCGAACGACCGTGGAAACAATCTAAAGCCCACACACTCGGCTTCCAAGTGTCCCGGGAGCTTGATCTCAACAAAGTGCCCCTTCTACCAATCAAAGCGGAGCACACGAAATTTCTCAGCTGCTGGCCATGTCTCCCTTCGGGTTCACTTGCACTCTCAGTTCAACTGCCATCCAATGGGTTCATTCCTGGCCAAATGATTTCCACACTTTTGCGTATCAACAGCAGGCGAAATATAAAGGTTCGCGAAATCACAACCGTTCTTATCCAGAAAACCACATACAGCGCTAGGTGGCCAAAGCATCGGCAACGGATTGAGAGTGTAATTATTTGCAAGACTGTATCGCCAGGGATCACGCTTCCCGAGGGAGGCATTTTGGCCGAGGAGAATCTACAAGTGCCTTGGCTGTTGCCTACCACCTGCTGCTCGAAGATCATCAAAATATGCTACGAAATAAAGGTGGCACTGGAGGTGAACACCTGCTACCTGCAGGACCCCTTCGCAGTTATCGCTATTCCGATTGTGATTGGAACGATTGCGGAGCGCGATTCGGAACTGTCGGAGGAAGAGACTGTGCTGGAGTGGTCACGTAAATCGTAAATTGTTACGTAAACGATATGTTAGGGACCCCAAACCGGGTTTCGTTTTGAATAGGCTTCATCACTCGCTGCGATAAATTCAATTATAACATTGCCATATTTTCAAACTCTGAAATATATATTTAAGTCATATCTCAATCTAACTGGATTTTGTTTAGGGTAATAATATTATTAATTTAATATTTTTAGTTTGTCAAACGCTTCGCTTCATATGAAAATTTTGATTATGGGAGTTAAAGAATGCACATGGAGCTTTGTCTGGAGAATATGGCTCTCTTTTTTTCAATTAAAATTTGTTCTACTGATCCATATGAGATCTAAGGTAATTCAACTAGTAGAATTCGTAAGCTCTGTCTGAACTATATGTACCAGCTATATGTTTCAGTTTTAGACACACAGTTATCCAAAATGGCTCTCTTGAACTTTTGAAGTAAGTTTGTACACAAAATGCATTTTGTTCAATTTTATTCGTTTTCAAAAAAGCACAGTCAATCCATTATAGCGACAGAAAACGGGGTCGCAAGACAAACACAGTCACACCCTCCACCTCTAAAGACTCATCACGGCCCTTTTCGAAATTGCGGAGTCCGTTTTGAAACCACCCTGTATTTTGGGTGGCAAGTTCTGAGAAAAAATTCTGGCAAGAACGGGAATCGAGCCTGAACCTCCCATTGTGATAGAATTCCGACAAAAAGTGTACCACATTAAATTATTTACAAAATTTCATATCTCAGCTAGATCATCTTTGATATTGATGTGCATATTGATTTATTCGGGGGAAGCAGAAGTGCCAGCAATACGATACCATAGTCGAGAACGAAAACACTCGACAACATTTAAACAGGATATTCTTGTCTCAAAAGCAGTTTGGGAAAAAAATCGAACACAACAAGCTATGTCCTCAAATATACAGTGATAGACATTCGTTTAGACGCACTTGAAAAATCTTGAAACACTTTCAAAACAATTAGGAATGTTCTTTTTATCGGGATACATATTTTCTGTAGTGGTAGTATATTTTAGTCACTTTTATTGAAAGAACGCGCGTCACACTCACACACGCACAAGGCGGCATCAGTGGATGTAAACATTCAAACGCCGTTTTTTCCCGAGACATACGTTTAGCCGCATAAAAATCAGGTTTTCGTATAATCACCGAGTCTTTATCTGTGTTTTTTGAAAAATTACTTCGGAGTATTCAATTTACACGGTAAACATAAGATGTGCAATGTAAGAAGTTGGTCAGATAAGTGATTCATGTATAGTTTGAAGGAATGTCGAAAGGTACTCTATTAACGGAGGAAGAACGGAGAATAATAAAGATGTTCAAAGAAGAAAAGTTTTCTAATCGCTCGATCGCAACAAAAATTGATCGATCTGAGAAAGTGTTACGTAATTTTTTGAAAATGGGCCCGAAATATGGAATAAAACGACCTACAAAAGGGAACACCAAAGTTACTTTGCGTCTTAAATGTCAAATAAGACACAAATCAACCAAGAAACGATTGTGTCTTGCTCACAAATTAAGGCAGATTGGTTGTTCCAGTAACGAAGAGGCATATTGTGCGCATCTTGAACGAGTCACCAAACATCAAGTGGAAGAAACTTCAAGGGAAGCCGAAACTGACCGCCACTCATAAGCAGAACCGTCTAAATTTCGCCCGGCAATACATGGAATGGAAACTAGAATTGCGAAATGTTGTGTTTTCCGACGAAAAAAAGTTTAATGGATGGCCCGGTCTGTTACAGTTGCTATTGGCACGATTTAAGTCAGCGGAATGTCGGGAGATCGAAGCGAAACTTTGGGGGCGGAAGTTTTGATGGTGTGGGGAGCCTTTGTCCTATCACAGCAAGCTTCCCACCCGAATGAACTCCAAAAAGTATCTTGAATTACTGGAGGACGTTTTGATTAGCCATATTGAGAATAACGCTACTGAAAATATAGTTTTTCAGTAGGATAATTTATCGATCTACGTTTCCAAGTAATCAAAGGCATGATTTGCTGAGAAGGACATTCCGCTTCTTGAATGACCTGCTTGCAGTCCCGATTGAAATCCCATAGAGAACCTATGGGGAATCTTGGCCGGGATGGTCTATGCAAACGGACGACAATTTGACAACATTTCCAGCAGTAATTCAGGAGTGTTGGGCCCTAATTGATATGATAACACTTCAAAAGCTGTCTGACTCGATGCCAAATCGAATTTTAATGTGATCCGAAATGGAGGTGGATATTCAAAATATTACCTCCTAAACTCGAAATGCATGTTTAGGTCTCGCCCTTTATCGCGCATTGAATGAGCGCGAAGGCCAGAGAAGGAATAGGGCAAAGAAACAAAATGTTTATTTGTAGAAACTTGTAGAAACAATTTTTATTTATAATGATTAGTTTACAGAAAAAAAAATTATAGAAGATTGTGTTCAAGACACGATCACACCGTTGACGTAGAACTACGTCAAGTCCTCCGCTTTGAGCTCTTCTCAACAGAAGCCTTATCTATTAACATTTCAGGTCTTGATTAGCTTAGCTTTGATCCTTGGTGGATATAGTTTTGTTACTGTGTCATGCGGAACCAAATCACACACAAAATTCCTGAACAATTATTTTCTTGATGAGCCGACAATAGCCTAGGATTCCCCACACAATTGTGCAGTTCTGAACCTTAATGAAATGGCGTCAGTTTGATGTAATGATTGCAATGCTAGTGACATCAGCGAGTAATTAATTTGGTCGCTACCACAGCTCAATCCGAAAAGAAGACATGTGATGACACAAAACAAGGAAGAACAAGCGATGTTTATTGCTTCGTATCTGGAACGATACTGAAGGTTTGCCTCAGCGAGATCCAATATTTATGCTCTAGGCATGAATATTGGATCTTCGTTTTTCTTCTTCTTCTTCCCTTTTTTGTTCCCGGAGACTTTAAATCACTGCCTTTCGTTGATCACCGATAAGTTGCTCGTTATTGACGGCATGGGTAGGAATGCTCACAAATGACAAATGTATGGGAAAATGGAAATGCTTCTAGTTTTTATCAATTCAAACCGTTTACACACCAGGGGATTGTAATAAAAAAAAAACTTAGGTAATTTCCGATTTGTTTGTATGTAAATCGTCAAAATCCGTTCGCGGCAAATATAGTTATTAACGTCAACTTTATTTCGTAAAACGTGACCTGTTTTCTGATTTGGCACCTTTAATGAAAGACGTAGTTCTATGTCATTTTGCAAGTTTTTGCTGGCTAAAGTAATACTTAAGGACACAGAGAATGTTAATTTGGCCGTAGATCGGATCTTATTAACAAAGTTTCCAGAAGAGAAAAACGCCCGTTCAGAGTCCACTTATGTTGGGTAGAAGAGTATCGAATCCCATTGTCATGTTTTTGCCTCTGATGCCCTCTGTACGAAAACTCTTGAGCGAGAATCCTTGATGCTCAACTGTTCTGCAGGTTTCCCATCGTCCAGTGGCTTTTTTCCTCCTGTTGTCCAGCTACTGAATCAATATCATCATCGTTAAAGTTGATCAAGTCAGGAACAATTTCAAATGTCTGCTTGATCAATGCAATCCGCGACGTTTGATAGAAAACGCCAAAGTCTCCATAATTGTGTCACGACCACGAGCAGAATGATACGGGAACAAATCTGCATATGACCCATTCCAGCGCGACGTGACAACGGTTTGACTCACTAAAAACAGGTTCTTTATCGTTTTCTTGTATAAATCACACGTTTTCCAAATGGTAAACGATTTTGAAGTGAAATTGAGAAAATTTCCTACAAGAATCTTTAGCTGGAGAATATTTTGCAGTTGAATTCGCCAGTGTTGCCAGTCCAATACATTTGTGACGTGACAACACCTGTCTTTTTGCCGGTTCCGACTTTTGAACATTGATGTTGTATTTTCAGTTCCGTTTCAAAACATACAAATAAGCTTTGTTCTATGATTTGTCAATGAAAGATGAACGTAGATTCCTGTATACTCAGTTTTTCAAAAAACTCGCAAAAACATGCATTTTGACGGCATGCATTTCGTGACGTGACAACGCGCTCTGTGCGAATAAACAGTCTCCACGAAACGTTGTCACGTCACATAATCAATAAGTTGTATTAAATAAGAATTTCATCGTATTGTAGCAAGCAATATACTATTTTTTATGTTTTTTAATTACTCTGAATACTTCTTACTTTTCTCTGAGATCTTCTCTTCCGAAAGCCCATCCTATACGGGAAGGTGATTCTAACGCAATCGGTGGTCCTGAACCTATCCTCCTTTCCTCCTTTGTATCTCAGAGACGGTGCTTCCTACTGAATTTTCAACCAAGAAACGAAACATTGCGAAACAAGGCAAATTTAATTGCTTATGGTATGTTCATTAAAATAAGCTATATAAATTGAATCTACCTGTTACTTGTAATACACGATATGTTTTTATTTGGGTAAAGTCGGGGTGGTCTTAAACCGACCTTCAGTTTTTATATCGTGATTGTTTCACACGTTCACTCTGGCGCTTGCCATCAATGGCTAACACAATCCTGGTTCATCGAGTGGCGCTCACTACAGAGGAAACGCATTTGATTTTGCTATCAAAAACTTTTGATAAACTCTTTGTATGCATTCGCGCACATACCTGTGCAAGGCCGTTTATGTTTGGGTGTTGAAGATGACTTTGACTTTGACGTTGACGTTGGCTTTGATCGTTGATGTTTGCGTGTGCATTTGTGTGTGCACTTTCTTTGTATAACTCCACATATGTCGCTCTAAGGCTAAGTTGATTCCACTCTAACATAATCTCCATCTCCCTTAAATCCTATCTCTCACTATCAAATATATATATTTTTTATTCCTCTTCGGGCCCCCTTGGATATATGCTAACGTTACCATTCACGATCGTATTGTGGTATTTCATACCATTCCCGGTCTTTTATATCCGTTTTTAACGAACCGGAAGTCACCATCCTCGATTCCAAAATGGCATCGGAATACGATATTCGATTTCCGCTGGTGAACACTTATCGTATGAGTTTTCCATATTTTTTCAGCATTCAATACTACCATCAGCAAACCGGAAGTTGAAATAAGATTATATCTTATATTATGGAATCTACGTTCATATATTGTTGACAAAACATACAAGAAGGTCATTTGTATGTTTTGAAACGGAACTGTAATTAATTAATTAATTATTAATGTTCAACAGTCCGAAACAGCAAAAAGTCAGGTGTTGCCACGCCACAAAAGTATTTGACTGACAACAAGCCAATCTAACTATAAAATATTCTCCAACTGATGATTCTTTTTGGAAATTTTCTTATTTATACTATAACATCTTTTAATTTTGTGTGCTTCATTCATGAAAACGCAAAAAAAGTTATGGTAGTGAGTCGAAATGTTGTTACGTCACACTGGAATGGATAGTATACTTTGCGTGACGTGACAACGACTTGTTGAGATAGTTGATACTCCTCTATTTGTTGACTGATCTTAACCAAATTTTGTGGGTTGTTTACCCTCATTGTTTGCTCAGAGAAACCCTAGTATAAAAATGTTTGAACCTATGTTCATATGATAAACTAAAAAAAAAGCTCATTTTTTGTGACGTGACAACGCTTCAAAATACCTGTTTTTCAAATGCTTGTATCTCATAAATTACAAAATGAAACCCAGGTCTACCCACGGCAAGTATTTAATCACCCATTCAATGGTATATAGACATTGAAGTTTGGTTAAGCATGTGCAGATATATTTCAAGAAACATAAAAGTAGTGAAAACCTAAAATATTTTGAATATAATAATGTAGTTTTTTAAACTCGCCTCTCTCAAAAGTTGGTGCATAAAAATTAAATTTGTTACAAAGAAATTATGATATAACTAGTGCTTATTCAAATAATGTTTTCAATTTTCTCCTAAAACTAGATTTGAAATTTGGTGCATAACCTCATGGAATGGGTCATACACAAAACGTCGTTTGCAATTCTTCCAATCAGGGCTTCAAACAGCTGCTTCGAAATTTTTGATGATTACTCCGATAGCTGTTCTAGTATAAATCGCAATCTGACGTCAGCTTCAAAAAGGGTGCATTTCTTCCGCAATAGCAGTTCAACAGCGACCAGAACTGGTTCGAGGGCACCAACCAATTCCTTTATCGCTGAAGCTTATCTTGTGTTTCGTTTTCAGATCTATCAGCGATTTTTGATCTGAAGTTCGGAGGTCGTAGAATCGGCGCAACACTGCCAGTTGTGTTTTTTCGATCTTATTTGATTCTCGAGCAATGTTTCAAAGCGGCATAAAGGCAAATATTGTTTATGGCGTGAAAATAAATTTTACCGAAATTACCGGTTATCGATTGTAAATTACCGGTAATTCGGTAATGAGAAATGGCCCGGTATTACAGGTAAAACCGGTAACGGTAAAACCGGTTAACAATCCCTACATCCGATTCCAGCTGAGTCATCCGCAAGGCAACACCAGAACTCCTAACAGGGAAGCAGTTCGAAAACACTGGTAAGAATAATAGAGCAAATCCCAATCTGAAAAGCAGATCACTTACTTCACTCGGACGGACCATTCTGGAGCCGTCGGATTCTGAGGGGTCATGGCTACCCAAGTCGGGATTTGCTGAAGTCTAAGGGTTAAACCCATAAGAGAGCCCTTAAGGTAAGATTTTGAAAAGTAACAAAAATCCAGGGAAATAAGTTCCGTGGTTAACGTTGGAGGCGTCATCCCTTTTATATCGAGGGGTCCCGGAAATCAGTATTGAGGCAGACAACGATGCGGTGTAACTGTGCAATTAGTGCCCAATACAGTAAACGCTCGATTTACTGCCGATTATGTACTGTTGAATACCGTTGACACGTTGAGGCTCGATCAGTTATTTCGTTGTACACGAACATTAACAAAACTAGATGAACGAAATTCGTGAATGGCACCTCTTTTTATACACATCATCCGTTGCATTGTATGTGCACCCGTGGCCGAGTGGTTAGCGTCTCACATTATCATGCCGGGTGTTCGGGTTCGATTCCAGTTCTGGGATTTTTCATCAAAGAAATTTCCTTCGATTTGCACTGTGGTCACGCGTATTCAAGAGCTTGCCCCTCAGAATACATTCAAGGCGTGTTATTTGGCTTAAGAAATCCCAACTTAGTATTAGCAAATGGCGCTAGTTAGTAAATACGTTGAGACGGTAAAAGTTCCACAGGGAACGTTAACGCCGTTCAAGATCCGTTGCATTGTATGTGGGTGGAGATAGCAATGCAATATTTGTCTTGTCGGTGCACGGTGCTGTCGGTGCTGAACAGAGAATGTGCTGCACGTGCGCTCAATGCATGCACCGATGACTACATTCCGGAGCAGTTGAGTCGGGCTCGAATAGACCAGAGCGCGCTGTAAAGGGTGTACCGTTTAAAATCCGCACGTTTCTCGTCACGGTTTGGGGACATATGAACCTTAAACGTACGTAGTCCAGCTCGAGTTTTGGTATTCTGTACGAAAGTCTTGCTCACCTGCAACTTTTTAGCCACATCTTGAACTGAACTGAAGAACTGAAACTTTTCGCGCACGCACTGTTCTTTCGTTGCCATTTTGAAAACTTTTGCGCACCTGATGAAATTAACTCACAGAATGTAAATAATACAAATTAAACTATGCCTACGCAAAATTTCAATTGATTTTACCCAACGGATCAAAAATTAGAGCAATTTGAGTGTGTGCGGATTTTAAACTACATGCTCTGAAACCAGTTGAATCATGAATCACTGAAGGATTTCAGAGGCAATAATCGCTCCATTTGGAGCCATTATTGCCGGAATACTGCTAGAATACTTGACTTACACAAGCCACTCGTGTACCTTCATGATAATGCTCGGGTTTATGTTACTGAACCGGTTCAAAACTATTTGAAAAATAGTGAATTGGGAATTTGGTCTCACCTGCATTATTGCTCAGAAATTGTCTCTTTTGACTACGACTTTTTTCGATCGGTGCTGAGCGTTCTTACTAGACCTCTCTTCAGAGACTTCACTGACTGGTTCTGGAGAAACTCGTTATAATCGTTTTTGGATGTTTTGGTTCAAAACAATCAGTGCCACAAATCATTTGAATGGACCAATTGACAATATGTCCTCTCATTTAAACCACCAATTATACAAAATTGAAACCGGAAAAAGCATAACGTTTATATGTGACTTAACATCGCAAACTTTGGGCTAGTATATTCTCAAGCAATGGTGATCTCGTGAGTGTTTGCCGACTCAAAATCCTTGTGTGAACTTCTCAGGTATTGTGGAACAGTGCCGTAGAATTCCCATGTTGGGCGTTAGCCAGCTACCATCTAAAAGCAAGAATAATAGCATCGTTCTAATTGAACCCCAACCACAGAAAAGACACAGAGATTCCTAACGTGGGTCGAAACCCACACATAAGTCTCTCTCTGAAGCGAGATTTCGTAGAATTATTGAGTTCTTCACAGCATCTTATAGCCGCTATTCTGACAATATTTTTAATTGTTGGGTTCATTTGATAAAGTTTAACCGTTCATTACTCCATGTGATGTTAATTTTGTGATTTCTACTCTAGAATGCCAAGTGACATACACAAAACATTCTACAGAATCGGTTCAAGTTCGGTAATTTTATTTGACAACGTGATCAGGAAACTCCTTCATGACCGCGATCTATCATCCTACTTCCTAGCCCTTAGAGGTTAGAGTGGTGTGTGGAGGTGACTCATAGTGAATTTATTTGAAGCCTCGGGAACGTTGAGAAGATGTTCTCAATCAACTCGGGACCCCCCCAGATTTGAAAATCGTTAGGGAGTCCTTTCGAGTAAACTATACTTTTTCAGAAACGGATTTTTTATTCTGGCCACTATCGATTGCATAATTCGCGATTCAGTTTCTAGTTCGTTCGTGACTCCATTGTTGCTTAAAAATTGAACCGTCCATTCGAAGATTTTCTTCGAATTTTTCTTTCCTACTATTTCGTGGTTTGTCTTGTCAATGATAATTAGTCGAACTGGTCCGAAATAAAAAAACTGAATTTTTGAAGGTACGAAATCAACTTCACACAGAATTAGAATAAAACTGTCAGTCTCGACCACTGAGTTCATGCGTTCGATGGGTCCAATAAGATTCGCCTCCCTGACGTCGGTTGTGAATGCTCATGAAGCGAAAATATTTAAAAAAAATATTAAGAAAGTCAATTGTTAAAACATTTATCCAAATACCCAACCATTTGCTCCATTTCGCCGTGAGATAATATTTTGCTCCATGCAGCGAGTTGTCTTTCCTATTGTCTATTACAGAATGTGCCTCATTAGAAGGAATATTTGCTTTAAAAGCGTTCGCCGTGGTCTACTTCCCGAACACTCCAAGGTCCAATAATAAAGTGTGCCTTTAGTACGCCTCCCTCAAGGTCTCGCCATTTTGTGGCATTACACTGTCATTACACGTCAAAAACATTGTGCGTTTTTGTATTTGGATTGTTAAGCTCAAGGATAAATGTTTGTTTGAACGCCATACCTAAAATCGATCAAGTCTCATTGTCAGTTTTGCTTGTAGGTAAAAAGAAAGTCTCCGTTGAACAATGTTATCCTGTTGATGGCAAACGAAATTGATTGAAGTTCAAACAAGTGTTCTTTTAAAGAGCGATTTTGGTAGCTTTATATTTTAACCTGATAACAAGCAAACTTTTTGACACATTGCAAAACTTTAGTATAATGGTATAATCTTTATGTAAAATGTTAACATTGATCTAAAAAATGGTAAAATCAACATTCGCGTGCTTATGTTTCCAATTCCATAATGGTCGATTCCCGTCGGTCGCTGTTGAGTGGGATTGTTCCAATGAAGACAGGAATGTTCAATTTCAACATCTGATGCACTGCTCCCACTTCCAACTCGGCTTCCAGCTCGTACTCGATTTTAATTTTTTTACAGCAACTATCACCTCCACTCGTGGCTGGCAGTTGCGGTATCAGTAAACTCTCCTCGTATTTCACCTCATCCGGATCATCGATCTGATCCAGCTCAGCATGAACCACATCTTCTCGGTCGATTTTAGTTTTCCCTCGAGGAGTGTCGCTAGTGTAGGACACAACCATCACTAGCTTGAGATGAATAACTTGAATCTTTGAACCACTACCGTTATTGATTTCCAGCACCACAGGAATCCGTTGCCCTGGGACATATCCGGTGGCTGAGGTTTGTAGTGTAATCAGAAGTGGCCCCGTTCGGCAAGGCCAACAGCGGAACGATTTACTTATCTCTGCCCGGGCAGGTCCCCGAATCGACGGTGGCTCGGCATTAAGATCCACTCTTCGCAACACAATGAACTCAATTGTGAATATTTTGTCCGCCTTCCAGGAACGCTGTAGGATAACAGTTATTATATACTGGATTCGTCCATGCTTTCCTTCAAAAGTGGCTGGTAACGATTGTGGTAAAAAACAATCGAAGCTGTATGTGTGCTTCCCTGCTGGCACATCCACAGTGTCGCCTGGAAATTATTTGCATTAATTGATTATTAAAATGCTCTGCTATTATCAGACATTTGAATCTACCATCTGCTCTCAACAGGTCAATCTCGGAATGTAAACAGGCCTCGCTACCCTTAAACGTTGTGCTGTATCGATTAGGACCTCTGTACTGTAGCCACTTAACGTGAGCAACACCTGCGATTATCAATTTAATTCCTGAGAAAAGAAATAAAAAAGGACGAATGGTGCTATCAAAGCTACGCGTCAACTCATCTCTAGTGTATATACGTTTGCAGAGATGTGCTCTATTTTTATCACGCCAGACAGTCGCGCCCATTTTTCTCATCCCATTCATCTCCTCTCAAAACTTTCTCTCATCTCAACCAGATGGCAAACAGGAAGGATTACAACAACAGAAAAATTATTGAGTGAAAAATTTCACTAGAGCAAACGTATGTTTACCGTTCACTTTCTTTGCCTCCGTAAATGTTAGCTCCACACTGCCGTCCAGCTTCTCGCCACAATAGTACACCTTATTGGCATCGTTTTGCAGTCGAAACTTACAGGTGGTTGGCATGATCGGGACCTCAACTATCAATAAAATCCTTAAATTATCACTTTAGGCAAAGCACAAAGCCCCTGACTCTGTGGTAGATATGAAACCGTTTTTCTAGTCGTCTGCGGTTTCGCAGCCACGAGCTCGTAGTAAACACTGATAAAGGAAACGAACTGACCGTGTTGCATACCCTTCGGGCGCGCAACAGTGAGGGTGGTTTTTTCGCTCCTCGTGAAGTTTTCTGTGCGTGTTTATGCCACCACCACTATGCTCAGGGGCTGCAAAATCTAGAGCTTACTTTAGTTCGCTAGACTGGGGTGTACGTATCGAGCGTTGCGCATGTGCGTTGCGTGCTGCATAACTGCAAGGCGTGTGTTGGGGTCCGGCGGGGATGGTAGTAATTCATTCAATTGCTCTGTTTACTCATTCAATTTTGGGGCGCCAAACAAACACAAGGTTTGAATCGCTAATTTGTTTTTTTGCTTTAAATTTATGGGTGGAAGTACTCAAGTCATTACGTTTTTTTAAGACTGTATAAAAGGTAAGAATCTTTGGGCGTGTTTTACTTCGTTATTAAAGAGATGATTGGAGTACGATCTATTTTACCTAAACTATCTGAGATCAGGAGTTTGGAATTAGGTAGCCGGATTGGAGACAATAGCCAAGAACATATTGATGAACAATATTTGAACAAATGACGCACGAAAATGCTAAAAATAAGCGCTGGACTCAACAATGCGTTTTTATTCACCGTATTCTCCAGAAATCGCCCTTTTACCGATATTGCTGATTGGCCCTTTATTAGATCTTCTTATTAGGGTCACACTTTCCTTGATCATATTGAAAAGAATTTTTGAAAGGAAATTGATGGAATATGCATCTAAATATAAATTCAGGGTAACTTCGATATAACGTACGTTTTTCTTTCAAAATTGTACGTTGTATCGAATTGTACGTTATATCGAAGCATAATAAAGAACTCAGAAACGTAGCTTATATTACTTTATTGTGTTGCTGTTTGAGTAAGGTTTCCCTTCGTACTTCGTACTTCGTACTGTTGATTAAAGATTGATCCATTTAGAAATCGGAATCACAAAACAGTTGTATTTCTAATCGTATTTTTAATCTTCTAATCTACCCTTTAAAACTATTTTTTACTATAAAATTTCAGTACTTCTACCAATACTTGACATTATAGTATCAGATTATTTTCAGACACAGATTTCTCGAACATGTTTCTCCGTTACATGGAATGAATGTTTGATACACAAAATATGATAGAATTCCTTTCTCGAGTTTTTATATAGATAGAAGACGATATAGGAGCGCGTTTCATCACATTAAAATCCATTTCCACTTTCGAACGAAGATCAATTTCGTTGCCGCAAACACCAAATGGACTTACAGCGCTTGTCAATATGTAATTGTAGAACACATGGGCATTGAATTTTCCGTATTTTCCTTCAGAGTTTTCCGGAAAATTTTCAATTGTCATGTTTGGTTGGAATATGTGTATTATTTTTACGGAACCCCCTCTCGACTCCAGAGAAGGGAGGGGTGTCATACCATCGTAGAAACATTTCTCGTACCCAATAATCCTCACATCCCAAATTTGACCCCATTTGCTTTATTAGCTCTCGAGTTATGCAGAAATTTGGCTTTTATTTGTTTGGCAGCTTCCCCTTAAAGAGAAGCGTGGAGTGTCTAACCACCATAGATACATTTATTGCACCCTAAAACCTCCGTATGCCTAAATTGGTTTTATTTGCTTGATTAATTCTCTAGTAATGCAGACATTTTTGTTTCATTTGTATGGCAGCTTCCCCTTAGAGAGGGGCGTGGGGTGTCTAACTACCATAGAAACATTTATTGCACCCTAAAACTTACACATGCCAAATTTGGTGTCGTTTGCTAGATTAATTCTCGGATAATGCAGAAATTTGTATTTCATTTGTATGGTAGCGCCCGATATAGAGAGGGGAGGAGTATCTAACCACCATAGAAACATTTATTGCTCTCTAAAACCTCCATATGCTAAATGTGGCTCCATTTGCTTGATTAGTTTTCGAGTTATGCAGAAATTTGTGTTTCATTTGTATCGCAGCCCTCCCTAAGAGAGGAGGGCGGTGTATCTAACCATCATAGAATCATTTATTGCATACTAAAATCTCCACATGCCAAATTTCGTTTCATTTGCTTAATTAATTCTCGAGTAATGCAGAAATTTGTGTTTCATTGGTATGGCAGTTCCCCATTAGAGAGGGGGTGGAGTGTCTAACCACCGTAAAAACATTTATTACACCCTAAAACCTCCACATGCCTACTTGGTTTCATTTTCTTGATTCATTCTCAAGTTATGCAGAAATTTGTGTTTCATTTGTATGGCAGTCCCCCTTAGAGAGGGAGGAGGGGTATTGAACTATCATAAGAACCTTCCCCGACCCCAAAAACTCTTACATACCCATTTTCATGTCGATCGGTTCAGAAGTTTCCGAGTCCATAAGAATCATACAGACAAACAGACAGATAGACAGACAGACAGAAATCCATTTTTATATATATAGATGACATAGGCAGTGTTATTAATGTTAGTTCGTCTTCAAATTAAAATCGGTAGATCATGTAAAACTTCTTTACAAAAAACTTGACCTTTAATTTTCTCTAATTGAATATTTTTTTTTTAATATCTTTTTTGACCTCTAATTTTCTCTAATTTAAATATTTTTTCCGCAAGTTGGGCCCCGTGGGAAACTCAGCCGAATCACGTTGGGTGACGAGAGTGACGAACTCTGAATTTTCGGAGGACATGTCTGTTTTGTGATGGATTTGAATTTGGGATGCGGATAAACATAATTTTTACGCAGATAGAAGGATCACTTCCACAGTATATGATTCGAAAATATGCAAAATAATGAGTTATGGCCATTTTCCGTGACGGGGCGTTGATGGAGTATTTTGAATGTGGAAAATTCTGTGAATCATTGGGAACATGCCAAACATGCAAGTTCGTTCTCTTTGATTTTTCATTAAAGAGCATTCTATGGGTATGGCATGTGAATGGCCACTTCCACACTCGCCACTCTCAGAAGCTCCGAGATACCCTCACATTTGAAAACAACACGAATACATGATATAACGAGGGGATTTTCATGATTTTGAAAATAATTGAGACTGCATTCTAAATGAAAATTCAACACAAGATGAACAAGTTTGACATATCGTGCGGAAATACGGAATATCTCCGATATTCTCCAATATGATCTAGGTACATTCTGTCAAATATCCGGGAACTTGTATTTTTAAATAAAATGCTTTATATCTAAATTTATATTATCGCCTTCAAAATATGCCCCTTGTGATGAAATACACTTTTTCCAACGAACAATCCAGTCATCAGAACAGTTTTTATAGCTGTATTCAGGAATTGCCTACAGTTCGAGCAGCGAATTCGTTTTTATGTCTTTAAGGAAGGCCTGGTAGGTCGAAAAATCGTTTTTTTGTTTTTTTTTGTTCCCTCAGGAATGTTATCCTATTTTTTCGATTTTTCGATATTTGTTTTCGTTGGAAAGATACAGCCAAAAGTATGAAGTCACCTTTTCCCCCTGTTGGGTGTGAACCATTGCGTTCATTATTTTGAACTATTGTGGTATACCTCATTTTTCTATACTACACTTCAAGCTTATCTACAGCTTATTGACGAAGGAGTAGACTGGAAGCTATGGCGAGATAGAAAAAGAAAATGTAGTCACCTTAAGGAATATAGTATTGCTGAACGAATTTTGAAATGCGTTTTCTTGAAACCATGTCTTTTCCACTGGTGGTGTCAATATCTCAGATTCTACTCGACCGATTTGGCTGAATTTGTTTTCAGCATGTAAAAATGAATTATCTAAAGCGTTACCTAGCCGTTTTTTAATATCTCATTTTTTCAATTTTTTTATGAGCTTCTAAACAGCGAATTTTCATAAAAAATCATAAAAAATAACTCATTTTTTCTCTAATTTTCTAAAACCCCTATGTGACGCTTTAGGTATTGTCTAAAAGTTTCAAATATTCATTGGAATTCGTTTTGCGACAGCCCGTTACTTCCGGACCGATACCACCAACAAGGTACCGATTTTCAGACAGCATCTACGTATCCAGTGTATCCGTGGCCGAGTGCACCCAAACTAGCGTTGGCTGAAAACATTTCATCTTTGGCAGTAATAATGCCATTTCGTGTGCTGGAGGGTCAAATGCGCAAATGATGAGCTGTTTTAAAAGCTTAAAATGGTTTGTATGTATGCGAGCAGACATCTCTTTCTGTTTTATTTTCTCGTTTCATTTGGGATTGTGCCAAAAAATCCATACGACGTCAATGGGGATCGAACCGAGGCCGGCTGGAATGCAAAACTATTTCGCACGACCACCCTATCCATATAGCGGCCAGCGCTGTTATATAGAATATATCTTTCTCTGTCTGGGCCGTTTATTTGGCAACCAATACGAAAAGCTTTCATATGCTTTCATTTAAGGTTTCATATGAAGTCTCCTGTTTCGCTCGCTCATATTGGCTCTAGCATATATATTATACAAATGATATACATGTATTGGGGAGTAGAAAATTTTCTGTTATTTTTCAGCTCATTTAATGTAATAAATCGGGATGCCATAACATGTGCTAAAAATTAACTTTGGGTGTGGTTCCTTCGACTTGCCCTGTGGTCCCGCGTATTCAAGAGCTTGCCCATCGGAATACATTCAAGGCATGTTATTTGGCTTGCGAAATCTCAACTAAGTAATAATAAATGACGCTAGTTAATGCAAACGTTGAGATGGCAAAAGTTCCACAGGGAACATTAACGCCATTCAAGAAGAAGAAGATGTACGCATCCAGCTGATTATTACCATTATTCGTGCACTCAAAAAATGAAAAATACATTTTCAAATATATTAGGTGTACCAGTAAGTTTCTTCGATTTTACAACATATGGCTTAACTTGATTATTATTCCAGTGAATCCAATTTCCAGACATTCGTTGGAAAGCTACTGTCATTGCGCGTATATATCATCCAGTATATGTCAAAAAATTGAAGCGTAAACAACATAGTTTTTTGTCACTTCGAATATGTCGAATTTCGTACCAACGAGAGTGTTTTTGCGGGGAGTGTTACTTCAATATGAAGAAGAAAGATGCGGAAAGTCGTCGCATTTTGGTGGAAGTTTATGGTGACTTTGCTCCAACTGAGCGAACGTATAAGACGTAAATAGTTTGCACGGTTTAAAATTGGTAATTTTGACTTGGAAGACGAAAAACGTTCCGGACCGCCAAAAAAGTTTGAAGATGAAGAATTTGAGGCTTTACTCGATCAAGATCCGTCACAAACGCAACAAGAACTTGCAGATACACTTGGAGTAGCTCAGCAAACTTTATTCGATCGTTTAAAAGCAATGAGAATGATCCGAAAGATAGGATATTGGGTGCCGTATGAATTGAAGCCACGAGACTTCGAACGCCGATTTTCCAGGTGCGAACAACTGCTCCAACGGCATAAAAGAAAGGTTTTTTTGCATCAAATTGTTACTGGCGATGAAAAGTGGGACCTCTACCGACGGCAATTGATGCGTTTGAGCTGTGCACTGAAGGAAAAACGGCTACAATGCGAACAAAGACACGATATAGTTATTTTGCAGCACGACAATGCTCGACCGCATGTCACGAAACCGGTCAAAACATACTTGGAAACGCTAAATGGAAAGTTCTATCCCACCCGCCGTATTCTCCAGACATTGCTCCGTCCGATTACTACCTTTATCGATCGATGCAACATGGCCTGGTTGATCAGCACTTCTCCAATTTTGATGATGTCAAAAATTGGATCGATTCGGGGTTAGCCGACAAACCGGCCGATTATTTCCGCAAAGGGATCCGTGAATTGCCAGAAAGATGGTTTGTGACTAGCGATGGGCAATACTTTGAAAATTAAATGTGTAACGATTTTTGCAGAATAAAGCATTAATTTTTGAAAAAAAATAATTAAAAATCCTACCGGTACTCCTATTAGATAATTTTCATCATTGTAATAGTTTGTCAGGAAATACTCGAATCGATTGCTGCAAAAATCTTGTAAATCCATTTTCGTGATGCGACCGATTTTCCGTTTTTCAATTTGCACCAATAATATAGTTCGCGATGAATAAAACCTGAAAAGAAACAAAAAAGAAAATTAAGAATTGAAGAAATAAATTTATACTTACCTTTAAAAGTCATACTTACCACATACACACCCTACTATAATTTACCATAATGTTATACTTACCTTGTATTGAAATACCCTTGAAGTTATTGTAAAAAGCTGTTGTAAAACCATGAACCAGAAACCATTGCTCAGATTGGAATAAACGCTCGTACGACACACATCGTAAGTTTATTTAGTTCGACAAAAACCAGTGAGCGAGTGAAAATTGCTCGAACAAAGTTTGAAAGAATAGAGTGAACTACGCAACATAAGTTTTGGTGCCGAAACCCGGGACCTGTGTTGCAAAAAATATCGTCGACGGTTCCAGTTAACCGGTTTCAACGGTTCAAGAGTTCACCTCTATTCATCGGAGATAACCTCCAAACTCCAAAATCTCCACGTGATCGGAGAAACGTTCTTCCGGATTCATCATCATCCCCAGCGGAAATCGAAGAATGCAAGCATAAGAGAGAATCTTCCTGCAGCCGTAGCAGAACTACAAGCAACATTTTTCGTGAGTAACCAGCATTCTACAACACCGACATCGGACAGGTTAAGCTCAACCTGTGTATCATCACCACGTGTTCAACTTCATCTCGAGGATATCATCTTATTCCACGCGCAAATCAGAGTATCCTGAGCGGTGAAAGGAACCAGCAAGAGTCCAGTAGCCCAAGGAATATATTCTCAGCAGACAGCAATCCGCAACGCAAGCATCGGCAGTGAGGTTAAGTAGGCCCTTTGTCTTAAGCTGAAACAACAGGTAACCCTTTCACATTCATTGTACTCTATTGTTCAAAATGGCTCCACATAAGAAGGCAAGCAAAGTGACCAAACTGAAAGCGTTGTACTGTCGGCGGACAAACGTATTGGGATCAGCCAATTTAATCAAATTGTTTAATGATGAGTATGATCCGACGCATAGTGATCAAGTTATGATTCGAGTACAACGTCTTGATGACTTGTGGCATGATTTCGAAGTCATACAAGATGAAATTGAATTGTTGGAGGATGCAGACGAGCAGTTAAGTGAAGAGAGGAGAGATTTTCAGGATATGTATTATAAATTAAAAGCATCGCTACAAGCTAAAATTCCTTCACGTAGTACTCCGTCATCTGTTCTGGATCGACCAGCATCATCCACATCTGGTATGATTGTATCAAATATACGACTTCCGGAAATAAAATTAAAAGAATTTTCTGGAAATATTGATGAATGGGTATCTTTTCGAGATCTCTTTCTATCGCTCATAAACTCTAACCCACAACTTACGGCAGTGCAGAAGATGCATTATTTGCGAGTAACGCTCACTGGTGAAGCAGCTCGAATTATCGACTCGCTTGAAATTTCTGGTATCAACTACCATGTCGCATGGAATCTATTGAGAGATCGCTATGAAAACACAAATTTACAAATAAAAAGACATATATCCAGCTTGTTAAAGCTAACATCGCTTCGTAAAGAGTCCGCATCTGGACTTGCTGAACTGGCTGATGATTTCGATCGCCACGTTCAGTTACTAGACAAACTCGAGAGAACCGATGAACATTGGAAGTCGTTCCTCGTCGAAAAATTAAGCAGTTGTCTAGATGCCATTTCGCTTCGTGAATGGGAAACGCATGTATCCGAAACAAATCGACCATCTTATAAACAACTATTGGAATTTATTCACAAACGATCTCGAATAATACAAACAGTCAAGCTCTCCCATACTGCAAATAGCCAATCAGAAATGAAAAGCATAAAGCCACGCCTCACTGCTTCCCATGTTGCTTCATCGAATATATCGAAATGTCCGAACTGTAAACAAGCACATTTCCTATTTCAATGCGAACAGTTCAAGATTCTTGTACCACAACAGAGATTTGAGTTCGTGAAGAAACATGGGCTTTGTATCAATTGTCTGAAAAGAAACCATCTTGCGAAGGATTGCTCCAGCGGTTCGTGCAAAAGTTGCTATAAAAAACACCATTCATTGCTTCATTGCTTCATTTACCTGCTGTGCCGATGTCAGCTACAGTTACATCAACTGGAATCAACAAATCTACAACGTCGAGATACAACGGCCAACACGCTGAAGCAACCCGTTCGCAAGTCGGTCGCCTGTCGCAATCCGGTTCAAATTCGGTTATATCCCCTTCGGTGTCGCAAACAACCGTACCATGTACGGATGCACAATCCGATTCGTTCTCGTCTCGTACGCAAACAATTTCGTTCGATAATGCTCCTCCGTCGTCGGGTGAAGGTTTCGAAAATCTCACTCCCACCGCTTCTTGCCAAAGTGTAGAAGTAACAACAAGTGTTTGACCTAATACCGTGTTACTGTCAACAGCTGTTGTTCGTGTGAAGGACACTGAAGGGCACTATCATTTCGCCAGAGCCCTTCTAGATAGCGGTTCTCAGCCCAGCTTCATCAGCGAGGCTCTCTGTCAAAAACTAAGATTGAAACGTGTGAAGAGGAATTCACCAGTCAGCGGCATCGGTCAATCTACAGTGAACGTGCATTACGAAGTCACCGTTGCTCTCGCCTCTCGTTTTGGAAACTTTGACTGCACACTGGATTGTCTAGTTCTTCCACGGTTGACAGTGTCATTGCCCAGTTGTCACATAGATATAACCAAATGGCAAATACCACGCAATTTACCCCTCGCCTGCGGGACATCAGCCAGGGAGTTGATATTCTTATTGGCGCCGAACTATTTTTTTCCTTACTTGAATGTCAGCAGATTACACTCGCTTTTGGCAGTCCAATTCTACAGAAAACAGTTCTTGGTTATATTGTTTGCGGAAAGGTTCCAGAGCCGATCCAAGATTCGTCACCAACTCAAACCAGCCACTTTTGTATCGACCAAGACCTCAACTGTCAACTAGAGAGGTTCTGGACGATCGTGGATTTTGATCGGGGTAAAGCTTACACTTCCGAAGAACAATTTTGTGAGGATTACTTCCAACAAACTGTATCCAGAGACACCGATGGACGGTATATAGTACGTCTTCCGTTACGGGAAAATTTACTGCCACTCTTAGGCAACTCTTTTCGATCTGCACAACGTCGTTTTCTTGCCATGGAACGGAAGTTTGCTGCCAATACGGATCTTTCTGAAGAATACCAAAAGTTTATGGATGATTATGCGAGACTTGGTCACATGGAGTTGAGTACGTCCGCGCCACATGGCCCACAGTTTTACCTACCCCATCACGCAATCCACCGCCCAGATAGCACCACAACAAAAACTAGAGTCGTTTTCGATGGTTCTTGCCGAGATTCTAATCGCCTATCGCTAAATGACATTTTGTATACTGGTCCCACAGTGCAACCTGCTTTGTATTCAACTGTTGTCAACTTTCGCAAGCCACGGTTAGTGGTCACAGCAGACGTCGAAAAAATGTTTCGTCAGATTTGGATTCATGCGGACGATCGCAAGTATCAACAAATACTCTGGCGTCGTAGTGCATCGGAGCCTTTGGTCTCGTATGATTTAAAAACCGTAACTTACGGGCTTTCAAGTTCACCGTATCACGCTACCCGTGTACTGAATCAACTAGTCGTCGATGAGGGTAATCGTTTTCCCCTAGCAGTTCCGATAATTCAATCCGGGACTTACGTCGATGATGTACTATCCGGTAATGATGACTTACAGACTCTTCAGGGAGCATGTAAACAGCTGATCGAAATGCTAAAATGCGCCGGTTTTGTGCTTCGAAAATGGGCCTCCAATAATTCAGAAGCACTCGTTAATGTTCCTCGAGACTTGTGGGAAACGTCAGTCGAACTAGAGATCGATCGATCATCTGTAGTTAAAACTCTTGGATTACTATGGTTTCCACAAAAAGACGTGTTTAAAATAAAATTACCAGTTTTGACGGAGTTGGAAACTGTTACAAAACGAGTAGTAGTCTCCGAGATGTCTCGTTTATTCGACCCACTACGCATTCTTGGACCCGTAGTGGTCAATGCTAAAATGTTTGTCCAAACTCTGTGGGCAGAAATTATACCCTGGGATCAAAAGCTTTCAGAAATCCACAGCGGTTGGTGGAAGAAATATCGCGATGATTTACGTCAGCTTCAGTCGGTGGAAATACCAAGACGAATATTGTCCAACATTCATCGAGAATACAGTTTACACTGCTTCTGCGACGCATCCGTCAAAGGTTACGGATGTTGCATTCATGTCGTTTCACCGGACGAAACCAAACGACAGTTTTCACATTTGTTAACGGCAAAATCACGCGTCGCTCCTCTACGTGGCCAAACTATACCGCGCTTAGAGCTCTGTGCCGCATTACTTGGTAGCCAGCTAGTTGATACCCTACGAAGGACTACATTCTTCACTGAATCGGTGACGATGTGGACAGATTCTACCATCGTGTTGCATTGGATAAAATCGCCATCACACTGCTGGAAAGTCTTTGTTTCGAACCGAATTGCTGAGATCCAGCGTTTGACGAAAAATTGCAATTGGAAACACATTCCAACCCATTTGAATCCGGCGGATCGAATTTCGCGAGGAATGCTCCCGAGTCAGATTGTGAATGACGAGTTATGGTGGCATGGGCCTAGCTTCCTCACCAAGGAGCAGGATTTCTGGCCCGATACTTTCGACTCAGTGCCAGAAGAGTGTGATTTACAAAAAGAAACTCGATCAGTAATTACACTACACGCCAATGTTGACAATTTTCGACTCTTCGATAGATTCTCGGAGCTTTCCAAAATAATAAAAACAATAGCATTCTGCTATCGTTTCTACAATAATGCTAGTCGTCGTGATAGTAAAACTGGATCGCTGGATCGCGAAAATGCACTAAAGGTACTCGAACGTTTGGCCCAGAGAGAGGAGTTTCCGCTAGAAATTCAAATATTCGAAAAGAATCAAATCCATTCGAACAACACGAAGCCAACCGGATTAAAATCACAATTGAAGAACCTCAACTTATTTATGGATCAATTTGGATTATTACGCATCAATGGAAGGCTGCTAAATATGAAAGCTCCATACGATACACGATTCCCTATTCTTCTACCGGCAAACCACAAAATTAGCTGGTTAATTATGAGATCCTTCCATGTAAGGACTCTTCACGCTGGACCATCACTCGTTCTGGCGACAGTAAGACAGCGATTCTGGCCGCTTCGTGGACGGCAGTTAGCTCGCAAGATAGTTCGCCAATGCATCACGTGCTTTAGGATAAATCCCAAAACAACGCAACAATTAATGGCACCATTACCATCGGCTCGCCTGAATCCTGCTAGAGTGTTTTCTCGATCTGGGTTGGACTACTGTGGGCCGTTTCTCGTTCGTCCGTTGAGTGGAAGAGGAGCTTCGGTCAAAAAATACGTCGCGTTATTCGTGTGCTTGGCAGTAAAGGCCGTGCACCTCGAAATTGTCGCCGACTTGTCGACCGTCGCTTGCATTAACGCGGTAAAAAGGTTCGTTTCGCGGCGGGGACGCGTGTTCGAAATATATTGCGACAATGCGACTGCGTTCGTGGGTGCTGATCGGGAACTTCAAACTCTGAGAAGGGATTATTTGAAGCAGTTTCGTTCCACTGAATGGTCCAGTTACTGTTTGAGTGAAGGAATCCAATTTCGTTTCATCCCAGCCCGTTCTCCGCATTTTGGTGGGCTTTGGGAGGCAGGGATTAAGTCCTTTAAATACCACTTTCGTCGTACCATCGGTTGCAGATCATTTAACATGGATCAGTTCCACACCGTCGTAGCTCAGATAGAAGCGATACTTAACTCACGCCCTTTGTGTCCAATGTCGGATAATCCTGAAGACATCTCTGCATTAACTCCGGGTCATTTTTTGGTTGGCGAACCCCTATTTTCCATCCCCGAACCCGATTTAGGCAATATAAATATTAATCGCCTGTCCCGCTTCCAGGAAATAAGAAGATCGGTCCAAGATCTCTGGCGTTGCTGGTCCAGAGACTACGTCAATCAACTCCAACAGCGAAGCAAATGGAAAACAACCCTCACAGACGTTCAAAATGGTCAATTGGTCCTTATGAAGCAGGACAACGTACCACCGCTCCAATGGCCATTGGCACGCATCATACAAACGATTCCTGGAAAGGATGGTCATGTTCGAGTAGTGATCGTGCAAACAACGAATGGGAAATATCGCAGAGCAATCACCGAAGTCGCAATTCTACCAATTGAATGTGACGCGAACAACGTGAATGCAAATTAGATGATGGTTGAAACAACGGTTTCAACGGTGGCCGGCATGTTCGCGATGAATAAAACCTGAAAAGAAACAAAAAAGAAAATTAAGAATTGAAGAAATAAATTTATACTTACCTTTAAAAGTCATACTTACCACATACACACCCTACTATAATTTACCATAATGTTATACTTACCTTGTATTGAAATACCCTTGAAGTTATTGTAAAAAGCTGTTGTAAAACCATGAACCAGAAACCATTGCTCAGATTGGAATAAACGCTCGTACGACACACATCGTAAGTTTATTTAGTTCGACAAAAACCAGTGAGCGAGTGAAAATTGCTCGAACAAAGTTTGAAAGAATAGAGTGAACTACGCAACAAATATGTTCCGAAAAGACGTTATCCTACGTCAAAATAATTAAAACGAAGCATGGTAAAATACAACAGAGATATTTTTTCGGAAGTGAAATAAAACTAAAATTTCTTGGCTTGTACAACATATTCAATTGATTTCAAATTGGTGCCAATAAATATTTTTATTCTGTTACTGTGTTTACAGAATGTATACATTCAAAGAACGTCGCAAGTCTCAAAGCGCGGAGAAGGCATGGAAAGTCGATTGTTTCATTGAGAAGAAAAATTGAACACATAATTTCACAGTCTGCCCAAGAGTATATTGATAATTTGTTTTCATAGTTTAGAAGAAAGATTTAAAGTCTTGAACAGATCAATGAACATTTCCCTTGGACCAAACTCGAATGGCATTGCTCTCCATCAGGTTGGAATCCCTCGCTGGAATCACGCCAATTACCACTGGAACACGAACGCGTTGGGTCGCATTCGAAAGGCAAGATTCGATTCTGAATTCAACAACCAATTCGTAGCCAATTTGTACCACGTGAGTGTGCGTAGAGGTCGGCAGAAGCCAGGGTACCTGTAGATTTTCCGCCGCCAGTATACCACCCTCGGGAAGCGTTATTTCAGGGGTAACATTCCTGCATGCCACCATTCGTTTCACCTTCTGCTTCGCCTCTGGTTTCTGCGCATTGTAAGTAATTTTCTGAACCAACATCGTGACAATTTTGGTGATTTTGTTGCGACTTTTGTTGTTGATTTGGATAACCGCTGGGATGAACTGGCCAGGGACGAAGCCGGATGTAGGAAGCTCCACGGAGGCATACAGAGCACCAGTCGGCATGCACGGCCAATAACCAATGTTTTCGATTATCTCCTCCCTCACCGGCGACAGCATCACGTGGTTTAGATCAAGCCGTCGAACCACTTGAAAGTTGAGCGACTTTACTCTGGCTGTCCGCCAGGGACGTTCGAGAGTGGCCACCAGCCAGTAACGGATGTGACCTCGCTTTGCTTCTAGCGAAGCTGGTAGCGTTTCGGGCAGTCTACAGGCGAAACCATGCTTGTAGGCTCCTGGGGCGATTTCAACTGATTTATCTAAAATAGAAGTGTAGTAATTCACACGAAAAAGTGTCAATCGTTCCATACCGTGCGATTGAAATAGGACCAGCTGAGAGTGCAAGTGTTGTTCCTTTCCTCTATAGGTAACTGTATAGTGGTGACGTGCGCCTCTTCTTTCGTACCACTTTGTCTTACCTTTTCCAGAGATGGTAAGGGCCAGTTCTGTAAAAATTTAGAATTCAAATTATTTGTACCGATTCTCAGTGTCATTACTTACTGGAAACTTTACAACATTTATCAAACTCTACAATCACATCCCCAATTAATTCCTGACCGGGATAATATATACCATCCGCACTGTTTGTGAGGACAATATCCAGCCTGGATGGCATCTTTCGCTGAAAAGCGCGTTTACTGCTAAAAAGTATTACAACGTATCACAGCATGTGGCGCCAGTCTGTCGTAGCGCTGGACGGTTCTCCGATACATCACTTGTCAGATGTGCGTTTGGTCCATTTTCTAGTTAAATGCAGCCTCATTTGTCGATTTATCCATTTCCCGAAAATGATGCTATTAGGTCGAACGTGAACGATTTTTCTTATAAATTGATAACACCATCTTCTTTAACTATCGAATGTGTATGGTGTGTACAAGTGGTGTGGACAGCGCTACAGCGAGAACTGAAGAAATTTGGGATGAAAACTGTGACATCACTTAGTTCGTACGCACCGAAGGGTGCTAGGAAACAGCTGATATTATGATGCTGATACACATGTTTGCTTTACTTTTCTTGTGCGAGTCGAAGAAAGCTCGTAACTGAGTCTAGTTGAGAGTTACCAACAGTGAAGTGCCCTTTCGTTTTTGGCAGAAAGCCAAAAACCCAGACCGTGCCAAAAAAGAATTCTTATTTCTCTTTGATTATCGATTGTTCTCCCCGAATAAAGTGTCAGTTATATGATGAAAAATCACCAAATATGAGGAGCTATGTAATGTGAATCAGGAGGAGCTATTTAAAGGGTGGAACGATCAAAATTCGACCAACTCAAATTTGACGTATGAACGTTAAATTACGTTAAGGGGGAATTCTAGTGTAGAGACACGAATTTAGAACATATTTTCAAGTTCCGTAAAAATAATACAAAGAATATTTTTACTATCCATTATATCATTATTTGTTTATCTATCTTTTAACAATAAAACAAAAATTGAACGGAGGAAAAATATTCATAACTATAATAACAGTTGAAGAGAGAGGGTTAAGAAAAAGTTGTACGTGGCGTACAAGATTCCATCCCTTCTGGTTATCTGAATCAAAAAAAATCGAATAGATTCTGAATCAGTAAAGCGGAATCAGCGGCCGTTTGAAAAACAGAATGCGGTTCAAAACGTTTTCTCTTACGTTTCCCGAGTTTTCATTTTTAGAGATTTATGCGATAAAGAGATGGCTGCAGATTGTATCCATATAAATTCGGCAAGAATTTTTGTAGAAGTCAACAAGACAAGTTACGAGGAACGCAAGAGACTCATTCATACCTGGATACGGATACGGTACCACCAACGATGGAAACAACGCGCGAGCCGCAATCACTGGAACAGATGTAAATTTCATCATAATTTTTTTTTATCATTTTGAGAATTATATCCAGCGGTATATCAAGCCATGTTGCTGAGAGCAAGGCAACTCCAGTTAGCTCTTTAAAGCTAGTACTACACGTCTTTGACCGTACACAAGATTTTGATCCACAGTGACAACATCATTTTTTTTGGCAGACTTATCTCACTTCTTAACTAGGCGAACCTAGCCAGAATTTTCACCTGCCCCCGGGCTTCTGAATGCCAAAGGGGGACTAGGCTCTGCGGAATGCACGTATCTGCATGCTCGTGCTGTTTCAGTCCTGACCGAGAAATTGTCGGACAATCGCGCAGGTGCTAAGGATGACCGACTTTTGGATGCCGGCCAATTCCTTCTCCATGTTCAACACCTTTAGCGCTTCCAGAAGTGTCTTCGGGACAGTTCCAGTTCCAGAGAGAACGACTGGAACAATTCTTGGGACCTCCCTTAGCCCCCACAGTTCCTTGAGCTCCACGGCCAATGGTCGGTACTTGCAGATTTTGCGACCGTGGGTCTCCTCCAGATTCTGGTTCAGTGGAATAGCGACATCGATGATGGTGACTTTGCGGTCGCTCTTGTCGTAAACCATTATATCTGGACGGTTGTGGTGGATCGAGAGGTCGGTCAGAACAGTGCGATCCCAGTACAGCTTGAAACGGTCATTTTCCAGGACAGGTGCAGGCAGGTACCGGTAGTTTGGTACGTTGTCTTCCAGTAGAGCACATTGGAGCGCCAGTTGTCGATGAACAATACGGGCCACGTTGTTGTGGCGCTCGGTGTAGGCTGCGTTGGCCAAAACGGGACAGCCTCCCATAATGTGCTCTATGTTTTCACCTGGTTGATGGCACATCCGGCAAATGTCATCAACGTCTTGATGCCAGACGTACCGCCTGCAGTTTCTCGTCGGCATTATCCTGTCCTGGATGGCTATCATGTCAGCTTCTACTACTGAAGAAGGTTCACCACGCGTTAGCCACAGATTAGATACGGCCTTGTCGACGTGTGGCCGGTCCAGTTGATGGGGGTGGGCACCATGCACTGCCTTCTGCTTCCAAGCTGCAATCTTCTCCTCCACTGTCTGCAGATTGCAGTTTAGTTGGTACTCCGCTTGCGCCAAGTGCAGAGCGCTGTATCCTCTGTCGGCGGCGCAGACAGCCCGGTATAGCGCGTTTTGGTTGGTGCGTTCTGCGAAGTACTCGCGCAGTTGTCGTACCTGGGCAACACACAGTGCAGATATGTCGACTATTCCAAGTCCCCCTTCTTTGCGTGGCAGTGAAACTCTCTCCAGTGCCGATTGAGGATGGTGCATTCCGGCCTCTTTGAATGCTTTCCTCATCCTCCTCTCAAGGTCCTCTAGGTCAGTTTTGCTCCATTTGACTACACCAAAACTGAAGGTCAGCAGGGGACCGCGAATGTGTTGATCGCGCGTACCTTGTTCCCCGCGTTGAGGAAAGTCCTCAGGACACAGTTCACTCGACTCAAGAACTTGTCTCGCAGCTCCGTCTTGATGTCGGAGTGGCGAATCCCGGTGAGCTGTCGGAATCCAAGATATTTATAGGATTCGCCACGAACCATATCTCTTATAAACTCGCCGTCATAGACCTCGTAACCTCCGGATTCGGTAAGCTGCCCTTTTAGCAGATGGACACAGCGGCACTTGTCGAGGCCGAACTCCATGCAGATGTCCCTGCTTATGTCTTCGACAACCCGGATAGCTACACCTAGACGCTGACGTGAATCAGCGTAGACCTTGAGATCATCCATGTAAAAGGTATGGGTCACTTCTTCGTGGGCGCCGTCGCAGATCGGCCTCATGTCCTTATTTTATAGCCATGACCGTTTCTATTGAGCGTCCTACTGAGGGGGTTCAATGCCAGACAAAACCAAAGCGGGCTGAAAGAATCGCCTTGGAATATCCCTCTCTTTATCTGCAGCGTTCTAGACTGCAACACATTTTCCCCATCACTAAGGTGCAGAGACGTGCTCCACTGCCTCATCGCTTGCTGCAGGAACCTAACGACGACGGGATCAATTTTGTAGAGCTCCAATACCCGGACGAGAAACGAGTGAGGTATGGAGTCATAAGCCTTCCTGTAATCGATATAGGCCATGCTTAGGTTCCGCTGGTTGTAAACCGCCTGGCCGACTATGGCTGCGTCGATGATGGCCTGGTCTTTGCAGCCATGCGTATTTTTTCTGCATCCTTTCTGCTCTTCTGCGATGATATGGTGTTGTTCGCAGTGGGCAGAAACTTTGGCGGTTATGATGCTTCTTAATATCTTGTACAGACCCGATAGGCACGTTATCGGTCTGTACTTTGATGGGTTCAATGTGTTGCTGTCTTTCGGGAGGAGGAATGTGACGCCACGGGTGGCGAATTCAGGGAGGTTGTGTGGGTCACGTAGCACCTTGTTGAAGCACTCAGCTATCTTTTGATGTGCGACGGTCAGCTTCTTGTGCCAGAAATTCTGAACCCCATCGGGGCCCGGTGCTGCCCAGTTCCTCAGGTACCGCGAGGCTTCGCGGACATCGTTCTCTTCGACGGTGATAGCTGGCATCTCTCCAATTTCACCACAACTCTCCTCCTCCTGTCTTAACCACATTTGCCCTTCGCGATGTTGTACTGGGGCTTCCCAAATACCAGCCCAGAAGTTCGTCACATCGCTAATATCTGGCAAACCTTCGCGGTAGTCGGGCTTCTCGTCGCTAATGTGGTCGTAGAACGCTTTTTCGTTATCTCTGAACATCCGATTTTGTTCCTGGCGCTTTGCAGAGTCAGAGTAACGTTTCAGCCGTTTAGTTAGGACGCTCAATTGCTGTACCAGTGTGTCGAGTTTTTCCGTCAGCTGGTGAGCTCCCAGCTGGCGAAGTTCAGTAGGCCGCACGATCACAGCAGCTTGGCGACATACTTTCGCCGATCTGCTACCTCTTTTGTACGCCATCAGTCTTCCAATTGCGGCGCGCTTGTTTAGGATCCGTTGCTCCAATCTCCTTCGCCATGGAGGCTCACGCCTTTCACGGAGATGTTGGAGCAGTCCGCCTCTTGGCCTAATACGGTATCCTAAACTTTTGGCGGTCGCCACAGCAGCACAGTAAACTTTCAGTTGCAGCTCCTCCATGTTCTCAGCATCAACCAAGTGCAGCGGAAGAACGTGCTCGTTCATGAGCTTTACTGCACTTGTCAGCCTGCGGGAATGCTGCAGCTTCGGGATCCTGGGGCGCGACAATGGGTCTGTGTCGCGGAACTGTGAGATCGCCTCGTCGTAGTGGAAAACCAGATCGCGTAATAGTTGTTGATCTGGCTGTGGGTCTTCCGGCTCAGGGGGTTGATGTACTGTGGCCTCCACTGGTGCTGATTCGCGTGCCCCACTCGCGAATGAAATGCTCAGCCGTACTGAACTTCGTCTCGACACATCGCTTGCTCTGTTCGTTCTGGAGCGTTCTCTCTGCACCTGCTGCTTGATCTCGTCGACTTGCGTTTGGAAGAGCATGTTATTGCGTACTATCGCTCTACGCCTCGCGTTCATCGCGTTCTGATCAAGCCTCCCGACGAACTCTGGATACGCTTCCTCGAACATTGCGAGTATTCGAGGGCGACCGCTCATGTCCGTCTCCAAAGCAATGCAGATGTAATAGGCGCGGATCACGAATTCATTCATTTCGTGTGTCCACATGATCCGGCGCCTAGTGGTACCCACAAGTGTGGACGACTGTGGTCTGGCAGTCGCAACACGTCTCGTAGGCGCAGCGTTTCTTGGGTGATGTCGATGGCTGCAGTTTCCGTGTAGCGGTAGCTCTTCGGGTTGAACCCGGCTGGTGGCCCACTCTTGCACCTCGCCCTCCAGCCGCTCGCTCTTACGCCCGTTCCAGGACCAGCTCCAGTTCGGGACCCTCCTCGGGTGATCGCATTCTAATTACTCTTCGTGATCGTAGCTCCATTTTATTGGGTGTATCTCCTTTGCCCGGGAGACAGCGGGTTGGCAAGGCCTCCATGACCCGGGAGGCCTTCCCCGGGAGAGATATAGCGCTCTGACTCGCTCGCACCCCCTCACTTAGCCACTTTCGACACCCGTTCTCGGAGCCAAGACCAGGTGTGTGTCTCCAGTTCACGCCCGATCTAAAAATGTCGTCATATAATCTTCGTGGAGGCGTGAGATAGGAACATTTGAGACCAACGGGCAGGCTCCTACCCTAGTGTTGATCCCCATTTGAGAACCAAATTTTTTTTCCTCCGCTTTCGTTTCGAAAATCGTCCGCTTTCAAGCATCAAAAGGATGACGAAGAATTATCTCAGTATTGCTGCCTAGCCGTGAAGCATAATGCTTCGAGAGCGAAATTTTGAAAGACGTAGATATTTATAGTGATGATGTCATTGAAAATGAGAAGGAATATTAGATGTAAAATGCAAACAGAAAGCTTCTAATAGGGAAAGTGGTGGACCCTAAGGAACAGACCATTTCCTGTGTCCACATAAAGGGTGTGTCACATCAAATTGCATCACGGAAAAAACGCTGTAGAAATTTAATTTTTAGGAATTATAACTTCAGCTTTCGCTTATAATCAGATAAGAGTGTATAGATCACGTTGGCCATGCTTCACTGTCAATTTTTCGTAAATTTGGAAAAATGTCGTCGAACGAAAAAGAGCGTCGTGAATTAATCCTGTGCACTCATTTCGAGAATCCGGAGTTGTCACATCGGGACATCGGTAGGATGCTGGGAATCGTCCAATCAACGGTCAGCAGAATACTAAAACGATACTTCGAGAACCTAACCATCGACCGGAAGGTGAAAAACGGCAATAATGGATGCTCCGTCAGTGAAAAAGATCACAAGCGCGTAGTTAAGCAGTTTAGACGTGATCCGAGAAGTTCGGTCCGGGATGTCGCCAATAAGCTGAATTTGTCAAGTTCATTCGTCCAGCGGACCAAGCAGCGGGAGGGCCTGCGTACATACAAGGTTCAGAAGGCTCCTACCCGCGACAAAAGGCAAAACATGGTGGGGAAGACGCGAGCCCGGAAGCTGTACACCGAAATGCTGACGAAGCCGCATTGCCTGGTAATGGACGACGAAACCTACGTCAAAGCGGACTCTCGTCAGCTGCCGGGCCTGTTGTTCTTCTCCGCAGATGACAAATTCAGCGTTCCGGAGGAGATTCGCAAGCAGAAACTATCCAAGTTTGACAAAAAGTACATGGTGTGGCAAGCGATCTGCTCTTGCGGAAAGCGGAGCGCCCCCTTCGTGATGACCGGCACGGTAAACGGGCAGGTTTACCTTAAGGAGTGCCTACAGGAGCGCTTACTACCACTATTGAAGCAGCACGAGGGCCCGACCATCTTCTGGCCGGATCTCGCTTCGTGCCACTATTCAAAGGACGTGTTGGAGTGGTACGAAGCCAACGGGGTCACCTTCGTGCCAAAGGAAATGAACCCGCCCAACGCGCCGGAGCTTCGCCCAATAGAGAAATATTGGGCGATTATGAAGCAGGCCCTCCGGAAGAACCCAAAAGTTGTCAAATCGGAGGCGGACTTCAAGAGAAAATGGATTTCTGTTCAAAAAAAACTACAACCTGACGTTGTACAGAACCTTATGGACGGGGTAAAGAGGAAGGTGCGAGCATACGGGCTTGGACTCGAAGTATGAATAAAAAGAAAATGCCAAAAGTTGTTTAATCGTTTTTATTTTACTGTCTAAAATTTTCAAAAGAATCGGTCTACTGGGCGAATTTCTACAGCGTTTTTTCCATGATACAATTTGATGTGACACACCCTTTAGCACTACAATTTCCGTTTTTCGAAGAACATTGTTGTTCAAGATAGCAAGCGGTTTTTATTATGAAAATTGAAAATAATACATTTTTCATTACAAGAAAAAAAGTTGAAAAATCGAACTTTTTTTTGGTGAGGAGGTAAAGTGGAACATATCATGCTAGCAGGGATACATTTATGCGTGTTTTTTTGTCCAAATTTGTTCAGATCATTATTGAAAAAGTAGGTACATGCATGAAATGAGCTAGGCCTATTGACCTAGAGCCGCAATTGAAATTTTCGCATACGCGTAAAAACATAGTAGGACAAACATAACGTTTCTCATAATGATAATTGGAGTGGAGTGGCATATTTTTCCTGGGTCAAAACCACAAAAGGGATCACTTTAAGAGCAGAAGGTGATAAGGTATGACAGCTTTTGAAAACAGCGTAGAACGAGATACACACTGTTGCTTTTGTTTTTTGAATGTTTCGCCCCTGAACACAACAATAAATTTCAAATGGCCTGGGGCTGCCACACAAATTAAACACAAATTTCTAAATAACTCGAAAATTATTCAAGCAAATGGAGCCAAATTTGGCATGTGAAGGTTTTAGGGGACACGAAACGTTTCTATTGTGAATAGACACTCCTCTCACCTTTCTAAGAGGGGGCTGCCATAGAAATGAAACACAAATTTCCGCATAACTCTGTGTTGCCGCAGTAGCAATGGACTTGGCAACCCTGGCAAACAATGAACATACCGAGATAACACCGATAGCTACGGTGTAATCACAAGTGTCGATCAAGTAGAAAATTAAAAACAATTGAAGCCTGAAGTAAATAGATCGGTTCTGCTACGTATTTGATAGAAATTGCATTATAAAAAGTTTACAATTCAATTTAGTTCCAAACGGTGAATTTTTTGAATATCGGAATTGAAATTGTAAAAAGGGTTACCGAATTGTAAGCCCAGAATATACTTTTATTTTTTTGTGAATTAATATAATCATATTTTGTAGCTTTGAAGCACGCCAAATAAAAGGTGTCAAAAATCTGTAATTTCTTTTGAATCGATCCCGACACTCTGTAACGTTTTCCCGTTATCTTATCTTATATATATATATATATATATATATATATATATATATATATATATATATATATATATATATATATATATATATATATATATATATATAATGGAGTGATGTCTGTCTGTCTGTCTGATTCTTATGGACTCGGAAACTACTGAACCGATCGACATGAAAATTGGTATGTAGGGGTTTTTGGGGCCGGGGAAGGTTTTCGTGATATTTTGAGACCCCTCCCCCCTCTCTAAGGGGGGCTGCCATACAAATGAAACACAAATTTCTGCATTACTCGGAAATTAACCAAGCAAACGAAACCAAAGTTGGCATGTGAAAGTTTTAGGGTGCAATAAATGTTTCTATGATGGTTAGACAGTCCTTCCCCACACTCAAAGGGGGGGCTACCATACAAATGAAACACAAATTTCTGCATTACTCGAGAATTAATCAAGCAAATGAAACCAAATTTGGCATGTGGAGGTTTTAGGATGCAATAAATGTTTCTATGGTGTTAAGATACTCCCCCCCTGCCGTACAAATGAAACACAAATTTCTGCATTACCCGAGAATTAATCAAGCAAATTAAACCAAATTAGGCATATGGAAACTTTAGGGTGCAATGAATGTTTCTATGGTGGTTAGATACCCCTCCCCCCTCTCTTAGAAATACAAATAAAACAAAAATTTCTGCATTACTCGAGAATTAATCAAGTAAATGGGCGGAACGAAGTTTGCCGGGTTAGCTAGTTATAAATAAAAATGAATAAAAAAAAATATTATATCACCCAGTGCGGAATTAATAATACGCAATACCATCTATGCATCGTAATTCCCAACTTTTTTTTTGGGGTCCAGCTCCTCTCAATTAATTGCAAACAAGTAGGGAATATTCGGCGAATTTCTTGTGAAGAAATTTTACGGGCGGAAATCAATGGCAACTTGGCATACTACAGTTAGGACCTGTAATTTTTTGGAACTCTCGGCCATTTCTTTTGCGGAGCGGTCGGAGAGCGGAACGATTTTGTGTAAAGTGCGAGAAGTACAAAATAGTACTTTTGTGAAATATTGTTTCGGAAGTGAAAAGTAGTGTTGTAATTTCATTTTATTTTTTATTTGATACAGCAGTTAGTAAAGTGTGAATACAGATTTAGTTTCGCTATTTTTACGTTGATTTTGAGAAACAAAGGTAAATTCCATTTCATCCCAACCTAAGCCAACACTGTAATCAATCAAGCGTTTCCATTGAACAGATTGCCTGTTCAACAGACAGCATATCCGGGATTCTGGATTTGCCAATTATCCGGAATAATTTCCTGAGGATTCCTTATCCGCAACGAACGGACGAAAGTCCTAAGAGGATCGTCCGACCGGCACTCGGCGTGTTTCGCAGTGCCCTGCAGCATCCGTCATCATACGCTGTGCCATTTTTTGAGTTTCCTGACCGCGGAATCCTGGTCGGTACCCACGAGCACAAACGGTAGCTCGCCGACAGCAAATCGAGCTGCGGCTGTATCGAGCTTTTCTTTGCACATCGTCAGAACGGTAAAAACCCTGCGCGCAGGTCGGGTACAAATTAAACGCATGGCCATCGGTGGAAACGGAATGAAACGTATTCGCGATGACAACGGTACAGTGTCGACATCTGGATACGATATTAGTTTCCCACTAAATTTATCATTATTATCTTCAGATGAATGTTTTGTATGAGATTATTATATCACATGAAGAAAACAAAGTTTTCCACTCACATTAAATACCAGTTTGATACGAAGAAGTTAATTTTCATTAATGATTTTTTATTTGAAAAGTGCTCATTCTGCCTGAGAACTCATTATTATCTTCGACACTTCACTAACTCGTAAAACGTAGTTCAATGGCGTGCCGTTTATTTCGTTTCCACCGTGAAGTGTATTCGAGAATCAGGCCCTATATTGTGAATAGGGTTACTAAAGAGTTTTTTTCTTTCAATGAAACAATATTTCATTCCGGTTGAATATTATTCGGGAGTTTTTCTGGTTGATCCCTCTCCTAAAAATGGAATATCGAAACGAAAAGTTTTCTGAAAATTTAGGTTCGCGCGAAAATCGTATCGAATTGAAGAACAAAGTTTTTGCAGAGAGGTTCGCGTGGGTTCGTAACCTTTTCCCTATATCGTGCGTGGTCTTTCGAGGCTAGCTTGACCGTGAGAGGATACATAGTTATTGGGCAAATAACACGCTTCCCTTCTGGGAGTGGCGCTAAAGCCACCTGATTTAGCTAAACTCGCGTGTCGGAACTTCGAACGGTTACAACTCGAGAAAGAATCAAGCTAATGGAACCAAATTTGGCATACGGAGGTTTCAGGGAGCAATACATGTTTTCATGGTGATTTGACAGTCCTTTCCCCTCTCTAAAGAGGGTGGGAGGGTGCTGAATAACTCGAGAACTAATCAAACAAATGGAATCAAACTTAGCATATAGAGGTTCTTTGTACCTGCCTTGGCCGAGTGGTTAGCGTCATAACTAACATACCGGGTGTTCGGGTTCGATTCCCGTTCTGGTCGGGGGAATTTTTCGTCAAAGAAATTTCCTCCGACTTGCACTGTGATCACGCGTATTCTAGAGCTTGCCACTCAGAATGCATTCATGGCGTGTTATTTGGCATAGAAATCTCAACTAAGTAAAGGGTGTGTCACATCAAATTGCATCACGGAGAAAACGCTGTAGAAATTTAATTTTTAGGAACTATATCTTCAGCTTTCGCTTTAAAATCAGATAAGAGCGTATAGATCACGTTGGCCATGCTTCACTGTCAATTTTTCGTAAATTTGGAAAAATGTCGTCGAACGAAAAAGAGCGTCGTGAATTAATCCTGTGCACTCATTTCGAGAAACCGGAGTAGTCACATCGGGACATCGGTAAGATGCTGGGAATCGTCCAATCCACGGTCAGCAGAGTACTAAAACGATACTTCGAGAACCTAACCATCGACCGGAAGGTGAAGAACGGCAAAAATGGATGCTCCGTCAGTGAAAAAGATCACAAGAGCGTAGTTAAGCAATTTAGACGTGATCCGAGAAGTTCGGTCCGGGATGTCGCCAATAAGCTGAATTTGTCAAGTTCATTCGTCCAGCGGACCAAGCAGCGGGAGGGCCTGCGTACATACAAGGTTCAGAAGGCTCCTAACCGCGACGAAAGGCAAAACATGGTGGGCAAGACGCGAGCCCGGAAGCTGTACACCGAAATGCTGACGAAGCCGCATTGCCTGGTAATGGACGACGAAACCTACGTCAAAGCGGACTTTCGTCAGCTGCCGGGCCTGTTGTTCTTCTCCGCGTTCCGGAGGAGATTCGCAAGCAGAAACTATCCAAGTTTGCCAAAAAGTACATGGTGTGGCAAGCGATCTGCTCTTGCGGAAAGCGGAGCGCCCCCTTCGTGATGACCGGCACGGTAAACGGGCAGGTTTACCTTAAGGAGTGCCTACAGGAGCGCTTACTACCACTATTGAAGCAGCACGAGGGCCCGACCATCTTCTGGCCGGATCTCGCTTCGTGCCACTATTCAAAGGACGTGTTGGAGTGGTACGAAGGCAACGGGGTCACCTTCGTGCCAAAGGAAATGAACCCGCCCAACGCGCCGGAGCTTCGCCCAATAAAGAAATATTGGGCGATTATGAAGCAGGCCCTCCGGAAGAACCCAAAAGTTGTCAAATCGGAGGCGGAATTCAAGAGAAAATGGATTTCTGTTCAAAAAAACTACAACCTGACGTTGTACAGAACCTTATGGACGGGGTAAAGAGGAAGGTACGAGCATACGGGCTTGGGCTCGAAGTATGAAAAATGGAAAATGCCAAAAGTTGTTTAATAGTTTTTTATTTTACTGTCTAAAATTTTCAAAAGGATCGGTCTACTGGGCGAATTTCTACAGCTTTTTTTCCGTGATGCAATTTGATGTGACACACCCTTTACTAATAAAAATGACGCAAGTAATACTACGTTGAGACGGCGAAGTTCCTCTAGAAACGTTAGTGCCATTGAAGAAGAAGAAGAAGATATAGAGGTTCTAGGGTTCGATAAACGTTCCTATGGTAGTTTGACACTCCTTCCCCCTCTCTAAAGGGGGGCCCCCATACAAATGAAACACTAACTTCTGTATAACTCGAAAACTAATCAAGCAAATGGAGCCAAATTTGGGATGTGAGAGTTTTTGGGTACGAGAAATGTTTCTATGATGGTATGACACCCTTTCCTCCTCTGGAAAGGAGAGGGGGTCTCATAAAAATAACGCACATATTTCTACCAAACATATTCCAGCCTGACAGGACAATTGAAAATTTTTGGAAAACTCTGAAGGAAAATGGGAAAACTTCAATACGCATGTGTTCTACAATTACTCATTGGCGAGCGCTGTGAGTTCATTTGATGTTTGCGGTAACGAAATTGATCTTCGTTCGAAAGTGGAAATGGATTTTAATGCGATAAAACGCATTAAGGACTGTCTTCATTCTATCATATTTTCTGTATCAAACATTTATTCCATGCAACGGAGAAACATGTTATTTGCAAGTGGTTGAAAAATCTTGAACGAGAATTGTGTCTGAAAATAATCTAATATTATAATGACGAGTTTTGGTAGAAGTACTAGGAATTTTATAGTAAAAGATAATTTTAAAGGGTAGATTAAAAAATCAATCAATGATTCGATTGGAACCATGAACTTGCGCTTAGTAAGAAAACGTGATGTGATGACGAAAAATAAATTTTGGTCGGAAGGAAGTTTGCCGGGTCGGCTAGTAATATATAATAATGAAAGTTGCTGTCTTGAGTGCTAACAGTAGTTTTTGTTGTTAAATGTTGCAATGAACAGTTCGTCTACTCTGGAAGAGAATACGCGAAGTGAACGCAAGCTGCTGGCAAAGGGAAACTTTCACGGACTCAGGCACAAATTTTAAACGAGACCATTCATGCGTCACAAAAAATGGAATAGGAGTGATTTGGTATGTTTCAATGTCAAGCACATGACTGGTTTGCCCTAAGGTACGTCCGATCGAAGCCTGTTGGACCACGAGTTAAGAGAGAACAGAAAAGTGGCCGGGGAAAGCGAATTATCAGCAAATTAAATCCCCAATAAATAAAATATTTCTGGAACACTCTCACACTTAGCCACGTCGATTCCATTTTATCCGATAGAAGCGCAATTTGTTGACCCGATATCAATCATGAGCTGACATACGCAAATGGAAAGGTCCCTTTCGAATAACTGGTGATCAAAAATATACGCATTAGAGCATTCGGAGACATGCTCAATTCAGTTCACGGAAGATTGAATTTCATGAACCAACTCCGTAGATATATAACACAACGAGGAAGTGATATAGCAGGTAATTCTTTCCGCATAATTTCACACAAAAAATGTTTTGATACCTTTGTATTATAAACGAAACTTAAACTAACTTATCCTTAACGAGACTCCCATTGCATAATCTAAACTGATATTTCACTTTTTGCAGCATCCAGACTGGGTGCCATCCTTAGTTCCTTGGGCACACTTGCAATTGCATCCAGCGTCACACTGTTTGCCTTGTCCACAGCCCGATGTACATTTACAATCTGCAGAAACAGAAAACACACCGTCCAGAAAATTGCCAATTTAAAATCACTATTTCAGGTCACTCACCGTTACCACAACACTTGCACGGCATCTTGTCTGGTCTATCAGTGTAATTGAGAGTACTTTTCCTCTAATCGCGCTTATCAACTGCTCTTGCACACACAAACACTGCAATCTGTCGAATGATGCAGTCCGCGTCGGGTTATGATACTTTTATAGGTAATTTTAGGCATCCTACTCAGCGGAAAGCACGAGGCAAAAGTGCCGCTCGATGGATATAGTTAGTGTCGTGTGCAATCGTGGCGGTCCGCGCGAACCAAAACATACGCATCGCGCCATGCACCCGTCGCTGTCGAAGTTAATTTGCGCTCATTCGAGATCGTTCCCGAAGCTCTAATGGCAGACTTTTGATGACGCCGTTTCGTGTGTATACTTCGCAAAGCTTTTTCGCTACGGTCCCCCCTGGAGGGTTCCGCGTGGAACAACAAACGAGATAAGAGAACGATGACGCCTTTCCACTTGGTGGAGGAAGTTCATCCACCTAAAAGTTAGACAAAAAAAAAATTACAACAAACAGTTTTTCATGGAATAATAAAAGTGTTAACAGACTTGGAAACTATTCTGCAGCAACATTTCTAGTTGGAAGAGTTGCACACGACCCTTAAACCTGGGTTCACTGTTCAACATAATCGTAATGCTCACGGCACTATCGCAATCGAACACTTCAGATCACCTATAAAATGACAGACCTCGATAGTGGATGTATCATTCGAAGGTGCGAGCCAACCAGGTGGAAGATCCGATTCCAGAATTGACTGATAAGCATAGTGAAGTGAAACGATCAATCAGAAAACATCATCAAAATGCCGTGCAAGTGTCGTGAAAATAGTAAGTGTGGATAGAAATATTAGCTTAATGAGGTTAACGGTTTTGTTTTCGCAGATTGTAAATGTGCCGCTTCTTGCGGACAAGGAAAAACTTGCGAGTGCAAATGTGACTGCACAGAGTCATGCTGTCCAGACTGCGTCAAAACGGGATGCTGCAAGAAGTGAACCAGCGGGACGTTAAAAACAACGTTATCGATTATTACAGCATTACTTTGTTGTGAACGATATGAGTTGAACACAATAAATTAAAGCAGAACAAAAAGTGATAGTTCATTCTATTTTAAAAGGGAACTCGAATCAATTTATTGAATTAACTAATTTCACCAGATTGCTGAACAGATTGTGCTTACTTGAATATCAATACAGCTGCAATAATTGTTTCAACTTGTTTATAATAACATTCAACATGTTATTAGAAACAAGTTGTTCACTGTTCAACATAATCGTTGTGCTCCCAGCACTATCGCTATCGAACACTACAGTTCGTTCTGTGAAACAGCGTAAGTAAGCAAGTAAGTAAGACACTTGACTAAAGGGTGTGTCACATCAAATTGCATCACGGAAAAAACGCTGTAGAAATTCGCCCAGTAGACCGATCCTTTTGAAAATTTTAGACAGTAAAATAAAAACTATTAAACAACTTTTGGCATTTTCATGTTATTCATATCGAGCCCAAGCCCGTATGCTCGCACCTTCCTCTTTACCCCGTCCATAAGGTTCTGTACAACGTCAGGTTGTAGTTTTTTTTGAACAGAAATCCATTTTCTCTTGAAGTCCGCCTCCGATTTGACAACTTTTGGGTTCTTCCGGAGGGCCTGCTTCATAATCGCCCAATATTTCTCTATTGGGCGAAGCTCCGACGCGTTGGGCGGGTTCATTTCCTTTGGCACGAAGGTGACCCCGTTGGCTTCGTACCACTCCAACACGTCCTTTGAATAGTGGCACGAAGCGAGATCCGGCCAGAAGATGGTCGGGCCCTCGTGCTGCTTCAATAGTGGTAGTAAGCGCTTCTGTAGGCACTCCTTAAGGTGAACCTGCCCGTTTACCGTGCCGGTCATCACGAAGGGGGCGCTCCGCTTTCCGCAAGAGCAGATCGCTTGCCACACCATGTACTTTTTGGCAAACTTGGATAGTTTCTGCTTGCGAATCTCCTCCGGAACGCTGAATTTGTCCTCTGCGGAGAAGAACAACAGGCCCGGCAGCTGACGAAAGTCCGCTTTGACGTAGGTTTCGTCGTCCATTACCAGGCAATACGGCTTCGTCAGCATTTCGGTGTACAGCTTCCGGGCTCGCGTCTTCCCCACCATGTTTTGCCTTTCGTCGCGGTTAGGAGCCTTCTGAACCTTGTATGTACGCAGGCCCTCCCGCTGCTTGGTCCACTGGACGAATGAACTTGACAAATTCAACATATTGGCGACATCCCGGACCGAACTTCTCGGATCACGTCTAAACTGCTTAACTACGCGCTTGTGATCTTTTTCACTGACGGAGCATCCATTTTTGCCGTTCTTCACCTTCCGGTCGATGGTTAGGTTCTCGAAGTATCGTTTTAGTACTCTGCTGACCGTGAATTGGACGATGTCCCGATGTGACAACTCCGGATTCTCGAAATGAGTGCACAGGATTAATTCACGACGCTCTTTTTCGTTCGACGACATTTTTCCAAATTTACGAAAAATTGACAGTGAAGCATGGCCAACGTGATCTATACACTCTTATATGATTATAAGCGAAAGCTGAAGATATAATTCCTAAAAATAAAATTTCTACAGCGTTTTTTCCGTGATGCAATTTGATGTGACACACCCTTTACTTGACTAAAAGGTATTTATTCAAGTTTTCTTAAATCTAGTACAATTTTTTAGTTTACATGTCAATTGATCAGCCTTGGGGCCCGGCAACTTTGTTCAAATTGCATTTTGTTTTTATTAATGTTTATAACAATGTATCGTTTGTAGTCTAATTTACATTTGAGCCCGGAAGGAGACAAATATAGAATTTTTAATTGGGAAAAATTTGATAACCTACCTAACTACAAGAATAAATAAACTATGGGACTAGCTCCCGGATGAATGCGTGCGGAAACCGCTGGCAAGACTCCCTGAATCTAGTCAGGATTTGATTTTTTCGCTCTTTCAACACCTGAAGACCAGACAACCGATGGATCTCGAAATTTCGTGTCCTAGGTGAACTGTCCAGGATCATTCGAAGAATCTTGTTTTGGATGACGTGAAGTTTACGGCGGTGGCTATTGGCGCAACCTTCCCAGATTGGCAGACCATACTCAATCACCGGTAAAACGATGTGCTTGTATATCGCAAGTTTATTTTTCCGCGTTAAAGTAGACTTTCGATTGATGAGCGGGTAAAGCGACTTAATAAGCTTGGAACACTTCGTGGATGTTTTGTTCACATGGGAAGCAAAGTTCAGATTCCTGTCCAGGGTGAGACCCAGGTAGACTACATCACTCGACCAATTTATGGGAGTGCTGCTGAGGTGGACTTTCACGTCATTAGGCGGAACAAGTCATGGTGATTTGGAGTGTGGAAATATTATGGTTTGTGTTTTCGCCGCGTTGATGCATATCTTCCATGATTTTAAGTAGTCAGAAAGAACATCCAGGCCTCTCTGCAAATTTCTAGTTAACGGACGTATCACTCGACCCTTGCAGATGATAGCGGTGTCATCAGCGAACATCGGCAGCACGCCATCACCAGGTAGGGGAGGAACATCAGATGTATAGATGTTAAACAGGGTAGGACCTAAGAGGCTACCCTGCGGAACTCCCGCTATGACGTTGAACATACCGGAGAGCGTGTTGTTTAGAGAGACCTGGAAAGTCCTGTCCGAGAGATGGTTCCCGATGAACTTGATAAGGAAGATCGGAAAGTTGAAACGTCGTAGCTTGAACACAAGACCATTGTGTCAGACATGGTCGAACGCCTTTTCGACGTCCAACAATGCCATGGCAGATGTTTTGGACATGGACTTGTTCCGCCTAATGATGTTCGTGATACTCGCAAGCTGGCTGATAGTGGAGTGACCTTTCCTGAACCCAAACTGCTCCCGGAGGAAGATGTTATTCTGATTTGCACACTCTAGTAAACGACTAAGAATCAGTTTTTCAAACAGCTTTGAGATTGATGACAAGAGGCTGATGGGGCGATAGCTTTTGGCACTGGTAAGGTCTTTACCAGGCTTGTGGATTGGTATTATTTTGGCTAGCTTCCAGCGAGACGGGAAGTAGCCAAACTCCAAGCACTTGTTGAAAATCGATACCAAGTGCTCGAAGAAACCAATGCTCAAGTTTTTTAACTCGAGATTGAGCACTCCGTCAAACCCGGCGGCCTTCATATTTCTTGTACTACGGATCGTAGCTGTTGCCTCACCAGCCGTTATTCTCGATTCCTCTGGTAGAACGATGGGGGTATCAGCGGCACTAGCCAGAACCTCCGCGACGATAGGCTCGTGGGGACTCACCATGGAGCGACCAAGATTGTGAGAATCCACACGAAGTGTTGACCAAGCGCATTCGCCTTTTCGGCAGATGTAATTAGCAGTGACGGGAACGAATCCGGTGATTTGAGCGGAGGAATGGGTCGCGGTTTATTGTTAAGGATCTTGGCAGTTTTCCAAAACGGTTTTGCGCAATCTGCGGGTGAGCGAAGATGATCTGAAAATTGTTTATTCCTGAGATCCACAATCCTGACATTTATAATTTTCTTTAGACGATTGCAATTAGCCTTCAGGTGGAGGAGACCAGTACGTTGATACTGACGACGGATAGTGTTGCGGAGTCTAATTAGATTTTTAGTTAACCTGTCTAGATTCAGGGAGTTACTCACCACTCTTGAAGCCAGTACGTGTCGGTCTCTGGCCCAGGAGATCGCCTCATCGATGGCCTGAAGGGAACGGATAATGTCGTCGGTTGACTCGGGTACAATGTCATAGTCGATATCGGTGTCGACACACTGCTGGAACTGTGACCAGTCGACGCGGTGGTAGTTGCGTCTCGAAGCCTGGAATCTGTTGACGGAGGAGCCTACTTCAATCGCCACCGGATAGTGATCAGAACTGAGCTCTTGGTAGACGACAGGCTCCAAGATATTTGTCGTATTTGTGATAAATATGTCGATGGTCGCGTGGATACCGGATCGGCCCAAACGGGTGGGACCATCTGTTCTTAGAATTGTGTACTCTGCTTCTTGGAAATCATCGTGCAGGATCATACCGTTCCGGTTACAGCGGGTGTTGCCCCACGCTTGATGCTTCGCAATTAGGTCGCCACCGATGATGAACTGCTGCCGCCGCCGAGTTGAATGATGTCGTTTCGAAGAAATGCTGCCGAGCCGTCCGGTATGTTTGTTTGTTTGGGGCAGTAAGCTGCGACTATAGTTATGGGACCGACTGGTGTTGAAACATCCACCCCAACGGAATCGATGATCTTCAGCTCGAAGCATGGGAGCAGCTGACAGCAAATATTTCTTCTGAGTGCGATGGCCACGCCACCACCCACAGAGCTGGTTCTGTCGAGCCTCACGAGGCGGAAATCAGGATGGAAGACATTTATATCAGGTTTGAGGTGTGTTTCCGTGATAATAACTACGTCTATTTCATGCTCATTGAGAAAGTCAACGAGCTCAATGGCTTTACTCTTGAGCGAGCAAGCGTTCCAGTTTGCTATACGTAAGATGTCACGGTCCATACTTGGAGACGAGGGCGAGAACAGCCTTAAGCTGTTCATTCAATTTCTTGCATGTATGTTGAATCCTGATGACCTCGGAGACTAGCAGAACGAGCTCCTTATCATTCAAAGGTACGACAGACCCGGGAGGGGGGTTTGATTCTGCTGCGACGTTGCGTCCATGAGCCGATGTTGCACTGAAGAGCCGCTAGGGACCACTTGGTTGCTTGCGGTGGGGGCGGCGGGTTCACCACGGTTTCGTACATTGTTGAGTGGAAGAGGGGGCAGATTTGGAGCTGCACGGCGTTGTTGAAGCGCGGGAAATTGCACATCGTTGACTGCTGATGGACGTGGGTTGCGCTTTCGTCTTGGTTGGTTGTTGACGGAGGCACGCTTCCGGATCTCAATGTACTCTGCCCTCTTCGGACACGCACTGCTGGTGGGATTGTGACCAGCTCCGCAGTTCGCGCAGACATGGACACCGTCTTCCATATGTTCACATGCATCAGTGTCGTGGGTTTTGCCGCAGTTAACGCAGCGGGATGCCATGTGGCAGTTTCGTGTGCCATGCCCAAACATGAAACAATTCGAGCATTGGGTAACGTCTCTGTGGACCGGTCTGTAGCGATCTCACACAACCACGATATGGAACAGCTCCCGAATATTCTGGAGGTCATTTAGACATGTCGAGTTCTTGGCGAAATGAATGAGATAAAGTTGGTCACGGTACTTCCGGGTCTGGTCGTGCCGCTTCATTTTATAAATTTGAACTGGCTTGATTCCGTTTTTCTCGAGTTCAGCCGATAATTCGTTACAGTCAAGCAAACCATTTGTCATGACAACTGTCATGCAAAAATGCGAAAACAGAATAGAAACTGAGAGAGGTTGGCGTCGACATCATGCCTCATACCGTACGTTTCTATTCTGTTTTCGCATTTACGCATGACAATTGTCATGACAAATGGTTTGCTTGGTTAGAGTCCATATCGTGGAGACCGCGGAGCACCACCTTGAACGGTTTCTCGGCCTCGATGTCGTGAGAGAAATACTCACAGTTCCGCTGTTTCAGTATCTCAGCACGGCCTTATAGTGACTCATGGCAGGGACCATCAATTTGAAGCCCTCCGTACTACGGCGGATGGTGCACCTCAAACCCTTCTCGATGAAAAAGGCAATTCGAGCATGAAGCCCCTCCGGGAAGCCTTTCACATAGATCGGCGGCAGTTTTTCCTTTTTTTCTAATTTCGGTTCGTCACCATTCTCGAGAACAGCATATCGATTGTTCACCAGCAGCTTCTTGGCCGACGGATCAGAGGATTCGCCCGATTGCTCGGCGACGTTTGTAGATCGGGAGCGCTTCGCTTTGTTGCTACCACTTACGCCAGAGTATGTATTGCCTACGGCTTGGTTCATGGGGACGTCGACGTCCAGCGCGAGAGAACTAACACTCCTACTTTTACTTTTACTTTTCTTCACTAGACACAAGAGCAAACGAGAATACGTGTTCACTTCTCAACACAACAGCAGAGAATGATGAGTAAGAGAACGGTAACGGTATTGAATTAAAGAGACTTTAAACTCTGAGAGTTCATTCGTCTCTTGCCCTTGAGGGCGGGAAATTTAACTGGAAAGAAAACTAAGAAAACTATTGCAAAATTCGTTATTCTCGCTCGACCCAGTCCTAGTAACCGCTATGGATGTATGTCGTATAGCCGCACCCTACACGGCCCCGGGGTCAAAAACACAACCAAACAATTGGAGCAGGGAAAAAGCCCCTTTTAGTGTGCTTGAGGAGCTCGCTTCTAAAAGGGGCGTAAAAAACCTGCTCATCTTTTGCTGAAAGTAGAAGAGAAGACAAACGAAATTTTATCAGTATAGGTAAATGTAGTAATTAGACATTAGATCTGATCGAATAAACCTGTATCCTTTAGGAAATCGATGGTCCTTCTTTCCTCGACGGCGTCGTCCGATAGTGCTGTCCTTATGGTGTCTGCGACCTGAAACTTTATTCTTGAAGCATTAAATTTAGGGCATGTGATTAATATGTGTTCCACCGTGAGTCTTACATTGCATGACTCACATAGTGTTGGTTCCAATCTACACATGATAAATTTGTGTGTTAAAAATGTATGCCCGATACGTAAACGTGTCAGACATACTTGAGTAGATCGGAGAATACTATCCTTCCAGGGAAGGGTAGTATTCTTGATCCTTCTTAAGAAGAGGTCGCGGGAAAAATACCAACTGTTCTCCCAGCTCAATCTGAGGGATTGACTGACCCATCTGATGGTGTCTTTTGCTGGGTGGGAGGTGGTCCATAGTTCGGAGAGCCTACCCTCCTTGGCGAGACGATCAGCCTGTTCATTACCCTGGATTCCGCAGTGCCCTGGAACCCAGCAGAAAGTGATGTCCTTCCCTGTAATTTTTTCCTCAATGCTTTGTATCCAAGGGTGTTTACTATCGCCACTTTGTAGCGCCCGTAATGCACTATAGGAATCTGAGAAGATCACCACTTTACTGTCGTTATCACAGAGTGATGTCGCGACAAGGAGAGCGGCAATTTCGGCGGAGTATACCGAACATATGGAAGGCAGTTGGAATTTTAGCTCCGTGTTATTGGCAAAAACTCCAAACCCTGTTAGGTTTCCATCAAAAGACCCATCTGTGAAGATTTTGTGGTGGGTGTGATACTTGTTATGAAGGTGGTTATTAAAACAGGCCGTAACAATTCTGCTGGCTTCCCCAGCCCTAACAGCATTTTTGATTGACCAGTCTATCTTTGGCGGATGTGCGTGCCATGGGCGTTGACCGACTCTGCTTAATGGGGCAATAGTCGGGAGGGTGACTTGGCTAATATTTTGCAGCCAAATGTTGGCTCTGGAGTAAATGGATAGAAGATCAGGGTATTTCTCGGACGTCCGGATGGCTTTAGTGGCTAGGATATTTGTGAGGAAGTGTTCGAACTACGCCAGCCTCCACAAGCAGAGCGTTTATTGGGCTGGTCTGAAGGGCTCCTGATGCATATCTAATCACACTATGGTAGACAGGCTTTAAGTAATTCAAGTGAGCCCAAGAGGCACGGCTGAAAAGTTCGATGCCGTAACGAATTTTAGAGAAGACAATGCTTTTGCCTATGTTGCAGATGGTTTTACGAGAACTCAAGCGGCATCGGCCACCTAAAGCTTTCACCAGCCGCAGGCGGCACTTCATACTAGCTTTAGCATTTCTGAGGTGTTGTCCGAAGGATAGTTTACTGTCAACTAGCACTCCAAGAATTCGGGCTGAGCTGACTCTCTTAATAGGCCTGCCATTGATTAGACATGTTCTAAACCTTTTCCTATGACCTTTACATTTGCAGCAGTGCATTATATTAGACTTCTCTGTCGAAAACTTAAACCCAATGGAATTTGCCCAGTTACTAACAGCCGAGATTCCTTCCTGCAGTCTTCTGCGGGCCATTTCTGGGAAAGGATTTCTTGCCATCAGCAGTAGATCGTCTGCATAGGCCAGTACCTCGGTGTTTTTAGGGATAACCTCTAGAACCGACTGCATAGCAACGAGGAAGAGGGAAACTGATAGAACCGAACCTTGTGGTACTCCGTTTTCTAGGCAACGGTGATCCGAAAGTACTCCTCCGAAGTAAACTTGAAAGCCTCGATTGGTTAGGAAACAGCGAAGAATGTTGAAGAGGGAGCCTTCAAAACCCCATCGGTGGAGTTGATCGATAATGTTATGGCGCCATGTGGTATCGTAGGCTTTGGCTAGATCGAGTGAAGCGATTTCGCTGTGGTGGCCCTTTTCGATAGTTTCTTGAAGGAAACGATCGAGTTGACCCGTACCTTTACCTCGGCGGAAGCCATGCTGTCTGGGGTCTAATAGTTGGCATTCTTCAAGGGCCGTCCTAAGTCTTCGATTGATCATTCTTTCGAAGACTTTCCCTAAGCAGTTGAGGAGGGTTATGGGACGGAAGTTATTCGCGGCCCGTTTACTCTCCTTCACTTTTGGGATAGGTATTACCAAGCCCGTTTTCCATGCGTCGGGGAAATAGCTGTTAGCCCAACATTCGTTGTATATCTGAAGGAGTAGAATTTTTGCATGAAGAGGTAGATGCTTGATCATCGGATATTCGATTCCGTCTGGGCCAGCTGATTTGCTTTTTGATATTTTTATTGCCCATAACAACTCGTCCAAAGAGAACTTATCGTTGTATTTGTGGACCTGCTCCGAAGCAGGAGGAAAAAAGTTCCGCCTCCGCCTTAATAGCCTTGAATTCGTTAGTGTAGTTGGAGGTGGCTGAAATAGTGGCAAAGTGGTCGGCTAGATGGTCGGCTATGATGCCTGGATCTTCGGTGAAGGTGCCATTAATCTCGAGGGAAAGGCAGTTTGAAGCTTTCTTGCCACTAAGTAAGTTGACCTTGTTCCAAAGTTCAGATGTCGAAGTATTAGGGTTGATGTAATCAAGAAATTCCATCCAACTGTTTTGCTTGGCTTCGGTTATTACCTTCCTAGCTAGAGCTCTAGCCGTTTGGAAGTTTGTTAGGGCAATCATTTTGCAAGCGCTTCCATCAGGAAGGCGTCGTAGGATACGGAGGGATTTTCTTCTCCTTTTTTTGATGGCCTGTGCAACTGCATCGTTCCACCATGGGACAGCCTTTCGGCCAGTAAGAGAAACAACGCTTGAAAGTTTATATTAGCTCATGCAAAATCCAAACTTCTCGCAAGCGATGTTGTCAAAAATTATTGAATGTGACCAAATTAACTGCGATATTGAACGTGATGAAAGTGATTGGAGAACGTTTTTTTTCTGCTAATAATAATGGATTAGAGGAGATCTGGAGCTGGAAAATGTAGCGACGACGGAAACAGCGGCCAGCATTTTCAAACAGAACATCAAGTACATCGCTGAAATTGTAAATGGTGTTTAGGGTGCCGATACTGTAATAGCTGAATACATGTAATTTTTTTTTATTTTAATCATTTTTTTTTAAATTTTAATTTTTCTTTAAATATTTCAAATTTAGATCTCGATTGTCAACAGCTGGACCGTTTTTTGGAGCCAGCGATTGACCGAAAACGTCCAGAATTGGCCAACAGAAGAGGTGTTGTGTTCCATCAGGCCACACATGTCTATAGTGACTCGCCAGAAACTTCGGAAGCTTTTGTTTTATCCCATCTGTTTTTTTTATTTTTATTATTAGGCTTATCCAGCAATTCAGCTGTAACAGAGCCGAATTTATCGTGTACATTTTTTCTCATGCTGTAAATTACACAATAACCATATAGGCGTAGAAGTATTCCTATCTCATCGATACACATTTTCATATATTTCACATTGACCATATATAAGAATATTCAAGAGTATTCATTCCTATTCTATCGATACACAACACATGCCGCATTTTTCGGCGTAAGCATATTTCTATTGTTCGAATGTTCACAGTTGGACACAGCGGAACTGTTTATGAGGCTTCCATTGTTGTGTTTATAAATAACACCATAGGATGCAGCAGATCGATCGTATGTGGAGTTAGAGGCTTAGATCACCATCACATGATGATTGATTCATAGAGTAGCAAGAATAACACACAAAGATAGTCAGTTGAGTCCTGAGTTATAAGCTCATGATTGTTCGCTTAGTAGTGGACACGCAACCAATTAGGCTACGAAGAACCCCAGGAGCTTGATTGGGATGTTTTTATGCGTTCACCACATAGTCCGGACCTCGCACCAAGCGATTACCTTTTTCTTGCATTACAAAATTTCCTGAGTAATAAGAAATTGGGTTCAAGAGAATATTGTAAAAATCGATTGCTACAGTTTTTCGTCAATAAGCACCAAAACTTCTATGAGAGTGACATGATGAAGCTACCTTTACAACAAAACGGTGCATATTTGACCCAAATCGGACTATCCGAAGCTTATTAATGAATGGCTCAAAATGATAGGGGTGTAAATGACGTCATAGATTTCTCTACATCGAGTCTCTCTTTTGACTTAGCTGTGAACTCATTCCCAGCTGTATTTGACAATGTGGAAGATAGAACAGAACCTCATCTATCGGATTCTGTAGCAAACTCAATTTGGAACGTTTTTGCAGTTGAGTTATTAATTAAAGAAAAAATTGATGAACAGAAATCGATCAAATCACTTTTATTTTTTTTTTATTAAATCGTTTATTTTTACAGGCTCAGTTACATAAGTTTAAAGGAGCCAAACTCCTGACTGTATTGTTACAAGTATATATAAACATTTTTCCTTAATTCTAATGTTAATGGTGTAGAAAACCGATTACTCGCGGTCTACTCGAGTTTAGAAGGGTGACATATTTTCTTCAGGAAAAGGAAGGGATAAAAGGATATGTTGACAATGTTCACTCTCACATTCACACTCACATTCATTACACTCAATTCTTAAGCCTATCTTATATCTAATATATTTTTACATTTCATCTTATTCTATTGTTAATAAGAAGGGATTTGATTTCTCGCGAAGGAAAAGGAGAATATAAGGATATAAGGACAATATATTTGGGACATGTAATCAAGGTCTAAACCAGCCAACACATCTCTCACCGGCACATTGGGCTGCCTTCCTCTAGCCCGAAGAGAGTTTTCTAAATTCGATCTGGCAACAAGATACTCCTCGCACGACCAAACAACGTGTTCGACGTCGTGGTAACCTTGGACGCAGGCACAGATATTGCTGTCGGCAAGATCAAAACGAAAGAGTAGCGCGTTTAACGAACAGTGGATCAAATCACTTAACACCCCTTTCATTCTTAGCCCCTCAAATAATGTTTTGAATTTCACCCAAAAATAATGGATTACTTTTTCCCCAACCTTATATTTAAAATGAAACTGACACGGACACAAAATTTCCCTACAAATTTGGTTTAATATCGATAATACATTCGATTTCATATGCTATGCTGTGTGACAATATTTCATACTGATCCGTTTGATGCGCCCAATTATTGTGATTTTCACACTCCACAGTTATGAAAAACAATCTATCAAAATTGAGTCGAATCGTATATCATGTCATAATAATAATCTTTAGTTTCATGCTGAATATGGCTGTGTAGTGAGATAAACACGAAACCAATGTCTATGCTTCACAAATTGTCCACATTACAGTCTGCCGCCCATGTGGGCTAGCCTCACGTCATCTTGATTTCCAGACAACCAGAGAGAGAAAGCAGATGATCGTTTGTAGTTATTCACTTCAATTGGCATCAATTTGCAGCGACACAACAGAAATACTGCCGCCGTTTTTCCTCAATTAATGTAGTCCGAGAAACCAGCAGTGGATACAAGAAATCAAAGCACGATATTTAAAAAAAACACTTCCAGCGTGTGCACATGATTGCGTGATTCTTTCCCAGCTAATCCAATGTCAAGATCAAGATAACCCTTAGGGAAAACCATGACCGACAGGAGTATGACGTGTGTATGGGCTCTATGCTATATTGGTTTTATTAATCGTAAGCCCCATATGAGCGGCACTAATTTATGTAAATACACAACTGCGCACAGCGATGCAAATTTGGCGTGAGTAAGCTAACGCCTGCATGCTATGCAATTCAGCGAACATTCGAGTGGTGCTATTGAGTCGTGATTGACGGATATACAAATTTGCACCGTAAAGTTCAACTATTGTGGGTTTTGTTAACGTGAACCATTCAAATCGGCTGTAGCTGCAACGGAATGGACCGGCAACTAGGAATTGCCCTTAACGGTTTTGGGCGTTTCACATGTGCATCAATTTCCGTGAAGGTACCCACCACAAGCTTCAACCCTGGTCAATTTGTCCCAATATCTGTCAGTGTGGCCAACCTTTTGGATATTCGATCGATAATCATCAAACTCATACAGTGGGAAAATCGTTCCTGCAAACGAAGTAAAATTAATCGCATCAAAACTAGACATACCGTTACTAACGAAATGGTAACATACGAGATGGACCTGATGATACCCAGGAAGGTTCAAATTGCTGTAGAAAATGCGGAGAGTTCTATCGGAATGCGCTATGAAATTGAGATCGCAATTATTGTGGGTGTGATGGACAAGTTCATATTTAGTTTACCCATCCAAATCGAACCCAGCGTTTATATTAGAGGGAAAATCATAGAAATCGGACACGAGATACTTGTGCCTACTGTTGCGTTTAAGTGAGTGTATGAATCAAACGTAAAAATCTTTTATACATCTGTTATAATATATATCTTTCAATTTAAAACAGTGTTTTATTATTCCTCCTTGCTGGTTCAAAATAAGTCTGATTCAAATTCAGTCAACATTTCAATATATTCGTTATCGTTTCATTTCAATTCAACTCCTATGACGCCACGATTTTTGGCAGACGATACTAGAGCAAGAACCTTAGCGAGTAAGGCTAAGGTTACTTTGGATAGGAGTACGCACGAAAATTTGATTGTACGAATAGAAACAAACAATTTTGTTCGATAGAAGCTGACGAATACGAACGAAGCAAGGGGGAAGCAATGTAACCACACCAATACAACTCAATGTGGTTGTTTAGCTTCACTATTGCATACAATACTTTTCTGCATCCAGTGTCACCGCCGCCTAAGTCTGCCGGTTGATCTGTCTGTGGCGGAGTGTTCTTTTTGCACGCATTGATTGTTCTTCTTCGGAGTTACACTGGAACTGGCTAATGTATGATAACAGATCCATTATTGACCACAGGCGCATACGTTTCCAAAAAGTCAAACCCAAATCGTTGCGTGAAGCCCTTAGAGACCAAGCTTTGGATCAATCCATCTGGTCCAGGCTAGAGCCGGGAAACCCACTTGCTGTCAATCGATATTACCCTGCCAGGTAAGTCCACCAGCTGCAATGTGCTGTTCTCAACCAGCGATTTCAACTTTTCATCAATTACTAGCTTCCACTGCGGCCAATCATCCGGCTTCTTCAATTTATCAAGTGTGTCTGGAACGTTCCCAACATAACTTTCAGCTTTCATTGCGTAGGCGTTGTATATATAGTAAAGTGACCAGATGGTCAGAGGTCAAACGCGGGACACAAAAAACAAAACGTTATGTATATACGTTATGTGAACATAAACCATAGTTTAGCGAGTCTAAACTGATCAGTATTATTTCTTTCTGAGTATCGGCACTCAGTTATTATTTTTCGGTAGTTTAGATTTTGTTTACGCCCGAAAATCACTCGCTCAATCAGAACATTTACGCCTGGCAAGCACTATTCAAATTCTACAATTTTCTTCAAATTACTGAATAGAATGCTCGGAGATTCCAATTCATTTTTCATCGATTTGAGTGTTAACGTATGCATTAAAAAAATGTACTATATTTCGGATGGCGATGGAAGATAATTTGTAGGAACAAATTTTCTTTAAATCTTACGTTTATTAACACATTAAGGATCGCATGTTTTGGGCCAAACTTGAACGCTTCATTTGTTCGGATTCCACGAATGAGATCGTTTCCTTCGATGTGGATGAGAAGAAGGCGAGCCATCGGTAGGCCAATCTAACAAGCTTCTTGGCAAACCGAGGCTTTAACCTTCAAGTGTAGAAAACGCGGGTTATTTCGTGATCGATCCGTAACAGTTGGCTAGAGGCGAATGAACTGAAAAGTTTAAACCCTCTTAAAGCCAAAAAGAAGAAGAAGAAGATCCGTAACAGAAGGAACACGAAACACGAGAAAACTCGTGAGCGGTCCGTAAAGTGTTAAGTCTACAACAAAAATGATTCAAGGCTGTTGATTCGCAGCAGCAGCACTGTCAAGCAACTTGATAACTTTTCCATGGAGGCGAATGAACTGCAAAGTTTAAAGCCTCTTAAAAACAAAGAAACATGAACATAACTTTTCCGTACTGCAAGCTCCACCCCACAGTGAAGGAATTGGACATCCTGAGGCACTTAGTGTCCGCCAGATATAGCCGATCTGGTATTTACAATATCATCTCTTTGCCGCTCCTTAAGCCAGGAGATCGAAACAACTGGCCAAACGGTGGAGAAGAATCTGGCCAAAATGGACATTTTTATGCGGAAGCGTCAGACGAGACCGGCCGTATCTGAGCAGCAGGCAATCAGGCTTCTCTGACAGACGTGAAGGGAATGTCCAAGCCGCTCTTCTTTCGAGTCATTAGTGAACGGGGAAATATATAGTACGAAGTGTTTGCCAGAGTTGGGAAAGTGATGTGGTTTTTATGCCGAACCTGGGATCAGCCCATTATGCAAATGATCACTGGAGGATGGATCGGCTGGAGATAAACATTGTCGCGAAGACCACCAACCATCCCAACATTCCCCAGCTGCGCCCTCGGTCTCGATAGAAAACTTTTGAGCGAATAGCCAAAATAGAGAGACAGACGACCATCAAGGCACGAAAAGGTAAAATAACACGCCGATATACATATTTTCATCGGCCATGGTTCCATGGATCGGGCCAACTTCCGTAAGACCGCCCAGCGCTTCATTTACGATACTTCATCAAACAACTCTGCCTCTTCCTGTTGAGTATACACTAGTTCTTCCGGCTTATTTAAAACGTTAAGCCCTGGCCGAGCTAGGGGACCAAAGATGAACTTTTCATCTGACTGACGTTGGTCCTTGCGGATCAATAGGGGACTTTTTTAAAAATCATTTTCCAATTTTGTTGCTGTCGCTTCCAGTTGACACTCTCTAAACAAAAAGCCCAATGTCGGTTCGATGAAACCAGCTCAACGTATTAATCTTTGGATGCATTAGAAGCGCTCTTTAACAGTCTGCCAAATAAAAGTTTTTTTTAGGTTCATCCATTTAAGAAAATCAACATGATCAAATTGTGTTATTGAAATATATTCATAACGCGGGACACTTTCGTTTCTTTCGCCAAAAGCGGGACGTTTCGCGGGACGGAATCTTACGTGGGACATTTTGTTGAAATGCGGGACTGTCCCGCGTAACACGGGACGTCTGGTCAGTTCAATATATAGTCATCTAACTTCGCTAGAGGTTTAGAATACCGCTTCGTCAAATGTTTTACTATCAAATTATCTTTCAAATTCGACGATCCTAACTCGGATTCCGCACGATCAACAACGCATCTTGAAGGAATAGCTTCAACCAATTGACCATGACACGTGCGTCGATTGGGGTTGTCCTTAACAATGGATTCACAGTTGGTTCTTCGTTGATTTAACGGCTACTCCTCCACAACGATATCACGAGCGATAAAAATCCCACAAACCCACAAACGTTTCTCATCATCGCTATAGCCAATAAAATAGCTTACCTTGCTGCAAGCATTTCCACGTTTCTCTTTCGGGATGTAACTGTACCCCTTACGCCCGAGAATCCGCATCCTTTTGGTGAGATAGACAGCCACTAACACCACCTTGTTCCATGTATAGCACCTCGCAGTTCACTGTTTTCTAAACTTCAACATGAAGTTCATAAAGCCAATCCGACCGACTTCCCGTATACACAACCTCCCATCTCACTTGATCACAGCAGCATTCTTAAGCGGCCCTTATACGATCAGTAGCATTGACATTATCAGTAATGAAAATATTGGCAAGAATCGCTCCATTCAGCAATCACCTTATTCTTCAACCTTACACGATCATTCTTATCGCTTGCAGGAATGCAGCAACTCTGGTCTTCATAGTTGTAAGAGAAATCAACACATTTTCGAAATGAAAATTATCAATGAAAATCAATTTATTTTGTCAAATAAACATCCCCGTTAATAATTTGAAAGTTTTTCTGCAAACAATGAAAAAACCTTAAACGAAACATGTTTCTAATAATGATTTCTAATTATAATTTCAACAATTTGATCTGTTCTTGTAATGTTTTTCAGTACTGGATGAAGAATGTTCAGAATAATATGTTATGAACATTCAATAAAACATTTTGAAATGCTTTTCATTGATCTATTAACAATTCAAAACAGTATTTTATCATAGTAATCCTAAAGGATTATGCTTAATTCATTACCTTTTAATACCTTCGTAGATGTCGACACCTTACCCATGTGCTTCACCCCCGTAATTGGGTAATAGATGTCGACACTTTGTAGCAGCCATCGCGAATTAACATTTTATGCTTCGTGCCTAATCGTTGTGAAGCGAAAATGATAATGGATTTTCAGGTGGAATGGGCAAACTTTTAAAATCAAATAATATAAATGAAAATCACTTTCTTCGCATCAAATATGTTGCTCTATGTAGTAGAATAACAGGTTTTCCGCAAATGGTGAAAAAACATTAAACTAAAATAATATCTGGGTATAATTTTATTTTATAATTATGAGTTTTAGTAGGGATTTCAGAAAAATTATAAAAAAAATGACTAGTTAAGGTTCAGTGCTACGTGTTTTATGCATTCAAGTAACAACAAGCAATAACTTTCATTCAAATTTTAGAGATAGAATCTTCTCTTGGGCTCACTAACCTGATAGAGTAAATTTCATCACAAACATAGATTTTAACACAAGATGTCGCACAGTATCCTAGACACCACGAATGATAGTGTCACTGCCCTACTACAGAAATGATGGAGCGAGATCAGAAAATCCGGATATGCATCATTATTGCCCGTCATTTCAATTGTGTCAACCTTACACGATCATTGTTATTGTCATTCTGATGAAGTAATGTCATTATTATTTATCGTGTAAGGGATCCTTTAGAAAAAATCATTTCCATACCAAGCTAACGGATCTAGGAGGAATTGTAGTTCAAACCCGCAATCAACAAAATATTTTCGATGACACACTTTAATATTAATTCTAATAATAAAAAGTATTATTCTAGTCTGTAGTTTGAAAAAAAATTTAAAAAAAGACGGGTGGGTAATGTCGGGGACATAACCGGAGTGACGTAGGACAATACAAAGGGGACAGCTTTTGTTAAATATATATTTTAAATATATTGTTTAATTTTGAATACGTGAATACCTACCTATCTACCTGAAAAATGGATTAGTTTACTGTTTACTCTTTATGAATATGTTGATGGTTCTGAAAAGAACCTTTGGTGTTGTGTTTTTGTTATCACTCGATTTCCCATCTTGTTTGGTTATACCTTCCTGCTTAGCTATTGCGTTTGCCACTCGCCACAGCTTTCACAGTTGGAAAATTTCTTCCCATCCAGCTTGGGACAAGTGGTTCAGTAAATTACATTTAATGCGACGTGCCGGAGAAACACTTTGCCACTCACTGAAACTAATTGTTGCCTTGATGAGCGCCGAACCGAAGTTGCTCTGTTCTTGATGCGGGTTTTCTGATTGTCGTGAGCAGCTTTGCAAGCCAACTCGAGCACTCCGACGGCCGAAACTCTATAATCGCTGTTAGGTATACTGGTGCTCCGGCACCAATCCGTTCGGCCTAGTTACCCTTGCGGAGCAATCAATGAATGCGACCAACAGGGAACTGGAGACCTGCACGGTTCGAGTGAGACTTTGCCTTTCCCTTAACTTGTCCTCCTTTGTTACGTCCACGATGCCGATGCCGTACAACCTCACGGGTTTACGGTTTGAAAGAAAATAAGATATTTTTTTGGGGTCCGCGTGTTTTATACTCTAGCGGTACACACTCACAGGATAGAGACAAATCGGCAGACTCAGCCAGAGGGGCGAGTCCAACGAGACGAACGAATGAGCGTTAAAAGGGAGCGATGGCAAAATAATACATTCATTACGATTTGTTCGCTCGTTGGATTCACATGCAGGCTAAAAAGGGTCCTTTTCAGGATCACATAATTATCTTCAATCCAAAGAGTTTATTGTTTTGTTATTACTCGATATCCCCATCTTGTTCGGCTAAACCTTTCTGTTTAGCGATTGCATTTGCCACTCGCCACAGCTTTCACAGTTGGAAAATTTCTTCCCATCCAGCTTGTGACATATTTTACAGTAAATTACATTCAATGCGACGTGCCGAAGCGCCACTCAGTGTCGCATTGGAGGCGATTTCAACCTGTAATTGAATATTTACGATGACAGTGGTACAGTGTCGACTTTCAATTTGGGGTCATAATTTGGATCTCTATGTTTACAAAAATGTCCAACTAAATAAGTCGCATTACATGTCCGTCCAATTAGCTAAATGTCGAACTAATTGTAAATTACTGTACTTTCAATCTGGAAACAATTTAAGAATTGGTGAAAATTGAATAATCAGGAAAGTCCCCAACTATCAATAAGCTCAGAACAACTGCCAAATTCACATACTCATCAGATCCTGGCAAACAAATTATGAAAAAATCAATTTGTGTTTTATTATTATTTTGGATAATGTTTTAGAAAGCATTGAACTGTATCTCCTAAACTCTTTTTTGGAAGGTTTAATGGCCCTGAAAAGCGCCTTGTTTTATGGAATGGTTCCAATTTAGAAAACTTAGTACTCGTGGTTTTGAAAAAAACCATTTCGAACGCCCTCGATGCCGCCTTGTTCTGAATTTGCCACCAAAGCAGTTTGTATAAAGAACAAACTTTTTTCTTCTGCTACTTGATGCCGTTTTGCGATTGCGTTTGCCACTCGCCACTCGCTGCAACTGCCTGTTGTTGTCTTGATGTGTTCTGTTATGAATGCGGTTTTTCTTATCGTCGCGAGCAGCTCTACCAGCCAACTCGATCACTTCGGCGGCCGAAACTATATAACGCCGGCTAGGTGGACTGGTGCACTGGTACTAACGCGCTCGGCCTAGCTACCCTTGCGGGGAACTCCAGATCAACACGGTTCGAGCGGGATTTTGCCTTTCCCTTCACTTTTCCTCCTTTACCATGTCCAGACATGGCTGCTTGGGTTGGTTTGTCGATGTGTTGTGATGCGAACCGATGTGGTGTACGGTTTGAATGAGAATGATCGTTACGGCAGCGGAGCGGGGATTTTTAAGCTGACTGGCTGGCTCGAGAATTACGCATGTGTGAGACTGCGACCAATGTTTCGTTCATTTTTTTCTTTTTCCTTTCCAATCGTGCTTCATTCTATTTCGCTGCTGTTCTGGTAGCCCGTTTTGGTCGGTACGATTTGAGGAGCACAAAATGGACCAATCAAAAATGGGCACATAGTGCATTTTGACAATGCTTGATATTTCACAATTATTCAATTATTTATCTCAAGAAAAATGAAATGTTATTCGTTATGATAGATGCGTAGATATATTTCCTATCAATTGATGCAAAAACCTTTGCGAGAAATGCTCGAGTTATAAGCGTTCCAAATCTTGCATTTTTTTCCTACTTGTTCAGTGCCTGGATTTCCATTTCACCCCCTATATCTTCCGGTTAGACGTAGTCCTACGTCAAAAAATCATCATAGTTCAGAAGTTTAGGTAATCATGAATATACCCTAGAGAGGACTTTTCGAAAATCCCCTTATTTACCGAGTTATGGCCTTTTTAGTGATGCGGCTCTAATCTAGTATGGCGTTGATGCAAAACTTCAGACGCGTTTTTCTCGAAACTAGTTTTTTCAATCTGGGGTACACGATATTTCAAGTTCTACTGAAACGATTTATGTCGAATTTATATGAATACAATCTGTACACATCTCTCTATCGCATGAACCAGTAAAAAGTTTTCAATTTTACAATTTTCAAAAAATGTGGAAACGTAAAAGAACTGTTTGAAGCGATTTTTTTCATCAAACGGCCGCTAATTTGTCAAAACACATATTTTTGACTTGTTTGAGGTTCATGCGATAGCCGCATCTTTATTGATTCAGAATCTGGTAGATTTTTTTGTTTCAGATAACCAGAAAGGCTGGAGAATCGTGTACGCCATGGCACAACTTGAACCCGCTCACTCCATCAGCTTGTAACTATTCTATATTTTGACGTGGGATTACGTCTAACCGGAAAATAAAAACCTAAACATGCAGGAAAAAATGAAAGATTTCGAATGCTTATAACTCGAACATTTCTTACTGGATCGGAAAGATGTTTGCATCAATTGATACGGAATATGTCTACGCTTCTATCGCAATTAATAAAATGTTATTTTTCATTAGATAAACAATTGAATAACTGTAAAATGTTAAGCGTTATCTAAACGCTCTAACTAACTACACTGAAAGTATGGGGACTTTTGTTCGCACCGGAATGTGTTCCCTAACACAGACTTCAAAACCATGGAGCGTGGGGAAATCGGCATTGCAAATACATGCAAGTCGAGGGTATTTTTGTTCCGACTGAAATGTATTTCCTCAGCACAGGCTTCAGAACCAATATGTCTGAGGAAATTGGCATTGCATATTCATGCTGATCAGGGGTATTTTTGTTCCGACTGAAATGTGTTTATCTAATAAAGACCAAGATGTCTGGGGAAATCGGTATTGCAAATACATGCAAATCGGGGTTATTTTTGTTCTGACTGAAATGTGTTTGCCTAACACAGACATCAAAACCAAGATGTCATCATACCAAACGTAAAAGGGCCGTCATTAAATTTACTTGTAACGAAGAACATAATCTATTGCATGAATTGACTCTACATGGCATTATACAATCTTTTTATTTGGAGGCGATCTGGTGTAGTGGTAACATCCATGCCTCTCACGCTGAAGGTCACGAGTTCAATTCTCACTCCCGACATTCTTCCAAAAATGGAAGTAAAAGTGACGAACCAGCCAAATGAGTTGAAAATCACTATAATACAGATAAAAAAAAAATCTTTTTATTCACAAAGCAAATATATTGAACTCAATTGAATTCGGAAATTGTTTCATTCAATCAAAATTTTAATCGATACAAACAAATGGTCGGTGTTAAGTCATTTCGGACCAAGTCGTAAAATTAAAAATTTCGAGTTATTGATTACATTAGGTTAAACATTTTGTGAACTGCATTCCACATTTTCCAGATTTGGAAAATCACGCGTACAGCAGGAATAACTTATCGAAGTTATTTTGAGCGCTCAATAAATCCTTTATAGCACCCAACTTCAAACTCGTTTTTCTCGAAATCATAAAAATGTCACATGGTCCGGTCTGACTTAACACCGACCAAATTATTACTAAGCTAAGGTAGTCCAACGTCAACCTTGCGTAATATCATAGATATAACCTACCCATTTCGTGCAATTTTTGCTGTATTGTTTAAAAATAGATAAACTTCACCTTGATGCTATTTCAACCTTTTGTGGTCGAACTAATTTCCCTCGAAAGAATTCCTCTTATTTTTCCACGCTAATAGTCTTTTGTTTAAACCGAGTACCGTTATCTATTATTATTATTATTATTATTCAAAGCTTAATACGCGAACAGGTTCACTAGACATTAAAATTCGTTTGCAAAAACGGCAGAGCATGTACGCGTTGACGCATGTACGCGTTGACGGAAACAAAAGTAAAGAGAAATATTTGTAACTTTGGCTACACTTTTGGCAGTGGCGTCGAGTGGAGATTTTCCACCCGGGGCAGAGTGTCTGATTGCAGCCCCTCCCTCTTCGTAATCTGAATATGGTGTACACCGAATGGTGAGGTATTTGTTAATGTAAGGGTGTTTCTGCACCCCTAAAATCGAGTACCCGGAGGCGGTCCGCACCCCCCGCACTCCCCAGTCGACGCCACTGACTCTTGGACTGAGTGCGACTATGAAAGAGATACCATTTCCGATTTTTATTCTACTATCGCTGCAGCCATCGAGCAAGCTCTTCTTATTTATAATAAACAAGCAAATTGAATCAAATTAATAAACAAGCGAATTGAATTAAAATAATTTCGTAGTCATTCGTAGTCCTTGTATTGATTTGAACCTCTTGTTTGATTGTACCAAACTGCGACGGGAATAATCCCTGAAAGTCCCTGCTTCTCAAGAAGAAGAAAGGTACACCAGGGCAAGTTGTAACAGGTTTTTCGAAGTTCAACTTGAAAATTATCTTAATCTATTTGCAACACATGCAATGTTCGACAGATGACTTTCGAAAAAAATAGAGATTCAGATTGGATGTTTCGAAAAATATCAATTTTTGAAATATTTAGTTTTCATATACATTCTTTCAACTTGTTCCGTAGAGCGGAGTGAGTTGAAACGCGAGCTATCATGAGTTTAATTTGATGTTTTGCTTCTCGAACTATCTACAACTGACCTATGAAACACTAAATTGAAGGATTTACATATAAAAAACAGGAAAAAGGGGTTTTTGTTAACGTGAGATGTCGGGGAGGTAGTCTGATACACGCATAATGGACACTACATGCTATGAATAATTACGTAGAATCAGTGGCGTCGAGTGAAACTTTCGTTTTGGAAATAATATAAATAGAAATTTAACCCTTTGCGGTCGGAATTCATTTCCCATGAAAAAAATCGTCTTATCTTTCCACGCTAATGATATTTTGTTTATACCGGGTACCGTTAACAGAAACTTCGTATACATTCGTAAAAAGTTTATGTTACAAAAAGTAACAGTATTTTGGAATCGATACCAGGTGTATTGTCCAGATTCCAGACCAGAAAAATTGCATTGAGACCATTTCGAATTCAGCATGAATCTTCTCACTGTTGTTTGAGCATTTTCAAACACTTTCGATGCCTGGTCAAAGTAAATCTGTTCTTGATGGCCTGTGTTGCTCTTTCGAGGTCCTTCTACTTCCAACATTGCCTGTCCATCCATTTTTTTGTAATTCCGCATTATCTGGAATCAATTAGACCAAAGAAAAGCTTCAAACCTGTATGACCAATTCACCCCACAAAAACGTGTCCATGTCACTCCACATAACATGCAAAAATTAAAATGCAATTAATTTCATTCATTGTTATCAAACTTACAGTTTCGCTGCATCAAATTGTTCCTCCACATTAGGCGAACAGAACTTCACTGCACAATACACGAAAAGTTTGTTTAATCAGCGGTAAAAACCTTAAAACCACGATCGAAAAATTCATATTTTCTGACAATTAAAGTGATTGCTGTGTTCATGCTACCGTTTCCCTCCACCTGTTGAATTTTACTAAAGCTTTTTACATTAGGTACATACGGTTCAACAATAGAAGGAGATGACATTATAGAAAATCCAAGTTGAGCCGTATATAAGGGTGGCCCAAATCACCCCGTATTACCTTACTGCAAACAGCTGAGACACATCGGATTCTTGGAAAGTTACGGCAAGCATACTCTGTCGAAACCAACATGCAGAGCTTGGTTTCACCGATTCAAAAGTGGTAATTTTGACCTCGAAGATGAGAAATTGGAGAAGTTACTCGATGAAGGTCCATGCCAGACACAAGAAGAACTTGCAGAAATGTTGGGAGTAACACAACAAGCAATTTCTCATCGTTCGAAGCAACTTGAATTGATTCAAAAACAGAAAATTGGGTCCCATATGAGTTGAAACCTAGAGACATTGAAAGGCGTTATTTCACCTACGAACAACTCCTTCAGCGACAGAAAAGAGAAGGTTTCCTGCACCGAATCATGACTGGTGACGAAAAGTGGATACGGTATGACAACCTAAGCGTAAAATGCTTGGGTTAAGCCCGGCCAGCCATTAACATCAACCGCAAAACCGAATATTCATGGTTCCAAGCTTATGCTGTGTATCTGGTGGGATCAGCTCGGAGCCATTTATTATGAGCTACTCAAACCAAATGAAACTACCACAGGAGAGTATTACCGACAACAATTGATGCGTTAGAGCCGAGCCCTGAAGAACAAGAGGTCACAATACGCCTATAGACACGACAAGGTGATTCTACAACATGACAACGCTCGGCCCCATGTTGCAATTGATGTCAAAAACTACCTGGAGAACATCAAATGTTAAATCTTACTCCACCCGCCGTATTCACCAGACATCGTTCCCTCCGATTACCATTTGTTCCGGTGACACATGGCCTGGCTGAACAGTGATTTTTCTCCTATAATGATACTAAAAATGAGTCGATGACTGGATTGCCTCAGAAGACCAGTCCTTCTTTCAGCGTGGAATCCGTATGATGGGAGAAGGTTGAAGGTTGGGATGGATGGGAGAAGGTTGTAGCTAGCGATGGACAGTACTTTGAATAATCTGTGACTTCACTTCTTTTTATAATATAAAGTTGAACTTTTAAAAAAAACGCAGGAAACTTATTTGTAATCCCAATAAAAAAATTCCGGCTTAAAATATTCTCTGGGATGTCTACTTTACTGTAATTTTTGTCCCAGGTTTGTCTGATGCTCCGTTCCAAAGTTACAAGCCAATTAGTGGACCTATGTCTTTGCGTAAGGAGCAAAGAAGTGAAGAAAGCGATCAATGCGAACATCAATTGCTTAAGCCGGTGCTACACGATGCTACGAACACCCCCGAATGTTGGACACTCGATGTTTCGCCGCATCGTAGAGTCGATGGACGAGATACGAACATCCAATGTCGAGCGTCTAATATTCGCGTTGGAAGGTAATCCGTTCGTTATGGGTTTTTTGGCACGAGTCAAAGGATTCTTGTTATTCGCTCTATTCGACACTCGATGGCATCCTATACACTGCTACATAATTCGTTCGAATATATTATTGACAGAATTCGAACATTCACTTCACCCTGTAGCAGCACAATCGTCACAACAATTGTTGATTCATTCCGCGGCGTGCGGCTAATGACGTGAATTATTTGCTTTTAAGAGACTTTAAACTTTGCAGTTCATTCGCCTCTAAAAATGACGTGAGATAGCAAATTTTATCTCCAGCCACGCTCTGAAGCCACCTTACTTTTCAGCTCATTGAGTCAAATGTTTGAGTAAAATATTCGAGTCAAACGTTGGGCCAATCTTGTGCGCCGGGTTTACGGGAATGGATATCCTTCTGGCGATTCGTCCAATATACGAGGAGCTAAATCGTGATTACTTACATGACACATACACAATCACCGGCAACTTTGACATCGGCAAAATAAGTTCAAGAGAATAGTTAACGGGACGGTGACGCGGTATGTGTAGCGCACTTAATGCTTGTATTTGGTCGATGTCTTCAAAAATGAATGGTTTTTGGTTTGATTTGAATGGTGGAAAGAATTTTTTGGAAATTGCAGCAAATATAGCAGCCTGTAACTTCAATGATGGCCTACATGGAAATAATACAAAAATTAAGCTTGAAACTGGCCCGGTGAGCAACTATTTCTGCGAAAAATCGGATAAGTAACGAATCGAACGAGCAGAGTTGCTGATGTTAGAAGCAGCTAGAGAAGCCCGCAAGTTTAATTTGGCAACAAAAAAAAAACGACAGAAGATCACCTTTTAAGCGCTGAAGAACAGTTTTATAGTCCAGGAATTGCAGACTGAAGATACGATGTAAAATAAACGAAATAAATGTATACAAAATTTAAAACGCGTTTTTCTCAAAATTATGTTTTGCATACTGGTGGGAGTTCTACCTCTGGAACGGTCTATCCGATTTTGATGATTTTTTTTCACAGATTAACTATTAAATTTCCTGTCATTGTACGTAGGATTTCTTTGATATTTTAAAAAATAAAATTTTGGTGAATGTTTTTGTCTCGAATTTCGAGGCAAAAACGCAAATTTTTTACAAAAATTGTCGCTGTTTCGACAAAAATCAATATTTTGAAAAAGTCTTACGTACGATGGTAAGAAATAAATCCAAAATCACGTAAAAAAATTGATTGAAATCGATCCACTAGGAAAACTTGTAGAACTCCTACCAGTTTGAAAGGTTTTGGCAAAGCAGTTGCAGCTATTCAGGGAACAGTCCAATTGACCCCATTTTTTTGTTTGTTAAGTTTTGTTGTTGGTATCAGATAATTCATGGTACAGTAATTTACATTCAATGCGACATGCCGAAGCACCATTCAGTGTCGCATTGGAGTCGATTTTGACCTGTAATTGGACATTGGCGATGAGAGTGGTGCAGTGTAAACGTCTGGTAGCGATTTTCAATGTGGGGCCATCATTTCAGCCGCAAACTTGATGTCAACAAGAATGTGCAATTAGAGTTAAAAATGTCAAATTAAACGTGTCGCATTACAGGTCTGTCGTATTAAAAGTAAATTACTGTAATTTATTTTCTCGTTGAAAAAATCTTGAAAATCAAATACTTTTTATGGTGTTCATAGCGTACTACTCCCTTAAGGAAGACTTTATTCATTTTTGATCAAATTAATTGCAATGCAAAATCTCGTTCATCAGTGTAACTCGAGTAGTTTGGCAACCTTGGCCCCACTATCGTTCATCTCGTTCAGGCTGCTGATTCTGCCTTCAATTATCTGTGGTACTTCATTCAATGCTGTCTGTCACATTGAATGGAAGAGAAAAAAGTACTGAGCTGGTTGTTAGTTGTTTCACATATTTAAATAACAATAGTTTGATGAGAACACGTATGCTGAATTGAAAATATTGTCTGCACTCATCAGTATTACGTCGCGAGCGGAGCTTGAGAGTGGGTTTAAAAAATATATATACCAAAAAACTAGCAGCTGAACAAGTGTTTTCATCCCCCAAAACGAAACGATGTAGTGAAGAAGCAGCAGCAGTGACAAAACAAATTGTTCAATGGTGATGTTCCGAGGTGGTGTTATGTTTTGGATAATGAATTTGGCAGGCGCATCGCTTCGGTCGGAAGACCGATTATACTTCTGCTCCAAAGGTTATTATCAACGATATTAGGTCTGACATCACAGTGGTTCTATCCGCTGTCATAAACGAGCGCTTCGCTGGAAACGTGAAAAGAACACGTCATTACCGTAAATAAGGCAAACGATGAAGCTCGGTCGTGTTAAGATTTAACACCGATTAGTTCCTACCAAATCACAATTCGGAAAAGAGTGTCAAAAATTTGAATTTTTTATTTTCACTAGTGTTAAGATAAGGTCTCGCGATAACAACGAGCAACATGATTCTTCGACAATTGATGGGACTTAACACCTGGGTTCGGGTGTTGATTGCATTTATATCCGTGTGGGTGATTCTTGTCCTGGTTTTTTATTCTAAGCTGAATACGGGAGGAGCAAGTGATAGCGAGGATGCGATAAGGAGATTAAACCAAGCATTAAATTACTTAGAAAAATCGAAGCAAGTAGACGCGGAATTACGCACCCTTATAGATGAATACCTCAGCGACACTTCCTACAATAGGAAGCAGAAGTTTGTCGATGAGCTTGGTAACAAGCTGCAAATCCAGGGAGCCGGTGCAGGGCACTTCAAAGGCGTCCCCTCGCTAGAATACGAACAGTTGCATCGCAGAGTTTATAGCAACACTCAGGAACTATGGAATTTCTTGCATTCCGAGATGGTTAAAACGGCGAAAATAACCAGGCATAATAATCCGGAAATCGTGCCATCGTTGGAAAACTTTCTGTCCTTGGCGGCGGAACACAAACGTTCATTACTCAACGACATCAATCAAATGCGAGCCAGCGATGGGTATGAGTTCTGGCGTTACAAAGAATCCAAGGATCTAAGCGATTTGGTTCAGAGGAGACTAACTTATTTGCAAAATCCCGAAGACTGCAGCTCTGCGCGTAAACTCGTCTGTAGATTGAACAAGGGTTGCGGATATGGCTGCCAACTGCATCATGTGGTCTATTGTTTCATCATGGCATACGCCACAGAAAGAACACTGATTTTGAAGTCTAAAGGATGGCGCTATCACAAAGCTGGTTGGGAAGAAGTGTTCCAACCCATTTCCGATTCTTGTTTGGATGCGAACGGAGCGACACATGCAAGCTGGCCAGGAACGAGTGATACCCAAGTTCTGACGGTGCCGATCATTGACTCTCTGAATCCGAGGCCACCGTATCTGCCGTTGGCTATTCCAGCCGATTTGGCACCACGTCTGACGAAGCTCCATGGCGATCCAATCGTCTGGTGGATTGGTCAATTCTTGAAATACCTACTTAAGCCGACTGGCGAAACCCGACAAATGCTAGAAAATGGCATAGAAAAGCTTGGCTTTCGGAAGCCAATTGTGGGGTATGTCAAACGCTTAACATGCAGATTATAATGAATGCAAAAATGGTTAATTTATTCATGTTTCAGACTCCATGTGAGACGAACTGACAAGGTTGGTACCGAAGCGGCATTCCATGGAATTGAAGAGTACATGATGGCAGTAGAAGATTATTACGATCAGGTGGAAATGGTGGAAGCTATCGATAAGCGAAGAGTATTCATAGCAAGTGATGATCCAAAGGTATGTTCGTATATATGATGGAAACAGTTAACCCATTTGTACGTTATTGTCTGTCAATAGGTGATCGATGAGGCCAAATCGAAGTACCCACATTATGAGGTGATCGGCGATCCAGACGTGGCCAAAGTGGCAGCTGTTTCTACGCGTTATACTGATTCCTCGTTGAACGGAATCATTTTGGATATTCATTTACTCTCGCTGAGCGACTATTTGGTTTGTACCTTCAGCTCTCAGGTATGTCGCGTAGCCTATGAAATCATGCAAACGTTGTATCCGGATGCGTCTAATCGATTCAAATCGCTGGACGATATTTACTATTACGGAGGCCAGAATGCCCACAATCGAGAGGTGGTTTTACCACATAATCCCAAAAATCACGACGAGATTCACATGCGCAAAGGTGACGTCGTCGGAGTGGCCGGTAATCACTGGAATGGGTTCTCCAAGGGTAAAAACGTTCGCACCAACCAGGTGGGATTATTCCCATCGTTCAAAGTTAACGATAAAATAGAAGTTGTGGATCTGCCGACTTATCCCAACGTAAAATAATTCAGACTCAGACGCATCGTTTCGTTTTCCTCATATTTACCGGATTCGTATGATTTTGATACTGGATTATTTACAAAGCACGCTAGAACTGGATGTGATAGATCGAGTGTATGAGTGAGTACGGGCGCAAAGTGAAACTGTGAACATACATTTATATTTTGTTGCATCCCAGGGTAGACTTTACGAACTTTTACATCAAACACAAAACAACAATCAAGCAGCAAACAAACAGAACAAGGATAGTTTTAATTATTGTAGCATATGCTAGGGAAACCATAAGTCATCACTGTGTCGGCGACATTTAAAACGACCTACCAACAAACTAAGCATTAATTTATACAAACAAATGAGCAGTAAAGCAATTACCAGATGTGTTAATATGAATCATTTTTGGTCGCTTTGTATAACAGATAATATCACAGTCCGTAACACCATTCTAATTACATTCATACTCTATCCATACTGGTAGCATTTCACGCAAATTTTTGTGAAATGTTTAGCTCATGTTTTTCACCACGTACTACGCAAGGTAAATAACGAAATGTATGAACGGTCCGATTATAATGGATTTTTTTATCTGTTTACTAGCTGACCCGGCAAATTTGCTTGATTCCTTCTCAAATTATGCAGAATTTTGTGTTTCATTGTATGGCAGCCCCTTTCCCCTTAGAGAGGGGATAAGTGTGTCAAACTACCATAGAAACATTTATTGTTCCCTGAAACCTCTATATGCCAAATTTAGTTCAATTTGCTTGATTAGTTTTCGAGTTATGCGAAACCTTAGAGAAGGGGGGAGTATTTATTCACCATGTAAACGTTTCGTGTCCCCTAAATCTTCACATGTCAAATTTGCCTCCATTTGCTTGATTAGTTCTTCAGTTATGCAGAAATTTATGCTTCAATTGTATGGCATTCCCTCCTTGAAGAAGAGGGAGGAGTGTCTGTTCACTATAGAAATTATTGTCGAATTAATCAGAAATTACGAATTATGCAGAAATTTACGTTTCATTTGTATGGCAGCCCTCCACTTAGAGAAGAGGGAGGAGTGTCCAACCACCATAGAAACATTTACTGCACCCACATGCCAAATTTGGTTTCATTTGCTTGATTAATTCTCGAGTTTTGCATAAAAAACCAACATAAAAGCCTTCCCCGGCACCAAAAACCCTTACATACAAATTTTCACGTCGATCGGTTAAGTAATTTCCGAGTCCATAAGTATCAGAAAGATAGACAGAAATCTATTCATACAGCCATTCCATGCCAAACCGATATAGTGGTTCTCAGTTTTTCGTTAAAAGTGGTAATTTTGTTCTCTATCGCATAACTTTATGGCGGGTTTACATTAGGGAGATCTATAGCTATAGATGGATTTATTCACGTGGAAATAGGTGTAAACGGGTGAGAATAAATATGATACACTTATTCGAGGTATATATAACTTGAATAAATTCAGCATATGTAAACGCTTGTGAATTTCTCACTGGTAAGAAATCACTGAATTTGGATGCAGTTCTACTTCAGGTGAATAAATTTACCGAAAATATGAATATATTCTTTATAGAAGTTCACGCTAGTGTAAACGGTTGATGCGATTTTTATAAATCTCATCATATTTCTTCACATGAATATATCACTAGTCTAAACCTGAGAGTCTAAACCCACTCTTACACCCGTATTTTTTTATTTTTTCATCAGGGTGTTCATTTCCATTTTAGGGTGGTCCGAAAAATCTTTTCCTTTTCCCAAAAATAACTTTTTTCAATTTTTTTTTCAAAACTTGAACCACTAAACCGATTTAGATGACGACATATCAAATTCAAGCTAATTAGCTAGCCTTTCATTAAAAAATATTAAACTTGAAAAAAATTATTGATTGTAGTCATTTTTTATTGTTTGCATGGCTTTGGACTAGAGGGCGCTATATTTTGTTGTAATGTTGATTTGCACGATAATATTCCCAATGCAAAGTATTAGCTCAATCGGACTACATTTACTAGTGTCGCAGATGTTAAAATTAAAATTTTTGAGTTCTTTAAGTGATGTTTCGGTCCTCAAAAAAATCAAATTTTAATGTCCCTTGGGTGATTTTTCGATTTTCAAAAAACTCAAACTTTGACCGCTTTGCGCCACTCTCCCTTAAGTCAGATTGAACTGATATTCTGCATAGGATATTTTCTCGAGGCGGTGAACATTTTTATGAGGTTTTTGAGATTCAAGATGACCATTTTCATTTGCACCCTAATATATAGGGTTGGGGAAAAAGAAATGTCGTATTTCGGATCGAAATTTGACGCTTTATTTAACATACTTAAAATTATCCAATTTAAGTCAAATATGCGCCGTTTCGTTCGCAAACTTGTTGCCATTTAGAACTCAGACAGCCAGTTTTCGCAAGCCTCTTTTGAGGCCAACTTAGTATCACCAAGAGCGTTTTGCATGGACCGGAAGAGATGATAATCACTTGGAGCCAGGTCCGGACTATACGGTGGGTGCAATAAGACATCCCATCCGAGCTCCCGTAGCTTCTGGCGGGTCATCAAAGATGAGTGAAGCCGAGCGTTGTCCTGGTGAAAAACAACACCATTCCTATTGATCATTTCTGGCCGCTTCTGGTCAATCGCCTGCTTCAAACGGTCAAGCTGCTCACAGTAGATATCCGAGTTAAGGGTCTGGCCATAGTTGAGCAGCTCATAGTGGATGATTCCCTTCCAATTCCACCAAACACACAGCAATACCTTCCTGGTCGTCAATCCGGGCTTGGCGATAGTTTGGGCCGGCTCATCGCGCTTCGACCTCGACTTTTTTTGCTTTAGGTTGTCGTACGTGATTCACTTTTCATCACCAGTCACCATCTTCTTCAAAAATGGGTCGAGTTCGTTCCGTTTCAGCAGTGCATCACAGGCGTTGATTCGGTCTAAAAGATTTTTTCGTCAATTCGTGTGGCACCCATACATCCAGCTTTTTTTGGAATCCAATCTTCTGCAAATGGTTCCAAACGGTTTTATGGTCTATACCCAGTTCTGGCCAATCGAGCGAGTGCTGACATGCCGGTCTACTTGGGTGATTTCAACGATTTTATCGGTTTCCACGACGATTGGCCTACCAGTACGGGGTGTATCTTCGACAGCCACTACACCAGAACGAAATCGATCAAACCAACGCTGTGCTGTGCGAATCGTTACAGTATCGGGTCCATAAACTACACGAATTTTTTCGGCCGTCTTCGTTGCAGTTTTACCTCGCAGGTAGTAAAAACGTAAAATATGACGAATTTCTTGCTTGGTGGACTCCATCTTTGACGCGCTTTAACTTGAGACTGAAAAGGACATTCACAACACTGTCAAAACACTTGTAGCACAGATTGTCGTCTTTAAATAGCCGTATATTATGACCCGATGCGATAAGTACAACACAAGATATGTTTAAGTGTTGCCATATATTGACAATATACTACATTTCTTTTTGACGTAGGACTACGTCTTACATTAAGGGTGTCAAATCAGAAAACAGGTCACGTTTTTATGAAATAAAGTTAACGTTAATAACTATTTTTTCCTGCGAACGGATTTCAACAATTTGCATACCAATCGAATCGGAAATTTCCTAAGATTTGTTTTATATGCTATACATTACAATCCCATAGTTTAAATTGATGAAAATTGGAAGCATTTCCATTTCCCCATACATTTGTTCTGTCCATTTGTGTGCTTTCCCGAACAGAACTGTCAATAACGGGTAACAGTCATTCTCGCGATGTTTCATTTTTATCTCTGCAACTGTTTGCATCTATTAGACGCGTGTTGGATGCTTGTTGAATGGTGATGCACGGAAGATGCCTTTCGTTATATACTCAGTGCAATGCGTGCATTGATATAAAGAAACAAATTGCGACATATGACAAATTAGTTCTCGCATAGGCAAGAAAGAATCGTTGCTTCTCGAAATGGTAAAAAACCACGCAAGCCATTAAACCTTTTCAGGGTCCCCGGAACTTTTCACTAACGAGTTATTTATGAAATTTCGCAAATAATATCCGAAATAATAAACCAACAAATTAAAAAAAAAGATTGCTCAGTCCTACGTCCTAAGCGGTCGTGTCTCGGATACAACCCTTTGAATTTTTTCCCAATCCAATATATAAATAGATTTTATTAAGCTCATTTAACAAGTCAGTTGTTACAGAACCGAATTTATTTTCGAATTTCTTATTTATCCATTGTTGTGTAATTAATAGTATCAATTGCCGATGCAGCAGATCGTATGTGAAGTAAGAGGCTGTGATCACCATCATATGATGTTATTCAACACACAAAGATAATCGATTGAAGGCCCTGAGTTATGAGCTCATGATCGTTCGTTTACTAGCGGACACGCAACCAATTAGGCTACGAAGATCCTCTGATTATAATGGTTATTATTTTCGAAATCTCGTTTGGTCGAATATTTGAGAGTTCGCGTTTTCCGAATCCCATCACTCACCACAGTGAATTCTGATTCTTCTTGCCCATTCCCACCAACAATTTTTCCATCCATGACAATCGCAAGGGAACCACGCTATAGAGGCGACCATCCTGGCCGCGAATATCATAATAATATTCCTGCCCTTTCCCTGTGAGGACGTGGTCGGCGTCGTTATTGACTAGTTAAAGCTCGAATCACCGAATCTTGCCCAATGAGAATGTTTTGTTACTCCTAAGCGTCATTCAGTACGTTCTTTGTGCAATTTCGCTGGCTCAGGTCAATCACGGAGAACATCTACGAAGCATACAGTTCGAGCTAAAACTCAATTTATAGTTCATATTTCTCATTTTTGACGTAGGGCTACGTCTTTCATTAACACTTTGATGGCCAAGAGTGCCGTAATGCACTCAAAAACTATCCCGCTGGGGCCATGAGTACAGCACTGCACACGCAAAATCTTCCAAAGTTTCAAACATGTGTGCTAAAGGACACATTTTACGTTAAAACTAATGTGTTTTTCGTTTTCTACTGGCCTCAGTACATAGTGGGACACTTCGATCTCATTGTTTGGCATCACTGCTTGTATTATTCTACCAAATACAATTTATCACTGCCCGAAATGCTTCGAAAAGTTTTTATGTCTGGATTTTTTCAATAGAAGACATTTTACGAGTTTGAAATAATGTTATAAAAATGTATTTTCGAAAAAATAAATTGTTTTATAATGATTTTTATCTATCGATATTTGACTCGTTTATCTTGAGTTGGAGCCGCGTGTGCAGTACTACAAACGGGTAGTATTTACCTTTATATGGCAGATGGGGATGAAATTTTATGCTAAGTGACTTCCTGGCACCATCTAGTACAAGAATCAACCATTGGACCCTCCAGATTTTTACGAACCTTTTATCAAAACAAAGTGTTAAGGGTGCCAAATCAGAAAACAGGTCACGTTGTTATTTACAGGCTAGGGGATTGTTATTTAGACGATATGGTCTAAATTACAATCCCCTAGCCTGTAAATGGTTTAAATTGATGAAAATTAGAAGCATTCCCATTTTCCCATACATTTGTTCTGTCCTTTTATGTGCTTATCTACCAGTGCTATTATTAACGGGCAACTTATGCAGTCGCGATAATATAAATACCGTAGGGGGATAACGAAAAGAGAAAATTTGCGACCTGAACTGCACACTTACACAGTAAGTACGCTGTCTTTAGCGTATAAACATTGTATCTCCTCTGAGGAAAATTTTCAGTCTCTTTATATACCCAAAGCAGCGAACATTACTTCTTCTGCTCGTTTTGCGTCATCAAAAGCTCTTCGTTTCACATCGAGCCGAGGAAGCGAGCGAATATCTCACTGACTGTGCGTCTGGCATTGCAATCAATCGATTCGAGCCATGGCAATACATGGCATATCACTTTTGATTTTATTGTCAGTTCACTAAATTCAATTCTTCAAAACCAGTTTTTAATTTTTGTTGGCCTACGTGTCTTGTTTTTATTTCTGAACTATTTGCTTATCAGCCTATGCTACAAGTACTTATGAAAAATATAAGCAGTAAAGGTTTAACATAGAAAAACATAGAAATAAATGCACATCCCTAGCAGTGGTCACTCATTTCGTGGCTCTCACGATTTCTGGACGTCAAAACACAACAAAACAGTACAAAGTTTGTTTATGTATATCGAAGCAGCTAACTCAAGGAAATCAAGGAAAATGTTATCAGCTATGATAAAAGATCATCAAGCCAAACAGGCTGCCAAAAAGGAAGAGCAAGGTATTTACTAGTGTTAACAGACACTTCGTTAATTATAAATAATTTCGAATTTCAGAACGTCGACGGAAAGAAGCGATTCTATCGGCGAACGAATTAACTCAGAACTTGGTGGACCATCTGAATGTTGGGTAGAATGTTTCACTATTGTTATATCTTTTTTGAATAACTACAGCTGCAACGATCATTCCAATAATCGGTTGGCAGTTGTATTATTTAGATACACTCAGGAATATTTAGAAATAGAAACATTTATTTAGCCATAATAATGTCTTTTTGAAACCTTAGTGTCGCTCAAGCGTACCTCAACCAGAAACGTTTGGATGCGGAAGCCAAACAACTACATGTGGGAGCTACCAATTTTGCCAAGCAAACACAACAGTGGCTCACTTTAATTGAACATTTTAACAGCTCCCTAAAGGTATTCCTTCCTGTGTTTGATAATGAATTTCAATCATTCAGCTGGATCTAAATATGAATCAATTTCAGGAAATTGGTGACGTAGAAAACTGGGCAAAGACGATTGAGAACGATATGAACGTTATCACGACGGCACTGGAAATCGCGTATAAAACAAGTAGAGAAAAGTAATATCACAATTGAAACATATTTATATGCTGTTTCACTGAATATATAGTGTTCATTAAAATTATCATTCAAAATATAAATATTGGATAAAAAATGAAAGTAAAATAAATAGCTAAGAGACAAGCGAAAATAATTATGTTATTATGGGCCCTATTCTATATGATGATAATAAAAACATTTCTAAAAATCGAGTCAGTACTCTTTCTTCGGTACTAAAATCCTAAAAGCATAACAAAGAGGAATAAGTTTCATATATCTTCTTGTTTTATTGATATTTCTTCGGCACATGGTTTGATTACTCAGACGTTTCGTTATTTTGAAATTATTGGGGCCTATGTTTATTTACCTAGCAACGATTTATAAAGAAAAGTTTTAAGTCTATATACATAGATTCGCGACATTTGATTCTCTAATTGGATATTTACACCATTGTACAAGTTTCTACAACACGATGAATTTTCAGAATAGTTTTCAGCCATTTTACTAGATTATGTATTGTGCACACTTTTCTAACGGTTATTTGTTAGATTTTCAATGATTTTTCTGTTTTAACTTATTAAATTATCACATTGTGTTGTGTTTATCGATATGTTCAATTACACGGCACAATCCCCTTTAATGCGGCACTGAGTAATGTCTTGGTATGTCCAATTAAAGCCAAATCACTGTATTTCATAATTTTTCTTTCTGGGACATACTGGACATACTGGAGGTGCAAACGAAAAATGGTTCGCATCGTGAAAAATGTCCAATTTTATTATTATTATTGTTTTATTTCATCCATCTGGCTTACAGTCTACATGAATAAGAAATTATAAATGAATATAACAACAGAACAGAACAACAGGAATCAAACAAATGAAACACATAATTAAATTCACGACACATCGATACAACCGGTTCATTTCTTCCGTATTTGGTTCGTCTGAATTCTAGTCGCAGAAATTCCGTTGATAGTAGGACCACAGTAGGAATGTGGGAGGAATCCGTTTGTCCCAGCATTACTTTAGCGACGAATAAAAATTTTGCCGAGCTACGTCTATGATGCAAAGTTCATTTCCCAAGCAGACGGCAACGGTTCTTATACGGTGGTAGATCAGCGGAGTTAGTCCATGGTAGAAATCTCAACGCAATTTTGATGAATCGAGATTGAACAGCTTCAATCATTTTTATCCACATGTGCGCATATGGACTCCAAACCACTCGAGGACAGATCGTACAAGGGCGTAGTAAAGCGATCGGAGACAGTCTTAAATAAACTATCCATACGTTTTGGGGAGAATATTGTCTTTCGGGTCTATATTGGGAAGAACTAAACATTACAACAATTTAAAATTGGCTAATTTTGAGTGTATATTGTGCAGTCACTTATTAATGGATCTGTGTACACCAAAAGGCGTTGCCCTAATACGGACTAGAAAATCTTTTTTTTTATCTGTATTATAGTAACTTTCAACTCATTTCGGCTGGTTCGTCACTTTTACTACCATTTTTGGAAGAATATCGGGAGTGAGAATTGACTCGTGACCTTCAGCGTGAGAGGCATGGATGTTACCACTACGCTAGATCGCCTCCACTAAACTAGAAAATCGGTCTAGTTCATATTAATAAAAAGCATAACGATCTACACAAATGAGGCAGTCGACCAGGTTAGATATAGCAATCAGACAAACTGTATGAAGCAGAACTGAAAACTTTTTGTCACTTCAAATCATCACAAGGAACTAATGTAAAAAATAGAGGCGAATGAACTTCAAAGTTTAAAGCCTCTTAAAAACAAAGAAAGAAAGAAGAAATGTAAAAAAAATTCAAACCGGCTAAATAGCTGAATGAACCCGTTTAACCCCTGGCTCTGGCAACCCTGTCCCAACCAACAAAAATTGAGCGTAGGCAGCATAAAGCAGGGCTCGCGCTGTTCAACACTTGTAGAGGCGAATGAACTGAAAAGTTTAAAACCTCTATAATTCATCACGTTCGTTCATTCGTTCAACACTTGATTACGTTGGACAGCTTCCTTTGGCAAGCGATGTTTGAATACTGGAAGCTTTGTTGGCGATTTGCAATTGAAATCACCGTTGCAGGATCGCGCGGAGCACTTCATTTCATGTTATGATTTCTATGCTCATGATTTTCTATGCTGGCTACACAAAGATGGCCGCAAAAAAATCTTTACAATTATCTACCATTTCATCAAAATCTAAGATAACCATTTTGAGAACATCGACTTTTACTTTTCGAAATCGATTTTTTTCAGTGTAGGATTTAAAAAAATATTTTTTCAGCATTTTTTTTTCTAAATATTAAATTAATTTCCTCAAACTCTTCCATAGATAACTTTTTTGCAGGACTTACCATTTTCGGGTAAAAAAATTATAAAAAATGACCAAAAATATTTGGCCCTTTCCATATGTTAGTCTAGATAAATTTTTGGAGAACTAAGTATGCCAAGTTGCTTAATTAGGTATGGTCTTCACGCCCAGAAAGTTTCAATAAGTTCTGAGAGGTTCTGATAAGTTCTTGGCCAATCCCATAGACGAGTTGGCGCGAAATCCGTCTATTGTATATTTTTGGCGTTATTGGTATTTATTTGAAGAAAAAGAAATAATTGAATGAAACCTCAGAAAATATTTTTTCTTTAACTTCATTCCGTTGTAATAGACATTGAATTGAACCACCTTATTGATTCTTGGTTTGTTTGACTGTATGATTGATGAGTCTAACGATATGGGAACTATTAAAACTTTAGCTTTTGTCATTCGTATTTTTTGTGAAAGAAGCTTCAGCTGTGCCAAGCTAGTCTTTTATAAACGAGTCACTTACTAAAACTCTTTTAATTCTTTTTCTTAAATGGCCCTAACGTTCCTAGAAGCACTACACCGTTTCAACTTAGTATTTCTTACGTCATTTTTATTAGCATTTGTTTAAGAATTTATTATGACGTTTGGAAAAAAATGAAACTTAAAAACTAACAGCGAATATTCTGAAATGTTACATAATTTTACAAACACTATAATAAGAGAATACTGTTTAGTGTATAGTTATTACAGCTGTCAAAAAGATTGATCGAAATTGTGTGTATTTTTCAAAATCTAGAACTCGTTTTAGATATACATAGCCCAAAACTATAAAAGTTGTATGATTCTGTAATGTTTTAGATTTCAATATGTGCCTAGAGGGATATTTCAATCAATTATAATTTTCTATTCCAAGAAATTATTCGTTACATCTCCTATCATCCTGCAACTAGCATTACTAGGAAACTAATATTGTTGTAACGAAATAACATTCAAGAATGCTGCTTCGATGTTTGAGGATGATTTGTTTTATTATTTCAAAATAGATAATAGGAAATAATTGTTGGGCATTATGACTACGGTTCAAAAATCGTGTAAAGCGACCGGTTACAGAACTCACAGTTTAACATTCTTCGGCGGTTTCTTCAACCTAAGGGAATGAATAATCCTTTACTACTAATAGAAATAGAAATAGTTCAATCGCACACAGTTTACTTGAATATAGATTTAGGAGAAGCTCAAAACTCAGCAGTTCATCAGCTCAACAGCTCAGCAACTCATCAGCCGAACAACTCAGCAGCTCTTTAGCTCAGTAGCTCAGCAGCTCATCAGCTTATCAGCTCCGATGTGAGCTGAAGAGCTGCGTTTTTTTTTATTGCGAGCCGATCCGCGCGGGATAGCCGTCTAGTGTGTTCTTTTTTTTTTTTTTTTTTATTTTTTTTCCCTCCTCTCACCCCCATCTCTAAGAAACTCATACTCGAGCTTCCTAGAGTTGGTCTCCTTTTTTTTTTGTTTCACAGGACGCTACAACACTTAGAGGTAAGAGTACAATACATAACCTTGGGCTAAACCCAACCTTCCTAAAGTTGTCCATGTGGTGTGTGGACAGCACCTGAAAAGAATTTTCATTAGGGGCTGTCCACATATCACGTGGACAGAAAAAGAACGATTTTAGACTCCCACCTCCCCCTCCGTGAAGAAGCGTGGACATTTTCATACCCCCCTATACCCCTTTGTCCACGTGGACATTTATCTCTCTCTAATCAAAATAACTGAATTACGCCTAAATTCCATTTAAGTTTATTTTATTTCAAGTTTTACTTGCTGTACCCTGCTGTACCAGCTTTGCTGTGGCTCATTATTGTTTTACGGTAGAGAAATGAGTAGCATAACAAAGCACATGTTTCATCTAATTTTAAAATACTTGTGAGTAAACATTTTTTTTCCATTGGTGATCTAACGTACAAATCTACACCTAGGCGGCGCTGCGGTGAAAGTGATGATGGTTTTAAATTTTGCAATGCTAGTTTATGGAAGGTTTTTAGTTCTTTCCATTAATCACAATGTTATAGTCATAAAAGTTTATTTGATTGTGATTGTTTTAAAAGAGATTTAATTCTGCCCAATTTTATATATAACATGTTATTTTCTTACCTCTCTCAGTAGTGAAAATTGTATAAATGTTGACAATGGTTGAATCAATAGAGGGAATTCGGGAGCACAATCAAAAAAAAAGTTGAAAAATGCATGGTTCCTGCAAGTGAGAACTACCACGGGCGGTCCGGGCGTAGAATATACGTGATTTGTTTTTGAGTTTTAGGTTACCTTATCATCATTTTTTAGTTCAAAAACAAAATCCAGATGTCTCACCGAACGTTTACGTTTTGCGTTAGATCGCCAATTATCAGCGAAGATATGCAGGCTATCTAGTTTGTCAACACGGAAACTCGTAATGTACAGTTGACCAGGTGAGGAACAATCCGCATCTGAATATAAACTACACAACTTCATAGATTGATCTTGAGCTTTACTAATTGTGATTGCAAACGCCAATCGATTAAAAAAAATGATTTAAGATTATTTTCAAATACAATTTTTGTTCAGGAGTTTTTCAACAATTGTAATAAAATGTGTTGATGTCACATAGAATACATAGATACAATAATGTTAATTTAAGTTCACAGCTTTGTTTCAAAAGTGTACTTATTCCATCTGGAAATCCACTAACATCTTCGCCAGTAATAATCGAATAAACCTGATTGATTCGCTTTCATCCGATTCAAATGAAATTCCAGTAGAATTTTTTTCCACAGAGATATTCTCGATCTAATGAAAAATCATCGTTTCATTTTGGATTATGAATATTTAATGACATAACGATCGCACAGCAAATCGATGGACTGTTTTGAAATGTTCTATGCAATACCCAGTTATTGCTTTGACAAATGCATCGTTTCATGACAGTTACAGCGTTCCAAAACCCACTCAAAATTTTCGATGTTGCATTCTGGTCCTTTATTTTTTTAATTGAGTGCAGATCTTTGCCCACTCCGGAATATGATCGATCACAGCAAATGTCGATTCATCTTCACTCTGAATTTCCGATTCAGCTTTAGTCTGTAGCGCAATACGAAACCTTTTCCGCCATTGTTCGGAAAATTTTCAGGAGGTATTGAGAAGCGTATCAAAATATTTTATTATTTTTCAAAACCCTATCGACCATTCTGCAATTCATTAACCTTTTGCGGTCGTATGTCTGCTCTCTGCCACCACAGCGAGGAACCATACTAAATACTTTATCCAACCGCATGCAATAATTTACACTCGGGGCTCTGGCAACCCTATCCCAACCAATGCGAATTGAGCGTAGGCAGCATGAAGCAGGGGGCTCACGTATTGTTTACTGTTTGGAGTCATATATGTTAATATTTGATTACGTTGGTTAGTTTCCTTTGGCAAACGATGTTTGGATACCCATCCGGAAGCTTTCTTGGCAATTTGCAATTAGAATCACTGCGACAGGATCGCGCGGAGCACTTCATTTTTAATTTCAGGTTAAGATTTCTATGCTCATGAGTTCCTATGCTGGCTACAGAAAGGCGGCCATCTTAGCAATTCCTTGTTTACACTACATTTGTACGAATTTTAATGTCTAGTGAATTTGATCATGAATCAATACGCAGTTTCTTTGGATAATAGATAACGGTACTCGGTATAAACTAAAGATTATTAACGTAGAAAGATAAGAGAATCATAGGAAATTATGACGACTAGTGGTGCATGGATCATCTTTCGTAAATGTAAATATTAAATCGTAGGATTTGAAAAATTCCAAAACTTTGAAAAATTGTTATTTTTCGAGAAAAGTTATTACACGTAATTTTGCATGAAAAACTATACAGACATTTTCGTTCTAAAACTAACTGTTCTCGAGTTAGAAAAAAATCTATAGAAATTTATTTTTGATGAATAAACCATATGCGTAATATCATGAAAACTCAACCGTTATGGAATTGTTTAATTTTTATAGTTTTTGGTAATGAACGTCTATGTATAGCCCGTAACTATAAAAGTCATAGGATCATAGGAAATAGCTCGGTTGTTCACAGTTCACAGTGAGTTATTTTCAGAATATGGATTTCAGTGAAGAAGTCCAATGATTTAGTAAATATATATGATGCACTCTCAGTAAATATCTGACTCTCAACTCAATCAGTTTATTGATAATTACGAAATACTTAGGCTGGGCACAGTTTTGAAATTCTTAAATACGGAACAGTTTTTATTTAATTAAGAGTGTATGGGTGATTATATTTGAAAAAATATTTATTCTTCGTGTCCACGTGGACATAGTCTATACCTCATCCCCCCTCTCCGTGGACAAACGTGGAAATTTTGATACCCCCCCCCCCCCCCCTCTCCTAAAGTTGTCCACTTGGTATGTGGACAGCCCCTTAGTGAATTCAACAGCGTCTCCATGTATTTCATCGATTTTTGTAATAATCGAAAAATAGCTCTAGAAATGACAAATGGACAACATTTGTTCTATCGAGTTCGTCATAAAATTCGTGATTATTTGAATGATTATTAAAATATATAAATATTCCCGCATACTGCTAGCCATCTTGGTTTATTCCACTCTGCCTACACGAATTATGTAAAGGGAAGAGCAGCCTTTCGGAAGAAAAACATAGCACCAAATGTCAGCAGAAGCGGGGAGCTCTTTGAAGGCACAAACGTCAAGTGTTTAGCAGGAGAGTTAAAAACTGCACACACGACGGCGACGACGACATACAGTGAAGAGAATCGAGGAGTGGAACCCTGAACCCTGTTTTTCTTTCTCGTTCTCAGATTCGTGTGCACTCGATAGGACTTCGAACGTCGTCGCGTATTTATCCTGTGAAGTTAACTGTTGGTTTTGTGTTTTCTCGGATTTTCGAACGGATACGATCGCGGAAGGTTCCTCCGAACTCCCAGAACATGGCGGTGGGAGAGTGCTAAAAACGCAGCAGGTCATACACTTCATTTTTCTTCAAATTTCGTGCGCTGGCTGCAAGAGGAGGTAAAAAATCATGATAGTGTGTGGTAGAAAGGAAGGAAGCGAAAAATAATCGGAGGAAAAAAAAGTTTCTTGGGGTTGCTGATTTGTATATGTGTGCACATACGTTTTTGATTAATCAAAACCAATAATATTTGTGAAATTCCTGGTCGCTACGAGATACAAAAAGAAGAAACGAGTGACCTGTTCCAGTGTTTTACGGCCTCTGTGTCGGGCTGAGATTAGATAAAATCTCTGCTCTGGAGGATCCCTTATCGAAGGAAAGATTGCTACGAAATTCTCGACGGAACTGTCAATTTTCAGTACGGAGCTGGAGCCAAAGGTGGATAAAATTTTGCATCATCAGCAGCAGCAGCCCCTCCAGCAAACAGCAGTCGTTGGAGTCGCGGGCGGTGGAAGTAACAGCAGTAGGAGGGAAGGCCGCAAAACGAAACCAGGTGGTGAGTAATCATCTAGTTGTATTACGGAGATTTATTCAAACAGAGGCTAGCCAGTAGAGGCATTTACGGAATTCCACCGTGTTTAGTTAGTGACATCGAGATTTGAGTCATTCATGCGTTTCAATTAATTTCTTTTTTTTTATGTGAAATAAATCATGTCATTTAAAATTCATTCCCACGATCATCAGCAGAATTCATCAAATCGGCACGAAGTTGATATGACAATTCAATCTGTCACGAATAGTGACACTGGACATTTTAAACTTTGCTTTACAGTGCTGAACTGTTTGATGTGTCACGTCGTTGATCCAAACGTTGAGATCCGGAAAACAATACTACTTTCAATGGTTTTAAACCTCCATTTCAAAAATGAAATCACCCATTTCATACTTCATTTTACGATAAGCTATCTATTCGTTGCAGAAAACCAAGATTTACTGACAGTAGTGTTGGTACTGTCGCTCACAATCCACATTCTTGATTGTCCTTGTTATCACATTATACGAGAAGTAAAAAAAACAGAAAAAATAATTATACCCTCCCCACCAAGGCAAAAAAAAGGTAAACAAATCTGCGAGTGTACCCCCCGAAAGCTAGCCAAACCAAGCACCACGGCAGGAGGCAGCCTTGCTCTATCTCATCGTCCAATATGTGTATGAGTGAATGAATCTCATCACTTCCAGACCGGCGACATTGCCTAATAAATGGCCTCTTCTGCGCCTCCCCCACAGTTTGCTGTCGCCTCGTAGCTTGGCGATGGATAGACAACGCGGGAGACAATATTATATTTATGGCATGCCTAATGTGATGCTCCAAACAAGGACGGCACCAGCAGTAATGGACCCCTTCCTTGTGTGCCCCAAACGTTGCGATGACGATGAAAGCTGCCGTCGAGCCACAGTGTCATATTGTACGTGACAATGAGATCCCATGGAACATAAACTGCTAGTTCCCCGAGTGATGATTAAGAATGTAAGCGGTGCTTTCGAAAAACGCCGAATTATTAGAAACAATGTTTTCGAAGCAACTCGACTCTTAACTCATCTTTTCTGATGACATCATTTTTCAAACTTTTAAACCTATTCTGGTACAAAACAAATGCTTTTGGAAAATAATTCTACGGGCAGTAGTTCTTATTCCTTCAATTCAAAAACATAAGGTATCCGTTCCATAGCTCATTTCAATGATAAGCTATCTATCCGTTGCAGAGAATCGTGATTGGCTTACGATAGTGTTGGTGCTCTCGTTCACGATTCGCACTCTTCACTGTCTTCGTTATCATATTAATTGAAGAGGCAAAAACAAACAGAAAATAACGCCACTTTACATCGCATATCTCTTCAAATTTCAAAATATTTAATGATAACTATCGCGATAGCTCGCCTTTATCATTCAACACAACGAGTGAATCGATACGACTTCAAACTAGAAGCTGTACTGGACAAGCATAATTATGAATTCCAATGTCATACGAAGGGATTCACAGCATAGAGTGTGTATCCATAACAGATGCTCGGTTTCAATGATCTATTCTTTGTTTGTCTCCATCTTTGTGCGTTCGTTATGTTGTTTGTTTACAAACAGCGCCTATCAACAAACGCAATGCGCGCATTCCATCGCTGGCAAAATAGACTTCCGGTGCCGGTGTTTCGTCTTTGTTGGGGACTTCTATAGAGAGGGAGACAAAAATCAATATCTATCGATACCATTTAGAGCGAATCGTCGCACGCTTGAAACAAAGATTTCATCGATGTTGAAATAAAGCAATGATAATAAAAATCAATGCAGTGCAACAGATGCAGTTTAATACGGTTCGCCGTTCACTGTGGGAGAGGTCATCCGTGGAATTGCTCCAAATTTAGAAGCGTCTTTTCGGACTTTCTGTGGCTTGTTATCGCGTGATTTTACTGTGCCTTTTAGATGAAATATATTAGGTGTACCGGTAAGTTTCTTCGGTTTTACAACAGATGGCGTAACTAGATTATTATTCCAATGAATCAAATTTCCAGACATTCGTTGGAAAGCTACTGTCGTTGCGCGTCTTTTTCACTATATGTCAAAAAGGTTGAAGCGTAAACAACATAGTTTTTTTACACTTCGAATATGTCGAATTTGGTAGCAACGAGAGTGTTTTTGCGGGGAGTGTTACTTCATTACTTCGAGCTGCGAAAAGTCATCGCATTTTGGTAGATGTTTATGGTGACCATGCTCCAACTGAGCGAACGTGTCAGACGTGGTTTACACGGTTCAAAAGTGGTAATTTTGACTTGGAAGACGAAGAACGTTTCGGACCGCCAAAAAAGTTTGAAAATGTAGAATTGGAGGCTATACTCGATCAAGATCCGTCACAAACGCAACAAGAACTCGTAAATACACTTGGATTAGCTCAGCAAACCATATCCGATCGTTTAAAAGCAATGGGAATGATCCAATAGATAGGACATTAGGTGCCGTATGAATTGAAGCCACGAGACATCGAACGTCGTTTTTTCTCGTGCGAACAACTGCTCCAATGGTATAAAAGTAAGGGTTTTTTTCATCGAATCGTACCTAGCGATTAAAAGTGGAACCATTGTGTTACAGACTCCAGCAAATGGAAAGACTTGTTTTTTAGTATGTCTGTATTCTTCTGAGGTTGGAACAATACTTAATAATGAAAATTATGCTGTCAACCAGCTTGATTATTCATGGGCTTCTAGGATGATCGTCTAATGTGGTTTCTAATGGAACATTTCCACCTTAAAAGAGATCGTACGGTGCAAGCCATGCTGGAAGCCTTCGGTTACGAACGGGTTGATTGGAGCACTGTGGTTCAATGACTTCAACAACGGCTTCAGGGACTTGAACCTCTTCTTGATCCAATGTTGGTTCGGTAGGAGGTGGTACTTCAGGTGGTTGTTGAGCTTTTTCCAAATCAGGATCGGCAGTTTCATTGAGGCATGGGGTACACAAATCTTGCATACCAAATTTCTCAAGCAGCATAGTCCATGGCAAACTTGTCTCAGTAGCATCACTAGTGGATTCCAGATGACGCTGTCGTAGCTGATTCGTATGAGAACGGATAAGACGACCGGATTCCAGGAGGACAGCATACATGACGGAACCTTTCTTCTCGATCACCTTGCCAGGAACCCAGGAGACTTGATTGCGATGATGAACCTCTTCTTCTTCTTGAATGGCGTTAACGTTCCCTGTGGAACTTTTGCCGTCTCAACGTATGCATTAATTAGCGTCATTTATTAATACTTAGTTGAGATTTCTTAAGCCAAATAACACGCCTTGAATGTATTCCGAGGGGCAAGCTCCCTCTCGTAACTTCTTGAGTCCTCTCTTGAGTGTGTCCACAAAGCGCTCAGCCGGTCCATTAGACTGTGGATGGTAGGGCGCAATCGTTAAGTGGGGGATTTCAGCTTCTTCACAGAATTGCTTGAATCTGGCGCTAACAAATTGCGATCCATTATCCGAGACGAGAGTTTTGGGATTGCCGTATCTTTCAAATATCTCGTCTAGCATCTCAAGTGTCTTTGTTGTACTTGTGCTTCGAGTGCGATAGATTTCTGGCCATTTTTAATATGCGTCGATTACCAGAAAGTAGTAGTATCCATTGATTGGGCCAGCATAATCAATATGGACTCGTTCCCACGGCTTCGATGGAATAGGCCACGACTCCAGGTCCGTCTTGCGTGGTGACTTAGCAGCTTCAGCACAGGATCTACAGCAGCGGACGTAGTCTTCGACGACATCATCGATGTTGGCCCAGTACACGAAACTCCTCGCTAGGGATTTCATCCGCTCCATTCCTGGATAGCCTCGATGCAGTTGGTGGAGAATGCGTTTGCGAAAACGGTCTGGCACAACGACTCTATCGCCGAACATGATGCAACCTTGAACGATCTGCAGACTGTCTCGGCGAGTGAAGAATTGTTGAACAACTGGATCATCAATTTCCTTGGAATACTTGGGCCATCCTTCATTGATATGGAACACCACCGATTGGAGAACAGGATCTCTTGACGTTTCAGCAGCGATAATTTCAGACGTCACGGGAAGACTAGAAGTAGAATCACTGAGAACGGCGTTGACATCGACTTCCATTTCATTTGCATGGCATTTCATCAGTCTTGAAAGGAGGTCCGCGTGTTCAAATTCTTCAGTGCGCACGAACTGGATGTCGAAATCGTACAGCATCAGCGTATGCGCCCAGCGTTGAAGTCGGTTGGCCGTGTATACCGGAATTCCTTTTTTGCTTCCGAACACCTTGAGAAGTGGTTGGTGATCAGTCTGCAAGGTAAATTTCCGGCCGAACAACATCTTATGAAATCGTGTCACAGCAAAAATCAGTCCTTTCTCGATCTGGCCGTAATTTTTCTCTGCAGGGGTCAGTGATCTTGAAATGTGCGAAATTGCCTTCACTGATCCATCCGGGAAGCGATGCATAATAACAGCGCCCAAGCCGTCTTTGGATGCATCACCTGCTACGATGATTTCCTTGTTCGGGTCGAAGTGCGTCAGCAACAAGTCGGAAGTGAGCAGCGTTTTGAACTTGTCGAATGACTTCTGGCAGCTTGCAGTCCATTCCCAATTGACGTTTTGTTTCAGCAAGTAGTCCATGGGTGCTCTCAGCTCCTTCATCTGCTTGACGAAACGCCCATAATAATTGATAGCTCCAAGATACGATCGAAGCTGTGATACGTTCATTGGAGCTGGCATCTGCGAAATTGCGGTCGTCTTCGCTGGATCAGTTCGTAAGCCGCCTTTGTCGATTATATGTCCTAGAAACTTGATTTGCGATAGGCCAAATCGACATTTTTCGATCCTCAGATGAAAACCGTACGTCTTGATCCGTTCCAGAACTTCATGGAGGCTGCGATCGTGTTCTTCCTTTGTCCTACCGGCAATCATGATGTATTCCAGATACGGTTTCACTCCAGGAATACCAGCGACCATGCTATCGATAATCCTTTGGAACGCACCAGGAGCGGACTTGATTCCAGGCGGCAGACGGTTGTATTTGAACAGTCCACGATGAGTGTTGATCGTTAGATACTTCTGAGAACCCTCCTCAACCTCGACTTGCAGGTACGCATCAGATAGATCGAGTTGGGAGAAATACCGGCAGCCAGCCAGATCAGCAAAAACATCATCTGGATGCGGAAGCGGATGGGCATCTGATTCTAGTGCGTTGTTCAACCCTGTAGAATAGTCGCCGCAGATACGGACGGAAACGTTGTCTGACTTCCGGACCACGACTATCGAGGTTGCCCAGACGGAAAACTTCACTGGTGAGATTATTCCCTTGTCTTGAAGACGTTGAAGTTCGGCATCTACCTTTGGAAGGGCAGTATATGCAACTGGTCTCTTTGGACAGTACACTGGACGGACGTCGGGCTTCAGGTAGAGTTTAACCTTCGCTTTGGTGCACCGGCCTAGTGTACTCTGGAACACTTCAGGAAACTTCGTACGCAGCTTTTGCTCAGTGTCTTCCGGTTTATGATGGATAGCATTAACCAGCGAGCTGAATGGAATTGACCACAGATCGAATAGGTCGATTGTTTCAATTCCGAGGACATCCAAATCGGAGCTTGATGACACGTAGACAATGCCTGCTTTCGTCACGCTTTGGATGGTTAATTCAGCAAGGAACTCACCAGTCATGTCGATCTTATTTCCGGAAGCGCTGATGGCGGTGATTTCGGTTTCGCTGATGGCTGGTTTTCCGATCGCCTTCCAGGTTTGCGTAGAAATGATCGTGATATCGGAAGCGCAATCCAACTGGAGAACAAAATCGTTGCCATTGATTCCGACGGTAACGTATTTCCTCTTCCCTTGGAGATCGATGCGTTTCACCGAAATTCCTTTGGACTTCACATATTCCTTGGATTTTGGTTTTTCGAATTTCTTTGCAGACTTCGGTTTTGATTCCACGGATGAACAGTAACCTTCTTTATGCCCCTTCCGTTTACACTTGCTACAGCTGTGGTCTTGATAGGGGCATTCCTTCTCAAAGTGTAAATCACCGCAGAACCAGCACGGAGATTTCGGTTGCTTCTTCTTAGCAGGCTTGGTAGAAACGGCGATGACGACGGATTTCGTTTGAAAACGGGCTTCTCTACCATCTTGGTGTCCTGCTTCAGATTGTTAAACCGATGGCACTCCTCGACGAGATTTTCCAGTGTGAGCTTCGTGCCGTCTGCTGGCGGAGCATGCTCTTCAGCTTCTAACTTACCGATCACTCGAGTTCGGATGTCTGCATCGCGGGGAGATTGTAGACCGCAAACAAAACGTAGTGCCTTGAATTGGTCGTCGGTGGGCTTGGTCAGCTGGAATGCTTCGCAGTGCTTGTTCACAGAGGCAGCGTAACTTGAAAAATCGTCTGCTTCGTTCTTGACATATTGTAGATAACGGTAGCGATTGTTAAACAGCGAGGTTTGGCGGCCAAAAAGCTTCTTAAGTTTCTTCACCGTGTCGTCCAGGCCGAAATCGCGGGGATGCTTTGGCAGGATACTATTTACGTACCGCTCATGGAACTTGGTGCCGATCTTCCTCAAGAGTAGCCTCACCTTCGCCGGATCGTCCAGATTCTTGCCGTCAACCTTGAAGATATCCTCGTAGCGCGCGAACCATGCATCGAAAAACACTCCACCGTCAGGATCGTAGTAGAAGTCTTCAATTCCCGTGGCCAACGATTCGATGATTTTCTCACTTCCCGGTTGGTTGGCTTGACCGGTTCGGTTGAGAAGTTGAATCTGCTCTTGTTGGCTAGCTACCAGTTCAGTGAGCCGGAGAATTGCGTTCCTCAAATCCTGGTCGGACATCTTGCAAGGGCTTGATCTGGATCGTCTTGAAGTGGGTTGAAATGACCTCGTCGCCAAAAATTGTTACAGACTCCAGCAAATGGAAAGATATGTTTGTTAGTATGTCTGTATTCTTCGGAGGTTGGAACAATACTTAATAATGAAAATTATGCTGTCAACCAGCTTGATTATTCATGGGCTTCTAGGATGATAGTCTAATGTGGTTTCTAATGGAACACATTGTGACAATCCTAAACGTCGGGCAACGTATGGATACTTCGGACATGCATCAGCATCGACGGCCGCGCGGTATACTCACGGCCATAAGGATATGCAGTCTATTTGGTGGGACCAGCTAGGTGTGAGGTACTATGAGCTGCTAATACCGAATGAAACCATTACGGGGGACCTCTACCGACGATAATTGATGCGTTTGAGCCGGGCACTAAAAGAAAAACGGCCACAATACGAGCAAAGCAACGATAAAGTTATATTGCAGCACGACAATGCTCGGCCGCATGTCGCGAAACCGGTCAAAACATACTTGGAAACGCTGAAATGGGAGGGTATCCTCCAGCTCCGTCCGATTACTACCTTTTTCGATCGATGCAACATGGCCTGGTTGACCAACACCTCTCCAATTTTGATGGAGTCAAAAATTGGATCGATTCGTGGTTAGCCGACAAATCGGCCGATTATTTCCGCAAAGGGTTCCGCGAATTGCCAGAAATATGGGAAAAAGTTGTGACTAGCAATGGGCAATACTTTGAATATTAAATTGGTAACCATTTTTGCAGAATAAAGCATTAATTTTTGAAAAAAAACGAAGAAACTTACCGGTACTCCTATTATATATTTTACTGCTGAAGTTTTTGGGTGCACCCAGTAAGTTAATTGCTTTCGGATAGAAGAGATATGTTTAAGCTTCATCAAGAAGGCATCAATAAGAAGGACCTGTAATTCCTGATTGAAGTATTGTAAAACCATAGCAAACCGACCCATCGAAATGTAGGATGTAGGGTGACTTTCGGTAGGAATAAAAAATTAATAATACTACGTGGGCTGAGAAGTCCCGGGATTTTTCAACAAATGGCGCCACTAAAAAAAGTTGATGGATCTGGGCCTAGGGGCACGTACGGGATCTTCACATACGACTGTGATTGTGTGTAGTAATTACATTTGTACTGAGTTTTTTCATTGTTCAAAATCTGAGATTTTTTATCTTTTGTTACATAAAATTGAAGCCCTAAAAAACCGTTTCCTGTATGAACTTGTATCCTTTAAACAGATTAGATAACGTGGTAGAATTCGGAACCACAATCTGTTCATAAATGTACACACAAATACCATTTAACCCATTACTACTCTTTTTTCTGTTTATTCGATTATGCAGAAGAAGACAAATCATCATCATTCATCATTTTCAAACACAAGCCTAAATAGTTAAGATTTACATAAGTATAAGTCTAAGTCAAATAAATCTATGACTACAGAAATATATTATAGATAAAAATAGCATTTCCTCCTTCGTTGCCACGTTGCACAGTGGTCCCTGAGAAATTGGTGGTCAAAACCCAAAAAATGAAGTGGCATAAAAACACAAAAATCCTACACTCCCTTATTCTAGGATGTTCAAGGCATCTAGGATCACGTGTTTCGCCCCATTCTGCGCTCGCATCATTGCTCTGGCAACGCGATAAGATACCAGTTTCGCATGCTCGCCGGTGCCATTATGTCGCGTGTTTTTTCGCGTGGTGAAGTTTTCAAACGATTTTTTTGGCTCATTATGTTTCTTGAAGCATTTTTAACGGAGAATTTGAATTTGTTGTCAGTTTCGAAATTCGGTTGGTTGTAGTATGTATCAACTCCACACAAAGTAAGTACTATTTTGGAAGTTTAATTTTGCTTCGGATGGACTTATAAAACTTGCCCCGCAAAACTTTTTTGATGAAAACGTTCCTCAAAGTGTCTTTTATCACTCAGCACTTGAGTTTCCCGAAATCCCCTCTTTTAGATTTTTCTCAATATTAACACGAAATCAGCCATTCCATGCCAAACCGATATAGTGGTTCTTCGATTTTCGTGAAAAGTGGTAGTTTTGTTCTTTATCGCAAAACATTAGATTCGTATTTTTTTTATTTTTTCAGTAGGGTGACCATTTCCATTTTAGGGTTGTTCGAAAAATCAACTTTTTCCTCTTTTTTCCAAAAAATGACTTTTTTTCAAATATTCATAACTTTTGAACTACTAAACCGAATCAGATGATCGACATATCAAATTAAAGCCAATCCAAAATCTTTGTTGGAAAAATACTACACCTGCAGAAAACTTGAAATCTGTTCTCGTTATTATTGATTGTATTCGTTTTTTACTGTTTTTATAGTCTCGGGACCAAGGGCGCTATATTTTTTAGTATTTTTTCTGAAAAGTTGAGGATTTTTCACATAATATATGTCGAAACCAGAGAGGCGTTTTCTTTCGTTTTTGAGTCATGATTTTTCAAAGTTAACCGATGGTTCGAAAAATCAATTTTTTCCTCTTTTTTTTGGTTTTTTGGTAAAACCGAGTTGAAAAATGAACTCTGCGTATTCATTCGAAAACATGCATTTTGATACCAAATACGATAAAAATTGAAAATTTGGACTTTGCCCCCTTGCCCCTCATCCCCTTTTGGTTTTTTGGTGAAACAGAGTTGGAAAATGAACTCAGCGTATCCGAATACCCCAGTCTACCAAAAATTGGGTTTTTAGCTAATAAATCTGAGTTTTGGCCGGCTAAATTTTCTCAGGGATCACTGTGCGTTGTCCGGAACATTGTTTGTTGGGGGTTGCAATAACTTTATAGCCAGGTGATGTATTTTGAGTATCCTATGGCCATGAGTGAAGCAAGGCCTACACGATAAAAGTGTGAATTGATTGGGCAACATACAGTACAATAATTGATAAATGCCTATTATCAGCAAATGGAGAATTGTGAACTAACGCCCGAATTTAAGCAAAAAGAATGCTCGTTGCATCTGGAAGGAAAGCGTGTGGTTAGTGCAATCGAAAGAAAACATACTCATTTTAATCATCAAATTAACTTTTTCAACTATATTCACTGTTCATGTTTCAGGCAAAAAAATTGTTGGATTAATTTCCTCTCTAACGGTATATAACACAACATATGTCGCAATAACGATTTTGAGTAATATGCGTTTGAAAACTCTCAATGAATCATTACATTTTTCGTAGAGTGACCCCCCTATATAGAAATCAAAGAAATAGTCCTATGTCAAAAATGAACAAGATTCATTTCGAGAGATTAATTTGTCACTAGCTTATGTGTGAAGTTTCATGACATTTCGTTTATTTGTTCACAAACGACAGTTATTTAAGTTTCACTACCTGAGTATTCGTATAGAAAATTGAAAAAGAGGAATATCGTATTTTGATCAAACATTGTTTTTTGATGGGAAAAACTCCTGAACAATCAATGCAGTGATTGACGAAGTGTTATTCCACTTCTGCTCCTTCGAGAACAATAGTTTATTGGTGGTTTAGTGAATTTAAAATGGGCCGTAGAAACACCGCAGATGCATCTTGCTCCGGAAGGCCAAAAGAGGCTACGAATCCAGAAATCGTAAAACAAGTACACCGACTCGTTTTGAACGATCGTAATCGTGAAGCTACGCGAGCTAGCTGAGGCCGTAGGCATTTCAAAAGAACGAGTGGGATACATTTTGCACGACATTTTGGACATTAAAAAGTTATCCGCGTGACAGCGCTGCGTTGATGATTCAACAGTCGGTTTGTTGAAGAAGCGTATTCGAGTACTTCCTGCACGTTTTGTGACAATGGATGAAACGTGGATCCATTACCACACTCCTGAGTCCAATAGGCAGTCTGCAGAGTGGCACTGAGGCATATTTCGAAGACTTAGACGTTTCGTACTACGGAAAGGGAATCGAAATGTTGGAAACTCGCTATACCAATTGTATTGCCCTCGAAGGATACTATGTTGAGCTTTGCCCAAAAAACGATTGTTTCCATCAAAAATCCCGGGACTTTTCAGCCTATGTAGTGCACAATTATGTCCTATCTAACGTCACAGTTGCACGGAGAACGGAGATTAAAGATCTTGGAGTGGTTCTGGCCTCAAGTACAAGTTAGTGTGGAGGCGATCTGGCGTAGTGGTAACATCCATACCTCTCACGCAGAGATCACGAGTTCAATTCTCACTCCCGACATTCTTCCAAAAATGGAAGTAAAAAGTGACGAACCAGCCGAAATGTGTTGAAAGTCACTATAATAGAGAAAAAAAAAAGTACAAGTTAGTTCACTGGCCCTGTAAGACTTGTAGTATTTTGGGGGAGATCATATTCGGTAGGCATTGTTGTTCACATCGTACCTTCTGACCATATCCCGGATAGGAACATCAAGGTTGGAATCAATGTAATTTCCACTGTTTGGTTTCCTTGAAGATCCGTTGACGCTTTTCCACACTTACAGGGTGCGCCAATAAGTTTTTCAGTCTTTTGTTTTGTTCCTTCGAAATGTAATTTTTCTCGGTTTAATTTATTTTATCCATGTTTCTTTGGTTTATTTGAAGAAATTATTTGATATGACTTCTATTTTTGTGCATCACTTTCACGAGACGATTCCTTAAATTAGAGCATAGGCGTCCTGCTCAAATTACGTAACGCAAGTGGTGGGGAAGGTGGTCGAGGTTGCGTTACTTAATGAGACATAGGGGGAGGGAAGGTTGCCGTGATTGTTACGTAACAAAATTCCATTTTTATTTCTAAATAAATTCACGGCCCCGTAAAGCTTGTTTTAAAGGGTTTAACAGCAGCCAGTAAGCAAGTACCGATAGATGCATCTCGAACAGGGTTACCAGATTTTTTTTGACTTTTCCAAACCAAGAATCTGTAGATACAGACTACAAATATTTTGTGTTTCGTACAGAATTTACACATTTTTAAAAATAACATTGCAATAATGGCATGAGGTTGATAATATTTTTTCCCAATCTCACCTATTCTATTTCCTTCGAAAGTTTATCTTTCAAATGAATTGAAAATGCACTGTTCAAAGCAAAAAGAAGTGATTAAATAGTTCAGGAAATATTAAACCTCGAACCACTCACTGGAATCCGTCGTTAAATATAACCTAGAGAGATTCAACTACGACCGAAATCCTATTTTACTGTTTTTGAACTACGTTTTGCTATTGATTGTTGAATTGAACAAAACAAACTGAAACATCTCAATTCACTCAGATTAATTCGGATACCAGAACACTTTCTCTTACTTTCTTGAGTGATATATTCCAAGAATAATACATCAAATCTGATCTTCTATTACCAGAATTTGGAGATTAAGAAAAGCATCTGAAGATATCTATGTAGGTGTTGAAGATTTAGAAATAGAAGCTACTGAACTAGGCGAGAACGAAACAATAGCTTTTAGGACCATCTGCTAAACCATTAAATGATTGGACGACTAAAGTTTGAATAAAAAATAGAAATTTTAATAAAAACATACCCAATTAATTTGTTTAGAATGAAAAACTCCTGTCATGCTATATGTCAATTGAACTTATAAACCTAATACAGTTGTCAATACACCCAGGTTGTTTTTACGCGGGCGATACGTACCGCGTTAATTGGAGAATCCGCGTTAATTCGAAAATCCGCGTCAATTGGAAAATCCGCGTAAAAAAAAAACTTGTCACCTAATGATAGATATCAAATGGGGACTATCTTTACGTAGAACGGAAGTAAAAAGTTGAGTGTAGCTCGTTTCCGAAAACCCGTAGTTTCTTCCTGCAATTTTGTTGGGTACTGGTAACTATAGTTTGGTTTTTCTCACGAATAATGTCATCCGCTGTAGCTGGAAGATTTCCTTGTGATTTGTACACTTTACTGCCGATGCACGTGCAGTACCACAGTTGAACCGTCGAGAGCTAAGTAGAAGGAAAGACATTCACGAATCGCTGCCCGTTGTAGAGAGAGAGCGAAAGAGAGAGAGAGAGCGAGAGAGAGAGAGAGCGAGAGAGAGAGAGCGAGAGAGAGCAAGAGAGAGAGAGAGCAAGAGAGAGAGAGAGAGAGAGAGAGAGAGAGAGAGAGCGAGAGAGAGCGAGAGAGAGAGAGCAAGAGAGAGAGAGAGCGAGAGAGCGAGAGAGCGAGAGAGAGAGAGAGAGAGAGAGAGAGGACGATTGGCTGCCATGTCCATGAACGAAACAATAGCTTTTAGGACCATCTGCTGAACCATTGAATGATTGGACGACTAAAGTTTGAATAAAAAATAGAAATTTTAATAAAAACATACCCAATTAATTTGTTTAGAATGAAAAACTTCTGTCATGCTATATGTCAATTGAACTTATAAACCTAATACAGTTGTCAATACACCCAGGTTGTTTTTACGCGGGCGATACGTACCGCGTTAATTGTAGAATCCGCGTAAAAAACCGCGTTAATTCGAAAATCCGCGTCAATTGGAAAATCCGCGTAAAAAAAAACTTGTCACCTAATGATAGATATCAAATGGGGACTATCTTTACGTAGAACGGAAGTAAAAAGTTGAGTGTAGCTCGTTTCCGAAAACCCGTAGTTTCTTCCTGCAATTTTGTTGGGTACTGGTAACTATAGTTTGGTTTTTCTCACGAATAATGTCATCCGCTGTAGCTGGAAGATTTCCTTGTGATTTGTACACTTTACTGCCGATGCACGTGCAGTACCACAGTTGAACCGTCGAGAGCTAAGTAGAAGGAAAGACATTCACGAATCGCTGCCCGTTGTAGAGAGAGAGAGCGAAAGAGAGAGAGAGAGAGAGAGCGAGAGAGAGAGAGAGGAGAGAGAGAGAGAGAGAGAGAGAGAGGAGAGAGAGAGAGAGAGAGAGAGAGAGCAAGAGAGAGAGAGCGAGAGAGAGAGAGAGAGAGAGAGAGAGAGAGCGAGAGAGAGAGAGAGCGAGAGAGAGAGAGAGAGAGAGAGAGCGAGAGCGAGAGAGAGGACGATTGGCTGCCATGTCCATTGTATTGATGTCTTTAGGACATTGACATTGCAGTGATAGAATAATTCAGTAAGTTTAGATCCAGTCAACTGAGTGGCCATAAATCTTCCGACCAAAACTGCATGTTCTGCGTCAGCCAGTGTTGAGTCCGATTTGACGTATGACAATGCGGATTCTGCTTGTTGTTCAAAATACCAAGTTAAACTTCAGTATTTATTTTAAAGTGGACATCTATAGACACAGGAGGCGTTTGTCAAATTTCTAATGTCTCATTTCATAGACACAGGAGGCATTTTGAAACCATCAGACGTCGCCAAGCCAGACATCATTTATCAGAAGGATGTTTCGTTTGAATCTTGAATTCAACTTTCTCTGAGTCATCTTGGGTTTTTCAGATGATATATCTTGAGATATCTTGAATTTTTTTAGATATGAACCAATATGTGCGGTTTGATCAGGAATACTATCAATGAGACATGATGAAGCATCGCTTCTGTCTACCCTAATGAGCACTGAGCTAGAGCAAACCGAGACCGGCGAACTGCTGGTCGAAGGTAATCAAATGTTCAACGAGAAATGAGAAGTTGACGAGTTTTATTTTATTTCTTCTCTCGACTGTTGTGATAAGAAGGCAGTCATACCAGGCCACAATAAGAATAGTGATTGGATATTGTTAACCCTCTACAACCTAACCCCGCCTTTAGACGAGCTTTACGGATTTTTTTTTTCAAATTATTCAGACATTTTCAATGTTCACCCACATTAGCACGTCTTCAAAATACTTTCATCTATCATACAAACACATTGGTTTTATGTTGGCTGGTTTCTGCTAGGAGTATTTTATGTCGAAAGTCGGAAATTCGAGATAAAAGAGGAAAAGAAATATTTCGATTTCGGTACCCGCGTTAATTGGAAAATCAGCGTAAAAAAACCTCGTAAAAACCGCGTAAAAAACCTGGGTGTACATGAAATCGGGGTTTAATGAAACATGAAACGTCGGTATTTACTGTTATCTCGAAAAAATGTTGTTGTCAATATTGTCTTCCAAAACTTCAAGACCTTACATGATCTTGCGGTTCATTTTACAGGTCCAAAACGGGAGATTTTTTCCTACCAAAGTCTTCTCTCAATTGGGTTCAATTCCCGAACGATCAAGGATTTCTTCGGATTGGAGAACTTTTTGACATCCCTTGGGATAAATAAGCCAGCATATGTTCATTGAATGTAGATTTTATGTCTGAGGCTTGATGATAGGAAAGTAAATCCGTAAATTATCTTAAAGATTACTCGTTCGGCTCAAACCTTTGTAAGGGAATGAGCTGGGTTCATCATCAAGCAGCTCTTTTGTTTGATCGTGTTGGTCATCATACCAAAGGTAACAATTTTGTTTGTTGACATCCATTCAACCAGCAATGATAAAGGGTGTGTCACATCAAATTGCATCACGGAAAAAACGCTGTAGAAATTCGCCCAGTAGACCGATCCTTTTGAAAATTTTAGACAGTAAAATAAAAACTATTAAACAACTTTTGGCATTTTCTTTTTATTCATACTTCGAGCCCAAGCCCCTATGCTCGCACCTTCCTCTTTACCACGTCCATAAGGTTCTGTACAACGTCAGGTTGTAGTTTTTTTTTAACAGAAATCCATTTTCTCTTGAAGTCCGCCTCCGATTTGACAACTTTTGGGTTCTTCCGGAGGGCCTGCTTCATAATCGCCCAATATTTCTCTATTGGGCGAAGCTCCGGCGCGTTGGGCGGGTTCATTTCCTTCGGCACGAAGGTGACCCCGTTGGCTTCGTATCACTCCAACACGTCCTTTGAATAGTGGCACGAAGCGAGATCCGGCCAGAAGATGGTCGGGCCCTCGTGCTGCTTCAATAGTGGTAGTAAGCGCTTCTGTAGGCACTCCTTAAGGTAGTCCTGCCCGTTTACCGTGCCGGTCATCACGAAGGGGGCGCTCCGCTTTCCGCAAGAGCAGATCGCTTGCCACACCATGTACTTTTTGGCAAACTTGGATAGTTTCTGCTTGCGAATCTCCTCCGGAACGCTGAATTTGTCCGCAGCGGAGAAGAACAACAGGCCCGGCAGCTGACGAAAGTCCGCTTTGACGTAGGTTTCGTCGTCCATTACCAGGCAATGCGGCTTCGTCAGCATTTCGGTGTACAGCTTCCGGGCTCGCGTCTTCCCCACCATGTGTTGCCTTTCGTCGCGGTTAGGAGCCTTCTGAACCATGTATGTTCGCAGGCCCTCCCGCTGCTTGGTCCGCTGGACGAATGAACTTGACAAATTCAGCTTATTGGCGACATCCCGGACCGAACTTCTCGGATCACGTCTAAATTGCTTAACTACGCTCTTGTGATCTTTTTCACTGACGGAGCATCCATTTTTGCCGTTCTTCACCTTCCGGTCTATGGTTAGGTTCTCGAAGTATCGTTTTAGTACTCTGCTGACCGTGGATTGGACGATTCCCAGCATCTTACCGATGTCCCGATGTGACAACTCCGAATTCTCGAAATGAGTGCACAGGATTAATTCACGACGCTCTTTTTCGTTCGACGACATTTTTCCAAATTTACGAAAAATTTACAGTGAAGCATGGCCAACGTGATCTATACACTCTTATCTGATTATAAGCGAAAGCTGAAGATATAATTCCTAAAAATTAAATTTCTACAGCGTTTTTTCCGTGATGCAATTTGATGTGACACACCCTTTATTCGTTGCTAAACATGGTCGCTAAATGGTACCAATGTCCATAGTGCTATCATAGTGCACCCTAAACCATATGTTTTGCTTCGTATTACGAGAAAAATCCCAGAGTATCGATTTTCGTTAAAAAAAATCGAGACGACAGTAGATCTCGACGGTTCATGCAATTTTAATACATTTGGCATCAAAAAATTTAACTCTCAGCTTGGGTGATTTTTCGATTTTCAAAAAATTCAAACTTTGACCGCTTTGCAGCCCTCTCCCTCAAGTCCGATTGAGCTGATATTTTGCATAGGGTGTTATTTCGAGGTGGTGAACATTTTGTATGATGTAACTTTTTGAAATTTTAGGATCGATTTTTCCCATACATTGAGCCTTCTCGACATCAATTTTAAATCTTAGCTATGATGTCAACGATTCCGCGATCAAGATCGATCATCAATAGCTATATAACGATATCATTATACAAACAAATCCACGCGTTTCAACGCTCGCTGTTTTGTTTCCACATTTCGATCTACTCGCGCTCCTACAGCAACGTATCTGAATGATGATATCGCCAGCCAGAACTAACCGAGACGCGAGGTAATCTGATGCACCTTGCGTACACGTTAACCGCGCTTTCCCGACGCGCTCTGAGCTCATCACCGATGTAATGCTAGTCTCCCCCGTTCTCGTTAGTCGTTGGTTGGTGTGGTTGAATTGAAAGTGACACCCACGAAGAGAGCAACACACGTATTTGATGTCATAAACGTGAGTGCTGTTTTGCGTCTTTTTTTCTATAGTGTTTTTTTCCATCAGACTCATTCACTTCTCATCATCAACGTTTACAGAGTAAAATTTTATCTCACAATGAAAATTATTTGCTATATGAGTAGGGTTAAGAATGTTATAATAAGTAAAGTTAATACTAGTTTGATCGGTCAGGACTAGGAAACTAAGAGATGGAAACAAGGACTAAAGTGTGTTCACAGTTGGCGAGTGCATGAAAAATTGTGATGGAAAATTGACCACCAAATGATGGCGCCCATCTTAGCTAGTGACTCCACTTTCTCATTACCTGGAATGGAACAATTGGTTGAGACCCAAATTAGCGTACTCCTGTAAGTGTTTTCGATTAGGTTATCCAAAAGCTGTTCTATTCTCATGAGAAAACAACATGAGTGCTTTGCAGGCTTTATCGACCGGATAGCTTCGATTGGGCTGATGCTCTCTGAGTGGATGAAATACACTCAAGTTTTTTAAACGCGAGGGATACGTACCTCGTAAAAACCGCGTTAGTTGGAAAAAACTCACAAAAAACCGCGTTAGTTCGAAAATCCGCGTAAAAAAACAGATCACCAATACCATTTTTTTCGATTTTTCACTGATTTTGAGATTGTGATATTTTGAAAAAACTACTCACTTATACCAATGTTCATTTTGAGCAGTTTATTCGTATTTAGAAGGCTAGAAATATAATTACCAGCTTCGCTTATTCTCTAGTCAAATCATTGTTTTTATGTACATTAAATGAAGCAAAATGATCCACAATTGATTGTATCTAAATCGAGGTCTGCTAGCGATTCTTTCTCGATCGAAATTATTGCTAAGCCATTGCGTCGGTCTTGGTTCATTTTAGAACGCAGATAATTTTTGATCAATTTAAGCTTGCAGAAACTGCGTTCGCACGATGCCACTGGAAGCGCCAGGAAAATTCGTAGCGCCGTCTTGATGTTAGGATAAACTACTTCGAGAGAACATCTGAGAATAATTTTCAAGATGTTTAATCTGCCGTGATCTCGCAAAGTGACGCAAGCGCCAAAATTGACATTTCACTTTTTATGTTATAGATCGATGAAGAATACCAAATCCTTTCAAACGACTGTGAAGGTTTACAGAAATGTGAAAAAATGTCTCCGTAAAAGCCTGAAAACGGAATGGCGTAAGCGCCATTTCCCCTATTCCACTAGATTAAAGGAAGGGGTGTGATAACTACTAACTGCTACTTGCCTAATTATTTTTGACGTAGGACTACGTCTTTCATTTCTATACCGGGGTGTAAAACCAAACTTTCGAGAACGAAAGCGTTACGCCGGAGACCGAGATTTTGAGCGTTAATAGCACTTTAACAACTGAACGAAATGGTATGATAAACACTTCATTTGAAAGATAAAATGTCTACGCGTCATATACTTGTTACTTTTTCATCCAAAAACTTGTTTCAATAGTCTTAAAATTGCTTTCAAAACAGGCTATTGAAATCACCAATCGGTATATAAGCGAGCGCCGCTCGTAAACCCACTCAGTTATGATTGAACAGCGATTGGAGCATGTTGTCGCTATTGTTGTGAAGCTAATTTCGTTTATCATGAAAACGCTGATGAACGGTGTCACCAAGAGCCTGTTTGTGCACCTAAGGCCAAAAGGGAATCCATCAGGAGGAGAGTGATGCCACGGTTCCGCTTGAAACATCGGAGCAGCCACCACACACACACACATACACGCGCGGAATTCTCGTTGCTATCATCGTTGCTGAAAAATAATCTGCCAGTTCCCCTGGGAATTGAAAAATACATTCATGCGAAATAGTTTATTTTAATGTTTTCTATCCATATAACACTGCAACCAAATACATTTGGTTTTGTTATTTTTCAATCAATCGCAATTAACAGGAAATCTTCTGAATATTTTTTTCCCCATCAGTGGAAATTTTCATATCCAATATTGGATGCATAACATGAAAAACGGAAAATGTTTCACATCGCGAAAATCAAGTCATTTTCGAGCGATTATTTGCTTTCTACTCATATAATGCTGCGACCAAATACATTTCGTTTTTGATTTTTTCAATCAAGTGCGATCAACGTCTTTCGGCAATTTATTAGAGGTGCAATGAATCTTTAGGAATTCCCGCTCTACGTGCACTGACAAACAATGTTTACTCAACAATTTCTCAAACTAGAAATGGGTGTTGTGAGAAAGGATTAGCGAACGCGAAAACGACAAACGGGAGAAAGATACGTTTGGAGGTTGACGGAAATTGGCAGAAAACTTCTTCATTCTATCATTCAAATAATGTGATTAATACCACATCGTTTTGCCAGAAAGAGATTATTAATGCTCAAAGGAGGAATCGAGTCCTCCGAGGAAATTACCCAGCGCAAATTAGAGTCGACTATCGATTGCGGCATTCGTACACAAGTAATTTTATAATGCAGTTTCACCAAAGTGATTTCGTCGGATATATTCACTACATCATGTCATGTATTTCATATTCTTCATTAAGAAATCCATATCCATGGCACCTACCGGTAACGAATTATTATCGAAACCACGATTTTCGCTAAATGCTCCTTTCAGTTCGGCCTGTAAAAAACTTTTCTGTACTCTAATCCATCAAATTTGGAGCCCTGAAAAGGACCGTTGATTATATGCTAAGCTAATATAGCACGCTCTCCTCGGATACAATGGGCCAGCTGGATGTCCTTGGGCATGATGTGACGCGTTTTGCATGGATAGCACACAAATTGGTATCTTCGAATAAGCCTCCTGTAGCGTCATAGCCGCGGAACTTTGGAAGCGCAAGTCGGTTTTGAAGTCCTGAGCAATTCCACGAACCAAATGCTGCAAAGGTAGCTTGCGGATCAGCAATTCGGTCGACTTCCGATAGCGATGAATTTCACGCAAAGTTCCCGGTCGATAGCGATGTGGCTTCTCCACCTATCCTGCTACTGGTGCGCTTATCCGAGCTGACTTCGTGTGCCTTACCACCGAATGACTAACGAGCTCGAGTCCTCACGGTGCGAAAGTAGAGTAAGAAATGAACGAAAGCAAAGGAAGCGTCATTTTATAAATCATAAAAGTATAGAATCTAAATCCCACCCTTATTATATTCGTGAGTATACAGTAAGCTTATACAATAAAGAGGGTGGGGTTTACATTCGATTCTTTTATGTTTTATAAAATGACACTTCCCTTGCTTTCGTTCATTTCTTACTCTACTCTCGCACCGTGAGGACTCGTTTCATCGGGACTAAACAGACAGCTCGTTAGTCTTTCGGTGGCAAGGCACCACGAAAGCAGCTCGGATAAGCGCATCAGCCGCAGGAAGCGTGAAGAAGCCACATCGCTATCGACCGGGAACTTCGCATGAAATTCGTCGCTATCAGAAGTCGACCGAATTGCTGATCCGCAAGCTACCTTTGCAGCATTTGGTTCGTGGAATTGCTCAGGACTTCAAAACCGACTTGCGCTTCCAAAGTTCCGCGGCTATGACGCTACAGGAGGCTTATTCGAAGATACCAATTTGTGTGCTATCCATGCAAAACGCGTCACATCATGCCCAAGGACATCCAGCTGGCCCATTGTATCCGAGGAGAGCGTGCTATATTAGCTTAGCATATAATCAACGGCCCTTTTCAGGGCTCCAAATTTGATGGATTAGAGTACAGAAAAGTTTTTTACAGGCCGAACTGAAAGGAGCATTTAGCGAAAATCGTGGTTTCGATAATAATTCGTTACCGGTAGGTGCCATGGATATGGATTTGATAATGAAGAATATGAAATATATGACATGTTGTAGTGAATATATCCCCATATCGAAGAAATCACTTTGATGAAACTGTTTACCGTTTGTCGTTTTTAATTGTTGGGAAAGGGCATTATTTCTGCTGACTACATTCTGCCTCGGATCAACGGAACAGTATGATAATCATTTCATACAAAAGATAAAATGTCCAAGAGTTATATGATTGCTATTTATTGAGTCGAACAATTGTTTCAATAGCTTAATGATAGCTTCGAAAACAGGTTATTGAAATCATTCGTATCCGTGTGTAGCGCGTCCACTTGGAAACCCATTAATCTTATTGGAATGTGAGATGGGGAAGCTCATACTTACGTCTATGCATTATGCTGTACACTACAGACTTTTTTTCTCTGTACTGATTAAGAAGCCGACCGAACTATCGGTCGACAAGTCAGTCTGCAGTCTGCAGTCGGGGCTCTTAATTTCGTTTTTGCAGGCCGAACCGAGAAAATTTCAGTCGAGTTAACTCTTTTTTACAGTAATGCTTTTGAATCCGGACACTTTGCATTACATTCAATATCATACCACAGCCATAACATTTTTTTCATGTTGAATTTATGCGATTAATAGTTGCTAATATAGTTACTGATAGTTTCTTGATAGTTACTATTCAATCGCATTAATTCAACATGCAGAAAATATTGTGGCTGCGGTATGGTATTAAATGTAACGCAAAGTGTCCGGATTCAAATATATTACTGTATACTTACTTCGATGTTATTCGTTTCTCTCTCAGGGTAAGCAACGAATATAATAAGGGTGGGGTTTAGATTCTATACTTTTATGGTTTATAAAATGACGCTTCCTTTGCTTTCGTTCATTTCTTACTCTACTCTCGCACCGTGACGACACGTTTGTTTGGGACCAAGCAGATAGCTCGTTAGTCTTTCAGTGGTAAGGCACACGAAAGCAGCTCGGATAAGCGCACCAGCCGCAGGATAGGTGAAGAAGCCACATCGCTATCGACCGGGAACTTTGCGTGAAATTCATCGCTATCGGAAGTCGACCGAATTGCTAATCCGCAAGCTACCTTTGCAGCTTTTGGATCGTGGAATTGCTCAGGACTTCAAAACCGACTTGCGCTTCCAAAGTTCCGCTGTTATGACGCTGCAGGAGGCTTATTCGAAGATACCAATTTGTGTGCTATCCACGCAAAACGCGTCACATCATGCCCAAGGACATTCAGCTGGCCCATCGAATCCAAGGAGAGGGTGCTATATTAGCTTAGCATATAATCAACGGCCCTTTTCAGGGCTCCAAATTTGATGGATTAGAGTTTAGAAAAGTTTTTACAGGCCAAACTGAAACGAGAATTTTCGTGTGGATGCCATACAGCATCGAGAAAATTCCGGAAAGATCTAATCGTTGCTGAAAAATAATCTGCCAGTTCCCTGGGAATTGAAGAATACATCCATGCGAAAGAGTTTATTTTAATGTTTTCTAATTACATGGCGAACACAGCGACCAAATACATTTGATTTCGTAATTTTTCAATCAAGTGTAATTAGCTGGAAAGCTTCTGAAGATTATTCTTTCCCATCAGTAGGATATTTTCGTATCCAATATTGGATGCATAACATGAAAAACGGAAAATGTTTCGTATCGCGAAAATTATATTATTTTTAATCGATTATTGCTCAGTCGCCGAAATTTTCATACTCAGAGAGTTCATTATCCTCTAGTTTGCCTTCCAAATTGCCATCGTAAACCACACCTTCTCTCGATTCAATCACGCACGAAAAGCATACTGAAATGATATTGTGGTGGTGAAACCGATTCATTTTTCGTGCACAAATTACGTAACGCGATAAGGGGGGAGGGGGTAGATGTTGCGTTACTTTCTGTTTATTAGAGATAGGAAATTGCGTTACGAAAGGGGGGGGGGGGGAGAGGTGGTTCAGAATTCGGATTTTTAGCGTTACGTAATTTGTGCACGACGCCTGAGGACATCGACAAGACAACATCGTTACTGAACGAGCTGAACGGCGAGGGATCGAGGGATTCATTACCTGGCCTGACCTGACCTGAAATGCAATCAGTTTGTTTTAACTGTGAGGGAGCGCAGAAAAGCCGATGCTGATACTCTCGTGACCAAGAGAGTATCAGCATCGAAATACGGTTCCTCGGGAAGACATAGAAGCAGCCGCCACACACACACACATACACGTGCGCAACTCTTTTCGTTTGCTGGTTATCGAGAGGAAACCTGGAAAGAAATGATCGTTGCTGAAAAATAATCTGCCAGTTCCCCTTGGAATTGAAAATTACATTCAAGCGAGTTTATTTTAATGTTTTCTATCCATATAATACTGCGACCACATACATTTGGTTTTGTGATTTGTCAATCAAGTGCAGTTAGCAGGAAAGCTTCTGAAGATTATTCTTAAGAACAAGGTTTTTTGTATCCAATATTGGATGCATAAAACCTTGAGTCTTCAAAGTAACATTCTCGTTTTTGAAGTCACCCAAATATTTATTTATTCATTCATTCAGGATGGATTTAGATTCAACTTCAAACAAATGATCTCTAAATCAACGATAGTCCTACGTCACCCTTGCGGTTATACCATAGATATAACCCACTTCCTGTTTTTTAGCTTTGCGTTCATTATCCGTATTATTTTTATATTTCATCACAATGAAACCGTTTGACTTTTTTCTCCTTTTTTTATAGTTATTAGTACATTACACGGATCATTAGTATAATTCTCTACAATAAAACATTCCACAATGTTTTAAAATGTTTAATTTTCGCCTAATTTGTTCGGATTTTTTTCATGATGTACTGTATTCTATTAGTCAAATCATTTCATTTGATACCAATAATGATGAGATTGCAAAAAATACATAGTCGACCATTTTGTGCCGGTGACCTTTCTGAATTCATGTTGTTTATAATGTAGTTTGTTCTCCAAGTCAAGTCCATTCATTTGATTCACATATCCCAATTAACATTTTCTAGACTAATATAAAATCATTTTGTGCCGGCGACCTTTCTGAATTTATGTTTTTTATAATGTAGTTTGTTCTCCAAGTCAAGTCCATTCATTTGATTCACATATCCCAATTAACATTTTTTAGACTAATATAAAATCAGCCAATGGATTTTTCAAGATAATGGAATACACAGTGTTATGATGACAGCAGAGATGAAGGTGTGTTCCAAATTTCAGATCAATTAGTCAAAAAGAATGGGGTCAAATTTTTATTAATGTGGGACCACCCTGCAGACATACATACATACATTTTCCATAAATAGCTGTGATCTATTGGGGAAGCCCTTTCATTTGATACCCATACTGATGCGGTTTTGAGAAGATATGTAATCCGCCATTTTGTGGCGGCAGCCATTTTGGTTTTGCGTTTTTCATGAACAACTGTTCTACTGGTTCTTTCATTTCTACTGCTCCTTTCATTTGATACCTATTTTGATGAGGGTTTCGGAAAAAATATATATATCGCCATTTTGGATTTGAATACCTCATGAATAACTATGTTCAACTAGTCAAGCCCTTTCATTTGATACCCATATTGATGGGGTTTTGGAAAAACCCACAATAATGGGAGTTTGAGAAAATATGTAATCCGCCATTTTGTAGCGGCCGCCATCTTGGGTTTTTAAGATCATGAAATACGCAGTTTTATAAAGACTGCAGAGATAAAGCTAAGTTCCAAAATTCAGATCAATCGGTCAACAGGAAGGGCGTCAAATTTCTATTAATGTCGTATAGCGTTACAGACAAACATGTTAGGGGCTGTCCACATACCACGTGGACAGAAAAAGCACGGTTTTAGACTCCCCCCTCTCCCTCCGTGGACAAGCGTGGACATTTTCATACCCCTACCCCCCTTTGTCCACGTGGACATTTTTCCTTTTATAATCAAAATAATTAAGGAAAGAACTGATTTGCACCTAAATTCCATTTTTTTCCTGTCTGGAAGGTCGGAAAATAATTAATTTTCTTGGATTTTTTTCGAATGTTACGAATAAAGTGAAGAGCTCGGGTATTTTAGTTATTGTTTAAGGTATATGTGTAGATGTATTTTTCATTTTTTAAGTGCACGAATAATGATTATTACGCTGTTGACAGCTGGATGCGTAGATGCTGTCTGAAAATTGGTACCTTGCTGGTGGTATCGGTTCCGAAGCAACGGGGTGTCGTAGAACAAATTTCAATGAATATTTTGAAACATTAGGACAATACCTAAAGCGTTACATAGGGGTTTTTAAAAATTCGAAAAATTGCCGAAATGGCGGCCATTTTTGTTAAAAATGAGTTATTTTTTATAAAAAATCGCTGTTTAGAAGCTCATAAAAAATCGAAAAAATGAGATCAAAAAATCAAAAAACGGCTATGTAACGCTTTATATAATCCATTTTTAAAGGCTGACAAAAAATTTCCACTAAATCGGTCGAATAGATGCTAAGATATTGATACCACCAGTTGAAAAAACACGGTATCGAGAAAAACGCGTTTCAAAATTCGTACAGGTGAGGTCATACATTTAGCTGTAACTTTCCAACGAAATCAAATATCTAAAAGGGGCATAAGCTTCCCAAAAATGCAAAAACAAACAAAAATTCGATTTTTTTGATTTTCCAGACCGGGGTCCCCCCTTAGGTTGTTTTTATTTCAAATTTCACTAGTTGTACCCTGTACCAGTTGGGGCCCATTGTTTTTGTATGGTAGAGAAATGGGTAGAATAACAAAGCACATGCTTCATATGAGGTTAATTTGGAAATACTTGTGAGTATATGATATTTTGTTTTTCCATTATAAGCGAATATATAAAGGCTATCTGGTTTTGCTAACACGGAAACACGCAATTTACAGTTGACCAGATGAGGAACAATTCGCATCTGAATTGCCAATCGCCAATCGAATAAAAATAAATGGATAAATGGAAACGATTTTCTAAACACTTGCAAAAAAAAAAAACGTTGATATCACATAGACGCCAGTAATAATCCAATCAACTTGATTAATTTGCTTCCATTTGATTCACATGTAATTCCAGTAGAACATTTTACTACAGAGATGCATTGTTTTGCATTGTTTTATGGCAGAGTTACAGTGTTACTCAAAATTTTAGATGAAAAAAATCTTTGCCCACTCCGGAATATGATCGATCACTGCTAATCTCTGGATTTCCGATTCACCTTTACTCGGTAGCGCAATTCAAAATCTTTTCCGCCATAGTTCGGAGAATTTTCAGAGGGTATTAATAGCGTATTAAGATATTTTATTATTTTTCAAATCCTTATAGACCATTCTGCATTGAGTGTCTAGATGGCTTCCAAAGTGCTCGCGTGGAAGCATTACATCAGAAAACTCACGATTCATTGATTCCCAACTATGAAATCGAGCTCAAATCTCAACTATGAAAGTTGAACATTTCTTGAGACCAGTTTTTGCATGAAATTGATCCCAATTCAAAAGTACGCTACATAGAACAATCAATTCTCACTCCCGACATTCTTCCAAAAATGGAAGTAAAAGTGACGAACCAGCCAAATGAGTTGAAAGTCACTATAATACAGATAAAAAAAAATTAATTGAATTCATTTGAAAGATGAGAAAATTTTTCATAATATTCTGTTGTAGAACATTATAAATAGTGATAGATAACAATAGGAATAACATTGTGGTGTCAAGGAAGGAATTGTAGAAGGATTGGAGAGCTTTAATTTTGTTGATAGAAACAATCGAGTTTATCATCAAAAAATTATAAAACCCTTAAAAAACGAAAAATTTTAAGTATTTTTCGACTTCTAAAAGGCACTTCAATCAATCAATTCAAATGTTTCACAACTGCAATCTATGCGAAATTTTCTGAAAAAAATAGAATACTGGGTCAATTGATTCAAGTTTGACGACTAGTGGTGCATGGATCGTTTCAAGCAAATGAAATATTAATTCCTAGAAATTGACGGGATTCCAATACAGGTAGGACTCGATTATATACAGACTCGATTATATACGGACTCGATTATATACAATTATGGACCTGATTATATACAGTTTGTAAAAAAAATATTTTTTTTATATTTCAAATATGACTTATTTCAAGAAGAAATGTAATTTTTCAACGTTAAAATGCAATTTAAGTGGCTATTACATGTGGGGTAAACAGTGGGGTAAAAATCGTGATTTTTGAAGATTTTGCTTGAATTTTCACCAAGAATAGTTTATATCGATATTGCAGTCTAATTAAGAAAGATAGAAGTTGGGTGTCAAAGAAAAAATTGTAGGGTGGTTGAAGAGCTTCAATTTAATCGATAGAAACAATCTAGTTCAACATAAATTTTTACGATGAAATTAATAATAAAATATTAAAAATTACTTTTAAGTTTTTCACTTACCTTAAAAGGAGATGAATCAAAAACCAAATTGAATAAAAATATTCAAAAAACGAAAAATACATGCGTAAAAAAACGAATAAAAAAAATTTTTTTTGACTCGATTATATACAGGATTCGATTATATACGAAAAGAAATCAAAAACTGTATATAATCGAGTCCGCGCTGTACTTTGAAAAATTCTAACTTTTCGAGAAAAAATTATTTTACACGAAATTCTGCATGACAAACTATACAGACATTATTATCCTAAGACTAATTGTTCTCGAGAGCTCTATACATGCTCTATAGAAAATTGTATTTGATAAAAAAAAAACTATATGTGTAATATCATGGAAACTTAACCATTATGGAATCGTTTATTTTTTGTAGGTTTGAGCTAGGAACGTCTATGTATTGCCCGCAACTATAATAGTTATAGGATCATACAAAATATCTCGGTCGCTCACAGTTTACGCGAGTTATCTTAGAATATGGATTTCAGTGAAGAATATCATCCTTCACTGAAATCCATATTCTAAGATAACAATGATATTACAGAAGTTCAATGATATATGAAGCACTCTCAGGCAGCTCAATTCGTTTCTTCATAAATACGGAATACTTAAGTTAGGCGGAAAGTTGTGATTATATTAGAAAAAATATTCATTTTTCGTGTCCACGTGGACATAGCCTATACCCCCTGCCCCCTCTCCGTGGACAAGCGTGGACATTTTCATACCCCCTACCCCCCCCTAAAATTGTCCACGTGGTATGTGGACAGCCCCTTACAGGGCAAACTAAATAAAACCGTTTTACAACTGTTTTTCTTGAGTTCGATCCATTAGCAATTGATGAACGTATAGTAGGGGATAAAATCGACCCTAAAATGTCAAAAAGTTACCACATAAAAAATGTTCACCACCTCCAAAGAACACCCTATGCCAAATATCAGCTCAATCGGACTTGAGGAAGAGTGGCGCAAAGCGGTCAAAGTATGAGTTTTTTGAAAATCGAAAAATTACCCAAGGAGGGAGTAAAGGAAATCGGGGTTTTCGAAAAATGTTTTTTGATGCCAAATGTCAAAAAATTGCATGAAACGTCGAGATCTAGCGTAATCTCGAAAAAAAAAATTTTTTTCGATTTTTTTCGGAATGCGAGACGAAACGTATGGTTTTGGGTAGCAATAAAAATAGTTTTCCGAATTTTTATTTGGAACTTGTTGCGAAATGTTGATTTGCACGATAATCAACATGCAAAATATAAGCTCATTCGAACATCATTTATTAGCACAGACGTTAAAATTTGAGTTTTTCTTGAAAACCGAAAGATCACCGAAAATCGCATTTCTCGTCGAGATTTACTGTTATCTCGAAAAAAAAAAATTTGTAAACAAAATGTTTTTGTGGCGCTTGGTCGTTTTTCCATCTGAAATGTCGATTTTTGACAAAAACATTTATTTTGAGATAACTGTAAATCTCGACGTGTCATGCAATTTTAAAACATTTGGCATCAATAAAAGTTTAAAACGCCGATTTCCTGTGACTTTTCGGTTACCAAAACCATACATTTCGTTTCGTATTCCGGCGTACACGATATCTCAAGTTCTACTGAACCGATTTATGTCGAATTCATATGGATACAATCTGCAGGCATCTCGCTATCGCATGAACTTCTAAAATATGATATTTTTAAAGTTTTACTATTTTTAAAAAATCGAAAAACGTAAGAAAAAGCGTTTAGAACCGCATTTTTTTCTTCAAACGACAGTCATTTTGTCAAAAAAGATGTCTTGACTTGTCCGAGGTTCATGCGATAGCGGCATCTTTATTGATTCAGAATCTGTTCGATTTATTTTTGTTTCAGATAACCAGAAGGGCTGGAATCGTGTACGCCATTCCCACTTCATCAGCTCTTAACTATTCTAGTTATGAATATGTTTTCTCCGTTCAATTTTTGTTCTATTGTTAAAAGATGGATGAACAAATAATGAAATAATGGATGCTTAAAATATTCTTTGTTTAATTTTTACGGAGTTCGAAAAAACGTCCGAAATGCTCTACACTAGAATATACCCTTAAGTCCGATTGAACTGATATTTGGCATAGGGTGTTTTTTCGAGGTGGTGAAAATTTTTTATGGAGTAACTTTTTGAAATTAGAGATGACCATTTTCATTGGCACCCTAATGTATAGGGGTCATTTGCGCCTTGATGTTAAAGTTTGAATTTCAATATTTAAATAATTTAAAATATTTTATATACAAGAATCAAAATCTCCATTTCCGCAATATATTACCAAACGATTTGCCCTAAAATTTTGTGAATAACAAGATAACGCACGTGTCATAGGACATCTCTTCCCTATGGTAAAGTCGATCTGCTTGAGCCAACTCTAAGTAATGGTGCTATAGAAGAACTTCATTCAAACATCTTGATCACGACTTTGTTGGTCATAATACGACGTGTTGTTGTTGGATCGAGCGTGGAACTATGTGAGAAATTTTCTGTTGTATGATAACACTGAAAAAAATATTCCTTTTCGTTCTGTTTCAGTTTCCTGAAAAATGCCTCCACCACCACCTCCGCCGGGACCGCCACCGCCACCAGGGCCACCACCTCCGCCAGCTCTAAAACTGGGTGGCGCTGCGTCCCCGGCCGATGGACGCAACGCGTTGCTGTTGTCAATTCAGAAAGGCGCCAAACTGAAGAAAACAGTCACGGTGGACAAAAGTGGTCCGCTCATCCAGGGCAAGGTGTCATCATCTGGAAGTGGAGGGGGAGGAGGAGGAATTAGCAATAATCGAGGACCTGCAGCGAGCGACAGTAATGGATCCGGAGGAGCAGGAGGTCCAAAACTGGGTGGAATCTTCGAAGGTCTTTCTTCAATGCCGAAGCTGAAACCAGTTGGTAGTAGAGGTGAGTGAATCAGTACGAAAGGGTGTACTCACGTGGGTGTGTCGCCACACAAGCCATTTTGTAGGATGACGTCTTTTTATTTCCGATCGCACTCGGCAATGCGTCATGCTTTACAAACGTGTAAACGGTCATTGTGCGATGTTAAATCTGTCCTTTTTTCCTGCGAAAAAAAACTGATATCCATTATCAGAGCTGATTTCTTTGAACTCAACAATTGATCAAACCTACCAGCTATGTAAAATACCCCTTCTTTAAGGGTGGCTGACTCACGCCTGCGTAATATGCGAGCCATCGTTTGATAAATGTGAGATAATGATTGTATTATGCGCATATGTCTCGCATGTTGATATCGCAAGTAAACAAATCGGGATTGATAAGTTCACTTCCCTTCACCGTCTTCCCCTCTTAGGCGCACAATCAACCACCACAACCGCTAACAATAAGTCACCATCACCGGAGAACACAGTCAAAGCGAATAACCGAGTAGGCGTTGGAGGTGGAGGAGGAGGCGGAGGAGCCGTGGCAGTAGATTTTGCCGATGAACTCGCGGCCAAGTTGACGCTCAAAAAGCAGAAAAATAGTAGCACTAATAGCAATAATGCCATCAGCAATAGTCACCAGCCAGCGGCGGCGGCGCCTGTGACGGAGAATAATCTACGGACGAACCGAGGACCTCCACCACAGCCCCCGGTGCAGTTGAAGGTAGGAGGGCTTGTTTATAATGCGATGAGTTGTTTTTTTACACCCACCAACTGTTCTTTGTATGCACACTTTTTTCTTCTTCCTTTGCTTCCATTTCAGAACGCAAATGATTCATCGGTGTCCCATGCAAAGCCAAGCTATTCCAGTCAGAAGAGGTACGATATTTTAATGATAGCATAACTTTCTTTCTCGCAAAGGTTGATGTTTTCGGTAGCGTGGTAGCGTTTGTGTGTTTTTTTTTGTTTTTATTGTAATTGATAGTTTTTGATAGCTGCCGTCTAATTAATGGGCTTCGTTCCCTCTCCATAGTTATGAGTCGATAGATTATTTGATTACTTCTAGATTGACTACGGCAATGCTAATTTTTTCGTTTTTTATTCTGAGGTCCAATTCCCAGTATAAAGTTTGTGTTTGGTTCAAGAATATATCTTTGATTTCAATGTTAATTTGAATTGAAATAGTCACCGCTCTTTTCGTTTGAACGGTATTGTTTCTACTTAAAAGCAAACCTCGAATAACAATTGGATTTTAGACTCTCCCTTGTTTTGAAAATTATGGCCAATCTAACTCAAAACGGATGATTCTGTCAACCTATTTATATATTAGGCTGTCAAAAAAGTCCTGCGGTATTTCCGCGAGGTGTCGTTGTAAGCGCGTAGTTCTAGTTGTATTCATTGTATCGAGTCATACTATAGCTTGTTGGAAAGGTATTTTTGCGCGCTATGATATAGTCCTTGACAGTGTTTTGTTTGGTTAAGTCGTTCGTGAGTTATAGTGTCGCAAATATGGAGCAAAATAAAGAGAAAATCCGACATATTTTACAGTACTACTATGACAAAGGCAAAAATGCATCTCAAGCTGCCAATAAAATTTGTGCAGTTTATAGACCCGATACAGTTTCCATTTCCACCGCACAACGATGGTTTCAACGTTTTCGTTCTGGTGTAGAGGTCGTCGAAGATGCGCCACGCTCCGGAAGGCCTGTCGTCGAAAATTGCAACAAAATCGCTGAATTAGCCGAGAAAGACCGGCATAGTAGCAGCCGTAGCATCGGCCAAGAGCTGGGGATAAGTCATCAAACCGTTATTAACCATTTGAAGAAGCTTGGATTCACAAAGAAGCTCGATGTATGGGTGCCACACACGTTGACGCAATAAAACATCTTTGACCGTATCGACGCATTTGAATTGCTGCTGAATCGCAACAAAATCGACCCGTTTCTGAAGCGGATGGTGACTGGCGATGAAAAGTGGGTCACTTACGACAACGTGAAGCGCAAACGGTCGTGGTCGAAGCCCGCTGAAGCGGCTCAGACGGTGGCCAAGCCCTCATTAACGGCCAGGAAGGTTCAGCTGTGTGTTTGGTAGGATTGTCAAGGAATAATCTATTTTGAGCTGCTTCCCTATGGCCAAACGCTCAATTCGGACCTGTACTGCCAACAACTGGATTGCTTGAAGGTAGCACTCATGAAGAAGAGGCCATCTTTGATAAACAGAGGCCGCATTGTCTTCCATCAGGACAACGCCAGGCCACACACTTCTTTGGTGACGCGCCAGAAGCTCCGGGAGCTCGGATGGGAGGTTCTTTTGCATCCGCCGTATAGTCCGGACCTTGCACCAAGTGACTACCACCTGTTTTTGTCCATGGCGAACGAGCTAGGTAGTCAGAAGTTAGCCACAAAAGAGGCCTTTGAAAATAGGCTAATTCTATTCGTTAACTTCAAAACATATTAGCTTGGCTTAAACTGTTCAGATTTTCTTTGACCATACGACACGAAGAGTTTAGATGTACAGTCCCTCCCAAAATTTAGCATACACCTTAAATTCTAGGTTTGAATAAGAATTATCGCTGTTGAAGATAAGTGTATTCAAAATATATTTTGATTTTGAGTAAAACCTTTGCCTTTGATCATTTGAATTTTTTTCAATTTTACATAAAAAAAATTAAAAAATATAAAAAATAATAAAATAAATTGACTGGACTGCTCTTTAACACGCCCCTGAGGACCGACGTTGAGCTTTTTTTATAGAAGAATGTTGATCACTGAGACTGACAGTTACAAAATAAGGAAATAAAATAAAGATACGGTTTGTTTTCGGATGTTTTACAAAATGTAACTACTTTCTAGTCTCATATCTGATTATTTTCTTTCTACCCAATAAAGTTCTTTTGGAGCTGAGACTGACACTGATATAATGAAAACGCTCTTGATCGGGCTGAATGGAAAGCGCACAAAAACATTTCGGGGCTCAACGTGTTAACTGGGCTGCTGCACAGTGGAAATCAACTATGTATCAATGTTATACGTCATATTCAATTAGGAATTATGCTGTCAAAGATGTGTGGAACATTCGAATATAATTTGAGATGTCATAAAAATTGACATCTCGACATAGTTAGCGAGTGGAATTCAATAAGTGGGTTGTCCTTCAAGCCCAGTTAGCAGACAAGTACTGTACCCTTTTTTTACTATCGATTTAAGTTAGCACCACAGGTATCCAATTGGATTGAATTTGACTGTGGCTGAATGTTCAACTGTCCTAGGACATCTTTGTGATTGTTGGTCTTCTCTAGACGATCTGATGAAGTGTCGAGTTCCATCAGGACAACGCAAGATCCCACACGTCGATGGTGACTCGCCAGAAACACCGGAAGCTTAGTTGGGAAGCTTTATTGCATCCACCATATAATCCAGACCGGGCACCAAACGGTTTTCACATTTTTCTCGTATTGCAAAACTTCCTGATTGGTAAGAAATCGAGATCAAGAAAAAATTACGAAAATCGATTTCCAGAGTTTTTCGCCAATACAGACCTTCTCCAATAAGACATCTATAACAGAAGCGATACTTACCTGCGGGCTAATTCAAGTGAATTATTTTTCAAACGCAAATGATAGATTGCTTGATTGAGGCTTCATCAGCAAGTCCGATGTTGTTAACCTTCTTGTGCCATCAGCACAAGCTCTGGAGATAGACCAACATCACAGGCCGTTCATCATCTAACTGAACGCTCAATGCAACTCGATTGTCACGTTTGATTACGAATCTTTTCCACAACCGAATTTAAGGCTTTGTGACTACGGCTCATTTACACTAAACCTTCCGATGTTTCATATATACCAATTCCTACCACAGCGGTTCTAGTGACCCTTTACAAATAGCTAGTGAACAATAACTCGAATTCGATATTTTTGTCGAGAAACGTGGCATACCATATTTCTCCTGTATATTTCAACATTTTGCGATAACAATTATTATCAATTATTAAATATTGAACTTACAATTTTTGACACGCAAAATAGCACTGTAGCTTGGAATGGTTACTGTTAGTTCGCTTGGATAGTGAGCAATACAATTAATTCTGATCACTCACTATTCATTCACAAATACAACTAAATATATAAAGCCAAAAATGAGTCATGCAATGATTTTGTATCACACATACAAATCATTCTGACATCATATAAATGTTTGCAAGGGTCAAATGACCCGTTGCGGTACTTAGGGAAGATTACATATATTTCTCAGTAAAAAAATAACAAGAAAGGAGTAAACACTGAAAAATACATTCAATGGATGTTTTAGGAAAAGTAGTGTAGGCAAATGATGTTGTGACAATGTAATTTGCAGGATAATTTTGACTAAAAGTTTAAAATGGGTCATTTGACCCCTCATGATAGGTTTAGTGTTAAACAACGATTTGTCTATTATCGACTGGCAACAAATTTGAACCGGAGACTCCGTGAATGTATTGGCTGATCGTTTCTACGCCAAATTATACGAAACCGTTTATGCACGGGTTTCTCTCTAACGACGCATGGCAAGGCGTACTCCATGGCAACCCTGGTGGAATTCTCAGTTACGCAATGTACTGCGTTAGTCGCGCAAATGTTATCTAAATACTCGAGCAATCGACAGTAAAAACAGCCTCAGATTAATCGAACTGTAGTATAATGAACTCTCAAAGGTTAGCCACGATGAATACGTCAAACGTACGCAAGAAAACCTAAAGCAAAACCCGTTGGAATTCTAGAAATTCGTAAAATCACAGCGATCTAGTAACCGTATTCCGGACACAGTGAAATTAAATGGGATCACTGCTAATACTTCCCTTGAAGTTGCTAATCTGTTCGCAAAGTTCTTTAAATTGTTCTACAACCCGAACTCACCACCATTGCTCCCAACGAGTTTTAGTCGCATACAGGAATATGATTTCAACATTACAACGCTGCAGTTCACACTAGACGAACAGTTGGCATTCCTCCGTCCCTTTTGAAGTATTGTGCGAGATCGCTTGGCTTGATTTCCTGTCTGTATAACCGTTCGTTGAGCGAAATATCCTTTCCCAGCGTGTGGAAGATAGCCACGATTGTTGCAATTCACAAAGCAGGAAATCGAAATCATGTTGAGAATTACCGTGGAGTACCGATTCTCTGCAGCTTGAGCAATGTTTTGGAAACTTTAGTCCACAACGCCCTTTACAGCGTGGTTCATCACGTAATATCTGAGTTTCAACACGGGTTCGTTCACGTATCTATGGTCACCAGAATTTAACGAATAAAGAAGCGCTTCATTCGATTCGCTTTACGAAACCTACCATGGAATGACCCGTCAAATGATGACTGTTTTGACTACGAAATCAATCGATGCGTGGTTTTAAATAGAAATAAAATTTTAGGAGTAATGTACGTTTAAAACCTCAATAACGCAATTCTCTCTGTCTGGCTCTCACAACACCATGTGTTCAAACTGAAAGTTAATTTCGAATTTATTATTTTTCTGGGAGAGCTTGCGTGGCATGTGGCATGAAGTGGCATTTTCTGATCGATCCTTCCATATTTTTCAAATTCTAGCATTGTTTCCGGATTAGAAGAGGCGGTAAAGTGCAGTACGGTTTAAGCTGGATGTTAAGAAAGTATTTTATTGCTGTGAGAGCTCAGTTCTTCGGTTGGAAACTGAAACTTACTCCACTGTGGTTACTGACGGCTTCGTAGTCGAATGACAAAAACCTGTTGCCTTCCAACAAAACTTCAGTCTCGACGCAACAATGCTATGAAGATGCATGGTAAATAATTTTGATTATGAAAGGACATTGGATATCGTCGTTCTTTTCAGGTCATATGACGAAAAGTGATATAGTATTTGATCTATGGTGCGAATTATCATCGAAGACGAGTTCCGTAGTAATTTTTAGGCCTTCCCGAAATTTGTCAGTGAGTGGTAGGCTCTCCACTGGTATACACGACGTTACAGATAGATAGTTTAACGATTGATGTATTGATAAAACGTAGTTTCCATGCTGAAATTTCTTTTTTTCGCATTTGAACCTAATTTTTAATGCTTTATTGAGTTATCCGCGATGACCTTGCCATACTATTCCGCGAATATTCGGGTACTTACAGTGACCTATCGAAGGATTTCAAGATGGTGCCGGTTAGGGTTTTAACGGTGATATATGTGTTACAACCAGAGATCGGAATTCTCGCTCAGCAGATAAGTATTCAGTCAATCAATCTAGTTTGTGATGAGTTGTTCAATGTAGACATTTTCGTCTCTTGCTTTTCACTGAAAATTCTTTTTCAGAGAAAAAGAAAAATCTCTTTCTCTCTGAAGTTCAACGAGAATGCTTTTTCTCCTCTCATTTAGTACTAAGAATATGGAACGAAAAATCAAAGCTAGATTGACCAACGTTAGCCTGTTTAGACGGACATTTGGAAAGCGTCTGAATTGTACAAATATTAACCCACCTCATGTTACTCATGTTTACGATGAAACCCAATGTTACCGCATGTTTTCATACAATGTTTTCAGTTGTACTGAAGAAATTAAAAACCATTATCGGCATCAAGTAGTTGCTGCAAACGAAACCATTTTTCGGCTAATCATAATCCGTCGAAAAATAAAAATCGGCATAGCGTTTCTCGCGAGAATCAATGTGAGCGTATAACATTCTTTCGCCTCTCATATTCTCAACTATTTTTCCCTGTGGGTGGAAACGGATGTTTTTTATCTCAAATCGGCGAACATTTCGATCTCTGGTTACAACAGCTGCGTTTCTAGATGAAGGATTATTGTAATCGCTAGTAGACACTTCGTTGACCCGAAAACTACAACAATCGCAATCGACAATTTTAGAACGCGGTTCCAACGAAAAGTTTTTGTTCCGGGATGTACAAATCGTGAACAATCTGAAGCTCAAGACGCAGTCCATTGATTTCACTGAGGTCGCCGGAAAATATCGGCACTTAAAAGAGTTGTCTGTAACCGACTATGCTTCGTCAACACCGATGGTCCTGATTAAACTCAAGAATATTGAATTTTTCGCACCATTAGAATCGTGTATCGGTCAACCAGGCGAGCCGGTCGCGGATCATTCAAAATTACATTGGGCAGTTTACGTGCCGCAAGAGACATATCGTTTACAGGCATATCAAATGGAGAGTCCCACGATCTTCTGGGATCGCAGTACGCTCTAGATAAAAAATGGGTTCCAGTCAATACATCGCCAGAGTCTGAAGAAGACAGAAGGACTCGTGAAAATCTGAAGAGCAGAACGGTTCGTGTCGGCGATCGCTTTGTAACCGGACTGCTTTGGAATGAAGAGAACCCTACTTAAAACTATCCTTAACCCGGTCAAACGTTGCCAAAGCCAAACAATGGTCTTCTATTTTCTAAGAAGGAGAAGGCATTGTTTAAGTTACTGAAACTAGTACTATTACGTGCGACCGGTATCGGCAACAGTTTATTGATGTGAGTAATGCTTCACAAAAAACGGCCGAAATACGTATAGAAACTTGAATGCCAATGCTTGGCCTCATGCCGCAAAGATGTGAAAAATATTTACAAACGTTACGGACATTTTCTATTACTGATTGTTTCTAGTAATGTATTTATTTTACTCATTTAATTTTCCATAAACGGAAATAGAAAATAGATAAGAAATATAGATGGGGAGAATTGTAGCCAGTGTTAAACAATGCTTCAGTTGATCCATTCATTCAAAGGGCCAACATAATCTGTACTCCCAATAATAACCATCATGATACTCGTAGAATTGCAAAGAGGATCCTTAGCCCGATTCAAGAAAAGTTAAAAATAGACAAACATAGATAAGTAAAAAAAAAGTAAAAGTCTTTCTTCATGTTAAAATTGAAACAGTTAAAATTTTGGATGCAAACAAACCTTGTTCCATTTGAATCCGGTGTGATCTATCCGTTTCTAATATGTTTATCAGAATGCTAGTAGAATCATTTTAGATTATCTTAGTCACCACTTATGTGAATAGTAACACGATCCATTCGCTCAAACGTTTAGATAGTTCTGTTGTGACCCTAAAATTCACGTCGTCATATAAAACACATATCCTTCCCCCTCTCTTTTTCTTTATATACATTCTTTTTGGATCGCTATTAATCAATCATAAAACACGATCTCCACCATCATTCCTGGAAATGGAACTGGACCATCGCCGGTAAGTAGCCAGGCACCCTCAACGCCTTCGCCCGTATCGCCATCGAATGGACCTGCCTCCGCAGTCACTAGTCCCGCCGGAAGCGGCAATTTGCTGCCAAATAAATCCACTCTATTCGGTGGTGCCGGCAGCAGCAATAGCGCTAACTCGTCTGCATCGGGCAGTCCTGTTCCACCACCACCAGTACCTCAGACACAACCGATTGTGAAACCAATTCCGAACTATGGTAAACCAAATCTGGCCCCGAAACCACCCGGAATGCAGTTGAACACAAGCGGGGGCAACAGCGCCAATGGACCGATGCGAAACATGGTTGGTAGGCATCATAGTATGAGGAGCCCAAGGTAGGTTTGGTTGTTGTTTTATATTTGAAAAGATGATCTTGTGTTGTGTGAAGTGTCATGCATACCATACAAGCGGGTCGTCAGGAATGTTGTTTTTCATAGAATTTACTTTTTTTACGAAAGGTCACCACCCGTTGCACCAAATGGTCCGAACTTTACAGCGAATCATTTTGGAACATTACGAGGAGCACCATTGAACTTTCAATCTTCGGAGTCGCTAGCGAGGCAAAACAATCCTATTGGTGAGTTACGATTACAACACATTTACCAATTATTTTAATCTTTTTTGTTCGTATTATCTTCAATACAGGTCGACCTGCCGCACCACCTCCGAAACCTCCGGTAATGAAACCTCCACCACCACCACCGGTGCGCAGCATATCCAACACCAACCTGTCGCATTTACCCATGAGTCTAGCACCGGAAGCGACTGAGCCGAACTTTGGCTCCGCCAATAACGTGGCAAGTGCTGTAGCCGACGAGCTCAAGTCAAAGCTAGTCAACAGTGGTTCGGCGAATAATGTCTCAACGCTCACCACTACCACCTCGTCAAATTCAATTATTTCCACCAGTCAGCTCAACATAAGCGGGACGAAATCCCCTAGTAGTGGTGGCAGTATCAAAGCCACGGCTGCCCCTCCACTACCACCCCATCGAACCTGTCCGGCGCCACCACCACCTGTAGGTTTACGACTAAAGTCCTCAAGATAAGATAAGATAATTGTTCCTTGTCTGTCATTTTTGCATTTTTCAGCAACTCAACACTAGCACCAACAGCAACAGCAACAGTAGTGGCGAAGCACCACCGCAGCCTCCCCAGCGGATTTCCTCTATTAGACAACAACAGCAACAGCAACAACAGCAGCAGCAGCTTTCCAACGCCAATAGTTCTATTAGTACCATAAACAGCAGCAACAGCGTGCAAAGTTCGAACTTGCAACGAAAAGAAACCGTTATCGAGCGACGGAAGATGCCGCCACTGCAGGAGATTGACCTCGAGGCAAAGTACTCGTTCTACTTCCACAAGGTGACCGAATTCCCGGCACCGATTCCCTTTCTCAACGTGACCAAAACCTACCCGAGTGTGATACGACAGCAGCAGCAAGCGCAACAGCAGAATCAGTAGTAAGCCTGCTAGTTGCTGCACTAGAGTTAGATAAGGCATTAGGGCCGAAAGCATGTGGGTGTGGAATTCGTGGCAATCAAAGATTGTGATCCGAGAGAGAAAACCAACCAAGTCAAAGGAACAGAGTAAGGTAAATATTGGGTTGTTTTTATACTGTTTTAGTAATATTAATCGTAAAGTTCAGGGTACATTGTTGCTGGTGAATTAATTACTATGCCAGTGGACACCACGTACATAGTACTTTTCGAGATTTGGTGTCGACGATCAATAAACATGAAGCTATCATGAAGTCTGTCATAGCTATCAAGCGGGTTTCACTGATTTCCGCGCCACAATGGTTCAGAACGCCGCATCACAAATTCATTTATTACTTGTTAACATATATTGCCAAATAGCTGTGTCTAACCAGTGCGTATGGATTTCTAGCGCATCTTTGAGTCTTATTGAATCTGTCAGAAGTTTACTTACAAGCTGATGGGCAGTTCTTCCTGGGTGATATATCCATAATAAATATATTCAGAAGAGACACGAGGTAAACGAATTTTAAAAAAGTCGATTCAATTTCTGAGTTGCGAGAAATTTTGCGACACGAACTCGTGCAACAAGAAACAGCAGTAAGGAACCATCGGCAGAAAGTCGACGGAAAGATCCGAAGGCGCGTCCGGAATGAAAATAGTGCCTTCATCACAATATTTGTTTTGCTTTTTTTCTTTGCGTACCACTTACATGAAAATAGCAGGAAGTAATATACCTGGTATTCTATTTACGTTGTGCATGTATCGACGTTTGGGTTCACGGTGGATAAACAATGGATCCGTTCACTAATGGTGTAACTACTTTTTGCAACAGAAATCAAGTTTTCGTTTTCATTTTTATGGACATTAAAACGAGGTACATGACAGGGTGGAGTAGTAGTGGTGGATTGAAATCAGGTTGAATGTAGATGCAGATTTGTATTAATTCGTCAATTAATTGTTAATTAGAATAATCATTTGCTGGAATGGAATTGAATAGAAATGAGCGTAAAAAGTGAGGATGACTGATGAACTAGTCAAGTTTCCGAACTAGTCGTACTCGAAGCGAAGCGATTGAGAGGAGAGTCGATTTTCATGTTTCATCCCCGAAAATGTTGGACTCTGCTTCTAGATCATGTCTATATTAATGAAAGGCATATTCTCGCTCCATCGCACCGTGGTCAGGCTGAGCCATTTTATGAAAAAATCCACCCAACTAGCTAGTAAAGTAAAGTGAATAAAGCTACACTAAAGTAAAAATGGTACAGACAGCGCATCATACGAACGCAGTTTCAGCAAACTTTAATTGGTTAAAAATTATCTGCGTTTTGAAATGATCTAAGACCGACTTAATGACTTGACAATTCATTCGATTGTGAATGAATCGCTAGCAGACCTTTATTTAGATACAATTGTGGACCATTTTACCTCGGCTGAAGCACGCAAGACAATGAATTGACTAGAAAATAAGCGAAACTGGTAATGATGTTTCTATTTCTAAATACAAATAAACTGCTCAAAATGAACATTGGTGTAAGTGAATAGTTCTCTAAAAATATGACATTTTCAAGACTAGTGAAACAATAAAAAAGTGGTCGTGTTTCGGGCACTCGCCATAGGTTCGTTCGAGCTTCTCGTAGACCTCATCCTTAACATCGTCGGCTTTATCGATTGTCGGTGTGTAGATGCTGATTAGGTTGTAGTTGAAGAATATGACCTCAAGCGGATAACTATGTTCTCCTGATGTCCTAATACTACGAAACCGACGCATCGTTCTGCTGCCTTGCCGCCACTGTAATAAATGTGGTACTTGAATGACGTGTGTGTGCTATAGGGGCAAGCCAGTCCGTGTCGGTTCATGAAGAGCTCGAACATTCCATGTACCGAGTTTCAATCGTTTACATCTTATCGTTTCCGTGTTCGTAGTCGTCGCTGTACGCGGGACTAAATACAGAATTCTTTATTCAGCCGTTCAATCCGAAACAGATGCTTCGAGCCGCTCCTAGCCTGAAATATGGACGCTCAGTTTGTAGTCGGAAGTGAACACCCTTACATTGCTAGTGTATCGTCTACAATGATGAGGCATGAGGCGCTTCTGCACGCATCGTATCAAGCAGTATGGTTTATCGTAGATATGATCCCCATCGGCATCATCCTGGCAGAAGTCAGGGAATGCAATAGGCAAAAAGTCATCAAAGGAATACGCAAAATGGGGAGAGTTAACCAAGTGGCAGCAAGAGCTGCTGAATGGGGGTCTCCGTAGCTTCAACGGATGCGCGTCCACTTATTAAACGAATGACAGTGGGTTCAATCTAAAGATCCTCCATTGATTGATCTTCTAATAGGCTTTTTTCAAGGCTAGAGGCGGATGAACTTTATTCTTTGAAGCCTCTATAATAGAAAAAAAAATCTGGCCGAATGGAGTAGATAGATGCATATGCTAATACAGATAAAGGCGGATGAACAGAAAGCATGCTGATGTAGATTTCTATCTGATTCAGTTCATTTTTGGTGATGGTTGCTCCAGGCCGTAGTTTCATCGGTTTGGAGATAAAACGTCTCTTTGTTCGAAGACGTACCAGCCTTACAGCACGTGTTGTGAGAACTAGTGAGTAACATATGGGCACACATCAGTCTGTTGCCTTGCACGAAGAGACGTCAACATCCTCAACATCTGAACTGAACGACAGAACTATACTACGCTATGCTGGAGGAATGACAATATTACCAATTTCGAAGAGAACTCGTAAATAAGTGCGTAAGTAAGTAAGTAAGATTTGGGTCTCTATAAAAGCTGAGAAACAAAATCCTCTTCGCAGACCAAGCGATTCTTTTTAAGGAGGAGAGATGAAAGGAATATTTATCAAGCCGATTATTTTTTTGGTAATTTGAATATCACAACGTGAACGAGAATGACTTCCACACTCACCACCCGTTCCGATTTCGGTCGTCCATCGATGAAGCCCGGCTAGATATAAATACCTTTACCCGATTTTATAGAGAGAAAATTCAAATGTCCCTGGATTGTCACAAAACAAAGAAAAAAGGTTTATCAAAAAACTAGGATATTATTGAAAATGTTTGAATAAAATGAAATGAAAACCTCTAGTTTCGCATAAATGTGTAATCAAACCCTTCCTTTATACAGTTAATTCCAGTCGAATCACCTGCACTTCCCGCTGCTGAAAAATGACCATGTGATCCCTGCAAAAGCCGTAACTCGAAACCAATTGTACATAGCATGGCCGAAACCATCTTGGAAAAAGGAGATATATACCGGAAGCTGCAAGATTATATCAACGTTCACAATTTCGGTAGTAGAGAAACACTAGTGTAATAAATCAAATCTACTAATCAATGTGGGAAGGCGAGATCCGAACCAAACTGTCCCTTTCAACAACTGTAAATAGAAGCTGTTTAGAAGGAGATCATAGCAAATTCATTATGTCGATGGCTCCGATATGGCTCTGCACGCAAAAACGTCGAGAGTTGCATATTCTTCCTCCTTTCAAAGGAAGTGAAAAGTTACGCAAGTGAAACACAATGTATTCAAAATAACACGTTTTAGGGAGTTGTATTAATTAAACCAAGCAAGTTCTTTCGAGGTAATAATAAGAAGCAAAGCCCAAATCGCATCGCGAAAGTCTAAGAAATTCGTTACATATAAAGAAATATTCTATATTAACTTTATTGTTATTTTGTACATACTATAAATATTTAATCCTTCTAATATTAACAGAAATAGAAAGATTTTAAAATAACTCGTCGACAGAAACAATACGAACATAAAAGCAGACGGCTTCCCGCGCGAAATCTGTGTTCATTCTTCCGAAATGGCCATTTTCCCAACCCACCATAGGGTTAGTGCATTTTCCTGTTCCAGGCTTTCCGCGCTGTCATCTGTGGCATGGAACTGTCCACTGGCAGTAGCTACAATCGGTATGGAGGGATGGAATGATACTCCGTTGCAACAGTCTCGATGTAGAGGGAACTATAAATAAGTAGAAAAAACACATTCCAATTATCTTTTTTTTTTGTAACATGAATACTGATATCCTCACATTGTATTGTCGATAGCTCTTGCTGGCGGCATCGATTTCGAGCAGATTCCACACTCTAAAATTTCCATCCGTATTACCGGTTACAACCCACTCACCGTGCGGAGAACTGTCAAAGTACACGCGTTGATTCGTATCACAGGTCCGCTCGAGTACGTGGTAGGGTTTATGTAGACTTCGAATGTCCCACATCAGAAGTTTGGGATCTTTTCGCCCGCCAGATAGAAATAGATTCGTTCGCGGAATAAACTTCAACCATGTAACACCGGAAGTGTGGCTGCATTCACGGGAATTGTTTCCGACAGCGATGGTCTGACCTGAGTTGGTAACTAAAGCGGTTATTGTACGGCTCCATGAGCCAAACATCATCAAATTAGGCAGTGGTATACAGGGTGTCATACAGGAAGCAGTTACTTTGGTTGGAAAAGATGAAATCTCCCGTCCTGGTGTATCAACATCAAACATTTTTATGCTTTTTCTGTACCCACCGTAAATTCGACTACAATCAGTGGACCAGGCGAGACTTAGTGCCGATTCAACTTCATCTACTACATTATATCCTTTGTAGGAACATCTGAGTTTGCCGGTGTATGCATCCCACATTTGAATCGGCTCGTGCTGGCGGGATGCGATCCATACGCTGGTTTCTGGCATGGAGCTATGCATCCCTGGATACCATTTGTAGTCGTACACTAAAGTAGATTCGCGAACATGCACTGCTGATTCCAACAAATTTACTGGCCTTTGTTGGGTAACTTGCTGGGCGGCGTACATATCCGATGGGAGTTCGAAGACGTGCATTCCGTCATTGTTTATTGTCGTTAAAACGCAGCTTCCATCCGGAGACCATAGACATCCACGAACATAATTTTGGTTCACTCCCCGATCCCAAGAACAACGTGCAATTTCGTTTACACTACTGGAATGAAAATGACTTTGCTCGAAGTTTTTGGGGCTCGTAACATCCGTATCGTGTTCAGTTTCCTCGACATCCATCTCATCCACGGAATTATTATTAACATTTCCCTCTTGCATTTCGGTAGCATCATATTGATCATGGCTTTCAGCATTATGTTCGTCAGCCTTCAGGCTTTCAGAATCCATCGTCTTTATTTTCGGAATTTCTACCACTGGCTCTTCCAATAAGGCGGCCTCTTCTAAGGAATCTGGCTCGATCTGTGTTTCACCATCTATTTCTTTCAATATGTTTACTTCCATTGCCTTCTCAAGCTGGTCTGGAACTAAATAATTCTTTTTGCCTCGATCAGCAGGTATTGGCACTTTGAGATCAGTTGTCACGGCTTCTCCATCCACGTCGGTTCCATTCTCCAGTTTTGCTGCTTTAATTTGAACTGCCGGTTCCAACGAACCTTCACGAGATCGTTTTGTGGAACTGGAATCAACATTATTCCTAGCCGATATAATGTCGGATGGTTCCACAACGGCCGCTTCGTTGTTTGGCATCTTGAACTAGATCTACAATGTTTTGTTGTTTGAGAATTGGCATCCCTACAGTAGAGGTGAAACAAATACGTTACGCAGCTGGGATATGTCAAATTTTACTCCCTTCAAAATTTTATTTGTTTCAACGTAACGCACGAAAGGAGCGTTGAAGAGACAAACCAAATGGGAGTGTATACGATATAGATTCTAGATAAACGATAAACGATAAACGATATAGATTCTGATTAATAATTTTTATCATCGAGTTTTAAAGCGGTAAGCGGTCGCAAGAGGAGTCGTGGATGTGACGGTTTACCATTTGGAGAAACGTCGTTTTGTGAACGTTACCGATGAAGGTTGCGTTGATGGATCATTTTTTGTTGCATGACCGAATAATCGCTTCCTGGCTACATGAAATCGACAGGGTGTACAAGGTTTTGAAGGAAAAATATTCCTCACCCGAGAAAACCATTTTGAACCTAATGGCATTAATCGGATGAATGGTCTATATACGACTTGTTGACCATAGCATTCCAGACGTGCCAAATGCGGTCAAGTTGACACGCCTGAAGAGTGGCAGTTTTCCGAAATTTCCCGATGATGAAGACAAATCTTAAAAAACATAACGCTGCTACAATTCTCGCCCGGTAGCTGTTAGAAACCGACAAGGCAAGGTTCCTTTATTTAAAGTTAAGTATTACCAGTACTATTAAAGTGTAGTTAATAAACGTGGGATGAACACAAAATAAATATTTTTTCATAAAACGAAAGAAAATTACGATCTCGAATCGCTCAAAAACCATCCGTTTATGGCACTGTATAAGACAGTGCCATAAACTGCACCACCAACGCTTCCAAAAATATATAAATAAAAATGGATTTCTGTCTGTCTGTCTGTCTGTCTGATTCTTATGCACTCGAAAACTACTGAATCGATCAACATGAAAATTGGTATGTAGGGGTTTTTGGGGCCGGGGAAGGTGTTCGTGATAGTTTGAGACCCCTCCCCCGTCTCCAAGGGGGGGCCACCATACAAATGAAACACAAATTTCTGCATTACTCGAGAATTATTCAAACAAATGAAACCAAATTAGCAAATGAAACCAATTTAGGCATAAATGTTTCTATGGTGGTTAGACTCTCCACCACCCTCTCCTTGGGAGGGCTGCCATACAAATGAAACACAAATTTCTGCATTACTCGAGAATTATTCAAACAAATGAAACCAAATAAGGCATATTGAGGTTTTAGGGTGCAATAAATGTTTCTATGATGGTTAGACCCTCAACCCCCCTCTATAAGAGGAGCTGCCATACAAATGAAACACAAATTTCTGCATTACTCGACAATTAATCAAGCAAATGAAACCAAATTAGGCATATTGAGGTTTTAGTGTGCAATAAAGATTTCTATGGTGGTTAGACACTCCTCCCGCTCTCTAAGGTTGGGCTTTCATACAAATGAAACAGAAATTTCTGCATAACTCGAAATCTAATCAAGCACAATTCGGGATGTGAGGGTTTTTGGGTATGAGAAATGTTTCTATATTGGTGTGACACCCCTCCCACCTCTGGAATGGAGAGGGGGTCCCATAAAAATATTACACATATTTCAACCATCAATTTTCCAACCAAACATGACAATTGAAAATTTTCGGAAAACTCTGAAGGAAAAAGGGATAATTCGGAAAATTAAATTCCCATTTGAGGGGCTTAGAATGCAAGGGGTGTAAGTGATTTGATCGATTTATTTTCATCAACTTTTTCTTTCGTGAATAAGAAAAAAAAGAGAAAGAAAGGGAAATCGTTCAAGGCACTTACACCCCTTGTATTCTAAGCCCCTCATATGTTCCACAATTACATAGTGACAAGTGCTGTTAGTCCATTTCATGTTTACTAATTGACGGAATCACGTAAACAGATGAATTATTTTGATGTTTGTTTTGCTTCAAGACAATGTTGCCTCTTTTGCATATGTCGATTGAGTTCGAATCTCAAATGGATTGCAGAATGCAACAGTCGGTCTCGGTTCGTTTGCGAAATCCAATCGCAGTTCAAACCCGTCCAGGTTCAGGATTATGAGTGAATGTTTTTTTTTGGCAAAGTTTGTTCTTCGGATGTTACAATAACAAAATATAACTGACAAAAGAACAAATATCGAGGAAATTATAGCGAAGTCGCAACTTTTATCGGAATTCAAACGGGACAGTTTAAGTAATAACAGCATGCAAAGTATAAAGTCTCTTAAAAACAAAGACACGAAACGAATAACTGCAAAAATGCGACGTTTCTTACAAAATGTTGAATATATCATATATTCTAATTTCAGGGTGCTCATACACTGTTCGACCAAAGCCAAATATTTGACTCTTTTTGACAGATAAAATTTGGTCAACGTGTACTGATCAAATATTTTCTACACAAAACACGACAAGCAAATATTCAATTATTGGATGCCTTAAATATTTTTTCAGTCTGTTCTTCGAACCTGTCGGTACATGGTTAGGTTACCTTGAATATTTCAGTTGATTTTTTTACATGTTCGGTGTTTGATATTGTTTACTACTGTTGAAAATTGAAGAGTGGCAAACAAAATAGTGTTTGTACAAATATCAAATCAAACCTTATCTGTCAAAAAATATCAAATATTTGACCTCCGGGCAAACAGTGTACGGCCACCTTCAGGAAAACTATTTTTTAAAGCAATGTTGAAAATCCAATAAGAATTTCGGGAAGCGTTACGTTTTTCTTTTCTCTAATATCGTTTACAGTGTACTTGGTTGTGCAAATCAAGACGGGTCTATGGTACTAGGTGAGGCCGTTTCGTCACTAAGTTGGTTAGGGGAGCGGTATATGAAAACAGTACGGAAGAAAGCAGAAGGGGAATTATTTGCTTGTAGCGTGAAAGAGACAGACTGATCACGAGCGAGCTTCGGCACTAGCGTATTGTGTTTTGTTTACAAACAAAACACAGTAGACTTCCAAGATGGCTGAAGAGTGGTTTTAGCAAGTTGGCCCACCTTAGGATATACTTCTAGGCGCCTTGGTGCAAATGACATTTTCACAAACAAACACCACCGGTTCTCTGTCAAATACTCAAGAGCACGGAGACATTTGCCAAAAATAATCTCTCCCCATCATCTTACCTGTCGCATTGAACGGACGTGTTGTGATTTCACGAGTTATCTCTTCGAAGGGGGCGGCAAGTGAAAGTGCACTGACACCCGTGCCTTCGGTCCGTACTTTTATTTGTGAAAAAAAAACGAGCAATGGCTAGCAAAATCTGCCAACTATCACGTGTCGTGCTTCGAGGACAGCAGTTGCTGAAGCGGACGGTTCAATTAGCCACCGCACAATCCCATGCATTTTCATCGACCGCCAAGGTTTGTTTTTTTTTTTATCGTCGCACGGAATGGTACATTACATAATCTGTCTGAGCTTAGTGAGCCGTGAGCCGGGTTCATCCACCTTCAGAAGATAAGGAACAACTTCCCTTGTGTTGTGTGATACCTTTAGAAGGATTAGTTTACTAGACATAATCGTACTTTAAAGTTGATGCCGAAACAATATGATGTGTGATCGTGAAGTCACAAAACGCAAACACGATGGGAATATACAGGATCGATCTCCTTCGAACAAAAGGCTAATAACAGTGGTCAGTCTCTTGTGACTATTTGAAAAATCATATCTGGTGCACAGTGCTCCAATAAAAATAGTTCGTTTGATATACCTAACTCACCTTACGTCGGTATAAAAAAAGGTTATATCATTCTGTTGTAGCAAAGCTCGTGTTCCGGAGCTTCTCCTATCGAAATGTTGAGCAATTGATGGCCTACGTTCGCGTTACCCTATTCAAAAGATGACCAGGTGGATACAATAATAATGATAGTAGTCATCTAACAATAGCGCTTTTTTATTCGAAAAATCAGGATATATTCTTAAGATACTTAAAGGGTTTCTGTTTTACGCTACGTTTATCTTCTTCATCAACGATTTTAAGGTTCTTAAAAGGAATTTTGCGGTCTTAACGTAGTATTGTTTTCATCATTTCTGTTAGCGCCGTGTACTAGTGCGACTCGGAAGAGGTTGCTTTACCGAAAAAATCCCCGAACTCAACAATAATCGTTCCACAAAAAGTATTTTATTACTGTCCCTGTTTATGTTACGCAATATGCGGATACCAAATGATAAACATGATTTAGATCCTTATCAGTTGAACGAAAAGTGTTTAGGAACTATGATTGTGTGTTCTATGAACGGTTATGAAAGTTCATCATTGAGTTTTTGACTTAAAAACATCCCCATCTAGAGCATTATCAACATAAACAATAAACGCCGGGTAGTGGCAACAAACGAACGATGATTATCTACCATCCTCCATGATTCATTTGTTCAAAGTGCGTCAGATTGACCTCTCGTTTGTCTGTGTTGCGCCACATCACAACAAAATAAAACCAAATCACAGCAAACTGGGCGAACCGAGCAAATCGCAGTAAACCTGTTATTTTCCTTTTCATCCACTGTGTTGTGTGCAGCAATTTCAGATTTTAAGCCGCTCATTTGTCGTTTGTTTGCTGTCTGCTCGGGTTGCGCTGCTTTGGTTCGTCCGAAGTTGTTTATGTCATTTACGGTTCAATTTACACCAGATCAAGTTATTCATCCAGTTTTGCTAGGATTTTCGTTGGTTGATTCACAGTCCAGATGGTAAAATAAATAAAAACAAACTAAATTTTATGTGAATTGTAATAGCCAATAGTGGCGTGATGCCACCGCTTGAAGTCACTTGGATTAGTCATTAACACGTTGCACAATACATGTGCACGTCCAGCGAATGAAACGAAGTGAACTCAAATAGTTAATTGATCGTTTCCTTTTCTTTTTCATTCACGTTAGGCTTCTAAAGATGTTGGTTTCCGCACCGAATCGGATACTTTTGGTGAGCTGAAGGTACCGAACGATAAGTACTATGGAGCCCAAACCGTTCGCTCGACTATGAACTTTCCTATTGGGGGACCTACCGAGAGAATGCCGGTAAGTAATTCCACAAGTTGCTAAATTAACGATTTTTAGAAAATTTCAGGTATTTTTTTAAGTCTAATAGTACATAAGAGAAACGTAACGTATTTTGATAAGGGTCTAAAAAGGAAACGATTACTGCGACCGAACACAAACCTACAGTGACAAGCACAATAGCCTGACTGATATTGAGTGCGAGAAAGGTACAGGAATACTTCCAATCAACAAATTGAGTAATTCGACTTTGACAATTGCATCTGTTCTGGAGAATTCAAAGCTGCACAGCGATCGCACTGTTCTGATCAATGAAGTCCATCAATTTACAGAAAAAAATACAGAGTTTACAAATTTTTTTCAAAATTTAGTTTTGAATATTAAACTTATATCAGTGCGTGCATAAATACCTTGATTTATAAAAATGCTGAACACAACGTAACGAGATGGTTTTCGTTGGAGGCAATTGTTAAGCGAAATGTTGAGTGATTTGAAGAACTTAAACAATTCTTTTCGTTCCAAGTTAAGTATGACCATAATCAATCCGCCAATTGTATATTAACTCATTTAAACAATTGAAGATTTTGAAGATTTTCTGAAGAAGCCTGAGTATGTTTACGTTGGTATCGATGCAAACGAAGCTGAAAAAGGATAGGATGCAGCTAGGAAGCTGACCCTCAAATCGATTTGTCGTGACTTCTATATTGAACTCGTAAAACAGATTTCAACGCGATTTAATTTTAACGATCCTGTTAACAAAACTGTGGCCTTGATCAACCCTCAAAATTTCACCAAGCTACCAAACCATAATGATTTGATGCGCCAATTTCTTCAATTTGTTGAAGCAGGCAATAGACGAGGCTTGAATAACGAATGCAAACGTCTCAAAACGAATCTTATGGGGCAAACATTGAGCGATTCAGATATAATTTGGTCCCAGCTGTCGGATGTCAAAAGGCGTGATGAGATATTCAGCCCTATTCTGTATTCCGTTGGATTTCCATTTCGTTCGAAACCGTTATTTTGTTCGAGTTACAATTTCGCTTTTCCTATTTCGAACGTTTTGCCCATTCAATGTTCGAAGAGAAACAGATCGAACGCAATGCAAAAATAACTCGATCAGAATACAGAATGGAATTTTATCAAGTCGTTCGAAATATTTCGAATCGATCGAAATACAGAATAGGGGATATTTTTGTATCCATTGTTAAGGTCGTTTGTAAGACACTTTTTGATAACACTCATCAGCGTGTGTCAAGAGAATATTTTCGCTTTACAATGCCCGTCCGGAAATTGGTTGCCACCCACAATTATAGACTCTATTTTGAAGAGAAGAACTATGTATCGGCTCAAGGAGGAGCGTTAAGGATGAAAATTTTAGCCAGAATTTGAAAGCAAAGTTCAACAAAATTATGTTTAAACATCATACAATTGTCATGATTTTTTTGGTTGTATTTATGCCACAATGGAGCTCATTTCTTTTATCTCCCTCCCTCACCCCTCGGCCGAAGATCAATAATTTTGCGGAACAGTGTGAAGAAAATGATCGTTTTCGCACACTTCTCATCAAGTAATATCAACCAAACTCTAATGGATTACTCACAAGATATTAAATTTTCATCTGCCGTCGCACTGTATTGTGAGAAACGCCGGAAAACTCGAGCTTGTGCTCTGAAAGTTAAATTTTCAATTTTCCGCAACGATTTTGTTTGTATTGGTGAAAGCATCGTTATTTTTTCGACACTGATACCAGACAACATCATCGAAACAGCTATATAAACCACTAAATAAAATGTTATTCCTGATTCATAGCGTTTCATGTCATGAAAATCAATACAATAAAATTGTGTTAATATCAATACAATTATTATTTTTACGTTTAATGGGTCTATAATGTAAGTTTTAGGAACTTTAATATTGGTTAAGAAAATTTTATTGCCGAGCTCGGAACACTTACACAGGTACCTCTGCTGTCAAAAAAAGTAAACGGAAAATGATTACATTCAATCAAAATGCCTCGTCCAACGAAGAGAAGGATTAAAGCTCTCCAACATGGATATGTGGAAAAAATACGATCAACGAAGGAAAATACTAAGGAGGTGGATTAAGGTGTGGAAGAACTTGTTAATACCAAAAGAGCCCCAATTCGCATGTGTTATACATTTACTCATGTTAAGGTCACGTATGGTCAGAATTTTACTTCATATGCAAATACACCTTCTATATATATTTATATTTGCAATTGTTCATCGGAACACATCGTTCTTACATTTTACTTCAATACGTTACGTTACGTTTGAAAAATGGTCCTAAGTAACAAATGTAAACAAATTGATTTAATGGATACACACTATTGGTTCTCAATCATTGAATGCATTGCGAAAACAAACGTTCAAGTATCTATCCTTTTCACCCTTTTATCACCGAACAAAATATGTCCAATGTACAGATTCGAATTTTAAGCATTCGACTGTTACTTCAGACGCCAGGACGGAAGCACGGAAAAAAATAATTCATGAAGATTTGGGTTTCTGTAAACGCCAATAATCAAAATTACACCAATGGCGTTCGTAAAAAGAATAATGGTTACAGCTTGATGGGTTAATGGGTTAAACCATCTTTCCATTTCCAGCAACCGGTGATCACCGCTATGGGCATTCTTAAGAAGGCGGCCGCCCTTGTCAACAAAGAGTACGGCCTTGATCCGAAGGTGGCCGATGCGATCGCCCTTGCAGCGGATGATGTGATCTCGGGCAAACTGTACGACGATCATTTCCCCCTGGTCATTTGGCAGACCGGTTCCGGCACCCAATCGAATATGAACGTGAACGAGGTCATCAGTAATCGGGCGATCGAACTGATGGGAGGAACACTTGGTTCTAAAACCCCGGTCCACCCCAATGACCATGTCAACAAATCACAATCTTCGAACGATACCTTCCCAACAGCTATCCACATCTCGGTAGCTCGCGAACTGACGGGCAATTTGAAGCCAGCGATTCAAATATTGCATGATGCTTTAAAGGCCAAATCGGATGAGTTTAAAGATATCATCAAAATCGGCCGTACTCACACTCAGGATGCCGTTCCATTGACACTTGGCCAGGAGTTCAGTGGGTACGTTCAGCAGATGGAGTTTGCTATTCAGCGAATCGAAGCTTGTCTGCCACGTGTTTATATGTTGGCTCTCGGTGGGACTGCTGTAGGAACGGGACTGAATACGCGTATTGGTTTCGCGGAGAAATGCGCAGCTAAAATCTCCGAGTTAACCGGACTGCCTTTTGTCACTGCCCCGAACAAATTCGAAGCCCTGGCTGCTCGTGATGCGATGGTTGAGGTTTCCGGTTGTTTGAACACTATTGCTGTAAGCTGCATGAAGATTGCCAACGATATTCGCTTTTTGGGATCGGGCCCACGCTGTGGATTGGGTGAGTTGAGTCTGCCGGAAAATGAACCGGGCAGTTCCATTATGCCGGGAAAGGTGAATCCAACTCAGTGCGAAGCAATGACAATGGTGTGCGCACAAGTGATGGGCAACAATGTCGCTGTATCCGTGGGCGGATCTAACGGTCACTTCGAACTGAACGTATTCAAACCACTGGTGGTATCGAACGTACTGAGGTCTATCAGGTTGCTATGTAAGATTTCATTTTTCGCTTTGTTTCATTAGCATAAATAATTTGCTCTTGTTTTCGTTTGCAGCCGACAGTGCTCGTACATTTACGAAGAATTGCGTGGTGGGCATTCAGGCCAATCGTGCGAATATTGATAAGATCATGAATGAATCTCTGATGCTGGTTACGGCGCTGAACCCCCACATCGGCTACGACAAAGCAGCTAAGATTGCTAAGACGGCACACAAGGAGGGAACTACGCTCAAGGAAGCCGCTCTCAAGCTGGGCTATCTGAACGAACAACAGTTCAACGAGTGGGTTCGCCCGGAGAACATGTTAGGACCGAAGTAAATCCAGAGAGACCAATAGCTCACGCAAGTTTTATTTTTTTGTATTATTTTGTTATTTAATAAAAAAAATGTGCTGTAACATGTACAGACAGATTACTATGCACTGTTGGGGTTTTCAGAGAGTAATTTCATTCGCTCTCGCTAAAAATTTCAGTTGTTGAGAAGCATTTTCTGCATATTTTTTTACACCACAAAGACATACTTTCTGAACGATCAAAGAGATTTGATTTTGAGATATTTAGTTAACCATTGAGAACGCCTATATTAATATTCAACTGCATTAGAAATCCGCTTTATGAAGTAACCCAGAACGTGAGTAGAATTTGTGCGTAACGCCTTGCTTCTATAGAGGAGCTCGAAGCAGATAATCATTTCGATAGTACGCTCAAAAATGCAATTGATGTATCTGGCGAAACTATGAATGACAGTAACGTCATTAATTGTCGTCATTTATATGAATCGATTATAGACAAAATTATTGACGAAATGACGAGACGGTTTAAGGAACTAGATGAATACAAATTCGTCGCTTTGTTGTATCATGAAAAATTTGCCGACTTCGATGTCGCATTCCCTACTGGGAATTTGAAAATGTTTATTTCATACAACTCGAAATTCGATGAAGCGAAGCTTTGTAAACAGCTGAGGGTTCTTTTTAAATTATAGTCATAATTCCGATTATCGTTGAACAGAACCTGCATCAAACCTTCTCCGAAACAGCTGCCCAGAATGTTACTGACACTGCCTAATACAACGGCATCCATTGAAAGAACTTTTTTTTGTTGTTCGACGGATCAAGAATTATTTTCCGTCGAGATCCGACCAGAAACGGTTATTCGGAATTATGATGATGATTGTAGAAAAAGATTTCCTTTATGAGATGCCTTTATTATATGAGGAAATCATTGATAAGTTTGCGCTCATAGTTGACCGTAGGATTCTTTTGTTATGCAGGCAAATCTGTTTTTGTGTGGTGGGTAGGGACCGCATAAAAAAGTTTCCTTAAGAAAATAACCCAAATCCTAATGATTCCATTCGTGATCAGCATTCGATTTCCTTTTTTCACTTTAATAAGCGACCTACTCATTTGCGCAGATCATAAAATAAACTCTTTGCTTCTTTCAAGAAGCTCCTACTGACACCTTAAAACAAACAAAACAAAATAAGGTAATGGGAATTAGCTGACACAGTCCCTATGTAGAGCGATGAAATACATATCAAAGATAGAAAAAAATGATGAGATGACTTAATTTTTTTCAAATACCGCACAAAAAAGTTGCACAAAAATAATTCGCATAAAACCGCACAAAAACAATTTTTACTGTATAGATAAATGTTGAGAAATAAAAATGTTAAAATCTGTCATAGCAATATTGTTATAGTGTTCAGTTGGTCACGCGTCGCCTCTGCAGAAGTTGTCTCTTTCATCCAAAAATATCATTAGGGCAAGGATGTGATGTTTTGGCCGGATTCTCCCGAGATGAACCGCTGGAAGATTGGTTTTCGTCCGAAGTCCGTCAATTGTCCGAACGTCCCCCAGAATTTCTCGGCAAACCTGAAGCCGAGGTTCTATTCCAATTATTTCGTGGCGAAAAGGGAGGAGGAACTAATAAATAAAACTAAGAAAGAACTGAAAAACATGTCAACATATATGTTTTTGACAGTAATGGCGAAAGGTCCGATAGGGCGTCGAAATATGTTTTATAACATGGTCAAAAAAATTGTTTTATGGGAAATCTGTCCCATTAAATTATCTTTCGTAGTTTTTTCGCCATTCGAAAATTGACCATTTTTTGACGCAAGCGTCACCGTGCAATCACGATTCTGAATGACGCCTACGAAATTCTTTCCCAGATCCTCTTTCGAATTCTGAAATTCGGAGGCGCATAATCAACGGAAATCGTGCCTACCGTGGGCTCCACAAATTCTAAAAGTCCAACAAACTCCGACCTTTTACGATGTGTACCATGTGCAAATCTCTGATACGGCCGGCGACAGTTTCTTTCCGACAAGTTGGTAGTTTGTGCAGCGTCCAAGAACTTAACACTGATTCTGTAGAATCCGGGGATAGGCAGTAAGGCGAGTAAATCTATTCTCGATTAAAAATAATATAATCTTGTGATGGTTTGTTCAAAAAGTCAATCTATTGACAGAACTGTGTTGTGGACTATGTGGATTGGGTATTGGGTAATAGGAAGAATGTCCTACTGAGTCGATGAAGTACATACGACCATATGAAAACTGAGAAAAGAGAATATTGCTCTCATTTCTCATGTTTTCTGTTCAAACATTTGAGTTCATTCTTTGAATCTCTAGTCGGCAACTTCCTGTGCGATGATCAACCAACATTGCGATTAATAAGCTTACATATTTAAAGCCAGTGTTAAATTGAAAAAAGAGAGATGTTCATGACACGACCGCATTGTTAACGTAGGACTACAAAACTATTGTCGGCGTTGTTTTCATTATTCACATTAAGAATTTCAAGAATGGAATCTTATCGCCATCAGTTTCCACCGAAGAACGCAACTCTCACGTCTGGGAAAAACCTTCTCCACCTCAAGTATGAAATGCTTCACTTCATATTAACGATACTTGTAACACAGAAATAATGCTCGGATTCTCGAAAATTGAATGATCGATCGAAAAAAGTCAGCGATAAGTCAGAATTTTCTCCTAAATTCACAGTAACGTCTCCTGGTAAAAAAAAAAATATAAAAATCATTTTCAACCTCAATTCTACATTTGGCCCTACATTCTACATTTGGTAACACTTGAAAACCAACAAAAATGTATACTGGTGATGCGAACCAACACAGGCGCTTTCCGCCAGTCGGCATGAAAACCGATGATTTGTAGCATTTCATCGAGTTCCACCTTCGATTTGACGATACAAACAAAATCACCGCGATTCGCTCACTGCCAGTGGTAAAACTGTGTAATAGAAATGTTATTAGCTTAAATATTTTGCAGTTCATTCGCTTCTAGGCTTAAAAAAGAACTGCCCCTTTTGGAAAACTGATGATAAACACTAACCATCGGCCTTCCGAAAGACCATTTAGACCATTTAGGAGTATCGCCGCCCATTCATACAATGTTGGATGGACAACAACGGTAAGTATTTAGAACGAACGATTCGTAACTTTCCTTTTTCATGCGTTTGTGGGTATGAGGATTGCAAATAGTGTTGGTACTCACACGAATACATACACATTCCCAACATATACGAACACTCCCCTTTCACAAACTCATGAAAACGAATGTTATGAATTGTTCATTCCGTGGGTACGCATAGCATTTTGTACTTCTGGTACAACTTGCGATGAATTACTCTTCTAATTTGCTCCAAACTTTATTCGACCGACTATAAAAGGCTAAACGTATCAATATATGAATCGTTTATATGGGTTTTGGGGGTACGCTACGGTAATTTTTTCCGCAAACTATAGAAATTACTGCAATATTTGCAAAATAACAAAAAAAAAAAAGACGGGTGGGTAATGTCGGGGACATAACCGGAGTGACGTAGGACTATACAAAGGGGACAGCTTTTGCTAAATATATATTTTAATTATATTGTTTTATTTTCTTCTACCTACCTATCTACCTGAAAAATGAATTACTTTACTGTTTACTTTTTATGAACATGTTGGGGGTTCTGAAAAGAACCTTTGGTGTTGTGTTTTTGCGTTTTTTTTTTACAAACTTGATTCTTGATTTTTTTCTAAAGGCTTTGTACTTATTAAATGCTCAACGCCGGGCATCTTTCGGCGTATGCATATATCGTACAATCAAAATGATGGCTGTGATAGGGAATGCATAGGTAGTCATCAACTCATTCACTATCATATATTTCATTATTGAGCACATTACCGTACCTTAAACTGTGGTTTCGGAGACGAATGAATTGTAAGATTTGTAGTATCCGTAAACAAAGTAAATAAAAATAAAAAAGAACTGAGGTTTTGGAGACGATCTGTTGAAAAATAAACGAACTATAAGAACTTAAAATAAGAACAGAGCAGCAGGAAATACGTAGCTCATCATGTTGTTCCTTAGTTATTCTCCTATACAATGTAACGTCAGTCAGTCAACCAAAGAAAGCAGTTCTTGCTACCGAGAAAATTCGTTAATGCCATCCTGCATACAATGTGTTGTAATTTGAAGCCACTTTTAATTCGGAAACTATACATGGGTTTGTGAAAACTGAATGATCAATTTAAAAAACCCCAACCAGTTCAAGAACAAGCATAAACAAAACAAAACAGTTTATATTATATATCATATTATGTCACTTTAGAATGCATTGGTATTGTGAAAAACTTTTAATAACTCTTTTTTGAATGGTTTAATGGCCCTGTAAAGCGCCGTGTTTTACGGTGGCTGGTTTTGCCACCAAAGCGGTCTGTATAAACAAACTTTTTCTTTCTTCTACCTGCTGCCGTTTTGCGATTGCGTTTGCCACTCGCTGAAACTAGTTGTTGCCTTGACGAGCGCCGAAAGGAGCTGCTCTGTTCTTGATGCGTGTTTTCTGATTGTCGTGAGCAGCTTTGCAAGCCAACTCGAGCACTCCGACGGTCGAAACTCTATAACCGCTGTTAGGTATACTGGTGCTCCGGCACCAATCCGTTCGGCCTAGTTACCCTTGCGGAGCAATCAATGAATGCGACCAACAGGGAACTGGAAACATGCACGGTTCGAGTGAGACTTTGCCTTTCCCTTAACTTGTCCTCCTTTGTTACGTCAACACGTCCACGTTGCTGCTTGTTTTCTTTTTATGATGTGATGCGATGCGATGCTAAACGATGCCGTACAACCACACTGGTTTACGGTTTGAAAGAAAATGAGATATTTTTTTTGGATCCTTGCGCTTTATACTCTAGCGGTACACGCTCACAGGATAGAGACAAATCGGCAGACTCAGCCAAAGGGACGAGTCCAACGAGACGAACGAATGAGCGTTAAAAGGCAGCGATGGCAAAAAAATACATTCATTACGATTTGTTCGCTCGTTGGATTCACATGCAGGCTAAAAAGGGTCCTTTTCAGGATCACAAAATTATCTTCATTCTAAAGAGTTTATTGTTTTGTTATCACTCGATATCCCCATCTTGTTCGGCTAAACCTTCTTGTTTAGCGATTTGTTGCCACTCGCCACAGCTTTCACAGTTGGAAAATTTCTTCCCATCCAGCTTTGTGACATGTTGTACAGTAAATTACATTCAATGCGACGTGCCGAAGCACCACTCAGTGTCGCATTGGAGGCGATTTTAACCTGTAATTGAACATTTGCGATGACAGTGGTACAGTGTCGACTTTCAATGTGGGGTCATAATTTGGATCTCTATGTTTACAAAAATGTCCAACTAATTATGTCGCATTACATGTCCGTTCAATTAGCTAAATGTCGAACTAATTGTAAATTACTGTACTTTCAATCTGGAAACAATTTAAGAATTGGTGTAAATTGAATAATCAGGAAAGTCCCCAACTATCAATAAGCTCAGAACAACTGCCAAATTCACATACTCAGCAGATCCTGGCAAACAAATTATGAAAAAATCAAATTGTTTTTTATTATTATTTTAGAAAGCATTGAACTATATTTCGTAAACTCTTTTTTGAAAGGTTTAATGGCCCTGATAAGCGCCTTGTTTTATGGAATGGTTCCAATTTAGAAAACTTTGTACTCGTGGTTTTGAAAAAAACCATTTCGAACGCCCTCGATGCCGCCTTGTTCTGGATTTGCCACCAAAGCAGATTGTATAAAGAACAAACTATTTTCTTCTGCTACCAGCTGCCGTTTTGCGATTGCGTTTGCCATTCACCACTCGTTGCAACTGCCTGTTGACTTGATGTCCACCGAACCGAATGTGTTCTGTTCCGAATGCGGGTTTTGTTTTCGGCGCGAGCAGCTTTGGCAGCTAACTCGATCACTTCGGCGGCCGAAACTATATAACGCCGGCTTGGTGGACTGGTGCACTGGTACTAATGCGCTCGGCCTAGCTACCCTTGCGGGGAACTCCAGACCGACACGATTCGAGCGGGTTTTGCCTTTCCCTTAATTTTTCCTCCTTTGCCATGTCCAGATTTGGCTGCTTGGTTTGGTTTGTTGATGTGTTGTGATGCGAACTGATGTGGTGTACGGTTTGAATGAGAATGATCGTTACGGCAGCGGAGCGGGGATTTTTAAGCTGACTGGCTGGCTCGAGAATTACGCATGTGTGAGACTGCGACCAATGTTTCGTTCATTTTTTTCTTTTTCCTTTCCAATCGTGCTTCATTCTATTTCGCTGCTGCTCTGGTTGCCCGTTTTGGTCGGTACGATTTGAGGAGCACAAAATGGACCAATCAAAAATGGGCACATAGTGCATTTGGACAATGCTTGATATTTCACAATTATTCAATTATTTATCTCAAGAAAAATGAAATGTTATTCGTTATGATAGATGCGTAGATATATTTCCTATCAATTGATGCAAAAACCTTTGCGATCTATTGAGAAATGCTCGAGTTATAAACGTTCCAAATCTTGCATTTTTTCCTACTTGTTCAGTGCCTAGATTTCCATTTCACCCCCTATATCTTCCGGTTAGACGTAGTCCTACGTCAAAATTCTGAAACACATACAAAAAAAAACTATTTTTGGCACTCTTGAAATCGATGCAAAACAATAAATTTTTTTTTCGTCAAAACTTGTGCAGAATTTATTGGAGTTTTCAAAACTGCTGTTTGATTTGCAGTGGAAGCATTATTGAATTATTCATTACTAGCTAACCCGGCGAACTTCGTCCCGCCCATAATATTTTTTATATGAACTCTTTTAAGCATTCATGTTTTCTTACTAAGCGAACACTCGTGGGTTCAATCGCAGAACTCGCCATTGATTGATATCCTAATTGAATCTTCAAAATTTGCTTTTCTTATGATTTTCTTATTACTTCTGCCAAAACTCGTCATTATGATATAAAATGATTTACAGACACAATTCTCGCTCAAGATTCTTGATTCAATTACAAATAACATGTTTCTCCGATGCATGGAATACATAAAAGAAAAGTAAATTTTCATTCATAATTTTTATTTTAATATTACGTTATTCTAACTGAGAATCTCTAGCTTTTTTCGCTTCACACCTGTTCAGTCTGGGAACAAAGACTAGGTTGCGGTGGACTGTATTTTCGGGAACATCTGAGCTCGGGACCAATTGGCTGAACGGGTGGAGCTCTCGTCGGGGATCGTGGTCGAATGCGGGTTGATTCGCTGGATCGGAAGCCTTGAGAAAGGCTGAATACTCTTTTGGAATTAGAAATGTAGAGGAAAAGATGGCGAAAACTTAACAACTCTTTCATATATTTCTTTCTCCTTCTACACTTCTTCTATATGTTTCGGTCGGGTGCTTCTTCTTCCGTTGCTGCTGCTGCTTTCCTCGGATGTTGTCGTCGCGATGGTCGGTGAAATAGTGATGTTTTTCGGGCAGCGCACCTCGCTTTTATAGTGAGTGCGAATTGCGTTGTTGTTAGTTTTTCTCTGCTGTGCTGCGTAATTTCTTCGCTGGTGGTGTGGCATACGACGTTCGTAGGTGTGGCATTTGACGGGGGTTTTTCTCTTCCGTTGGGACGGAACAACACCAACGGAACACGAAGCTTGATTCCGCAAACACGAAATCCAACTGGGAATTATTTTTTTTCGAATAACCAACACATTTGGCCTTCCATTTTTATTTATATAGATAGAAGATATAGTAGTGCGTTATTTCACCTGAGCGCAAACATCGAATGAACCAATAACGCTTATCATGGTGTAATTGAAGAACATATGGAAATTCAGTTTTTTTTATGATGATGGTCCCATCTCATTCCCCTACAAAGGTTTGAGCGGGACGAGTTATCTTATTGATAATTATTATATTAAGGTATTTATATTTTTCATCAACTAACCAGTATGCAAATTGAAATTGAAAGGAAAACGGACTGGTTATCTCGCAGACATAGATTACTAATCGAAAGAACAATATAAGCCATTATCTGATCGTATTTATTCCATGGCATGTCGAGAGAATTTCCAGCCCGGGAAGACCCTAGACCGATCGGGAATTGAACCCAATACCTATGTCAGTATTAGCCACAAATTTACAAGGGAATTCCCGCTTTATCAGATCCCCGGCCACGATTCTATCGTTTCCGAGTTCAAGCAGCTGAGCAAACCCAAGCCTAATTCTAGCCGATACTTCAGGCCCACTACTTATCCCAAGGCATGTCAAGAAAGTTTCCAACCCGAAAAAATCCTTGACCGATCAGGAATTGAACCCAATACCTATGTCAGTATTAGCCTTGAATTTACAAAGGAATTCCTGCTTCACTGGATACCCGACAACGGTCTGTTAATCGTTTTCGAGACCAGACAGCTGAGCAAACCTAAGCCTAATTCCAGCCGATACTTCAGGTCCTACATTCAACATGGAGTATAAACGTATCAACCTGAAATCTGCAATGAGATCCGCCACAACACAGAAAAATCTCGTTATAATTATCTGTTGAAAAGATGAATTTACGAGTATTCCGTTTGAGCTATCCCTAGCTTCATTCCGATTTCCACATTCAACCCCTTGGAATGCTTTTATTTTATTCGCGATAAACTACTTTTGCTTATGCTCGATCTCAAGTATTTCTATGTTTGACAACGCGCGTGGGCTCAAACTACTGCAGACTTCACAATTATTTTACTTTTTTAAATTGAATTGAAAAATTGAATTTAAATTAAAAAAAAACAATTAATACCATCATCATCAGTCTTAAGATAAAATGAGTAATAAAAAAGGACACACTCACACACAAAAGACAATACATAATTCATTATATGAAATCATGATGATGGTCCCCTTACAAAAGTTTGAGCTGAACGAGCTCTTGTTGATAATTATATTTATATTGAAATTTATTGTACTATACAACTAACCAGTTAAAATATTGAATAAAAAAAAAGAGATGAACTGGTTATATCACAGGCATAGATTCCTAATCGAAAGAACTACTTAAATCATCATTTTGACGCATTTATTCCATGGTATGTCGAGAGAATTTCCAACCCGGGAAGACCCTAGACCGATCGGGAATTGAACCCAATACCTATGTCAGTATTAGCCACGAATTTACAAGGGAATTCCCGTTTTCCGAAAATTTTCCGCTTATTCTCTCCGCTATATTGATCTACGGGAAGAGACGATTACAACAAAATAAAGATGGGTCAAATCGAACCATTCCTTCTTCGGGTTTTGCCCTTGCCTTTATTTGGCCTTCCATTTTAGTTATATAGATAAAATGCGATGGAAATTTTTTCATTCAAGCAAAATTGTCTTTGTATTGAAAGGTCCTATAGAAACGCTATAGGGATCAAATAAAAGCTGGTTGATAAGGGTAATTAGATTTGCTGTTGACTTAGTTGGTCACAACATATTTCAATTAACAGAAAGAAATCGTATATCGCATCCCGATATTTTAGTTCACTGCTTCTACACACATCTAGATAAAACTGTTTTGTAGAGTATTCCAAAACATCGAAGTTTAAAATGATCCCCCATTCCACATCCCATGTGTTGATTTTTCACGAAGTTACAGTATTTCAAAAATCGCCTAAAAATCTCGACTTATAGAAACTTTCGAAAGTATGCCCCATTTGTATTCTTGTTTTCGTACGTATTGAATCCATCCATTCGAACTTTGAAAAAATAAACAATTCGAACGAAACGCTTATTTTAATTTTCCTACGAATGCGTCTGCCGCACAAACGTCACTTTTTTCTTGCGAATTCCGTTCGTTTGTTAAATCAGTATAATCGCTGCCATCTTCCTATTATTGATATCATTTTTCGCTATACAATTGCCCATGTCGCTGCGATCCGGAAGACACTCGCTTAAAATGTTCGTCACCCCATCGTATACAGCAATCATTCGCTAACTGGACTATCTTCAACTGGATTTATCTTTAACAGTGCGTACGTTAACTGGGCTGCAGTTATTTATCAATAATAGACGTCATCTTCAATTTGATGTATTGCTTCTGCTGTTTTACAATCCAGTTAACGAGTGCAATTCGATAATTGTTGATTTTCCGGCCTAATTAACGAACGATCACTGCACACTTTCTTCGATGTTTTGATCAAATCTTGCATGAAAATTGAGTTATGTATGAAATCTTGCATCTGATCACTTCACATGTTTACGTTCGAAAAAGGTCTTGTATGAACGCATTCGTACGAAAACAAGAATGTATTTTTCAAAATTGTTTGAATCAAGTCCGTCGAAGGAAAGTCAGATACAGCCGTAAACAAGAATAAGGGTGTATAACAGTATTATTTTAGTAGGAAGTTGTTTTTGAATGCAACTTTTATGTCAATTACCAACTGCATCACCATTATATAAATTTAGAAAACTACGAATTTATTTTGATCTTTTCGGGTTTGAGAAAAAATAATATTCTCCGTGCATCTCTTAGATTCAAAAACAAACTTTCGTTATTCCTACATATCGTCATTCGACCAGTTCAATGTGACACCATTTTCGCCATTCCTTCATATGTCAAATTCATGCAGCACGTTTGTTAGTATGTGTTCCAACACTTTACTCATTTGTAGCGCAACGAAAAATTTTGTCGTGTAACATGCTTGCAACAATTTTCGATGCGTTTTGCTCCCCAGCCAATAGGTAGCGGCAGTCGATCGTATGAATGTGTTGATGAAAAAGCGCATTGTAATCATTGGAGCCATCATTACGCTCAGGCCTGGCTAAATCGCCAAGTTGGGCATGAAATGAAAGTAAAATCCAAAGCCTCATTATTGATGACCTCAGTGGGTGTTTTTTTGCAAATGCTTTCGCTGTAAGCAACGAAACCGTAAATCACGATTTGGCGAATATTGCATACGTTCGTATATAAGGTTCACCATAAAAACGGTTTTCTAAAATTCTACCTTTTCTGATTTTTGAGCTTTAAAATAGATTTGAATTTTCAGAATCTGACATTACTATCGGATGCCTAACGAGTATAGAAAACTCCAAGGATTTCCTCAAATTTTGCTGCGAAGTAATAGGTCTCTTGCTTGAATTGTGCAAAAATTATCGATTATTTGCGTTTCTCACTCGCAGAGGGAAACACCCACCCCACCCGGAATGTACCGCGCGTGTATACTTCGCTGGCGAGTTGCCATGACGACAATTATTCCTAGTAGAGCTCCTTTTTCGTCAGCGCCTCATCTCTCCCACAATCGTTTTCTTTCCCTTTGTACACACTGTCCCCTTTGCTATCATTACTTGCTTTTCTTCGCATATCCTACGGGGTGCTATAAGTAGAGCAGCTTCTATAAGCCGAGGCAGAATTTTAGGTTGGCCGTTGAGCGCGAATGATACTTCTGTTATCTATTTAGTCGAGAATGGAAACGGACGCTGCATTCAGGATATCAGTCGAGAAAAATGACACGCCCTCCCACCCAGGGAATCCTGAATTGCGGTTTGAGGCGAGGTCTATGGTTGTGTACGTGTGCTGCCTAGATATGCGCATGAAGGATGTAGCGCGAACCGCTGCCACCTGCCTCGGTTTATCACGCTATCCCACGGAACTAATGGAGGGTTGTTGATTTTATACTGTGTTGCACTATTCTGAAAGCGATCATAGATCTAGATTCGATGATTTTGTCCACTCCAAAAGTCCGTGATACTCTGTGAGAATAATCCTTGTGTAGGGATTCATCTCACAAATCAACCGTGTTCGGTTAGATACCGGACGTAAAAGCTTTATTTAGCTTCCAACCAAAATTATGCTATAACAGAGTTGAGAAGATGCTTTGGATTCTTATTCGATAATGAGACAAATTTTCGTTATAATTACAAAGGGAGTTTCGTCTTGATCCCAAAAAAACATTACTTCCTTAACCTACTCAGCTCAAGAAAATTTTGCGCCTCCACTTCGAAAAATTCAGTCCCAAGTAAGTGGAGCCGGTTCCATAGCTTTTCTTTAGGCGTTCGAGGGAAAAGATACAAATATACGTTAACGACTACACGCCTGGACCATTTGATCCAATTTCATAAATATCTGAATTTGAATCGGGACTATAGGGATGATTCATACTTCGAATCTCGAATACACTTCGAGTCCTCTCGATTTATTTCAGAGATGTGATTGAGATGGCGAGTGTAGGCTACAATAACTAATTCCGTCTATAAGACTGGTCATTCTAGTCCGGGTTTTTTGCTTGGGTCTAGTCCGATTGTGCTGTCTCAAATTTCTTTGTGAATTTTCCTGTGCGTTTGATTTTTACGGGTGACCCTGTTTAGAGTCCAACGCTGGCACGAGGACAGTTATCAGCCACCCTGAAATGAGGAACAGACACTGTTTTGAGCCGCATGTCCATGGTGAACAGACGCTCGGATAGGCAGCATACGACTTAGATCCCACCGGATTTGGTTACCCGATTTTCATTATGGTTACTTGTACCCCAGTCGGCACCTTGGGGTGGTAGGGACGAAAATTACTGGACAAGAAGCTATGAACTATGAGTGGGGTCTATTTTATGCCTGCAGGTACACGAAGTACCGATGGTACGCTTCGTCCCGTCGTTTACCAACCAAAGTTCGTGGTTTTTCCCAAAATAAAAACATGTCTTCACATCTGACATCCCAGATCATATCGATAAAAAGTAACAGAAGTCTTTCCAATCTACCAAATAAAACATGACAATGACACTCGTATACTGGAATAGGAATATTTTGTTTCATCATAAAGAATAGGGTCGTGGTTCGTAGTGAATCTTACAGTTATCTTGAATTCCTGCAGATGATCTAGAAGATACATTTCCATGAATTGTGTCCTAAAGACTTTTTTGAGCGTGAGAAACCCATTACTAACCTGTACCTGTCCTGGAAAATGATCGCTTCAAACTGTATTGGGATCGCACTGATCTGACCGATCTTTTGATCAACCACAACCGTCCAGATAATGCCGGCATCAAACAATGGACAATTTTCGGATGCCGATAAAAAAAACTACAAAAGATAATTTGATGGGATAAACTGCTCATAGAACATAATTTTATTGACCATGTTACCGAAATATTTCGAAATATTCAGTCGGTTGGTCGGAACTTTCACCAGTTCCTTCAAAAACATACTTATCGGCATGTTCTCCACTGTCGTTCAACGCATAGTAATCCCATGTTACTGTTTGACAATTTTTTCTATTCATTATTAAACGATGTTTTTATGCCTAATTTTCGAAAAAACTAAAAAGAAAGTTAATGTTTTTTCCCACCTTTTAAAAAAACAACATCAAGTTTAATTGCCCAATATTGATATTCTAGGCATAACTGTTCCACCATGTATTTTTAGTAGATCCATAACAAGTGAATCGGTCCAAGTACCAGAATTTTATGTTACGATTTCAACAGGGCTACTGCGCTCATTTCTGGTTTGGAAAAACGAACTAATTCTCAAAAAAAAAAAGTTTAGCAGAACACGTGCACACCTTGTTAGCGAATGCCTAATAATAAAGAGATTTATATTCTGCAGTAGTGTTGCAGATTACTCGCTTTTTCATAAAACGATGTTTTTATGCATAATCTTTCGGAAAAAAAAACAAAAAACATATTGTTTTTTCCCTAGTATTTCAGAAAACAACATCAAGTTCAATTGTCCCATGTTGATATTCTAGGCATAACTGTCACATCATGAATTTTGAAGCCCGTTATCAAGCATGATTGATTCAAGAGAGGGGAACTTTTCACATTTCATTAGACAATGGTTTTCTGCTTATAAAAACCGAGTGTATTGCTAAACTGAAAAGCTTAAAGCATCTGGTAGTCAAATATGGTAGAAAACATTGATTGCGTTTTTCTCCGTTGTCGATTTCGGAGCATGGGACAACACTGAGTCGAACGGCAGTTCAGTTCTTTCTTTTCCGTCAAGAAATTGTTGGAGCGCTTCAGGTTTGCTCAGAAATTCTCGATGGGACGCCGCTGGAGGGCGTTCGGATGGTTGAAACTTCGGACTTCGGAACAACATCTGTTGTAGTGGACGGAAAAAAATAGCTGATTTTGATAGCTTTATTAATGAAGCGCTTCAAAGCTGAAAGTTTAACATCTGTCAGAAACTAGGTGAATAAAGAATATGTTCTACATACAATTCAGTTTCCTTCCAGTTACTTAAAGTCCAACTAACAACGTAATATATCCAATAGATTTCGCTCTGCTCGTCCAATTCGCCTAAGCTGAAATCTATTGTACAATCCATTAAGTCTGCTATTAATATTAATTTGGATCTCTCAATACCTACTTCTTATATCAATGGGTTATTTTAATATTCGCTGATTAATTCAGTATCTTCTAACCAATATAAATTTCTGTCGCATTCAATGGTTATTCTAAGCATCCGTAGTAAACACCGCCGTCCAAAACAATAAGCCGAGATGTCAAACCGTTGTAGCTGTTGGCTGCCTTTGTTGTGCAGGGCTACCTAATTCGTCCGGGTTACCAGGGGTATTTTGCGGCGGCAACATCCTCCCCCCAATGGAACCTTCGGCTTTCGAAGTTACATCACTTTCAACAAACTCCAGAACAGCTAGTTTTGAAGATGGACGTCTCAGTATTCCTCCTGAGGTTTGTACTATAACTTGTCTGACGGCACCGTCTGCTGCTGTAATCACTTCTAGAACTCGTCCACGGGTCCATTGATTCCGCTTTCTATCGTCAATGATTAGCACCAACTCTCCAGGTTGAATGTTTTTCGTTTTTCCAAACCACTTTGTACGCTTCGTGAGTGTCGGCATATATTCCCTCACCCATCTCTTCCAAAATCTATCCAGTTGCTTTTGCAGAGTTCTCCAGGATCGTCTCAGTTCATTAGCATCGCCGATGTGTTGGACCGAAGGCTGTGTAACTCCTGATGAACTGCCGAGCAAGAAATGGTTTGGCGTTAAAGCTACCTGTTCCGTTGACTGTAGCGGTAAGTACGTTAGTGGACGACTATTAACTATCGACTCAGCCTCCACTAACAGCGTTTGGAAAGCCTTGTCATCTAGTTTTTCATCACCATAAGACGTTGACAGTGCAGACTTGACTGAACGTACCATACGTTCCCAACACCCTCCCATGTGGGGCGCGCCGGGGGGAATGAACCTCCACGTCGTGGAAGCGTTGGTGAATGTAGCGGATAACCCAACATATATCTGTTGACGAAGAATTCTTTCTGCGCCATGGAAGTTCGTTCCATTGTCGCTATGTAATTCTATAGGAGCTCCTCGACGATTGACGAACCTACGTACACTCATAATGAAGGCCTCCGTCGTGAGGCTGTAAACAACCTCCACGTGAATTGCTCGTATAGTTAGACACGTAAAGAGAGCTACCCATCGTTTTTCATGACATCGTCCTCTTTTTACTAAGATTGGTCCGAAATAATCCACTCCAACGTACGTGAAGGGCCGAACAAAAGGTGATAGTCGTGCTTCGGGTAGTGGAGCCATTTGTGGAACAACCGGACACGCTTTTCGCATTCTACATAGCAGGCAGCGGTTGGATATATTTCGTACAACTCGCCGCAAGTGTGGGATGCAAAACTGTTGGCGAGCTTCGTTCACAACTGTCTCATTATAGCCATGTTTAAACTTTCGATGCAAATCTTCCAAAATCAAATTTGTTACGTGATGTTTTTGAGGAAGTATCACTGGGAATTTTACACCATAGGCAGTTCGCTTGGCTGCTCCAATTCGTCCATCGACTCGTAGGACTCCCTGCTTATCGACCTTAGGGGTGAATTGATAAATGGAACTAGTCCTTTCAACTGTGTTCCCAGATCCCGTCAGCATAGCCATCTCTTCTGGATACGATTCCCATTGTGTCATCTTGAACAATGTTATTTCTGCTTTTTGCAATTCGCTCTGTGTAAGATGTCCAACATCTCGAACGTCAGCCGCCTTGTGAGAATTCGTTACAAATCTGTGCACGTATGCCATTGTGCGTTGGAGCCTACTCCACGAAGAGAATCGCTTTACATCTATGATCATACCCGATGCGTGTATTTCTTGATGTGTATAGCACGAACGTAGCTCTTCTTCCCCTGAATCGTCTGGTATTGAATGAGGCCATTGGCTCTCTGGAAACCGGAGAAATTTCGGACCACTAAACCAAGTACTCTCACTGTTGAAGTAAGGCCCAACGCCCCATTTCGTTGCTTCGTCTGCTGGGTTCAGTTCAGATCGGAGCCAACGCCATTCTTCTCGTTTCGTGGTTTCCAGAATCTCTGCAACCCGATGGGCTACGAACGGTCGATATATATGAGGATCCTTGTTGATCCAAGTGTGAGCTGTTTGCGAATCTGTCCAGAAATACCGTTTGGAGATAGAGAAAGTGTGACCATCCACCACCAGCTTCATCATGCGCGAGCCCAGGACACAGGCCTGAAGTTCTAGTCTAGGAATACTCATATGTTTGAGTGGGGCTACCTTCGCCTTGGCAGCAACCAACGATACCTCAACCTCTCCTTGAGCGTTAATTATATGGAAGTAGCATGCGCAGGAATACGCAGTTGGACTAGCATCAACAAAGACATGAAGCTGGACATTCTCAAAGCTGAAGCTATCTGGACGACGAAAGTAACAGCGGGGAATTCGAACTTTATTTATGTCATACAGTATTTTTACCCAATCCCGCCAGCGTTGAAAAATGTTATTATCCACTAACTCGTCCCACTTCGTTCCAGCACGCCACACGTCTTGGATAAGAATTCTACCGAATATAAGATACGGTGTAAGAAGTCCCAACGGGTCGAAAAGAGTCATCACGCATTGTAGGATTTGACGCTTAGTAGGTATTGTGTCATTTTCGATTATTTTCCTGATGTTTTCTCGCATGGTCGTCTCGAAATGGATCACATCCTCTTCACTGTTCCACAGCATACCCAGCACACGTTTGGGAGTACCAGCATTCTCTAAATTGAGATTTTTCTCAACCTTTTTCGCATTTTCTCCTAGGTGCTTCAGAACTGCCGGACTGTTGGAGCACCAGTTGCGGATCTCGAAACCTCCTCTTCTGTGTACTTCTCTAACGGCTGTTGCCACTCGTTTGGCTTCTTCTTCGTCGGGGAAGCTATCAAGATAGTCATCCACGTAGTGGTTATACAGAATTCCTTCGACGGCTCTAGTGAATTCTTGTGCGAATCTCTGAGCGTTTGTGTTCTTCACAAACTGTGCAGTCGCTGGTGAGCTGGTTGAGCCGAACGTAGCTACATCCATCACAAATATTTCGGGATCGTGGGAAGAGTCAGGGGACCATAGGAAACATTGTGAGTACCGGTCGAGCCAACGGATAAAAATCTGGTGAAACATCTCCCTAATGTCACCGACTACTGCCACCTGGTGTTGCCGAAAATGGAAGATAACTGTTGGTAAAGACGCCAACTGATCGGGCCCTTTCAATAGCATGCCGTTCAACGAAACACCATCGACTTTCGCTGAGGCGTCCCATATAAGGCGAACTTTCGAAGGCTTTTTTGGGTTGACTACTGCACCTAAGGGCAGGAACCAAATTCTACGAGGATCGACAGCCGCTAATTCTCCGACTGATGCACGATGAGCATAACCTTTGTCGATGTATTCCTGTATCTGACGTTGAATATTTTCCTTCAAAGTCGGATCCTTTTCCATTCTACGCTGCAAACAGTGCAGCCTTTTGATGGCCATTGGATAGCTGTCTGGAAATTCAAAAGCATCGAATTTCCACAGGAGGCCTGACTCGAATCGATCGCCCACTGAAACTGTGGTTTCCTGCAGTATCTTTAACGCCCGTTGATCTTCCTTAGACATACACTCGTTTCTTGGACGAGCCCCGACTTCCTCGATCGAAAAATACGTCTTGATCGTTTCATCCATAGATTCATCTCTATTGCATTCGCAGATATGCATGTTGACAGAGGGAAATCTAGCGTTCCTTTGACCGCCATAGACGCACCATCCAAGCCGAGTTTTCACGGCCACTGGATTACCTTCTTCTCCTTCCCGTGTCTTCAAAGGCAGTGTCAATTTGATATTGTCAATTCCAATAAGCAAGCGAGGTACAGCGCCACGGTACCCTTCGATTGGAATTCCTTGAAGGTGTTGATAGTGCAGTTTCATGTCATTGATTGGTAGCGTTTGCACCGGTAGGTCTAGTGACTGGATTGTTCCGACATCATTTAACCAATAACGCTTCATCTTTCCGATTCCTGATATTTCAAATGTAACTCGCCTGGATTGCTTTTCCTCGCGGGTCACGTTGCTCGTCCATTTCAAGCATAGTGGCTTATCATAGCCATTGACTTCGAGATTGTCCGCCAAACTGCTCTCTATCATCGTAAGAGACGAGCCCTCATCCAAAAAGGCAAATGTATCTATGCTACCAGTACGACCGTAGAGGGTAACTGGTACGATGCGGAAAAGAAGTTTCGATAGTTGATCTTGATGCACATGATGATCTTCTGTCTGACTCTTCCTCTGAGCTGCTTGTACTGAGGAGGAGGGGTGTAACAATGGGTGATGGCGATACTGACAACCATCGACACCACAACGAGTGGTGCTACGGCATGACCTTCGTCCGTGACCAAAGAGACACGTACGACAAATTGCTTTGCTTTGTATCGTTTTCCAACGTTCATCGATTGACATGGCCCAGAAAACCCTGCACTCCTTCGCTCGATGTCCGTATTTCCGACAAATCAAACATTCAATTCCCGCTGAATCAACGGGGCGCTTTTTAATTTCTATTTCTTCCAAGCATTCCTCATTATCAGCATGAACGAAACTCTGGTCTATTCGTCTTTGCTTTTCACGTCTGACTAATCGTTCGCTTGCATTGAACGATGACACGCTGTATGCATCTTCTACAATCCCTTCCATAAACATGCTAAATGTCTTTAAATTAACGGTAGGAGATTGATTTCGGTAACCTGCCCATTTCATTTTGTATTCTGCGGGTAGTTTGGCCACCAGATCTTTCAGTAGTGTTGGATTGGCTAAGTGTTCTTGTAAGTTCGCTGCAACAATATGGTCACAAAGTCCTTGTACCATTGTTCCGAAGTCGATCATGGTCTCGAGTTTGTCAGCCCTCGGAATCGGAGTGGATTTAACTTTTTCGACGAACTCTTCAATGAGTATTTCAGGGCGGCCAAATCGCATCGTTAATGACTCTATCACCTGAGGAACGGACGCTGGAAGGATTAATCGGCTGCGCACGCATTCCCAAGCGATGCCTTTCAGGCAGCGCTGGAGGCGAATCATATTTTCACCGTTGCTATACCCGCAGGCCTCCGTCGTATAATTATAGTTGCTGATGAACACGGGCCAGTCCGCGGGGTCGCCGGTGAAAACGGGTAAATCACGTGGAAGGACCTGTCTGGCGGCTAGTTGCTCTTGTGACGGCCCAAATCTTGTTATAGCACCATCCTGAGACTGTATTTGTTCCGCTGCTACTCGATGGTGAAAATCACTCTGCTCCGAGCGCGCGTGGTTTCGCCCAGGTGTGAAAAAAATCTTCGGTGGGTCCACAAGGGGAACCGTATGAGAATTGTTACTCTCTTGTCCCGAGGGCACGTTACTCCGCAGCTGTTCGGGTACGAAAGGGACGTTTGGAATATTTTGTTTACCGATGTTGACTGAATCGATGCGTTTGTTCCCTCCTGCAAAATTTCCGGGCTGCTCCTGAGCAGTTGACCAACGGTGGTTTAATAGAGAAAATGTGCCATCTGACTGCTCTTTAAAGCGTGTACTATTCCGTGTCTCTTCGCAAATTTGAGCTGTGATCGGTTTCGATATCGTATTATCCACTGGTGAAATTTCCCAATTCACACCGTTGATTTGGAATAAAGATTGCTTTGTGCTTCCAGAAATATTCCCGCTGACTTTAGGAACCGCTCCCTTATTCGTCGTAATGGGCGTGGGCTGATTTGGTTGTTTATGTTGTTGCAATTCAACCTGAAGCTGAGTCAATTGAGCTTGCAGCGCCTGAATTTGCTCTTGTGACTCCTCTTCTCGAAGCTTTAGTTCCTCACGCAACTTCTCGACCAGCGAAGGCTCTGTGAATTCAGGTGTCACTGATTGCCCGGTCTGATCGACCGGTTTCGGTAATGATTGTGTGGCTGGAAGATTATCGATGCTGGTAGTGGTTCCTCCCACTGCGCCTTCGTTCGCGGCTGTAGTTATTGGTTCCTCTGCGTGTTTGCGCACCCACTGATTGGTACGAGTAGATGAGCTCACAACGCTGCGGCCGCTGCGAGCACTACGATTTTCGCTCTCTTCTCGCAGGATCATCAGCTGATGTTTCTCTTCCAGGTGTCTTTTCTGCAATTCGTGCTCTTTTAGCATTTGCTGCCTCTCCAACTTTTGTTGTTCTGCTAAGCGGGCCAAATATTGTTCGTGTCGTAACTTCTGACTAGGGGTCCCAGACCTGGCTGAAGTCACAGAAATACTCTCGAGTGTGTTTTGCACATGAAGACATCGCGAACAGATCCAATCGCGATTTGCTATGGAAGCTGTAACTCCGGCACACGAGAAGTGCCACCACTTGTCGCATTTGTCACAACAAACGTAATTATCGGCAGTATGAGGCCTATCACAAGCTACACAACCGGACATTTCCAACTCAGCTGTCTGTACAGAGTCATTTGTATTCATGATTGAATTCTTTGAAGATTGTTGTAGTGGACGGAAAAAAATAGCTGATTTTGATAGCTTTATTAATGAAGCGCTTCAAAGCTGAAAGTTTAACATCTGTCAGAAACTAGGTGAATAAAGAATATGTTCTACATACAATTCAGTTTCCTTCCAGTTACTTAAAGTCCAACTAACAACGTAATATATCCAATAGATTTCGCTCTGCTCGTCCAATTCGCCTAAGCTGAAATCTATTGTACAATCCATTAAGTCTGCTATTAATATTAATTTGGATCTCTCAATACCTACTTCTTATATCAATGGGTTATTTTAATATTCGCTGATTAATTCAGTATCTTCTAACCAATATAAATTTCTGTCGCATTCAATGGTTATTCTAAGCATCCGTAGTAAACACCGCCGTCCAAAACAATAAGCCGAGATGTCAAACCGTTGTAGCTGTTGGCTGCCTTTGTTGTGCAGGGCTACCTAATTCGTCCGGGTTACCAGGGGTATTTTGCGGCGGCAACAACATCTTTTTCCGAGTATTTAATCACCTCCAGTGATTCCTTTGCGTAAGTGGAAGAAGTACTTCACGTCGTATTTTATCTCCTTGGTGGGGGGACATAAAGTAGCTGGTTCCTTGCCAGTCGTTGGCATCCATGACGACCACGACGTTCGATTTCACCCGAAAATTTTCATTCTCCATCACTTTCAGCCTTTGTTTCTGGGTCACAGTTTGTTGTTCCGACATGGTCGGTCTTGACTTACGTTTCCGCATGATGATGTCTATCTCCGCTTGTATTTTTTCACTATCTGACCTGTTACTACGACAATCCGGCCCAAAGCCCGGAACGATGTAGCCACCTTTCCCTCCGTCTTCTGCTTTACCTCCAGCTGCGGTTTACGATCGCCTAGCACCGTCAGCGCTTCCAGTACCCACAAATCAGGGAGTGCAGTCACTTCACTGTTTTCGGCATAACTTGCGTAGTTAAACTGATAGCGCAGTCAAGTTTTGTTTAAAAACTCATGGGTTGCTATGGTTGACGATGTACAAGTGGTCTCATCGCCAGGTGTTAAGGTGAACGCATGAAAAGTTGGTAAAATTTGTACATTTTTTCAATGAAAGCGTTATGTAGAATGGTTTACGATATATGGTTCAGGACAAGTCGTCTAATCGATGTCGCTACTCAACCGAACTAAAATGGAATTCAAAGAACTGTGAAGGGCGATGTAAGTCCTAAAAACTGTTGTGGTCGTTTTCTGAGACTGGAATTGTACCGAAGACTCTTCTGAAGTCGCTAATGTTGCTGAATATGGAGAAGAACCTGGTGACATCTAAAAGTCGGTAATATATAGAACCTGCGCCATTGTCAATTCCTTGGTCACGACTGAAGAAAACGATCATGGTGGATAGTCTAGTCGTCCTTTATCATTAAAAAGCTCGACGGCAGGTGAAATGTTATGGCTAAGTTCGATTAGTTCAGAAGTGTCAAAACTCCGTAAACACAACGCTTCGTATATATTAGTTATTCGAATTGAACATCACAACAGTATCATTTTAAACCTGATTCGCGAAGCTCACGACACCTTTTGGGACAGTTCCAACGAAGTGGAAAATTTCGACTGTTGTGCGAAAACATTTCGAACGAATTGCATTCACGTTCCTTACGTTAGACAGTCATTAAACCCCAAGCAGTAACCCAATTGGCAAGGTTTGCCAGAGTTTATCTTTCAACTCCTTACAGTAGTGTTTACAAAGAAAGACTGTTCTCTGAAGCTGGCCTGGTGTACGAAGCAAAGCGTAATTGGTCGGTTAAAAAATCGATAACAAAAATAATACTGGTAATGAATTAATGTTAAGAGTTAATATTAAATTAATTTTGAAAAAAAAACGATTTATCTTGTGTTAATGAGAAATTATTGATTTTTTTCTAATATCCGGATAGTTATCGGATATCCGTTTCATCTCTACTTTCTCACATGAAAAAAATAAATTTATCCAGATTCTCTCAGGATATATACGATTATATTTGATGAAAAAAACTTTCTACGCATATGGTCGAATTTCAACAATGACAGAGTTATAGACCTTTTTTTCTATTTCGGACTCTGTTGCCTAAAACTGGCTCTACATTGAAAAGTACGCTACGAAAGACGATTCTGTTGCTTTCATTTAAAAGATGGGAGAATTAAGCACAGGATATAGTAGTGGAACACCTCAATTAGTGGATTTTTATAACATTTTGGAAGTGAAAAACTTAAAAGTTAATAATTTTTGTTGCGTTATCATTTACATTACTCTGGCGAAAAAATCGGCTATTTTTTTCAATAATCATTCATTGTATTTGTATTTTATATTTTACTTCATTAAAGATAGAGGGCGCGATATTTTGAAATATTTTTTCTTGAAAGCTGAAGTTTTTTTTACATTACGTATTCAAAAATCAGAGAGACGTATTTTTTCGTTTTTGAGTTCTGAGATTACAAGGCTGTAGTTGGTTGGAGCGAGAAGCCCACAAAAGGATGCTTTAGGGAAATTCTCTTCGGCTGAACTTGAGCTCTGAATCGTGAGATACTCGGCGGTTGATCTGAGGACTACAATGTCCTTCGATCGTAGAAATGTAGACATGAAAACTACAATCTACACACAAAGCTGATCGTTATAATGTTTAGGAGAAAAAGTCAATAATGAATGTGATCTTGTAATCGTTCATTTATTATTCACTAGCTGACCCGTCAAACTTCGTTCCGCCCAAAATTTATTTTTCGTTATCACATCCACGTCTTCTTGCTAAGCGCACGTTCATGTGTCCAATCGCAGAACTTTTCATTGAATGATCTTCTAATCTACCCTTTAAAATTGTTTTCACTATAATATGTCAGTAATTTTAACAAAACTCGACATTATAATATCAGATTATTTTCAGACACAATACTTTTCATCCACGTGCAAGATTATTCATCCACTTGCAAATAACATGTTTCGATGAACGTTTTGAACGTTTCAAGAATCCTAGAACGTTTACTGTGGTGAGGAAACCCTGTTGAGGTTTTCCGTTGCATTTAGGGTGTTTAAGCCAACCGCTTAAGAGAGGAACGGGTGGGAAGGCTTGCTTGCTCGAGCTGGCTATAGGTGCGGGTTATTTTCGGAAATCCGGTTCGCCGGTATAAAAACAGTTTAATATGTATGTATTACCAAAAAAGTTAAGATGTTATCGACGTCTAAAATGTGTAGAAATAAGTAGGTGATGAAGTGGTTTAAGTTAAATAAAATTTCAAACCGGAACGATAAGCAGGATGTTTACGATGTTTACGAAATTAAAGCGTATGGTGATGGGTGATGAAACCACCTTCAAAGCTGAATTCAATCAGTTCCCTGGTTTCGAATTTTACACTGCATTAGAACGTGAAAGATTCACCGATCATTTTAAGACCAAAAAGCGAAGTTCCCTGAAAATATATTATTTGGCAGACCATATGTAGTTTAGGACTTCAAGCACGATGAGTTAACAAGTTTACGTCAAAAAATGAAAGTGTAAAATGCCGTTGTGATGAAAGGCTGCAATGAACCAAACACGTCAGCCTTCGCTTCGCTTTCTAATTCAAAATTCCGATGATGTCGGCGTATTATGAATAAAGGGTGTGTCACATCAAATTGCATCACGGAAAAAACGCTGTAGAAATTCGCCCAGTACACCGATCCTTTTGAAAATTTTAGACAGTAAAATAAAAACTATTAAACAACTTTTGGCATTTTCTTTTTATTCATACTTCGAGCCCAAGCCCGTATGCTCGCACCTTCCTCTTTACCCCGTCCATAAGGTTCTGTACAACGTCAGGTTGTAGTTTTTGTTGAACAGAAATCCATTTTCTCTTGAAGTCTTTTCTCGCCTCCGATTGTACAACTTTTGGGTTCTTCCGGAGGGCCTGCTTCATAATCGCCCAATATTTCTCTATTGGGCGAAGCTCCGGTGCGTTGGGCGGGTTCATTTCCTTTGGCACGAAGGTGACCCCGTTGGCTTCGTACCACTCCAACACGTCCTTCGAATAGTGGCACGAAGCGAGATCCGGCCAGAAGATGGTCGGGCCCTCGTGCTGCTTCAATAGTGGTAGTAAGCGCTTCTGTAGGCACTCCTTAAGGTAAACCTGCCCGTTTACCGTGCCGGTCATCACGAAGGGGACGCTCCGCTTTCCGCAAGAGCATATCGCTTGCCACACCATGTACTTTTTGGCAAACTTGGATAGTTTCTGCTTGCGAATCTCCTCCGGAACGCTGAATTTGTCCTCTGCGGAGAAGAGCAACAGGCCCGGCAGCTGACGAAAGTCCGCTTTGATGTAGGTTTCGTCGTCCATTACCAGGCAATGTGGTTTCGTCAGCATTTCGGTATACAGCTTCCGGGCTCGCGTCTTCCCCACCATGTTTTGCCTTTCGTCGCGGTTAGGAGCCTTCTGAACCTTGTATGTACGCAAGCCCTCCCGCTGCTTGGTCCGCTGGACGAATGAACTTGACAAATTCAGCTTATTGGCGACATCCCGGACCGAACTTCTCGGATCACGTCTAAACTGCTTAACTACGCGCTTGTGATCTTTTTCCCTGACGGAGCATCCATTTTTGCCGTTCTTCACCTTCCGGTCGATGGTTAGGTTCTCGAAGTATCGTTTTAGTACTCTGCTGACCGTGGATTGGACGATTCCCAGCATCTTACCGATGTCCCGATGTGACAACTCCGGATTCTCGAAATGAGTGCACAGGATTAATTCACGACGCTCTTTTTCGTTCGACGACATTTTTCCAAATTTACGAAAAATTGACAGTGAAGCATGGCCAACGTGATCTATACACTCTTATATGATTATAAGCGAAAGCTGAAGATATAATTCCTAAAAATTAAATTTCTACAGCGTTTTTTCCGTGATGCAATTTGATGTGACACACCCTTTAATAAGCAAAAAAGTTTTAGAACTTGATACAGTCTCAACGTTTTCATGTGAAATGTTCTGCATAAATATTCAATTTTTCAACATCAGCATATTCATGACTTCTAGCATGTAATTTGTATGTGATACAACTTTTTTCCGTTCATTTTCATCGCAAACGATAGCGTTATCCATAAGATGTGTATTAAAAATATATCGTGCCTTTTAAGCTGATTAAAATTTGCGATAAATCGTTTCTAAATTGGAGTTTTATGCAGAAACTCGCTGGCAATGCATTCGATATGCTAATAACGCAGAAAGATAACAACGACGGCCAGAGTCCCTTGTGTTGGGAAACCACCCTCCGTGCCAGCTGACAGTAGAAAAAAAATATTTGTGGCACGTATCCTCCCCTTCCCAGCGTGGTCGGTTCGGTCGCAAAGCATATAATTCGGCACGGTTCACTTCCGAACGCAGGGATAAGCACGTAAAGCATGACAACAAATCACGCAAAGTAAAATGCAGCATAGAGCACACGATATACGATGATGATCATGATGACGATGAGAGTGAGGCCTAGTTTTGTGAGTTTCGAGTAATCCGGTGGAAAACAATGCAAGCCTCAGTGGTGAAGACGAGCTGATATGAAATGAAAGTTTCTATTACAAGATATTACCGTGCGACGAAGTATTTTTGAAACAAGAGGCGAAAAAATATAACGAATAAATAGAGGAATTCATTCCGTATAGCTTTGACAAACGCAAACGATGGATTAAAATGCGATGGCTAAAAGTCGTTGCGAGATTACATCCAATTACGGTGGTATTATTCTAGATAGCAAAAACTAGGGGCAGAAAATGTTCCTCAAACACGTTCGTTTGCCCTTTGCCATTTAATGATACGAATAACGGAAGCAGGAGCAGGATGGAACGAGAAAGAGAGGAAACGGGAGGGATGCCAATAGAAAATGAGGTCCTTTCATCATAGCATGCCTCGAGCAGCCGACATGTGGAAATGGAAAGAATAAGCAAAGGACCAACTAAACAACATCATGCTTTTCCAGAGGCTTAGAACGAGGAACGAGGCAGCACTGGGTGAATGGAGAACGAGGTCAATGCACTCCTGGCTCGTGTTCCGTTTGTGTGTATGCGTACATTAGAATTTTATTTGTCAAGACCGTAGAATTATACTTTGCGCTTAGTTTTCGGTTACCCTCCGTCTTTCCAACCTCCCTAAAAAGGGCTCGGAAATGAATGCAACGCTTGAGCAAAGATCTCACTCATTGAAATCCTGCGCAGTGTTTTCGAAGCATGTGCACATAATGTTTATTTTTCATCCCTCGCGTACGGTCGGTACGCTAAGCACAGCCTTGTGTTACTTTTAATGACTATTTTGGACTTCATCCCCTCTGGATGTTTATGACATACACAGAAAGTGTGTTCGGAACGTTAACAGCACAATATTCGTACGAGCGGTTCGTTTTAATTAAAATGGCTAGGCACATGAAGCACAAAACCACTTCATGGTGCAATACAGTTTTCAGCGAAATATTTTTTGGAACTAACATCCAGCGTCCGGCCAATGAAGTCAATCCAATGCTCTAAGAATAATTGGGTGCTAAATCAGAAAACAGGTCACGTTTTTATGAAATAGAGTTAACGTTTATAACTATTTTTATTTTATAACGGATTTAAGCGATTTGCATACCAATCCAATCGGAAAGATTTGTTTTATATGCTATACATTACAATCCCATAGTCCGTATATGGTTTATATTGATGAAAATTGGAAGCATTCCCATTTCCCCATATATTTGTTCTGTCCATTTGTGTGCTTTCCCGAACAGAGCTGTCAATAACGAGCAAATAATATCCGAATTGATAAACCAACAAATTTCAAAAGAAAAAAAAATGGGTAGTCCTACGTCCTAAGTGGTCGTGTCTCGGATACAACTCCTCGATTTTTTAGAAAGATAATTGTGTGCCTTTTTCATTTGAATATGATTTCCGGCATTTGACCACCTCGACTGGTCCGGAAGAAGTTCAATTGGTGCATCCAATTTTGTTCACTTTTTTGCCTCATTGAAGAGTATCAGCCAATCGTCTGGGGTTTATCGACGAAGATCAGAGGCTTTACATAGTCCGGTAAAAAATAGTCCTACGATATTGAATCGATAGAAAGTTATGGATTATCACAATGCACAATGGTCCAGGAGATGCATTTAAGTGGAAATTAGCATTTAGAGCTCGACACTTATTCTCTAGACAAAATTTTTACTCATGATAGAGCGCTCGCTTTTATGTTGTCAAAAATAGGGTGACCAGAATTTTCGATGAAACAAAAAATATAACTTTCTTATCTTTATAGACAGAGGTAAACATAGTTCGACAATGTTATAGCTCCAATTATTTAAGAAATTTTTGTAGAACAAAGTTTTTTTCTATCTCTTGAAATAACCGATATAGCGCTTTTTTCTAAGCTACGTTAGGGTCACCATGAAAAAAACTGTTTTTGCTCTAACTTTTATGTTTCAAATTTTACATGCAAACTGTCTTTGAAAGACTTTTAGAGCTTACTAGTACAAACATTTTTCGTTGCAGAACTTGTCAATATCTCAACTTTACTCAATGTTATTGATATTTCTTCCCAAAAAACATGCTCTTTCCATTTGTTTGTCATTCTTTCTGGGGAAAACGTAAACAAACTTTATTGGCGACATTTGAAAGAGCACATTTCACTCTACATGATGTGTGATTTTCAAACTATGTTATTTTTTGTGTTTGAGTAAATTAAAATTGAAATCATGAGTTTTTGGGTAAAAAACCATCAATAACTTTGAGCAGTATTAAGATATAGACAAGTTCTGCATCGCAAAATGTTGGTATCGATAAGTTCTAAAAGTCGTACCAAGACAGTTTTGATGTAGAATTTGAAATATAAAAGTTAAAGCATAAAAAACACGTTTTTTCATTGTCACCCTAATGCAACTTAGGAAAAAGCGTTAAATCGATTATTTTAAAAGATAGAAAAAAGCTTTGTTCTACAAAGTTGTTTAAAATAGCTGGGGATACATGATTTACAGTAGTTTTATAGCATATTTTTATGAAATCACATGTTTTAAATGATTATAAAATACACCTTCTATTGGTGTCAATGCGCCCCTCATTCGAGCTAACTTTTAATCGATCACCAGATGATTATTTGGCACGTATTCAGACCTTTTCTGGATTATAACACTTACAAATATTGTGAAAATCATGCTTGCAAACCATTTGTATCAGATTTACATAGCTAAACCATAAATCAGGCACTCTACATGTTTCAAATACCTTGGAATATATTTTGACCCTAAATGTACCTGGGAAATACACATTGCGTATTTGAAACAGAAATGTCAATTTTCTCCAAACAATAACCGAAACATGGTGGGGTGTCCATCCAGGAGACCTCATTAAATTTTACAAAACAACGATATTATCAGTGCTGCTTCCGAAAAGCTGCCAGGATTCATATTCTCAAGCTGGAGAGGATACAATATCGTTGCTTGCGTATAGCCATGGGGTGTTTACATTCGACACATACGTTGAGTCTCGAAGTCTTGGCAGGAGTATCTCCGCTTACTCTTCGGTTCACAGAATTATCTTACAGATTTCTCATCCGTTGCAAGATCATGAATCTATTGGTGATTGATAACTTCGAAAATGTACTCCAACTGACTCTTCAGTCAAGTTTTATGTCTTTATACCATTACCCACGAGTTGGACCCTTCACCAGGCATCTCCAACCAAGTTTGCTTCCCATACTTTTTTTTTCCTCCGCTCAACCCCATCTCAAATAAGCTCTGTTATGAGCTTGCTGGAGTTGGGCATGCTTTTTAAAAAAAAAACAAAAAAAAACGCACACACGCACTCAAACAAGGAAGGATTCTAAGGGTGAAAGGGAACATATGAAGAACGATGTTTGGATCCCAGTGAAAAATAAATTTCTTTCAAGGGATTCAACTACTTTTGCAATTCCTCTGTCATTTTTTTCTGTTCATGCGACAAAACATTCATGGAATTGATAAAAAAAATTTTGTTCATTGTAGCTATATCTGCTATTGTTACAATGCGTCAATAATACTCGTACAAATATCGTATATCCGCTTGAATAATGCTGTTTGTTATATACGCAAGAGTCGATAAAAAAGGATTTGCCTGTTTATCTGTTGAAAAAGTTGTACAAGTTGTACAAAAAAATAGAATAAACGTTTCATAAAAAAAAACAATGAACGCAAAACGCTGGAAGTATATCGATTACTTTTTGTATGCGAAGCATGGTAATTCACCACTCAAAAAAGGACAATTCAATTCATTATTCCGCTTTGGAACGGAATAAAATTAAAAATCCATTTTCAACTTTCCCGTTGTCAAATTAGAATGAATGAAAGAGCTAAGAAAGAAAAGAAAGGCCAAAAAATTTCAGTCCTTCACCGATCTGAATTTTAATGTGCATACAATGCTCTGTCTCGTCGTCAAAAAATACTTCAAACAGCCTGACAGCAGAGTAAACTTTGTATCCTGCGATATGCAACTGATCTCTAACACGCAAGCTCACTTTTATGCTCAGCCTCGCGCTGTGGCTGCCGTGCCGTGAAAAAAACACACACAAAAAACTTCCCAAGTGTTCCTTCCTGTGTGGGGTGTTATGCTGCATATGGCTGAGCTCAGTCAACTTTGGATAAAAGGGGGTTTTGTGGGAACAAGTGCGGTTGAGTTTGAAATGAAAAAGTTCAACTGAAACACAATGCACCGTAGGTTTCTGGCGGATCCTTTTTGTGGCTACAGCCGAAGTTTCATTGCACGATGGCGTTATTTTTTTTTCTAAAGGTGATTCCGATGTTTGATCAATACGCGAAATAATCGAACATACGCAATGCTCTAATCATACGGATCTATATCCAGAGGTGTAGTCATTGAATTCATTTTGAAAAAAAAGGTGAACTCATACATAATGATTTCACTTTATTTTCAATTAATCCCGCTCCTCTATCCGAACACTACTTTATGAGATTGATTCGGACAGACCCAAATAATGATTTTCTAACGCTGATTTACTAGGTGTATGCAAATAAAACCGGATTTTTCTTATTTAAAATACACGTTCATTGTTCGTGAATGGCTTAAAATATTTTATTCAACGTAAAAGCCATATTACATAAAGCGTTACCTGATGTTTAAAAGAGCTGGATTTAGAAGAGCCTTCAAAGAAGGCAGCAGAAGTTTTCCCAGACACTCGCTCTCGTGAACGGTCTCACTTTTCAAGCTACAGGTAAAGATAGCCTGCCAAACCAGAAGTTTCTTACAGCATTCGACAGTTCAACTTGTGTGAAAATGTCTGCCACCTTTTCTTTTCAGGTTGCCGTATAAAACACTTGTCCTGGAATCTGTTTGAGGTCTGTTTTGACGAGGGTGTCGTCGTCCACCACCACGCAATAGAACTCCGTTAACATAGTAGTATAGAGATTTCGGGATTATGTTTTGGCCGTTTTCTTTTGTTCCACATCGCGTATTGGAGTCATGCTATGCTAATAAGGGGCTGTCCACAAACAACGTGGACAGCAAAATCACGATTTTAGACTCCCCCTCCCCCTCCCTGGACAAGCGTGGACATTTTCATACCCCTACTCATTTGTCCACGTGGACATTTTTCCTTTTTTAATAATTAAGGAAATAACTGAATTGTGCCTGAATTCCATTTAAGCTTATTTTATTTTAAATTTTACTAGCTGTACCCTGCTGTACCAACTTTGCTGTGGCTCATTGTTGTTATACGGTAGAGAAATGAGTAGCATGACAAAGCACATGTTTCATATACTTTTGAGTAAACAAGTTTTTTTTTTGTTTTTCCATTATCAGCGAAGATATGCAGGCTTTCTAGTTTGCCAACACGGAAACTCGTAATGTAAAGTTGACCAGGTGAGGAAAAATCCGCATCTGAACATAAACTACACAACTTCGAAGATTGATCTTGAGCTTTACTAATTGTGATTGCAAACGCCAATCGAATAAAAATAAGTGGGTTTAAAATTATTTTCAAATACAATTTTAGTTCAGAATTTTTTCAACACTTGCAATGAAATGTGTTAATATTATATCACATATAATACATATATAAAATAATGTTAATTTGAGTTCTCAGCTTCATTCCAGAAGTATACTTATTCCATCTGGAAATCGAATGAAAAATTATCCTTTCTTTTTGAATTATGCATATTTCGCAATTTTCTATACATACATTTTCTATACAAGACCCAGTTATTGCTCTGACAAATGCATAGTTTTATGACAGAATTACAGCGTTCCAAAAACCACTCAAAATTTTCGATGCCGCATTCTGGTTCTTTTTTTTTTTTTGTTGTTGAGTGCAGATCTTTGCCCACTCCGGAGTATGATTGATCACAGCAAATGCCGATTCATCTTCACTCTAGATCTCCGATTCACCTTTAGTCGGTAGCGCAATACCATAGTTCGGAGGTTTTTCAAAGGGTATTGAAGCGTATTAAAATATTTTATTATTTTTTAAATCCTTATCGATCATTCTGCAATTATCGCGTAACTTTTGAAAAGTTCCTATGTAACATTCACATCAACTCGAGAAAAACGAAGTTGAAGATCAGAATATTGTTACGCAAATTGTTCCAAAAGAATCGATTTTTATCACTACTTTTAACACTACTCACACTAGCAGTCAATAATAACTCTGAAAAACCAATCGTTACAGTTGTTATGTGATTTTAGTTTGAAATTGAAGCCTCCGAGCGAAAACTGCTACATTGGACGTTTCGACTGACCGCTTTGTACATAGGACAAATAACGTAGAACGATGAGAGTTTGAAAATAAATACTGAAAAACGATCCAAAAACTTGCACTTTGTGCTGAAAGCAGCTGATTATTGTAATCACTCGTTGCATTGAGCTAAAAACGATATCGACACCCGAAAATAACAAAAACTCAAAATGACCAAAGTGCGACTTCGTTACTTCGGACGTATCGAGCGTCAGAGGAAAGTGGCGTCCTAAGTAACAGTCGAGTGCTTTAAATTCGAATCTGCACATTGGACATTTTTTTGTATCGGTGATAAAAAAGTTAAAAGGATAGACACTTGAACGATTGTTTTCACAAAGCGTTCAATGATTGAGAACTAATAGTGTGCATCCATTAACTCGATTTGTTTACATTTGTTACTTAGGACCTTTCAAATGTTACGCGAGAATTCATCAACCCTTTGCGGTCGTATGTCACCACAGCAAGGAATCATACTGAATACTTTATCCAACCACATGCAATAATTTACACTTCTTTTATACGAATTTTAATGTCTAGTGAATTTGATCACGAATTAATACGCAGTTTCTATGGATAATAGAGAATGGTACTCGATTTAAACAAAATTTTATTAGCGAGGAGAGATAACAACAATCATAGGAAATTATGATAACTAGTGGTGCATGGATTATCTTACGCAAATGTAAATATTGAATCCAAGGAATTGATGAAATTCCAATACTTTAAAAAATTGTAACTTTTCGAGAAAAATAATACAAAAAATTGATTTTACACGTAATTCTGCACGCAAAACTAAACAAACATTTTTATTCTTACACTAACTGTTCTCGAGTTAGAAAAAAAATCTATAGAAAATTATAAAAAAAAAACTATATTAAAAACCTATATTATAAAAAAAACTATATATGAAAACTCAACCATTATGGAATTCTCGCGTAACTTTTGAAAAGGTCCTATGTAACAAATGTAAACAAATCGAGTTAATGGGTGCACGCTATTAGCTTTCAATCATTGAATGCATTACAAAAACAATCGTTCACGTATCTATCTTCTTCATCTTTTCATCGCCGATACAAAAAATATCCAATGTATAGATTAGGGTTTTAAGCACTCGACTGTTACTTCGGACGCCGCTTTCTTTTGTCCGAAGTAACAAAGCAATCAAAACAACACGAAGTCGCACTTTGGTCATTTTGAGTTTTTGTTTCGTTCGGGTGTTGTTATCCATTCCAGTGCAATTTAACGAGTGATAACAATGATAATCTGTCTTCAGAACAAAATGCTGATATTTGGATTGTCGTTTAGTAGTTAGTTTCAAATTGTTGTCGTGCAACGTAATTAGACCAATGTGCAAACGCGAGCAGTCAAAACGTCCAATGTAACATTTTTCGCTCCAAGGCTCCAACTTTAATCTCAAATCACGGAACAACAGTTACGATTGGTTTTTCAGAGTTATTCTTGACTGCTAGTGGTGAAAGTAGCGATAAAGATCGATAGCTTTTGAGACAATTCGCGGAATAATGTTCGGGTCTTCTCGAGTTGACGAAAATGTTACATTGGAGTTTACGTGAGATTTTTTTTTTTCAGAATATGAATTTCAGTGAAGAAGTACAAAGATTTCATAAAAATATACGAAGAACCCTCAGGCAACTTAATTAGTTTATTGATAATTACGAAATACTCAGGTTGGGCGGAGTTTTAAAATTCTTGAATACGGAACAGTTTTTATTTAATTCAGAATGTATCGGTGATTATATTTGAAAAAATATTTACTCTTCGTGTCCATCTGGACATAGTCTATACACCCTCCCCCCTCTCCGTGGACAAGCGTGGACATTTTGATACCCCCTACCCCCCCTGAAGTTGTCCACGTGGTATGTGGACAGCCCCTAAGTCGACAGTCCGGCTGGTTTTAAAGTTTGATGCAGGGTTGTGAAATACACTCTCAATTCGACCGCAACATCTGGGATGGAGAGGCTGGGTTCCGCTCGAAAGCGTTGAGAGTGGTCAACGCTTTCAACGGAACCCAACCTCTCCGTCCCAGATTGTCGTTTGTCGTCGCTGTGGCTTCTGACTTTTGATTTTCTCTCTGATCCAGGCTTCCTAGCTGTCGAGAAACGTTTCCCGAACACTTATTCCGTTGGTGGCAATTGATACGTGAGAAAAATGTTGATGCATTTTTTTTGCTTGTACACCATTCTAATAATTGAAGAGCAAATTTCAAAATCGAAATAGAAGCTTAGTTCTGCGCGCACATACCTGCAAAATGCGTCAATTTTTAGTCGACCAAATTTTGATCGCAATACCCTTTAGATTCTCTTGTTTACAATTGGCGTAAGGCGTTGTGCAAAAATTACGTAACGCTAAAAATCCAGATTTTGGACCGCCTCCCCCCCTACGTAACGCAATTTCCTATCTCTAATACACAATAAATAACGCAACCTTGCCCCCCTCCCTCTAACTCGGGTTACGTAATTTGTGCACGACGCCTAACGCCATTGTGTGAAGGCGGGCTTGGAATAGTACTGAATGAATAACAGTTTTATACCAATTTTTATTATCAAGGAACGGTACCATGGTACTACCCTGACCAATCGAATATAATTGGGTTATCACAAAACGAGAATCATAACAACTTCAGCTTCACATAAGGCGTCGTGCACAAATTACGTAACCCGAGTTCGTTTCCCGAACACTTATTCCGTTGGTGGCAATTGATACGTGAGAAAAATGTTGATGCATTTTTTTTGCTTGTACACCATTCTAATAATTGAAGAGCAAATTTCAAAATCGAAATAGAAGCTTAGTTCTGCACGCACACACCTGCAAAATGCGTCAATTTTTAGTCGACCAAATTTTGATCGCAATACCCTTTAGATTCTCTTGTTTACAATTGGCGTAAGGCGTTGTGCAAAAATTACGTAACGCTAAAAATCCGGATTTTGGACCCCCTCCCCCCTACGTAACGCAATTTCCTCTCTCTAATACACAGAAAGTAACGCAATCTCGACCCCATCCCCCCCTCATCGCGTTACGTAATTTGTGCACGACGCCTAATTAAGGAAGAGATTAGCACACGGGAGATCGAATACAGATTAATGTGGATTCTGTAAGGCAAAATCATTCCGGTTAGTTTGAAACATGTTTTCTACATTTTTGGGAGTGTCGAGAAAGTTTATTTTCCTGAAATTCGAGTTTTCGAAAGCCTGTTTTCCGATTACACATTCCTTATATTTATTCGAGATAGGAAGAGAGAAGAGGATTCGCATGACAGATGTTACTGCCTGATTCCAGGAGGTTTTGAACGCCAGTTCAAGGCAGAAAAATTGGAAGGGAATAGTTATGGTCTACATTATCAACATAATTTCCATCCAACGATCTCGAATATACGGCAGGAAATTTAAACAAAACCCGTGCTATCTCACATGTTTTCATCAATCGCAACCACCCCCTTTGGTTCTGCATTGTTTCACCCTTGATTCTTTCACTCGGCTACTTATCAATCGCTCAAACAACGCACATACACTTAGATAAGCGCATACAGCAACGGAGCGCGTGCATTGTGTTGCCGCCCGGGACCAAGAATTTGTTGCCGGCTCTTTAGTCGGGGTGATTTGTTCGTACAGGAGCGGTGAATTTGCCATAGCGAGCGGTGCGGTGGTGCAAAAAAGACCCAAACCGAAAAAGGGGTTGGAAAGTGGTACGCACGCACGGAGCCGTCTTATGGTAATTTTATCGATTTTCTCCCTTCCCGGCATGCTTCGTCCTTCGAAGGATTGGGTTGGCGATTTTCAAAGCGCATGTGCTGCTTTTCCGAGCACAACAGGGCCACCAATACACACTAACACTAGCGGGAAGCTGATTCTCTTCGAGATATCCGGAATAAATACAGAAACATGTCCCGGGGGTTAAAGGCAATACTAACAGAGGAAAATGAGATTTTTTTTTTCTGTTGATGTCATAAAAAGAAGGGTCGATATGGCTGGCCAGCCCGGCCGGCTGATTTTGCTTCATTTTTTATTGCTTTCAACCCCTGTCGTTCGTTGCTTTTGTTTTACCGGGGGCTTTTAAATTTTAGGCTTATGCCAGAAACAGGTATGCCCGTGATAAAGAGCATATCGCGTGATATATGTCTATTTGGGAACGTTTCATTTTCTCTCGCAACTGTTTTTGTTCGTAGTTCGAGCTGTCTTTTCATGAACCGGCCTTTCGACAGCTGAACAAGGAATAAAGGCACTCTCTTCAAATTAGCATGCCTAAAGGGGCTTCTACTACATGGGCTGAAAAAAACCCTGGATTTTTGAAAAAAAAAACCAATCATTGTGTCGCATCTTTAGCGGCGAACCTCCATCCTTGGTTACATTTCTAATGGTTAGCAGATGATTCCAATTGCCCCTCGTTATCCCAGTGGAAAGTGTAATACAGAATACAATTGATAGAAAGTAAATAAAGGATAATAGAGCAGCGAAAGTAAGATGGCAGATAGTTAAATTAAATCGGAAAAATAATAGGTGAATTGAATAGACTATATAGAGACAGAAAAAATTGAATGTTTAAAGTTAAAATTAAGAAACACTAAACGTGAGTCAAGTTTGTATATTGTAGATTCATTTATTTATGATAAACTGTTTTCACAGGAATTTTTTAACGTCGTACTGCGAAGAATAAAGACCTGTTAAAAAATTGGAAAGGTTTCTTGTTATTGAATAACAATTTAAAAAATTCGTTTATTCTGCTTAATACACGAATCGCAGTAAGTTGCTGAAATGCACAAGAATAACGATCACCGTAAAAACTTTTCGGAGTCCGTCGAACATTCATCGATTGTGAGTTGCGGATTATGTAAATCTCCTGATAATAGCCGAATGGTGAGTTGCGATGAATGCGGATTGTGGTACCATTTCAAGTGCGTGGATGTCGATGAGAATGTAGCGAATGTTGACTGGAGTTGCACAAAATGTTTAGAAGCTAGGGCAGCTCAGGGCGCAATCGGATTCTCAACACCGAATGTACGAAAAGAAACGGATCAACAATCACAAACTAATCAATTATCTCTCGGAGAATTTAACGTGTTACGCGGACAACTTGAACAGCTTCAGCGTAGACTCGATGAGCAACAAAAATCGTTTGAACAAATCATACGTGAAAAGGATACCGAACGGGAAAGTGCTTTAAAAAGACAGCAGCTTGAATTCATGCGAAGCTTACAGGGAAAGGATACTCAGATTAAACAAATTCCGAACGCTAATTCGACAGTGATTTCAAATGTAAACAAAGAAACGAATCATTCTGAAGGACCTTCGAAGCAGATAGAGATGCAACTTACAATGCTGGAGGAAAAACAGGCGCTAGAAAGGAAGCATCTCGAGGAGCGACTAAAATTACAGTTTCAGGTGGATAGAAGTTACATTGAACCTTGTTTCAGTCGTCAACAAATGAATGTTAGTGCCGCTGAGTTCATTCCATTAGCTGATCATTCGTCCTCTACATCTAACGCGCCACATGAGCTCAGTAGGAGTCAACTAGCGGCCCGTCAAGCGATTACAAAGGAATTGCCCATCTTCACAGGAGACCCGGAAGAGTGGCCAATTTTTATTTCAAGTTTTGAGAGTTCCACTAGAATGTGCGGTTTTAATGAAGAGGAGAATTTGCTTCGACTTCAACGTAGCCTCAAAGGCAAGGCGCTTGAGGCTGTAAGAAGCCGACTGCTATACCCAGCAGGATTAGAAGGTGTCATTAATACGCTACGGATATTGTTTGGTCGACCTGAAGTAATTGTCCATTCACTGATATGTCGTATTCGGGATATGCCGTCGCCGAAAGCTGAAAAACTTGGTACGCTTATAGATTTTGGTATTGCAGTGCAAAACATGTGTGCCACAATCAAAGCATGCGGTTTACATGAGCATCTTTGCAACGTAGCCCTTTTGCAAGAGCTGGTGGAAAGGCTTCCGTCTACGATTAAACTTAACTGGGCGATGCATCGCCAACAGTTGCAACATGTGACTCTGTCGGACTTCGGCGATTGGTTGGAGAAGCTTGTTGAAGCTGCATGTGTCGTAACAATGCCGTCATCAATGTATGGTTACAAGGTGGAAAGGCGTGGGCGTAAAGAAGATTTACATTTAGCTTATGTTGATGCGGAAGCGAATGCGTCGTCAAGTGCATCTATGGCCTCAAAACCAATGGTTCATTATAAAGAATGTTTAATTTGTCATGGCAGCTGCAGTAGTATTCAGAAATGTGAAAGCTTTTTAAACATGAGCGTAGGAGAGAGGTGGACAGCCTTGAGACAACACAAGCTTTGTCGTAAGTGTTTAACAAGGCATTTCGGTTCTTGTGCGATGAAGAAACCTTGTGGGAAAAACGGATGCGGTTACATGCACAACGAATTGTTACATGACGATTCCAGAAATAGCGATCAATCTACAGGATCTTGTAACACCCATGCTACGAGCCTTGGGAAAGTTCTATTCCGTTACATTCCAGTGACTATCTACGGGCGTGACACGTCGGTGAGAACGTATGCCTTTTTGGACGATGGTTCTTCGGCAACTTTGATGGAACATAGTCTGTTGAAAGAGCTGAAATTAGAAGGAGAGCCACATCCATTGTGTCTTAACTGGACAGCAAAACAGCAGCGTGAGGAAAAAGAGTCGGTAAAACTGGCGCTCAATATTTCAGGGGTCCATAACAAGAACAAGACATATCAGCTTTCGAAGGTGCATACAGTTCGCCGTCTTTCGTTACCAAGACAATCGATCACAATGAAAAAACTAGCTAGTAACTACAGTCATTTGGAGGGGCTTCCGATCGATTCATACAGTGATGTGAGCCCTAGATTCCTCATTGGAATTGATAATTGTAAGCTGGGTAATGCCCTAGATATTATTGAAGGGAATGAAAACGAGCCCACTGCTGCCAAAACAAGACTTGGTTGGTTATTGTATGGTCCGTGTTTGTCAGCCAACTGTTCATCATTGTCCAACTATAATGCCTATCATAGCTTCCATATATGTCCCTGTAGTAAAGAAGGAGATGCAGAGCTCCAAAGAGCTGTCAAAAATTATTTTTCGTTAGACAGTCTCGGAATTGTAAAACAAGCACCGTTGTTGCAGTCTAAAGATGACGAAAGGGCAAATATTTTGATGAGATCGTTGACACGCATAAGAGGAAATAGGTATGAGACTGGGCTATTGTGGAAATACGAAAATTTTCAATTACCAGAAAGTCGATCGATGGCGTCAAAACGATTGATTTGTTTGGAGAAACGTATGCAAAATGATTCCAGTTTATGTGAAATATTAAAAGCGCAAATCCGCGACTACGAGAGAAAGGGCTATATATATAGCCCCGATGTCTATATAATGAAAGTCATGACTTTCGGGGCAACATGTTCGCCAAGTTGTGCCCAATTTGTGAAAAACCATAATGCCGAACGGTTTCGAGATCGATTTCCGCGAGCGGCTGATGCTATACGAGACGCACACTATGTTGATGATATGCTGTCTAGTGTAGAGTCTGAAGAAGAAGCCATTGAGTTAGCGAAAGAGGTACGTCATATCCATGCTCAGGCAGGATTTGAAATTCGACACTGGTTATCAAACTCACCGCGTGTAGTGGATGCACTAGATGCACAACGATTAACGGAGAAAAGCTTGAACATCGGCACAGAGCATGCAACAGAAAAGGTTTTAGGGATGTGGTGGTGTACCGCAACGGACACGTTCACGTTCAGAGTCTCTCCGAGAATCGATAACGCTTTACTCTCAGGACAAACGATTCCTACAAAAAGACAAGTACTAAGAACGCTTATGATGATTTACGATCCATTAGGCTTGATAGCCAATTTTTTGATGTACCTTAAAATTCTGCTTCAAGAGATTTGGCGTTCTGGTGTTGCATGGGATGCCTATTCGAAACGAGCAGTTGCTAAAATGGCGTATATGGCTGGATGTCTTACCACAGGTTGGTTCCGTTAGTATTCCCAGGTGCTATAGAACAATTTCTGGGATAAACGAGGGGAATAAGATCCAGCTTCATGTTTTCGTGGATGCTTCTGAAAATGGCTTCGCAGCTGTTGCCTATTATAGATTCGAGGAAGATGAAACGATAGAATGTGCTTTAATCGGTGCAAAAACGCGGGTGGCTCCATTACGATTTGTCTCAATCCCTAGGCTGGAACTACAGGCAGCGGTATTGGGAGCACGTCTGGCATGCAGTATTGCTGAATCCCATAAGCTGAGATATACGCAAAGGTTTTTCTGGACAGATTCCAGGGATGTCGTTTGTTGGCTCAACTCAGACCACCGAAAGTACAACCAATTCGTGGCGTTTAGAGTAAGCGAACTTCTCGATTCAACCAATGTATCAGAGTGGAACTGGATATCGACTAAACAGAACGTCGCAGATGAGGCAACAAAGTGGCAAAAACTGCCAGACCTCAACCCATCAAGTCGATGGTTCCGTGCACCCGACTTCTTGTGGAAACCTAAAGGGGATTGGCCCACTTTTAAATCAAGAAAGGTAACCACGTCAGAAGAACTTCGTCCGAACATGTTACATCATGTAATCCAAGACACAACCATCCAATTCGAGAATTTTTCAAAATGGAAACGATTAGTTCGTCATGTCGCAGTCGTCCTTCGTTTTCCAGAAAATATGCGGAGAAAAATATCACAGCGAGAAACTATGATAGGCCCACTTACCAGTGAGGAACTGCAGTCTGCAGAATTTGTTTTGTATCGTCTCGTCCAATCAGCAACCTTTTCCGAAGAGATAGAGATTTTGCAAAATTCCGAACTTCAAGCCTGGAAAAATAAACGAGTTCTGACTAAAAGTAGTCCCCTATTCAGGCTAAACCCATTCATTGATGAACGTGGTATTTTACGAATGCGGGGTCGCATAGATGCATGTGAATTTGCCGGGGAATATGCTAAACGTCCAATTCTGCTTCCTAGGCAACATCATATAACGGATCTCATCATCGCTCATATTCACGAACGTTACTGTCACATGAATCATCAAACAACTCTCAATGAGGTACGTCAAAAATACTACATCCCACGTCTGCGGTCCGTCTACGGTCGTATACGTCGAAATTGTCAACATTGCAAACTCCAAAGTGTTCAACCAAATCCACCAGCGATGGGAAATCTTCCTGAGATGCGCCTCAAACCATTCATTCGACCCTTTTCATATATCGGTATTGACTATTTTGAGCCGATGCAAGTCATGCTAGGGCGTAGGGTTGAGAAACGATGGGGAGTGTTAATAACCTGTATGACATCAAGAGCGATTCATTTAGAAGTAGCCCATTCTTTGACTACCGATTCCTGCATCCTCGCGTTGCGAAATTTTATAGCCAGGAGAGGTACTCCAATAGAAATTATTAGCGACCGCGGCACGAATTTTATAGGCGCCAGTCGAGAGCTAAAAAAGGAACTGGAAAACATAAATCAAGAGAAAATGATGAGATATTTCGTGTCTACAGAAACAAAGTGGTCATTCAATCCACCAGCTTCACCACACTTTGGTGGTTGCTGGGAGTGGCTTATTCAAACTGTCAAGAAGGCATTGAGCCAAATTAAACCAAAACGGTTGCCAACGGATGAGCTGCTCCAAACTATGCTTACCGAAATCGAAATGATCGTAAATTCACGACCACTCACGGAGGTACCACTAGAGGACGAGTCATCGTACCCTCTCACACCGAATCATTTGTTGCTAGGTTTATCAAACGGTTCAAAACCATCAGTAGCATTCGATGATAGTCATGCCGCTCTAAAGAACACATGGAAAATGTCGCAGATGTGCGCAGATGAATTTTGGAAGCAGTGGGTGGCGGAATATCTTCCAGTACTAACCCGCAGAACTGAATGGTTCCAACCAGTGAAACCAATAGAGGAAGGAGACATCGTTATAATCGTCGATAATAGCTTGCCTAGAAATTGTTGGCCAAAAGGCCATGTGATCAGTGTCATCAAATCAAAGGACGGACAGGTTCGTCGAGCATCCGTACAGACATCAAGTGGAATACTGGAGAGACCTGCAGTAAAGTTAGCGGTTTTAGATGTCGGTTCAACTACGAGTAAGCCGGATCTTTGATCTCGCCATACTGCGGGGGAGTGTCGCATCTTTAGCGGCGAACCTCCATCCTTGGTTACATTTCTAATGGTTAGCAGATGATTCCAATTGCCCCTCGTTATCCCAGTGGAAAGTGTAATACAGAATACAATTGATAGAAAGTAAATAAAGGATAATAGAGCAGCGAAAGTAAGATGGCAGATAGTTAAATTAAATCGGAAAAATAATAGGTGAATTGAATAGACTATATAGAGACAGAAAAAATTGAATGTTTAAAGTTAAAATTAAGAAACACTAAACGTGAGTCAAGTTTGTATATTGTAGATTCATTTATTTATGATAAACTGTTTTCACAGGAATTTTTTAACGTCGTACTGCGAAGAATAAAGACCTGTTAAAAAATTGGAAAGGTTTCTTGTTATTGAATAACACATTGTTTGGGCAAAGCTGTATTTATTCATAACAGTTCGGCTGAAAATTTCATGAGGTTGACGTCTAGATGGCGCCTCTTGCAAAAACCTACTTGACTATAGCAAAGCACCATCTGTCAATAGATACGTGTCAAAATTGTACAGCAATGGGTCGATTGGTTCGTGAGTTACAGCATTGAGAGCGAAGCAACTTTTGTTATTGTGAAAAAATGGAAAAATCACAAATCAATGAAAACGATGGCAAAATTGCATGAATAGGGCTTCGAATTGCTTCCGCATCCATCGTATTCTCCAGATCTGGCCCCCAGCGACTATTTTCTGTTCACAGATCTGAAGAGAATGCTCGCTGGCAAGAAATTTAAGACCGATGATGAAGTGATTACCGAAACTGAGGCCTATTTTGGTTTGGAAAACCCGAAAGAGTACTATAAAAATGCTATCGAAAAGTTGCAAGATCGCTATAATCGCTGTATCGCCCTCGAAGGCAATTATGTTGAATAACCAAATTGAATTTTGCAAAAACAAAAAAGGTTAACTGTGTTACCTTATAAACTTTTCAGCTGAACTCTTTGAAATATGCCTCAGTTTCTGCGATGACTTCCTCATTCGATGTGAATCTGTTACCCTGGAGCTACCGCTTGAGGTTTGAGAACATATAGTAGTCGTTGGTAGTTGGTATGGTGGGTGAGCAACCAATTTGAATCGTAATTGGTCCAACTTGGTCATCGCTTTTAAGGACGTATGCGACGATGCGTTGTCGTGTTGGTACAAAACTTTTTTCTTCGCCATATGGGGCCGTTTTTTCTTTATTTCGTCGTTCAGTTTGTCCAATAACGCTGCATAATACTTTCCGGTTTTTCCTTTCTGTCATGCCATGCGCATCCCAAAAAAACTGAGGCTGAAACCTTCCCGGCCAACTGTTGGTCTTTTGGCCGCTTTGGCCAGCTTTCGTTGCTTGTCAGTCACTCTGTTTTGGACTCAGGAGTGTGGTAATGGATCCACGTTTCATCCATTGTCACAAAACGTCGAAAGAAGTCCACTTGATCACGCTTCAACAGCGCCAAAGTTGTTAGTCGCTGTTTTTGATCGACGTTCAGCAAACGCGGAACCTATCGCGCGGATAACTTCTTCATGTCTGAATTGTCATGTAAAATGTATCCCACTCGTTCTTTTGGAATGCCTATGGCCTCAGCTAACTCGCATTACTTCACTTTACGATCGTTTAAAACGAGTCGATGCACCTGTTTTACGATTTCTGGATTCGAATCCTCTTTTGGTCTTGCAGAGCGAGATGCATCTGCGGTGCTTGTACGGGCGATTTTAAATTCACTAAACCACCGATAAACTGTTGTTCTCGAAGGTGCAGAAGTGGAACAACTTTCGTCAACCACTGCATTGATTGTTCAGGAGTTTTTCCCATAAAAAAGACGGGTGGGTAATGTCGAGGACATAAACGGAGTGACGTAGGACTGCACACAGGCCTGTTAATAAGGTTTTTTCAATATATTGTTTTATTTTTGTCATAAATTTGGTTTTAGCAAAACCATCCAATTTGGTTCATCATAAAAGAATACAAACACACCTAGGGTAACGATCTTTAATGCATGCAAGAATTTTATTCGTTTCATTTTTCACTAGGTTCACTGATTCCACTAGTGACTTGGCCGGATACAGGATATCCGCCCAGTTTCGACACCGGATATTCGGTTCTTCAATAGCGAATGCGAAACTAAGAGAAATGGCATGCGTACATGAAGCAATAATTTGTTAAATTTCAGGAAGAATAACACTCCTAGCCGCCATAGCAAATGTTTTAATCGATTTTTTTCGAATTTCCTAGAGCACAGATCTTATAACGACTGCGTATATCAAACTGTCTTTAACCAAGTTTTTATGCAAAAATTACAGTTGAGGGATATCAGAGCTCGAAAAAAAAACAAAGTATAGAATAATACATTAGCATACGACCATTGTTGATTTTTTTCATATTTTCACCAAAGCACTCAAAAGCGGTGCTAATGTTGTAGGGTTTTCTGTTCAGCTTGCAACAAACAGTTGGTGGCAAACATACTACAAAACATACTTATGGTGATTAAACCATAACGTCAAAACTGCTCAAATCAATCACTTAGTAACTATTACCGACTTTCACAGATTAAATGAACTTGTTGCTGCACTTTTGTGTATGAAACAGGCTGCCAGACAAAAGTGCTGTGCACCGTTTCCTAAACCCGGAAGTCAGCTCACTTTTCGATGCATATTTTTCAAAAAATAAAAAACTATTGGCGCGAATTACGCTAACGCATTATTTATACACCCTTAGTGCTGATACAAGCCTGTGTGGAGAAAATAAACGCTAACTTATAATTTTATCTTTGAAAATCTTGAAAAAGACTATTTACCGACCGCTGCCGTTTAGCGAAATGATGATGAAAATTTAATACGCAGATGCTTCCTTCCAAAGCTTAAAATACTCAAACGAGAGGCAAACATAATCATATACATAATCTCTTTTACGTTCCCCACTTGTCTTCACCTTGTCCCTACATTTCGCCCGTACCCGCGGTTGCTTGTAATGGATAGCTGTTTGCTGCGGGAGCTCAGTCAAAATGTATGGGAAAGTAGGGATTTTTTTTCCATTTTTCATCAATTTTAGCAAAAATCGTAATGTTAACCCTTTCACGTATAACATCGAGTCTCACTCGATGTGAAATGATTGTGCCAAAACATACAACATCGAGTCTCTCTCGTGGTGCGCTTGCATATCACAAGGCACAGAGACGCTCAGCAGAGAAGTGAAATTACTCGATGCGTGATCCATCGAAGCGTCTGCATTTGGTTCACTCTTTCGAAAATCAAATCGTACGAGAAGAGGTTAAGCATATAAAAAATTGCTGAGGATATTTCCTATTGATTCGTATATTTGGAATCAAAATCAATCAATTAATTAAATTCCTACTAACGTTCAAAAACTGAACACTTTTTCACATCGAAATATGGGAATGGACCCCTATATTAAAGGGTAAGACATAGTCCTACGTCAAAAAACAATGTTTGATCAAATTACGATTTTTTTCTATTTTCTCTACGAATGCTCAGGTAGTGGAACTTAAACAACTGTGGTTTATGAACAGATAAACGAAATGTCATGAAACTTCACACATAGCTAGTGACAGATGGACCTCTTGAATCTTGAATGAATCTTGTTCATTTTTTAGTGGCGCCATTTGTTGAAAAATCCCGAGACTTTTCGGCTTATGTAGTATATATCTACGTGGACACGATCAATAAATATTCAGAAAAAGAAAGAAAGAAATACAGTCACGTCTAGAATCGAAAATGCATATTATTTGCTTTATCAATGCAACGAAATACGTTGTTTTGTAACAAATTGTGACTGGCCACCAACAGAAGAAAGTCATGTGAAGTGGGATTGGCAAAGAGTTCTGTATTATTAGATTGTTTCAATAGTTTTTACACTCAATCAAATGGCACCATACTGAATAGCATATTCATCTCCACCTTAGTACTTTCCGCAGATGCCCCATCATGCGCGGATTGCATACCTTACATCTACTGTGTCATTCATATGCTCACACGAAGCAACCGTCGTGCACTCGCTCGGACACCTCATACGCAGGCTGATGAGACGATGCTCCGTCTTGCTTCAACCACTCAGGTAAAAATTTGTCCACGTATTGATATAAACTTCTACCAAGCAACCAGTCTATAAGTTCCAACAATTACTACCCGAAATTGTTCATTGTTTGTAATATCATTCGACAGACCTCCGAGGTCCAAATGATCTCAACTTAACCTAATCATAAAGGGTGTGTCACATCAAATTGCATCACGAAAAAAACGCTGTAGAAATTTAATTTTTAAGAATTATATCTTCAGCTTTCGCTTATAATCAGATAAGAGTGTATAGATCACGTTGGCCATGCCTCACTGTCAATTTTTCGTAAATTTGGAAAAATGTCGTCGAACGAAAAAGAGCGCCGTGAATTAATCCTGCGCACTCATTTCGAGAATCCGGAGTTGTCACATTGGGACATCGGTAAGATGCTGGGAATCGTCCAATCCACGGTCAGCAGAGTACTAAAACGGTACTTCGAGAACCTAACCATCGACCGGAAGGTGAAGAACGGCAAAAATGGATGCTCCGTCAGTGAAAAAGATCACAAGCGCGTAGTTAAGCAGTTTAGACGTGATCCGAGAAGTTCGGTTCGGGATGTCGCCAATAAGCTGAATTTGTCATGTTCATTCGTCCAGCGGACCAAGCAGCGGGAGGGCCTGCGTACATACAAGGTTCAGAAGGCTCCTAACCGCGACGAAAGGCAAAACATGGTGGGGAAGACGCGAGCCCGGAAGCTGTACACCGAAATGCTGACGAAGCCGCATTGCCTGGTAATGGACGACGAAACCTACGTCAAAGCGGACTTTCGTCAGTGCCGGACCTGTTGTTCTTCTCCGCAGAGGACAAATTCATCGTTCCGGAGGAGATTCGCAAGCAGAAACTATCCAAGTTTGCCAAAAAGCACATGGTGTGGCAAGCGATCTGCTCTTGCGGAAAGCGGAGCGCCCCCTTCGTGATGACCGACACGGTAAACGGGCAGGTTTACCTTAAGGAGTGTCTACAGAAGCGCTTACTACCACTATTGAAGCAGCACGAGGGCCCGACCATCTTCTGGCCGGATCTCTCTTCGTGCCACTATTCAAAGGACGTGTTGGAGTGGTACGAAGCCAACGGGGTCACCTTCGTGCCAAAGGAAATGAACCTGCCCAACGCGCCGGAGCTTCGCCCAATAGAGAAATATTGGGCGATTATGAAGCAGGCCCTCCGGAAGAACCCAAAAGTTGTCAAATCGGAGGCGGACTTCAAGAGAAAATGGATTTCTGTTAAAAAAAACTACAACCTGACGTTGTACAGAACCTTATGGACGGGGTAAAGAGGAAGGTGCGAGCATACGGGCTTGGGCTCGAAGTATGAATAAAAAGAAAATGCCAAAAGTTGTTTAATAGTTTTTATTTTACTGTTTAAAATTTTCAAAAGGATCGGTCTACTGGGCGAATTTCTACAGCGTTTTTTCCGTGATGCAATTTGATGTGACACACCCTTTACTCAAGAATCGTTGCTCTAGCGTGTTTCTGGAAAAACTGAGACCAAATATGGGGCAATCGTATTGAATACGCACTGTAATCCCGTTATTGCGGAATGCATGCCGTAGTTCGAGCAACAAACAATAATCTTGCTAGATTTCATCTGGTATGTTGGGAGTCCAGATGCAGGATTGCCAACTATTATTTTGAAAAATCAGGAAGAATGAAAATAAAAATCAGGAGAAATCAGAATAGCTCATATTGTGTTGTCCGAAAAGTTCGAGCCGATTTTTAGAAGCACAATCGCACCATTTCTATAGGCAGACTACATTTATTCAAGTTTGTGAGCACAGTTTTGTTCTACGATCTTTCGCCATCTTTTACACAGCCTGAAAATATGATCCTCCCAGAATATGTTTACATTCTCCTCGAAAACTGTTTTATATACAAATGAAAGATATTTTCTATGCTTCTTCGACACTATGTTCGTGTGCTAGAGTTAATTTCACAGGGACCCTAACCTGTGATAATCTGAAGGCGCAATATCGGGTTAGTTTAGCTGGTGGGATAGCATATTCCAGCCAGAATCCAAATTAAATTGCCGTGTTGTCAAAGAGGCATGAAGGTTAGCGTTGCTCTGATGGAGCACGACGGCTATCACATCGATTAATTGTGGGAATTTATTGACTGTTTGATTAGTAGAAGCTCATAATGGAGCTTCGAGAATAATGAATTCAGCTTCGAGATCGATTTCGAAAGAGTATGCTAATGATGATGAGTTCTTGTGGAATATCAGGAAATGTATAGACAAAGTTGTAAAATAAGAATTAGGAATTAGGTATACAAAGTTTTCTCAATCATTTATCATTCAAAATATAACGATTAGAAACTGCCTTTGGCTAATCTGATAGAGTATCTTTCTTTCACGCTAACATCAAGCTTTAATAAATGTCGACAGGGTATCTTGAACAAAGCGAATCGCTTCGGAATATATAGATAATAAACATAAAATGATGAAACATTATACAAGTGCGGACTGTAGAGCTTTTTTATGTAGGCTATTGTGACAATTCTGATTTCCAACCAGGAAAACATCGTATATTTATTACGAATAATTTTCATTCTAATAAAGTAAAAAGTACCTTCTAAACTAGAGTTCACCACCAGCAATCGGTTTTCCACCTTACTAAGCATAGAGCTAAGAAAATTGTTTATATATAGCTTTAAAAATATGTTTAAGAATTCGGCTACTTCAAACTTATGTAACTGAGCCTGTAAAAATAAACGAATTTAATAAAAAAAGTAAAAAGAACAAAATCAGGAAAACTCAGGATCATTTTAGAAAAATCAGGAAAAATGTCAGGATATCAGGGAACATGTCAAAAAGTCTGGGTAATCCTGAAAAATCAGGAAGGTTGGCATCTCTGCCCAGATGAATCAACAAGCTGCGACTCTCGTTCGAAGCCTGTACGGATCACTCAAAGACAACAGTCTAAGGGCATGACTTACAAACCGCTATTGCACTGATTCGATTCGCGTCGCCCCGTTTTGAAAGTACGAATTCCAGATGACACTTCCATAATCCAGAGTTAATCGAACCAGGGCGCAAAACAGCGATTGGAGGCAGTAGACATCGACAGTACAAAGATTTTTTTAGGAGACACGCATAATGAAGTTCATGCTTTTTGGTGCTCTTCCAACAACCTTGAAAAACGAGGACACTAGGTCCGAATGATTTTGATACACCGCATAGGCATGAAATTCCTCTGTAGTTATCAATATTATGCTTATCGCCTTTTTTGTGGATCAGGATCATCTTGGCGGATTTTTACAGCTTCCAAAAACGACCAGTAGCTCAAGAAAGCTGTAAGTCACTGAAAAATTTACAGCAGGGTTATGTACCAGACACGACCACATGGTTAATGTAGGATAACGTTAAGCTATATTGAACGAGAAACTGATAGACCACAGATTGCTTGTGTTAACCGACAAATCAGAACGCTTTTGAATCCAAAAACATGGAAGCCCCCGGATTTGACAACACCTTCAACAACGAGCTCGAGCATCTGGGCCGAAACTCTTTTGCTTTCGTAGCTCAGCCATTCCATGCCAATCCGATATAGTGGTTCTTCGATTTTCGTGAAAAGTGATAGTTTTGTTCTTTATTGCAATCTATTAGACCCGTTTTTTTTTGTTAGGGTGACCTTTTCCATTTTAGGGTGGCCCGAAAAACCTTTTTTTCTCTTTTTTTCTAAAAATAACTTTCGAACTATTGGACCGATTTAGATGATCGACATATCAAGTTAAAGCTAATTTGGATTTTATGCTTGCGAAAAAGATTGGATCTTGTTTCGTAATTATTGATTGTATTTGTTTTTTATAGTTTACATGGTCTCGGGACCAAGGACGTATTTTCATATATTTTTTCTTGAAAGCTGAGGATTTTTCACATAACATATCTCGATATCAAAGTGATGTTTTTTTTTGTTTTTGAATAGTTTTTTTTTTTCAAAATAACCATGTTTTTAATATTTGTTCAATATTTATATGCGACCAGACTAGATCTATGCAAATAGAATCTAGTTTTTTCGCCAGTATGGTATTTTTTTCAAGGAAGACTAGCTAATAAAAAATATAATCTTTATATACAGGGCTTTCCACTTCTGGCTTCCGAAAGTATACAGCCCTGCGCTGACAACCGTTTGACATAGCTGTCAACCAAAGCGTCATATCGTTAGTTCAATGTCTGCCATTTTACAATATGGATCGTTTTAGCATCGCACAACGCGTTAATTTTGTTAAATTATACTATAAAAATGATGAAAAACCGGCAAATGTTTTTCGAGCATTACGGACGGATTTTGGTCGTCATGGACGGCCTACAGAGCACACAATCGCTAATGTAGTGAGTAAATTCAAACAAACTGGATCCGTAGTGGATATTGTGAAACCTGTGCATCATCGTAATGTGCGTTCGGCCGAAAATATTGCTGCTGTTGCTGCCAGTGTGGAGGATGACCCGAATGTTTCGATTCCACGGCGTGCTCAGCAGTTGGGCTTGTCAAACACATAATTGTGGCGAATTTTGCATTTGGACTTGCACCTACATCCATATAAAGTCCAACTGGTACAAAAATTAGAGCGTGGTGACCATGGAATGCGTCGGCCATACGTCGATTGGGTGAACGAACAACAGCAGCAAAATGCTAAATTTTCGCATCAAATTTTCTGCAGCGATGAGGCACATTTCGAGCTCGGTGGCTATGTGAACACCCAAAATTTCCGTATATGGGGCTCAGAAAATCCACACGTGATTGTTGAGAGGCCATTGCATCCGCCAAAAGTCACTGTTTGGTGCGCATTATGGTCTGGTGGAGTCATCGGGCCGTATTTCTTTGAAAATGAGGACGGCGAGACGGTAACTGTGAATGGTGAGCGCTATGGCCGCATGTTAACCGATTTTTTTTGCCACAAATTGAAGATATGGATACGGATGACATGTGGTTTCAGCAGGACGGCGCCACGTGCCACACAACACGACCGGACATGGCCATATTGCGAACGAAATTTGAGGGACGCATAATTTCGCGTTTTGGTGATGCCAATTGGCCGTCCAGATCATGCGATTTGAACCCGCTAGACTTTTTTTTGTGGTGTTATGCGAAAGACCGTGTCTATGCCAACTCTCCGCAAACTCTTGAACATTTGAAAGACAACATTCGTGAAGTTATGACCGAGATACCGCCCCATATGTGCCGAAAAGTTATCGAAAATTACCTGTTCCGGATCAAGGTGCGCGAGGAAGCCCTAGGTGGACATTTGAATGATGTTGTATTTCACACATAATGGCATAAACCAAACTTCAATTTGAAATGAAAGTTTCATCGAAATTCGAATTCTAAGTGTGTTTTATTTCAATTTACTTTCGGAATTTAAAGTTGGAAAACCCTGTATAAAAGAAGGATTTTCCCACGTACGTATAACTCATCATCATGACTGATCAGATCTGCGTGATCCATATTTTTTTCGATTTTGTCTTCACCCAAATTAGAATGATAGAATACTTTGGAAAATATTTGGGTTGATTAGAAAAATTTGAAAAAAATGACTATGCATATCTTTGCAAAAATCTCGTGTCATGGTGTTTGTTACGGAACTCCTCCGAAACGACTCGACCGATTTTGATGAAATTATGCAGAAAAAACTTGGTAAGCATGAGAATAGGTTGTAAACTATATACGATGACGCTAGGATACCGATTACTAAATATTCAATACCGATTAGAGCGCCTCTATGCAGTAAAAAAATCTGAATATTTTTCTGTTCTTTAATTTTGCTTCAAACAATACATATAACCACAAATTTAAGCCCACATACCTTATTTTTAATCGCGATTTTAGAAGTTTTGAACAAACAATATTCAAATAATTTAACCGTCGGTCGTTTTTCAAACATAACGAATTTATTTATGTTGTTAAATGACAGGTGGTGCTAGATCGAACTTTAATCCACCCATTCGCAAGTAACCTCACTTCTTCTAAAGCCAGACGTATCGCCGGCGAGCTGGAAGTATTTTTGAATGAGCACAACGAATTATTGAACAATATTCAACAACAACACAACAATATCACACTTGCTCCGTTTGCGAAATGACAATCACGTTATTGTCATCAATTCTGATAAAACATCTGCTGGAGAGCACGTGTCTAGATTCAGTGCGCAAACGTTACTGAAATCATAGTAGGTGTATGCACAACGACGCGGGAAATTGTGATTCAAAAAAAAAATTATAATCTGGAATTCATCGTTCATACGACTCTCTTCATGTTCTTTTTCAATAGCACTAGCGTTCCCAACATTCGCCTTCTCATCGTAGTATTACTTGCTTCATTTTCAGTAGTACTTGGTTGAGATTTCTATACCAAACAACACACCTTGAATGTATTTTGTGTGGCAAGTTCTAGAATGTGTGTGACCGCAATGCAAGTCAGAAGAAATATCTTCGACGAAAAAGGTGTGACCGTTCTGAAAGAACAAGATGAATATTGTACAAACATTAGAGAAGGTGATCCTGCCACAGGTACTCCATTCATTATGAACATCATGACTCATTTTGAAGCAAAAATGCAAAATGGATATTCGGGAGGAATATGCACGCTTTTTAACCATTTTTTTTTTTTAATACAAGTTAATTCTACATATAAAAATATGTTCGATGTGAAAAAGTAACACATTCACTGCAATTGGGGGATAAATCTTGAACGAAAATTTTGTCTGACGATGATTTTATGTATAAAGTTTTGGTGGAAATGCAAGGAAATTAATAGACAAACAAGTTAAATTAGGGTTAGGACTATGTCTTCTATGCATTTAAACGACATCGAGTGATCGTGAAATTCGATTGAGTTTTAGACCAATCGGATTCCGGAATATGAATAACTGTTCGATACCGTTTCCACAATAATGGTGTATGGTCCATGCGGTGATTCGAATCCTTTATCGCCTTGCATGGTAGATGGAATATGTACAAAGCGTTTTCCTAGAGATGTCATTCACAAATATCAACAACGTAGCCATTGAAATTTAAAATCGTTGAGTAGTACCACATTCGCCTCAGCTGAGCAAAGAGCAATTAATACATTTGCAAGTTCGTGGTTAAAGGAAGTGGCAATTAGGCTGTGATTCTAAATTAGAATACCGCTGTGAACAATCCTCGATTAAATGACAACAACGAAGTAATGCGGTTTCAAATAAGAACGATACATCAGCTTCATTGTTGTCTTCCGTATCGTTGATTTCCCAATTCATGAACGAGACCCAGCAAATTTAGCCTTGCAGTCACGGCTTGGTTTATTGAGGGGCTTCAGATTCTGGACTGGTCAGCTTGTTCAACAGATCAAAACACTATCAAGAACTTATGAGGAGTGATCGTACGAATAGTAGATGCAGCTTACAAGCAGTATGTGTTATTTGAAGAGCTTAAACGAGCATTATCCTCTGCGTAGAACGAAATACACACTACAACATGGCACAGCTTGGTAGAAATCACCCCGAATGGGTTATTTGAACTGATTGAGAACTGAGGATGACCTACGAATTAGAAACTCATTGTAATTCATGTGAAATGACATTAATTTTGTGAAGGAGTAAGAGTTTCTTCATCAGGTTCTATAGTTATGAAACACCGAAATTTAAGTTTTTCGATTGTTTCGCGCCTGAACACAACAATAAAGTTCAAATGGCCAGTCTTTTAAATGAAGTAGGTAATATATCATACACTATATACTTCAATTCAACCGACTTCTTACATATCTTTGTAAACTCAGAAAAAATGAGTGGTTCTATAGTTGTGAAACGCAGTGTAGCCGTGCCATAACAATGAACTTCAAACGCGCTTTTCTCGAAACTAGTTTTTTCAAACTGGCGTACACGATATCTCAAGTTATACTGAACCGATTCATGTCGAATTTATATGAATACAATCTGTATGCATCTCTCTATCGCATAAACCTCTAAAAAAGATATTCTGACGTGGGTCTACGTCTAACCGAAGAATATGGGGGGTGAAATGAAAACCTATACACAGAATCTGCAGGAAAAAATAAAAGATTCCGAAAGCTTCTAATTCGAACATTTCTTACTGGATCGGAAATATGTTTAAATATTTTTTTTTTCCAAAATATATATTTTTATAAAGGCTCATATGGCGTTAGCCTCACGGGGCCGGGAGTTCAATACAATTTTTCTTATTATCTATGTTAGTAATATGTAACCGATTACTCGCGGTTGGCTCGAGGTTAGTATTACAAGTGTTTTCGTAATTGGGATGTTGCTGTCTCCAATGCTCTGTACGTGTGCCCGACACGGGATACTTCCTATTGGGATGCAGCTGACCATTAATCAGCAACGCCCCCCTAGTCTGTACCTCATATCTAGCGTGGTGCGTCTTTCTCGACTCGAGGAATCCAGGATAGAATGGTCACTAGCCGGCGCAATCATCAGTTCGTGTAGAGTTGTCATGATCGGTACAACCTTTGGCTCTTGTTGAATGATCAGTGGACTGCACAACCTTTTGCCCGTGTGTCTGTAAAGAGTGTGTGTATGTATTGCCGCGACTAAGTAAAAGTTTATCGATCGGATAGGAGGGATATGAAACGGGGACACAACGAAGGAAACATCATTAAACGTTGACATCGGCGTTTCTGAGGAACAGGTATAGATGAAGCAGAAGATCAGGATCACGGCTACCTAAGATATCCCGGACGGGGATATCCGATTGTCTGCCTTGTGCTCTTAGTGCTCTAGAGAGCTGAGAGCGAGCAGCATGGAACCGGATACACGACCAGACAACATGCTCGATGTCGTGGTAGCCATCGCCACAATCACAAAGATTGTTTGCTGCGAGCCCAATGCGATAGAGATGCGCGTTTAGGTTGTAGTGATTGGACATAAGCCGAGATATCACACGAATGAAATCACGACCTATATTCAATCCCTTGAACCATGCCCTCGTCGAGACCTTAGGGATAATCGTGTGTAACCAACGACCGAACTCATCTCCACTCCACATGCGCTGCCAACTTACCAGCATATACTGACGAGGAATGTGGAAAAATTCATTATAAGCAATTTGCCTTTCAAAAAGAGTGCCTTCTAAAGCGCCCACCTTAGCTAGCGAGTCCGCTTTCTCATTCCCCGGAATCGAGCAATGAGAGGGAACCCATGCTAAGGTAATCTTGAATAATTTTTCGACCAAAACACTCAATAGTTGTCTTATTCTTGTTAGGAAATAAGATGAGCGTTTATCAACCTTCATTGAGCGAATTGCCTCTAATGAGCTGAGACTGTCTGAAAAAATAAAATAGTGGTCGATGGGCAATGTTTCAATGATCCCCAGTGCGTAGTATATCGCACCCAGTTCAGCAACATACACGGAACAAGGATCTTTGAGTTTGAAAGAGGCACTGGAATTTTCATTGAAGATGCCAAAGCCAGTGGACCCGTTTATGAATGAACCGTCAGTAAAGAACATTTTATCAGATCTAACTTTCCCATATTCTGCCGAAAATATCGGCGGAATAGAATCGGAGCGTAGGTGATCGGGGATTCCATGGATTTTTTGTCGCATGGACAGATCAAAAATGACAGAGGAATTGCAGAAGTATGGGAAGCAAACTTGGTTGGAGATGCCTGGTGAAGGGTGCACGTCGTGGGTAAGGTACTCATGGTATAAAGACATAAAACTTGACTGAGGAGTCAGTTGGAGTAGATTTTCGAAGTTATCAATCACCAATGGATTCATGATCTTGCAACGGATGAGAAATCTGGAGGATAATTCTGTGAACCGAAGAGTAAGCGGGGGTACTCCTGCCAAAACTTCGAGACTCATCGTATGTGTCGAATGCAAACACCCCATGGCTATACGCAAGCAACGATATTGTATTCTCTCCAGCTTGAGAATATGAATCCTGGCAGCTGATCGAAAGCAAAAACTGCCATATTCTAACACTGACAATATCGTTGTTTTGTACAACTGAATGAGGTCTCCTGGATGGGCACCCCACCATGTTCCGGTTATTGTTTGGAGAAAATTGATTCTTTGCTGGCATTTCTGTTTCAAATACGCAATGTGTCTCCCCCAGGTACATTTAGAATCAAAATATACACCCAGGTATTTGAAAAACATAGAGTGTTGGATCGTTTTGCCGGATAGGTAAAGCTGGAATTGGGCGGGTTCGTGCTTCCTAGAAAAAACGACCATTTCAGTTTTCTCCGTAGAGAATTCGATACCCAGCTTGAGGGCCCACGTGAACAGATTGTTCATGGTATCTTGCAAGGATTTTTGCAGAACGGCGGGATTAGTACCCGTGATGGAAATAACTCCATCGTCTGCAAGTTGTCTCAGCGTGCAGTCTCTGGTTAGACAATCATCCATATCATTGACGTAAAAACTGTACAAGAGGGGGCTTAGGCAGGAGCCTTGTGGTAGGCCCATAAAACTGTATCGAGAAGATTTCAAGCTGCCATGATTGAAAAACATGTGCTTTTTTGACAGTAAATTGTACAGGAAATTATTCAGAATTGGTGAAAGTCCACGATTATGAAGTTTATCTGAGAGAATTTCCATGGAAACTGAATCAAATGCCCCTTTGATATCGAGAAAAACGGAAGCCATTTGTTCTTTGCGAGCAAATGCGATTTGGATTTCAGAAAATAGCAGCGCGAGACAATCATTTGTCCCTCTACCTCGGCGGAAGCCAAACTGCGTATTTGACAGCAAATTGTTCGTTTCGACCCACTTGTCCAAACGAAGTAGAATCATTTTCTCTAACAATTTACGAATACAGGATAACATTGCAATCGGCCTATACGAGTTGTGATCGCTAGCCGGCTTGTTGGGTTTCCGTATGGCTATCACTCTCACTTGTCTCCAGTCATGCGGGACAATATTCAGCTCCAGAAACTTGTTGAACAAGTTCAGCAAACGCTGTTTTGCCAAGTCGGGAAGATTCTTCAACAAGTTGAATTTAATCTTGTCCGACCCCGGAGCTGAATTGTTACATGAGAGGAGGGCAATTGAGAATTCCACCATCGAAAAATTCTCATAGTCGCATTGGAGTGGAATGTCGCGTACGACGCTTTGTGCAGGAACGGAATCGGGACAAACCTTTCTTGCAAATTTGAAAATCCAACGGTCAGAGTATTCCTCACTTTCATTTGTATGGTTCCAGCCACGCATTCTCCTAGCCGTATTCCAAAGAGTGCTCATAGCGGTCTCCCTTGACAAACCATTGACGAACTTTCGCCAATATCCACGCTTTTTTGCTTTAATCAGACCTTTTAGTTTGGCTTCTAGAGCTTGGTGCTTTCGAAACCATTCCACTAGTCCAGTTTTCCGGAATTTTTTGAAAGCGGATGATTTTTCAAGGTAGACCTTTGAACACTCCTTGTCCCACCAAAGTGATGGAGGACGACGTCGTAAAGTGGTAGCAGGAACACGTTTCTTTTGAGCTTGAAGTGCGCTTTCGTAAATCAAACTCGATATAAAATTATACTCTTCGAGTGGAGGAAGATCATGCATTGAAACAAGTGCTTCAGATATTATTTCTGCAAATTTTCTCCAGTCAATATTTTTCGTGAGGTCATACGCAATATCGACTGACTCATGAGAACCTGATTCATTGGCGATCGATAAAATGATTGGCAGGTGGTCACTACCGTGGGGATCTTGGATTACCTTCCACGTTCAATCCAGGGATAACGAAGAAGAGCAAAGTGATATGTCTAGCATGCTTGCCCGTGCAGGAGGGTTGGCTATTCTAGTTGCTTCCCCAGTATTCAAAACTGTCAATTTGAAGTTGTCACACAGATCATAAATCAAAGTGGCACGGTTGTCATCGTAGAGTGAACCCCATGCTGTTCCATGGGAGTTGAGGTCACCTAAGATTAGCCGCGGCTCCGGCAGTGCCTCGATGATATCAAAAAACTGATGGCGACCAACCATAGTTCTTGGAGGAATATATATCGAGGCAATGCAGAGGTCTTTGCCATTGATTTGTGTCTGGCAAGCGACAACTTCAATGCCTGTCATCGATGGGAGAGTGACTCTATAGAAGGAGTGGCATTTTTTGATCCCCAATAGTACGCCACCAAACGAGTCATTTCGATCGAGGCGAATAATGTTGAAATCGTGGAAATTCAGTTCGTCGACTGAAGAAAGCCATGTTTCACAGAGGGAAAACACATCACAGTTAGAACTATGAATTAAAAATTTAAATTGATCTAGTTTAGGGATGATGCTTCTGCAATTCCTCTGTATTACAGTGGTCAAATCCTTGACCTCTTGCACTGAATCAGGCATCGAGGGAAATGAACGCTGCTAAGAAACCACATTTTTCTTTCAAAAATGTTCTCACAATCGGAAGCAAACATAATACTATGCTTTTAAGAGGGTCATTTATATTTAAAGCATTTAAAATATTGTCCACCAGGTCAGAAAGCGCAAGCAAGCCAGATTGTGGCTGTTGCCTCGACCGCGAAAAAGGAACAGACGTGTTGGGCTCTGCTCCGGGAAGTGCTGAGGACCCCTGGTGCGTAGAAGAACCGCTTAAACCAGGAGGTACTTGCTTCGGTCTATTCTCAGCACGTTCGATACGAGGTTTCATTCCAACTTGGGAAGTTTCGGTCTTCTTTCTGGGGAGTGATGGAAAAGAAGTAATTTTTCTTTTCCTAATGGCACCCTGCGATGTACCGGAACTTCCTGCATTGGGAGCGTCTGCAACAGGCTCGTCGTTCTGCAGAATGGAGTAGGGATTGTCCTGAGTCGTTGGGGCGGAACTCTTAAGCATTTCTGCATAAGTCCGCTTGGAACGTTCCTTTAAGGAACGCTTGAGTTTTTCCCCTCGTTGTATGTACACCGGGCATTGAGAAAGATCATGGGGGGCCCCGTCGCAATGAAGACACTTGCGCTCTTTTGCGCAAGAAGTCCCATCATGACTCTCTCCACAATCTGCGCAACGTTGTTTATTGCAACAATAGGCGGCCGTGTGACCGAGTTGCATACATTTGTTGCATTTCATTACCCGGGGTACAAACAACCGAACAGGTAAACGAAGAGCACCTATTGCAACGTAGTTTGGAAGAGCGGAACCCTCAAATGTCACTCGAAAAGAGTTTGTCCGATTGAGAACTCGTTTGTCATTTTTAAGTGACACAGACTTCAGTCGATCGCATTCAAGAATCTTCACACTTTTAAGTGAGGAATTCTTGAAGCGACCAACACCATCGAGTATCTCTTTTCGAGTCAAACCCTTTTCGTTTATTACACCGTCTATTTCAACGTTGCAACAGGGTACGTATACGCGATACTCAATCGCAAAGAGATCACAGCGCGTTATTGCATTCGCTTGGGTCCTGCAAGAGACGACAACTCGTAATTTGTCTGGCCCCATCCGAGTAATTTCAGTAACTTTGGAAAATTTCTGCGTTAGTTCTTTTGAGATGCGAATGACATTAAAAGGTTTTGATTTTCGTCTAAAGTATACAATGAATGGACCTTTGAATCCCTCCGGGTATTCCTTTAGACGAAAATCATGTTTTTCATCAATTTCCTCATCTTCAGAACTTTCTACTTCATACACAGAATTTTCCTCCTCAACGTCTGCTTCATCCTCCTGCTCTTCAGGAGGTGGGTCAGCATCAGAAACATTCAATGACGTGGATGGGGGATCCTCCCCACCCTCAGCCATAATAATGAATTAGTCACCTGTTCGATGTGAACAGTGTAGAATAATAATAAAAAATAGAAAAAAATAAATGAGTAAATAAATTATATTTGTATTCAAGGTATATATAAATTATATTTATTTCAATTTTTTATTGTATAAAATTCAAAAATGAAAAAAAGTTTCAACAAAAGTTCAACGGTAATGTAAGAAAGATGTACACCCCTAATGCCAACGCTTGCCGATTTGGTAAATACAATGTTGGACAATAGTGTAAATCGTACACAGGAGGTTGAAGGAATGATATATGGAACAATAGAAAAATAAACTTCTACTTGCCGCTGCTGTGTAGCGTGTGATGAATGTGTGTTGATCTGAACTGGATCCTCAGCGTCTCGATCGTGCACCACTTTTAATTGAGCTCGCTTCACTCGCAAGCACTGATGAAAAAAAGCACAATATAGATCTGCGTGAAAAAAAACACCGTTATCGGATCGATTCTCAAACTTGTCCGATCAGCTCGCGAGTTCTCGAACTGTTTAAATATTGATAGGGAATATTTCTACGCATCTATCGCAATTAATAAAATGTTATTTTTCATTAGATAAACAATTGAATAACTGTAAAATGTTAAGCGTTATCCAAACGCCCTAACTGCTTCGTTTTGATTGGTCCGATTTACGGTTTCCCGTACACAGCCATTATAATCAAGCAGCCTTGGGGAAATCGACATTGCAAATACATGGAAGTAAGGGGACTTTTGTTCTCACCGAAATGTGTTCCCCAACACAGACTTCAAAACCAAGCAGTGTTGGAGAAATCGGCATTGCAAATACATGAAAGTCGGGGGTATTTTTGATCCGACTGAAATGTGTTTCCCTAACATAGACTTCATATCCATGAGCGTGGGGAAATTGGCATTGCAAGTACATGCAAACTCACCTTTTTCAACCACTTATGGATTGCTTATTACAAATCCGGCTGCGAATGACGGATCTCTATAGTAGCATGTCCGAAAAGAAAGTGAAACTATTGAGAACCAGAGCAGAGGGTTCAAAACCCCTAAGGAGGATGGTTGTAATAGCTGTTATCCATGGTTATTACGGAAAGAAAGAAATGGATAAACTCCCAATCACATCACTCACCACAGTGATCCTGATTCTTACCTCCCCCTCACTAAGAACTATACATTCCTTGATAAACGCTAGGGAACCGCGCTATAGAAGTGACCCTTCTGGCTTTCGGGTGGCAAATATCACACTAACATTCCTTTCCTTCACCAGGTAAGAACGTGACCGGCTTTGTTATTGACTATTTAAAGTTCGGTTCGCCGAAACTTGTACAATGAGAATGGTTTGCTACTCCCAAGCGTCATTGGGTGTGTTCTTTGTTCAATATCGCTGGTTCAGGTCAATCACGGAGAGCAACTACGAAGTGTACAGTCTACCCAAGCTCAAGCTCACTTACGGATTGCTCATTCAAATTAATTCAAAGAATTTATCCGACTATGGCAACGATGTACTTCAGTGAAATTCCTGTTCCTGGAGTTTCAGGTTTTTTTTAAACCACTGACAACAAGTCGTTCTTTGAAAAAAATCATGTTTTTTACACAAAAGAGAAAACCAAGAGTTACTTTGGTATGTTACTTCCTTACAATAAAAAAATATATATAAAAGAAGAATGAGGGGCGGAAGTAATTTTGGTTATTTTAACTGCATTCAGAGGAATGAAATTTAGTTTTGGTTAGTCCAATTTGGTGAATGTAAGCAACAAAGCTGTTTACGGAACCATTTCGTGACTTCCACCCGTAATTCTCTCTCAGAATTTCTAATATTCGAACTGTTTCGGTGTCTTTCTGGAAACTGGTCAATAAAGCCTGTTTCATTTATAATTTGGTCACATAAAATAGGACATTTCTCAGCATAGAAATAACGTACAAAAAAGGGAAGGATGTCATTTTGTAGGTTTTTTAATGAACTTTAACCGGAAAAAACATGAAAATTATTCGTCAGCTTTTCGAATGATTTTTCGGACTTTTCGTGCGATACCACGCATGTTTTTCTGCACAGTACTGCTGGTAGCCGCATTTACTATCTTGTTTCACCACTTCTTCATTTGAGCTGGTTTTTAATGGTTCTGCCACAGTTCTTCAGTTTGCCTTCGACAATTGCCCAATATCTTTTGATGGGACGAAAATCCGGACAATTTGATGAATTGATAGTTTTTTCAATGAAATCGATCTTGTTCTCCTTATACCACTTGACGACATCCCCGCTGTAATGGCAGCTTACCAAGTCATGTGGGACCTTTGTGTGATCGAATGAATGGCGAAATCCTGTTCTGAAGACACTCCTTGTAATCTTTTCCATTCATTGTTGCCCCTGTGATGAAAACCTTTGTCTTCTCTACTACTTTATGCGACCAAATTATAACTGAAACATGCTTTATTTGCGAAAATACGTCGAATTAGTGCAGCAAATATATCATGAGAAATACTAAGACCCATTCTGGTTAATTTGTTAGTGTCGGGCACTGAATGTTCGATGATTTTCATTTTGGTGATTTTTCTCATACGACTGATAACTTATTTGGAAATATAATTCAATATATAAAAAAGTTGAAAAAATGTTCGGTAACAAGCAATTTTCTAGCTTATTACTGAAAATGAAAAAAAAAATTTCATTCTTGGTACACATTAGGATAACAACCACAGCTACGGTTTTCCCCCGAATCAACATTCAGTAAGCGTCATACATTAATCAAATACCTTGCCAACGACAGCAAGAACGGAGCATTATCGATTTTCTGCAGTGTGTTTGTGCACTCCCAAAGGAAATCCCGAGCAAGGATGGGCCGGAATCCAGTGCGCACGTGCGGTTGCCACAAGGCTCGAACACGAAGCAAGAGCAAGAGAAAATACACACCCGCACACCACACCATGGAAACAGTAGAACACCCTAAAAAGCCGCGCCCATCTCGAGACCAGAGACTATAATTATATTTCCACTGCAGGCGAATAGATTCAAACAAGCGATTATCGGTTTTAGCTCCTAATGTATTTATTTTTATTTGTGTTTCGTTCTAATTATTTCACTAGTTTTTGTACTCTTCGTTCAGTCTTTATTGTTTTAATTGTTTGTTTTTGTTTTTGGAATCTAGAATTTGATTCTAGAATCTCACAGCCTCTTAATATCTGCTTACCACTAGAAAAAGAAAACGGGAGAAGATATATTTGCTCAGAAAGTTTTTCGTCATTTCGTGCCTTCGCGGAGATGAACTTTTCTGTTTTGTTTCTTGCTCTCTGTCTCGGGATCTTGCTCCTCGCTCGATTTGATTTTTTTTTTGTGATTACAACAAGTTCTGAACACATGACGAAAAAATCAAATCTATTGGCAATCAAAGAACAACGAACCAATAATGAAAAACTGTGAAATGTACCTGAAAACTAGCGGTTAAGAAACATATGGGTTTTGTTTAGCACTTGCTCTTGGTTTGCTGAAAATAAATCAAAACATACAACACTTTTTTCGTGATTAATCATAAGTTGTAATAAGTGATCAAAAATTGCTTAATTGCGATTTTTTTATTGGAAATTAAGTGAAACGAAGCCACGTGTAGAACTAGTTTACAATAATGTAGACAGACAACGATAAGAAGGTCGATAGGAGAGAATAAACGAAAACCGAAAACACACATCGAATATATGTAATGTGGGATGAAATATGAAACAATTAAAGTTGAGAAAGAGAAAGGTGATTCCAGGTGAATCATTTTCTGCGTGATGAAACTACTTTCAAACGGCATGCTGAAAATAAAATACAAAACTGTTTGCTCTTTGAAAACAACATTCATGTGTTCGATCTCAGAGGGTCGAAGAAGTGATTTTGTTATGTTGAAAAACAAAATGAAAAAATAATACAGCAAACTTATAAGCAGTATTAAATCATGGAACGAAATTTGTGAATCGATCTCGAAACGGTAATGTGAATAAGGAATTGGACATATTATTTTGCTCTACTCATAAATAATTTTGCAAACAAATGAAATGATACTCCGAATTTTCGCGAGTTGCGATAAATCTTTGTCGAGTCCTCGCAACTCACAAAAAAACGGAAAAATGGAATCCAGTAACGTTAATCGGTAAAAACAGATGAGAATAATTGTTGAGAAGTTAGCTCAAAGTGACAGTAAATAGACAACGGAAAATTCGGAAACAGGAGTTAAAAAAGAAAATAGAAAATCATTACTTACCCACATAAAGAGAATAATAATGGAGAACCAAACGAAATCATTAACCTTTGACTCAAAACATACGTTTACGAAACGATGTTAACAGTTGTTAGTTTGCAACGTGATTTCCAAACTCAAAAACTTGGCGGTACACGCACACGCACACGCACACACACGCACAAAAATTCCGGAAACGCAAGAAATGTTGGCGGAACTCAAACCGGTATGTTACTAGTGAACAAAAGAAAATCCAGATACTCAAGAAGGAAGGAAGCCGATAAAAACGTATATCAGAACGGAACATTTGGTTTCGGTTTTTTTTTTTCTCAGTCTGATTGTAACACTTTTTTTTCTGAATGTTCTCTTCTGTCAGCCTTTTCCGTTGGATGTTTGTCATCAAAACTCAAAACTGAAAAAACAAATGTTTTTGAGAAGGTGGGAGAGAGATATCTATGAATTGCTGACATTTCGACCTTTGGAAAGCGTGTTCGAAAGTGGTGCGGGTTTTGTGTGTGGCTATGTGAGTGGTGTTTTGATGAGTTTTGTTATGTTATGTTTCATGATGAGATATAGTGGAAACAAATGTAACGAGTTCCGATTGGTTGATACTGAGTACGAACCCAAGAGCTAGACGCACAATAAAACATAGATATACTCGTGTATGTAAAAGGACGCAACATACAAACTGAAGAAGAAGAAGAAGTAAACAAAGCACACAGGCCAAATCAGTTTTGTTCCGGTTGACTTTGGTTTGAACTCTTTTTCTTTGTGTTATTCTGGTGGAAACCAATAACGGAAAAAATGAAATGAAGAAAAATGGACATAAATTATAAGATTTTATTGTATTCCATATTTTTCACTATTTAATGCTTGTTTTTTTTTCTCATAATTTTTATATATACACAAGAACATATTTAGAAAAATAAAATCATACATTGATTAATTTGAATATAAATAATGACAAATCAAGGCTATAATTATAATTGATGCTTTTTTTATCAATATGTCAGCTTTCTCTGTTTTGTTGTTGTAATCAGTTTGAATCGATTTTCGCATTTTTTTTTGTTGGTGGAAAAACTAACACAAAATAAGACAAGAGGAAATACTAACACAAGTTACAAAACGTGACAAATCGTTAGGACTATTTTTCAGCTATCAATTTTTGTTTTTTTTCCTCGAAAAAATTCGATTGTTTAGTTTGTTTAAGATTCACTTCCATTTCCTCTTGAGGGTGGTTTATAATTAGTTTTGCACAGATGTTTGAAACATTGCTTTCTTCTCTAAAAAATACTATGAAACTAATCGTTTAACTGAAATCAAGCTATTTACTAACAAGTTGGTGGTCTCTGTGTAATGGGTTTTGTTCTCTTGTCATTCGATACTGAATGTTTTCGTTTGCAAAGTGTCATTCCAGCAAACTGTTGTTGCTGGCTTATCTAACTGATTTCGATTTGAAAACCTGTGGGAATGCAAGTATTTTATTTATCTTCTTCGCACGCGCGTTTTTGTACTTCTGATTCCAAATTTTCATATTTTTTGTTTGTTTTGTTTTTCGCTTCTATCGAACAGTTTGCTGGATTTCATGATCACTTTCGTTTCCGCTTGACTCCAATTTGATAAGGAACTAATAAAACATAGCTTGACGGATTTTCACTGTTAAAAATACTCAAATAAACAGAGTATGCTGCGCTTTGTCTGAAAACGGTAAAAATCTCGCAACCGAGTGGTCACAGAACAAACCATTCATGACAAAAAAAGGTGTGCTTACGGTACTAAACTTCCGCTATCCAAACTAGGTTTTAAATAAGTATGAAATTCTGTTTAAATAAATAGTGTTTCTCTCTGTACGTTTCTTGCTAAATATATATACTACTACTTGTTCTCAGCTTTTTTTTTTCCACATTACAATCTAAGCAAAAGCGAGAAAAAGTGGTGTAAGGTGAAAAGAAGGAAAAGGAAACATATAGTCACATCCTATTGCACACATCACTCTCAATTCTTTCTAACATAAATCCTAGAAAAAAAAGAAAAAGAGAAAAAAACACACAAGAAAAGAAATAAAAATTAAGAGAAAATAAACATAAAATGATAATGTGGTAATGATACGATAGTACATCATGCGATCAATGAAGTAAACCCAAGAAATGATCAGTACCGTGATTGGCAAAATGAAGTGCTAATTTATTTCATTTATTTCGTTTTTCTGGTTAAAATAAAAGTAAAAACATCGTAATCATTCTTCAAATCTTGTTTATGTTTTTTTTAGAGATTTCATTCATGTTGCACTGAGAAAAACAAGTTTTTTTATAGAAAAAAATAGTGAGAAAATAAAGTTCCACCTGTGAAAATTGATATATTTTAGATAAGTTTCCATCGTTAGACCCCTCTCTATTGTTTATGTTCTGAGTATTTTGACGTTTAGAAACAACTGGCTTGGCTTTGAGCATTTGTAAACGTGTTCGCTCCCGGTGAAATCGAGAAAAATGGAGAACGCAATTATTTCAAAAACGATTTCTTTGTGCATCCGAAACGATACATCAGCAAGGCAACAATTATCGGAAAAATTATTTAGAATTTGTAGACGATCGGTAGTCGATCGCTCAGACAGAGGTAGGGAACTCGAAACAGATGCCAGAACAGACATAACTTCAAACGGAAAGTGAAGATAAATCGGAAATTTACCATCCGGCAGATCCAGGAAGAGCATCAACTTTCAGTTTCGCATCGGACTGTCCGTTGTCGCATGGGTTCAGCAACCTTTCATTAACAGGGGAACGGCTCAAATTCGCCAAGGAACACGCTGATAAGCCGCTGCAGTACTGGAAAAGTAATGCCGAGGTCTCCCTCATCAAGACGGGCTTTGAGAAGCGCTTCGTTTTTCAGCAGAATAACGATCCGAACCACACGGCATAGATAACAAAGTCATTATTCCGGTCGTATAGTATCAAACCCATTTAATGGCCCCCACGAAGCCCAGATCTTAACCCTATTGAAAACCTGTGGGCCATCGTCAGCGCTATAAATTTCCAAAAACTTTTGGTTCTTGTTTGCCTTTAGTTAAACTTATTTGAAGCTTTTTCTGATCTGTGCACTTTTTTTGTCACTGTTTTTTTTCGGGAATACAAGTTGCTTTTTTCTACAAGAAAAACTTTTGTTTTCATTCAAAAAGAACATGATAGATGAGATTTCAAGAATGATTACGATGTGTTTACTTTTTTTAATCAAAAAAAAAATGAGGGCCATTGATTTTGCCAATAACTGATGTAACTTATAAATAGTCTCACCCGGGGGAGGAAAACAAGAGTAAAAAAAAAACAATTGTGATGTTCACACCTTTTCCCCAAAGCAATTCCAGCCCTCGGGCAGAACTAAAATAAAATAAGACTATAACTAAAATGTATTGAAAAGAAAAAAAGAAGACGAAAACAACAATGAATAACTGAAATAATAAGTAACTCAAAACCCATAAAGTCAGACACCTGACACTTGAGACTACAAACTAACACCTGCCTTTGCCTACACTCTCTGACATTGACGCGTTCTGGTGTACTTACGAAACGAAATCATAATAAAAAGAAAAAGAAAATTACTATTCGCGCGTTGTGTGTGTGTAAGCACTTCCTTTCGAAACTTAAAAGTAATAATGAAGCAAACCAAAATTCAGATGATGAGTTGGAAACAGATCCCTTTAGTTGTTTTTTTTTTGTTTTTCTATTTTAAAGATATACACTAAATTTGAAGCAAATAATGATGTTCCTTATTGTGTGATCTGATCGATTTGTTTTTGACAAGATTCTCTTAACGCTCACCAACCGAAATTAAAAGCACCAAAAAGAAAGAAACCAAATCAAACGAAATGAAAACAATATAAAAACAAAACGAACGCATAATCGAGAGAATAAAAGAGGAAAAAACAAAATAACCAAGTAACAGTGAAACTGAAAACACATCACAACAGATCCAAACACAGAGAGAGAGCGAGAGAGCTCCACTCAGCTCTGACTTTTGTCTGTAATCCATTATGTTTGCCGTGTGTCAACCGTCGTCAAATGTCAAATGGCGGATGCGCGGCGCGTGCCCTCTGCATAGCAAATCCAGCAGGGCCAGGCGCCGCCGCCGGGAAGAATAGGGCATTCGCAGGAATGCGCGTGGAAAAAAGATCGAAAAGTATTAGCGCGAACTAAAAATATTCGCCGCCACACAGAGTGCGCGCGGGAAGCGTCGCACTCACGCGTCGAGTATGTATGTGTGTGTGTGAGTGTGTGTTTTAATGTGCCAATACATGTTTTGTTTTTTTTTCTCTTAACGTAGGTTTATCCTTGTTTTGCTTGTATCACAGTTTTATGGAATAGATTCGGGTGTTCGGTTTTTGTGTGTACTTTTGCATACGAACGGAGACGATCCCCCGCGGGAGGAATGTTCCTTCATCTCACTGACGACAGCAGCCTGCTGCGATTAGCAGCAGCGCGATGCGGTGTCAGAGTGGACTAGAAAAATCACGAAATGACATTTGTGTAAATTACTACTCTATAAATGGAGGAATAGTTGTTTTCCGTGGAAACTTAAAATTAAAAAAAAGTAAAGCGAAAAAATCGAACCAAAAGCGAGAATAAAGTAGAACATGGAACGTAAAATACGACTCAGCTTTCTGCCTTTTATGTCACATCGGATGCTTTTTTTGCTTGCAATATCAATGTTTTTTTTTAATGAGAAATGGGATGGGGAGTATTTTTGGATTTTCTATGCTGCTTTCTTCTATAAGGAGTCCATTTTGTATATATTAATAACTTGTTTTATCTTTATCTTAAAGATACTGTGCGACATTGTAATATTTTTTTCTTCTTTTCATACTTCTTGCATATATTATTCGGTTACCCAGTGAATGTTGTTGTTAGGTATATACGAACTCCAAACCCATTTCTACGCGTTTGAGTAGAAATAAATCGGAAACAACATTTGTATAGACTTTCTACGTGTCAAATGTACCGCTTTTTATCAGCTTAAATTTATTTTGTTTCGCTTCGCTCGATTGTTTAAAAGTAAAAGCCTTTCTCAAAGAGTTGCAATCATGTTGCTCAACAAGTACAAATATGCCAATGTTTTAAGTCTTGAACAAAGACAAAAAGTGGCGGTCAGTGGTGGGTTTTTGCTTGTAAACTAATGAGTATGTGTGTCCATTTGTCGTATATAAAAATCTACCGCTATTGAGAAAATGTTAATGTGTCACTGTCTCGCGACTGACAACAGTTTTGTGACACATGGTGTCGGTGTGATGCACGTGTCACTTTAAACTTAAGCATTCTGCCATTTTTAGACTAAAAAAAATCTGGCAAAAAGTAAACAGAACATCCCCGGAAGGATAGAAAACTAGCGATTCTACTTTATCTCCACTTGTTCCGAAGAAAACTGGCTCTCCTCTCTCGTCTTCGCTTTAAGTACGTTTTGTTTTTTTTTCGTTCGTTCGTTCGTTTTGTGTCTCTTTCAATTTGCGCGTTCTTCCATCGATAGCTTCTGTATCTGTGAATGTTTATACATTACTGTTATGTTTTTTTCTCTCTCTTCTTCATTATTTGCTTTCTTTGCTTTCGCTTTAAAATTACAATAAGTTTTGTTTGTCTCAAAGTAAACTTTCTTTGCTCTGATTACACTACTCCAGCTGTCGTTTGCCGTTTGTCAATAAATAAGTTGCACAAATAAATAAAATTTTCCTAAAATATTAATTTAATCTTACTATCTTGTATCGTTTCTCATCGCAGCTTTTTTTTCGCGTTATGCTCCGAAACATGCCCTCTGCAGTTTACAGTGGCTGCGTGGTGGAACTGAATCGTGGTGATGTTGGTATGTTTATAGCTTAGAGTTTCTTGAATAAATATTGCAGTACCACTTCCACGAAAATACACATTCTCTATAGAGTTTAGTTGTAGTTCCTTCACTGCGTGTGTTTTTTTGTATATATATTAGGGGAACATTTAATTCTAACGCATTAAAGAACCTATCCTGTTACATGTTGCTTTTGTAAAAGTTTCTTTTTCTTTTGACTAGATTTTCGTGTTTCTTTCAGTTTTCATTTTCCGCTGACTGCTCGTCAGCGGACTTTGTTACTTATTGATCGTCGTTTTCGTCATCAATACTATCATTAATCTTCTTTTTTCCCAACCGCTTATTCTTTCATAGTGGTAGCGCTTATTTTCTTGGGAAAACAGAAATTTCGGTGCGTTACCTAGCCTTCCTACCAGAGGAAGTTTTATCTTTTAACGTGGAACGTGGACTATCAAGTCGTTCCCCGCCCAATCACAAGCCGCAGCGTGTTGAAGCTCGAAATCAAATACACATTGCACGACGGGGCCTGATCTCAATCATCCCACGCCTCTTGTTGTTATCATTGCCATTTTTTTCTTTTTCTTTGTCTTTCCAGCTGCACATTCTGTGTGTGTGTGAACAATCTCCGCCGCAAGAAGCGGAGAAAACTTCACAAAACGGGACGCCAATTAATTCCCCTGACGTGAACGAGTGCACACGCACGGTGTGTTTGTGTTTGTATGAGTGCACAAGTACAAGCGCTAGCCGAATATGCGCCAATCAAAGCAGTAGTAATGAACTCTCAAATACGATGATTAGTGAATTAGCGCTAACAAGAGCAAGAGCAGAGAAAAATGTGATTTGCTAGAAAAAGTGAATATAAAATCCAGAATACAAGGGGGTACCGAAGTACACACCAACACACATACTTGTCTCCTGCTATCTCGCTTCATCTCGCGCTCTCTCTAGCCTGCTTGGGTTTTTTTGCGTTTGTTTTTTCATCGTTTTCACCGAGGTCTTCTATTTCGCGCGCCGTGATTTCCTTGGTGTTGAGGGGTTGTGTTTTTCACCGCTTACTTTGACCATCCGCATGCGCACCCGTTTTGAATGAAAAAGCTGGAAAATATCAAACTCATCGGAACCGCCACCCTCCTCCGTGCCAAAAAAAATCGCACCCCTCCTCTCTCTCTCGCTCACGTGTTGTATTTCGTTCCTACATATATTGTACTCGATTGTATTGCACCATCGTTACTCATTTTGTTGGGGGTGGATAATTGACCAGAGACAGAGGACGGCGCGTCCCGATGCGTTTGATATACTCCCTCCTACTGTGTACTGTCTTCCAATCTGCCTTTTTAAAGTTCACCCAAACCGGAGCTGTAATCGAAAGATCAGCATCAGAAAAGCGAACTGTGACATATGTTGGTGTCGTTAGTTTTTGTTTTTTTTTTTGTTGTTGGAATATTTGACAAAATTTGGAAGAATCTGATTTCGATTTGCCTCTCAATGCCGGAGACAGCGAAGAGAAAGAAAAAAAAAGCTGGATATTTTTAGCAGATCAAATCATTTCAGGCGCTTCAACACGCGTAGGTCTCGCGTGGTCTTTTTTTTTTTTGTTAGTGTTGGTTGTGGGGAAAGGAAAATAAGCTATTAGTTTATATATGGTGTGAGAATTACTTTGATTTGTTGGTTTTGAAGCTGACTTGTAACACCCGCTGGCCAAGGGTATATCCGTTGAGAGATCGGATAGCGAGCATCGCCTCCTCGTAGTTGGTCATCGTGACAAAACCGTAGCCTTTGCACTGGTTCGTTGCGGAGTCCTTGATGATCTTAACGTTTTGAACGGCGCCAAATGGACCAAAGAGTTGCCACAGGGTGTTTTCTTCGGTTTCCGGCGCGAGATTATAGATGAAAATACTCCAGCCACCAGACGGAGCAACGGCGCCAATACCGTTTGTTGGTGCTGTCGGTAGCATCATATCCAGAACTTCTCCTCCCATCGGCGAGAAACGAGCCAAGCCTTTGTTGATGGGATGATGTATAGCTCCAAGTCGGCGTGTCAACTGTGGGTTCAGGAAGGTGGGCAAAGTGGGTTGCACAAGTTTTGCGCCTGAATTCTGTCCGGGAGTATTCGAGAATTTGACCGTGATAGGATCGGTCAAACCTTTCGGCGTAGTTCCATTGAGTGCGGCAATGGCACGCTCCGCCTCTTTACGCTGATCAAACCGGATAAAACCAACCCCCTTAGGTTTATCATTTCCATCCTGGACCAAAACCCGGCTAGTTATGATCTCCCCGTATGGTCTAAAAATAACTTCCAATTCTTCCTGTGTAATGGTTTTCGGCAAGCCAGAGATGTAAAGATTTGCTCCTTTGATGCCTTCCGAGCTGGGCCGTGCAAAAGACACTTTCAGCACTTTGTTCTGCAGCCGCAATCCGTTCAACACATTCACCGCCTGCTCAGCATCCTGCGATCGGTGGAAGTTTACAAAGCCATACCCTAAACTCTGTCCCTTTGGTTGACCCGGATATATAACATTTTTGTCGCGCACCAGCTTGACACTTTCTACCTCTCCGACGCTCGAGAACAACGATCGGATCTCCTCCTCGGTCATCGTCTGGGGCAGATAGTTGACAATCAGATTGGTTCGGGCGTTCTCCGATCCCGATGACGCTGCTGCGGTGTTCTGCGGTTCGCCATTTTGTTTTTGTAGATCTTGTACGGCTGCTAGCACTTTGTTGGTCATGATTGAAGTAGTAATTTTGAGGCTGTTCTGTTACCTTACTTTCACAACGAATGATTTTCTCTGCGGACTTGCCTTACCGCCGCCGTACGCACTGATTCACTTCCGCACTTTTCGAATCGTGCAACTTTCGCAGTCACTTCGATCCTAAAAACTTTGCTCGAGTTTTTACCGAAATGTCACAAACCAAGCCAATTTCGCACTGTCCGCACTGTTTCTGCTGGTTCACCCGTTCTGAATGGATTACTTTTTGAATGGGTTTGTTATTCACTTGCAGTAGAAAATTTGCAGGCAAAAAAAATCAATTTCCACCTATTCTTTCTCTTTTGCTCCCGCACCGAAACAAACGGAACTTTCTTCTTCCTCGGTTACTCTACTTCTAGCCTGCGTGTGTATGAGAATAGAAGCGTGTGTGTGTTTTGATTGATATCTGGAACTACACTAATAGAACAAGGAGCTGCTGCTTCTGCTTGTGCTAGGTTCTTTTCACGAGAGCACAACCGTGGCACTACGCTGATGACGATACAATGATTTCGTAATTTGATGCAGCCCGGTTTTATTAACTCCCGGGTCTTGTTTGTGTTAGTATGCAGAGCATTTTGTCACGTCACTGAACATCAAGCGATGTTTCACTGGACGGATGATGCGCAACATGTTCGAAATTTTTCAAAATGACCGTTGATTCTAGGCTTTTTTTTTCCAAAATATATACTTTATTAAGGCTTATATGGCGTTAGCCTGACGAGCCGGGAGTTCAACAATTTTTTTTTTAATTATCGACAATTTTCGCCTTATGACTATGTTAGTACATAATATGTAACCGATTACTCACGGTTGGCTCGAGGTTAGTATTTCATTGTATTCTCTTATTTGGGACGTTGAAGTCTCCAATGCTCTGTACGCGTGACCGACACGGGATACTTCCTATTGGGGTGCAACTGATCATTTATCAGCGACGCCCCCCTAGTCTGTACCCCATATTAATCGTGGTGCGTCTCTCTTGACTCGAAGAATCCTGGGTAGAATGGTCACTGGCCAACACAATCTTCAGCTCGTGTAGAGCTGTCGGCTCTTGTTGGATGATCAGTGGCCTGCACAATCTTCGACTCGTGTATCTGTAAAGAGTATGTGTATGTATCGCCGGGACTAAGTAAAAGTTTATCGATTGGATAGGAGGGATATGATACTGGGGTACAACGGATGAAACATCATTAAACGTTGACATCGGCGTTTTTGAGGAACAGGTATAGATGAAGCAGAAGATCAGGATCACGGCTACTTAAGATATCTAGGAAGGGGATATCCGATTGTCTGTCTTGTGACTTCAATGTTCTGGAGAGTTAAGAACGGACAGCAATACGATAAAGGTTGTAGTGATTGGACATAAGCCGAGTTATTGCGCGAATGAACTCACGGCCTACATTCAATCCCTTGAACCATGCACTCGTTGAAACCTTAGGGATAATCATGTATAACCAACGACCGTCATCTTCACTCCACATGCGCTGCCTACTAACGAGTGTGTGCTGAAAAATTCATTATAGGCAATTTGCCTTTCAAAAAGTGTACCTTCTGAAGCGCCCACCATACCTAGCGAGTCCGCTCTCTCATTTCCCGGAATCGAGCAATGGGACCCAGGTAACCAGTAAGCACTAAAAAATGGTCTTAAATCAGCACTGTATCCACATATAGAATACTGAATAAATGCTTATTACACTCTATAGACCAATATTGGGTGGATCTAATGCTAAAAAGGCGAAATATAGGGCTCTTTAAATGCTTCAGTTACAGCCATAAATAAGCATTACTGAAGCTTACTTAGAGCTAACTGAAAACGTCACTTGTGGTGGCAGCCTTTACTAAGAAGTTGTTTTTTGATTCGTTTTTGTTTCTAGGAAAAAGTCATCGAATCTATCGGGACTCGACAGAAAATAAAAAAAAAATCATGTATTTAATGTCCCACATAGATTTATTGCAGTCATTTTATGGATGATATTGATATATCATTTATTTAGATTTACGGCGCACTGTTTGGAATGAGAAATAATTGTTATAATAAAATTACCTTACGAGATTCGAACCAAGGTATTTCTGCAACATGTATGTTTCTCTGTTGTGTCTTTGCTATCTGGACCACTGTTGATACATATAAATGAATAGAAAATTGTCCTATTTCAATAACCGCACTCAGATACCTGCACAAAAAGATCATGTATGTGTGGGTCTGGAAAAAATGGTAGCATTAAATGCGCATATAGGGCTTCCAATAGTACCTATTTTCATATGTTTTATCCTAATGTTTGTAAGCATTATATGGTAGCACTAAATGCGCATACAGGGCTTTCAATAATGCTTATTTTCATTAATGCCCCGTCAGGCTAACGCCATATAAGCCTTGATCAAAATATATATTTTGGAAAAAAAAATTAATGCTTATATGCATTAATAATGTTGATATAAGGCCTATAAGCATAAAAAAGCAGATATACTGCCATTTGGTATTAGAGATGCTAAGTTAGTGCTATAATAGAGCTATACGTTAATGCTTATGGGGAGGGGAGGGGGAGGGAAACCATGCTAAGGTAATCTTGAAAAATGTTTCGACCATAACACTCAATAATTGTCTTATTCTTGTCAGGAAATAAAATGAGTTTTCATTGAGTGTCAGTGAGGAACATTCTACCAGTTCTAACTCCACGATATTTTGCCGAAAATATCGGCGGAATTATATTGGATAGTAAATGATCTGGGATTCCATCAATTTTTTGACGCATAGACAGATAAAAAAATACAGAGGAATTGCAAAAGTATGGAAAGCAAACTTGGTTGGAGATGCCTGGTGCAGGGCGCACGTCTAGGGTAAGGAACTCATCGAAGTTATCAATCACCAATGGATTCATGATCTTGCAACGGCTGAGAAATCTGTGAGATAATTCTGTAAACCGAAGAGTAAGCGGAGATATTCCTGACAAAACTTCAAGACACATTGTATGTGTCGAATGCAAAAACCCATGGCTATACATAAGTAACGATATAATCTTCAGCTTGAGAATACGAATCTTATCAGCTGTTCGAAAGCAAAAACTGTCATATTCTAACACTGATGTACCATGTACCAGTTATTGTTTGGAGAAAATTGATTCTTTGCTGAAATTTATGTTTCAGATACGCAATGTGCCTTCTCAAGGTACATTTAGAATCAAAATATACACCCAGGTATTAGAAAAACATAGAGTGCATGATCGTTTTGTCGGATAGATGAAGCGGGAATTGGATTTGCATAATTCCTGAGATGTTCTAATCTGAATTACAATTCAATTTTACTCTCCCGCCAAATACTAGGCTTTTATGATTATAAACACTAGAATTATATTTATTGAACATTTTCTTGCATTGAACCAACGAAAATATGAATTACATTAACTACAACATTTATTTCTTCGAGCTCATTTAAAACGTTAAAAAACAGGATACCGTTTTGGCTCAAATTCCGAACACTTAATTTTTGACTCAAATTTCGAACACCTCATTTTAAAAACTAAATTTAATGAACATCAATATTGTTTTGATACCTACAAATGTTGTTATACGGAAGAGTATACCCTAAAGAATATGGGGGTTTCATTATTCAATCTATATAAATAAAAATGGAAGACCGAATCTGTTCGTAAGCGGGATAGTCCGATTTTATTTAGTTGTATTCGTCTCTTCCCGTAAACCAATATAGCGGAGAAAAAAATCGGAAAATTTCCGGAAAACTCTGAAGGAAGGTCGGGGAATTCGGGACATTGAATTTCCATATGTTTGAAATTTACATCATGTTAGTCCATTCGATATTTGTGCTAACAAAATTGATCTTCGTTTGAAGGTAAAAATGAATTTTCAGGCGGAATAACGCACTCCTATATCTTCTGTTTGTCTATCTTTATAAAAAAAATGGAAGGTCAAATGTGTTGCGAAGCGCAAAATCCGGAGTAGGAATGGTCCGATTTGAGTCACCATCATTTTGTTGTATTTGTTTGGCCCGTAGATCAATATAGCGGAGAGAAAAATCTGAAAATTTTCGGAAAACTCTGAAGGAAGGTCAGAAAATTCGGAAAAAATTAATTTCCGTATGTTCGAAAATTACATCATGATACGCGTTGGTAGTCCATTCAATATTTGCGCTAACGAAACATAGACAACGAAAAAAATAATTCTCATTGGCATTGTGGAACATGACATTGTTATTAGTTCAATTGGATTTCGCGTTTGTGGAATTGAGCTTCTTGTTCTGTTAGTATGAAGCGAAAATGATTCTTAGAAAATTAAAAAAAAAGAATGAAAATTTACTTTTCTGCATCAATACGTATTTCATGTTGTGAATAAACTGCTATATTGTATTGTATTCATTAAGACGCATAGCATTCGGAAAACTATGAATATCGCACCGATTGTGCGGCTTCTGTTATTATTGACTTGCATCTCCTAATTTTATAGTAATGCGCATCCTATCAATTGTCTTGGGCAAGATGTTTGCACCTTAATATCAATTGATCTCTTTCCCTAGTCAAGAAGTGGAGTGTTGAGGGTACTTTTGAACATGTATTTAAGAATAATTATAACTGGCGGAATACTTGTCTCGAGAACTGCAAGGTCATTTAACTGAAACGTCAAAATGTATCCTCTAACATAACAGTTTTTCAAAATTCGAAAAAGAAGCTGTATATATTTTTTCTCAATTTTCCAACAAAAATAATTTCATTTTCACAGAATCCCGAGACATTTTACATGTTGAACAAAAATTCAGCCAAATCGATCGAATAGATTCTGAAAGAAACGCACCGACAGGTGAATAACAAGGTGTCGAGAAAAAAAGCGTTTTTGCCTTAATTATACTTCGATGTATGATCATTAATCATATTAGTAATGAATGATGTAAAATATTTACAAATAATTCTATATATTCTATGTTAAAACCTACCCAAAAATGTAAAAAAAAATTTTTTTCTCAATTAGCGAGTTTCACTCGCGGTGAATCTTAAACTTTAACAATCTCTATTCTTTGTTTGGAATTAAAATAATTCCCCAAAATCATTAAAAAAAGAATCGAAAAAAGTTGAAAATAACACAGTTGATTTTCCTGCGGTCGATTTTTCGAACCTAGGTTGGTCTAATGTACTTTTCGATCAGAACTGGCTAACACCTCTCTTATAACTAGCTGACAGTTCACATTATGTGCTCATTTGTGGTGATTCGTAAACAAAAAACATACCACTCGTGGGTGAATTGTATTTCTGGTGTTGTGAACCAGCTGGTGGCGCAAATATTATACTCCATCCCGATTGAAATTGAGGTATAGCACCATAAGCAATCCATTTTCTTTAGGTAATCTGTATACATATTTTTTTTTGTAGAGTCATGAACTTCCTGCGCCAAACGTTCAATATCACCAAGACTCTCGCAAATGAAGGTAAGATCAGCTTGATTGTGTAATAGTCGCCGGTCGATCATTTGTTTAGATATATTATAGAATGATACATGGTATCTTATAATGATTTGGACATTTCACTATGCATGATTGCATCCTTATTCCAAACTGCGCTCGGTCACGTTTGTATAATCCCGAGTAGTGATCCCCGATTTTTGAAATTAATCGTTCATCCACTAAACGAATACTTTTCAGCTGTTTGTTATTCGATACGATTAAGCGCTCCAAATAATCGATTAATCGTCACACTGAGAGAAATAATTAGTTAGACTAATATTTCTCATTTGTTAGAAAGCCATCTGGAATCAAAAAAAGTATACGTTTAAAAGTTTTACGCTCCCCTAAACTCGTAAACGAAGCTCATTTTGAATCGATGGCATTGAGTTCATTTTAGGAGTTTAGGAGAGTGCCAAAAATAATGATTGATTTTCAGGATAAAACTGCAGCGGCCGTACGGTTTTTGACGTAGGATTACGTCTTTCGGGAACATATTGGGGTACAAATTTTTAAATTTGAAAATCGAGAACATCATGAAAACTGTCCAATTTCAAACGCTTATCGCTCAGTCATTTCATGATGGATTGATGAAATTTTGGCGTCAATCTATTTCGGCACTCGATAACAATTATTTATATTGAAGAAAATTAAATATGTCATGGAAATAACTATCGAACAATTAATCTCAACCCCTATCCTAACGGAAATACCCACTTCTAATTGGTCGAAATTGACGACACATGCGGCGTTTCCCTAACAGAGACATCAAAACCGAGCTGCCTGGGGGAAATCGGCGTTGCAAATATATGAAGGTTGGGGGAACTTTTGTTCCTACCGAGATGAGTTCCCTAACAGAGGCATCTAAACCAAGTTGCCTGGGGAAATCGACATTGCAAATATAGTAAAACCTGTTTTTGTGAGGTTTTTTTGTGCGATTTTCTGTTCTTGTGCGATTTTTATTTGTGGGTTTTGTTTTGTGCGGTATATGAAAAGAAGCATATTTGACGAAGTTATCGTCCATTTAGTTTTTTTTCGATGGTTTATATGCATTTCAGTGCGAAAAAAGCATATTTGCGTCTCAATTGAGGGCCTTAGAATGCAAGGAGTGTAAGTGACTTGATCGATTTCTCTTCATCTAGTTTTTCTTTAGTTAATAACTCAACTGCAAAAAAGTTCCAATTTCAGTTCGCTATAAAATCCGATAGATGAGGTTCTGACCTATCTTCCACATTGTCAAATACAGCTGGGAATGTATTTGCAGCTAAGTTATGTCCAGAAGAGAGAATCGATGTAGAGAAATCGATCAAATCACTTACACCCCTTTCATTCTAAGCCCCTCAATTATCTTCTGAAATCATTCCCCTCCCCCTATCAAATGCTCTAAGTTTTTGCATGACATGATTTCTAACAGCAACACGTTTCGATATGCAACTAAAAGCATAAAACAGCCACGCGCAACCGAAAAGGCAAACTGTCCCATCTGTCCCAAACAAATGAAAATTGAACAGTGAACGGCGTGGTTTTGAGTTATTTTCTTGGGGGAAACTTTTTGTTATGCGGTCCCTATCTACCGTACAAAAGTTTTTTTTCAAAATATGTATTGAACACGATTTTTTAAAGCTACTTTAAAGCACGATTTTTTTATGCGGTCCCTATCCCCCGCACTAAAAAAGGTTTGCCTGTACATGAGGGGGGAGCTTTTGTTCCCACCGAAATGTGTTCCCTAACAGAAACGTCAAAACCAAGATGCCCGGGGGAAATTGGCATTGCAAATATATGCATGTCGGGGGCATTTTTATATTGCAAGTAAGGTGAGTGATACGATTAATTCTAGCAAATAAAATTTAAATTTGGAACTTAAATGTTGTTTGCTTCGTGAAATTTCATATCAATGATCGATCATGTATTGTGAAAAATTTAGCACAAGTGTAAGTATAAAGTTGTATATGGTAGCAGTTGTGTTAAAAATGACATGAAACGATTTGTTTCAATTTCCATAAGGTGTGTTCCCGCTCGGAAACGAGTCGTTAGGTTTAAGCTGTCTGTGTTGTTGTGTTTATTTTCACCCAGGGAAAGTTTATACGGCGAGAAAAATGGGAAAAGTGAAAAAAATATTAGAACAAGTAATTTCCCATATGCTCTACATATAGTATTAGGTGTTGTTAGCCCAATTAAAGTTCGTATTGGGTTGAATAAACACTCAGAAAGTAAAAATTATAAAAGAAAATTACCTTTTCTATTACAAATATGTTCTCTCTATATTAAAGTAACATGTTTTAACTGATGAGAAAATCGATAATTGTGTTCGGTATTGGTAATTATCTTATATTACATTGGTGAGTTTTTTTTTCTTTATTTCATCCATACATAACACAGGAGACATCTCGTCTAGGGTCACAGAGGGCGGTTTTCATCATATCTCATTCCACTTCGACATTTTTTATCTGATACGCGCCATCCAACGACTGTTTAGCATCCTTCTGTCATCATCACTCGGTAAACACTGGTGAAATAAACAAACAATACCCAACAACCAAACAAAACGGCCCTTTTCGGGGCCACCAAATCATTATTAAACGATGTAATTCTTCAAAAATATCCAAACTCAACAGATAGCCTAACGGAATCCTACGTCAACTATGCGGTCGTGTCTCGAACACAACCCTCCTGTGACTTTTTTGCTCTGGGTTTGGATCGATTAATCGACGTAAATTATTCGTTCGCTTCGATTATTGGTTGTGCAGTATTCGTTCGATTAATAATCGATTTCTGTAGGAAGTATTCGATTAATCGATTAATCGAACGATCATCGGGGATCACTAATCCCGAGTTGCGAATGTGTGATTTGTTTTCGTTTGAACGGCTCAATATGTAGTTATTCCATTCATTTAGGTCAAGTCTACAAAAGCATTCTACTATCAACCTTTTATTATACATTTTTGGTAAATTTCCATTGAACAAAAAACATACAGGGAATGGTCATAAAATTATTCTCCTATGAAATACAGTAGAACTCCGATTATCGATAAAAGAGAAATTCATAGTAATTCTATAGATTACCTAGAGATGTCGGTTAATTGTTCGATTCATTTAAATAATCGAATATCTGCAATTTTAATCGAGTATTCTTGTATCAAATAGTGAATATCAAAATATGAATACATCGAATAATTATCACAGTAATCGCGATTTTCTAAAAATACAGTGCAAAATTTGTTCAACCGTCACTCAAAAACCATTATTCTGCACCATGTTTATTTAAAAATTATATTGGGAGTCCCGAACGGGCAGTCTTCGGGTGTAGACGTATTTTAGCTCGCTCCGCGTTTGTTTTTTTTTCTGCGTGCAAAATCATGTCTACGCGTGTTTCGGTTTTATCCGCCGTACGGGAAAATTACAATACATCAGTTGAGTTTCTGTGTTAGTTACGTTGAAAACTAATGTTTCATTGTAGTCGGATGAAATTTTAAGAAAAGTTAAGATATGATGGAGTTAATTTTGTGTTAGTTGAATTCATCGAATAGGCTCAGAATTGTTTCGTTTTTTTCCTGATGTTCAGTTCAGGCTGTGTGTGTGTTCATATATCGCAGTGAATGTATCACCGAGGCAGAATTTGCAGGCGTTATGCGATGGTCACATCGAGAGCTAAGTTCTTCATTTCTTTTCAATCTTCTTTAACATTTTTATATAACACCCGGGCTTGCCCCGTTCTTGTGACGTTCTTCTCTTAGATGCCTGTGTATGGGTGAAGAAACCGTTGAGGGTTGAGGGTGTGTCTCCTACTAGGCGGTTCGCAGCTTTCGGAAGTATTTGTAGGGATATTGTTAGTAGTGGCTTCCTCCGTTTTGGCTTGATCTCGCCGCCATCGACGGTACATCAAACGGATGGTAGCATTATCTTTAGGAATGCAAAGTAGGGCTGTGTGTTTCGTTTATAGTTTGTTTCTCCTCCATAGATGTTTATGTGTAGGTGGGTGGGTATTCTGTGGTATTCATGGATGTCAGGCGATTTTTTACTTCAACTTGTTTTCCACACAGTTTTAGGTGGCCTATAAATGTTTTCACATATTCCGGAATGCCTTCACAAAGTTGCGTGTTTTCACAGTATGTCTCTATAACGAAGTGCGTCGCGTTATACAGAGGAGTGTTCTCGTTTACCTTTTCAGGTTTCCAAAAACATAACTCCGGCATCGCGATAGGGAGTTCTATAACAGTACGCCCGACGATTACCGGAATTCTCTCGGTTACCTTCTCAGGTTTCCCAAAGTTAACTCTCCACTGTCGCGATTGGACTTCGATAAAAATGTGTGCGATGAATAATAGGATATATAGCCGGTCTGCCTCATACCACAGGTGTTCTTTCTCAAGATACCTAAAGATAATATCTCCCGCGTATTATGATTTATAGGATTTTCTGACTTTCGTTTCGTCAAGTGGTCAATAGTTTGCGTATACATAATCACATCACTTACCACAGTAAATCCTGATTCATACCTCTTCCCACTAACAATTATCCCTCCCATGACATTCGCTAGGGAACCACGCTATAGAGGCAACCCTGCTGGCCTTCGAGCGGCGAATATCATACTAACATCCCTTCCCTTCCCCCGGTGACTGTAAGGACGTGGCCATTTAAAGCTCGAATCACCCAAAATTGCACAACGAGAATGATTTGCTTGTCCCAAGCGTCATTCTGTGTGTTGTTTGTGCAATTTGGTAGGTTCAAGTCAATCACGGAGAGCAACTACGAATTGTACAGTCTACCCAAGCTCAAGCTCAAGCTCATGTTTATTTAAAAATAATTATATTTAATAGACTTTTGAAATTATGACATCATAATCTTTCTTATTATAAATTTCTGTTTAGTTTGATTAAAAAAAAAAAATATTTGCTCGATAAATCGAATACTGAAAGACAATTATTCGAATGAACCGAATATTTGAAAATGGTCTCACGATTAATCGACAACCGAATAAACGAAAATTTAGACATATCTAAGATCACCCCGAAATTTGTCAGTGAGAGGTAGATTCTTGCTCTTTTGGCTTCCGCATTATCTGACCAATGGTATACAGGACTTTACAGATGATTAGTTTAATGATTTTCATATTGATAAAGCATAGTTTCCACGCTGAAATATCTTGTTTTTCGTGTTTGTAAACGTGGATTTTTATTATATTTGTTATTCTTTTGACGTAGAACTACGTCTTTCAGGAAGGCTGCCTAATCAGAACACAGGTCACGTTTTTATGAATTAAAGTTAACGTTAATAACTATTTTTACAGCGAACAAATTCTTATGATTTGCACATCCATGGAATCGGAAATTCTCTAAGATTTGTGTAATATGCTATACATTACAATTCGCTAATCTCTAAACGGTTTTAATTCATGAAAACTGGAAGAATTTTCTTTTTCCTACAAATTTGTTCTGCCGACTTGTGTGCTAACCCTACCCGTATTTCGAATGCTTATGACTCGAACATTTTTTAATAGATCGGGAAGATGTTTGCATCAATTGATAGGGAATTTTTCTACGCGTCTATCATAATTAATAAAATGTTATTTTTAATAAGATGAACAATTGAATAATTGGAAAATGTCAAGCATTATCTAAACGGCCTAACTGCCAAGTTTGGATTGGTCCGATATACAGTATCCCCAACACAGACTTCAAAATCGATGTATCTGTGGAAATACGCTTTGTAAATATACATACAAGTAGGGGTTATTTCTGTTCCTACCGAACTGTATTTGTATAAAATCTGTATAAAATCAATGTGCCTGGGGGATTCTGCTTTGGAAATACATGCAAGTTGTGGGTATTTTTGTTCCCATCGAGGTGTGTTTCCCTTCGTAATCAATGTGCCTGGGGGAATCCGCTTTGTCAAAACATGCAAGTCGGGGGTATTTTTGTTCCCACCGAGCTGTGTTTCCCTAACACGGACTTCAAAATTAATGTATCTGGGGAAATCCGCTTTGCAAATACATGCAAGTCGGTGGTATTTTTTGGTGTTGAGTACTTTTGTACTCGCTTGTCGTTGTGCAGACCGGAATATGTTTCCCTAAAACGTACGTTTGAACTGAGAAGCCTGGGAAAATCGTCATTTCAGATACTAGAGGTGAATGAACTTTCGCGGTTCGAGAACTACGTAAACATGATATGTGCAATAATATTAGAGGGAAATGTAAAATACAATGATCGTTTGACCATTCTTCCGTTCACATATTTTCATCGTTCATCGTTCATCAAATTTACTTGTAACGAACAACATAATCTAGTACAATGCATGAATTTATCTCACATGACAACTGTTCATACTTTTTACGTACAAAGCAAATATGTTGAATACAATTGAATTTGAGAATTGTTTCGTTCAATCGATAATCTATTCAATACAATACAAATACTTACTAAGACAAAATTAGTTCCATGTCAACCCTGCCGTTATATCAGAGATATAACCCACCCATTTTTTCCACAAGGGTCCTTCTCAGGGCTAGAGACGAAAAACAAAATAAAAAGATGGAATGAGACCACAGTTGCGAGTGAGCGGATATCATTAATGCCTGATGCTGATTTCAAACACAATTACACACACCCCTCGATATAATAAGAGGAAGTCCTCTGTATCGAAGTGTGCTACGTCAAAAGAGATGCATACGGGAAATGTAATATATTAATATATTATTTATCTAATATGTAGATCTACAGTCTAGTAGCGATATCCATATTATTCTCTATCAGTTTACCAGGCCAGGTTAACCAGTTTGAAAATGTTCGAATTTCAAATGAAAATTTTTAATACTGAAGTAATAACAATTAAAAAAAACTAAAAAGCTATATCGAAAATGCATTCTAAAATAATATTCGAAGTGGTAAACTGGAGGGTTGCATAATATAATTGCGTAGTTCTACGTCGAAAATGCGGTCGTGTACTAGATACAACCCCTTACATTTTTTTTTACAATTTGGGACGATTTTATTCTTTCTTTATTCAGTTTTTAGAGTTCATTTATTTTGTGAAGTAACGTCTGGTGGCTTTGATTACGTCCCCAGTTTAGAGGAAGCCATTTCTGTGCCCGCTCATTTCATTTAGTAGATATAATATTTGATGTCTTAATTCGAGTTTTTGTTGATATGACGCGATGACAAAATATGTATAACGTTCAAAGTATGCAGTGTAATGAGGTAGCGAAAAAAAAACGAGACTTATTCGAAAATTTATAAGTGTTTTGCTATCGTCTAGCTTTTCATTGATAAAGTTTTACCCGCCATCTCTTAAATCAATCGGTTATTCCCGTTTCCACTTCACGGTGAACATCGCGGTCAAAACTGTTACTTAAGTTGAGTATTCCTCAAGCAATAACCCGCATTTAAAACTTCATCATATGCACGCGGATTAAGATTAAGAGGGTTGTGCTCCCATGGCCGAGTGGGTAGTGTCAAAATTTAACATGCCGATGATTTGAGTTTGATTCGCGTGCTAGCCGGGTGATTTTTCGTCAAAGAAATTTCTTCCGACTTGCACTGTGGTCACGCATATTCTAGATAGTGATGTCTAAATTTTTCATTTATTCGATTATCGATTAATCGTTGGGGCATTTTTCAATATTCGATTCATTCGAATAATTGTCTTTCAATATTCGATTATTCGAGCGAATATTTTTTTCTTGTAATAATCACGTATCATGTTATCATTCTGGTCGCGTGGCCTATTAGGTTGTCGATGTTCAATTATTGGATACAAAATTTTTTGGATAAAATTATATAGTCTAATTCTTAACCTAAAAATGCATTAACAGTGAGAAAAATGCCTTCTTTTATTAATCGCGATTACAGTGACAATTATTCGATGTATTCATATTTTGATTTAAAATTATTCGATACAAAATTACTCGATTATAATTTTATACATTCGATTACTTGAATTAATCGAACGATTAACCGACGTCTCTAATTCTAGAGCTTGTCTCTCAGAATACGTTCAAGGCGTCCTATTTGGAATAATAAATCCCAACTTAGTTAGCTTAGCACTACCAATTTAAACCGACGCAAGTAAAACTTATGTTGAGACGGTGAAAGTTTCACTGTGAACGTTAGTGCCATTCAAGAAGAAGGTAAGAGGTTTCATTTTATCAGTATAATTTTCTTATTTTTCGGTATGACATGGAAAGTTCGTAAAATCTTTCGTAAAATTTACGTTCAACACTTCATATATTTTTATCATTCTATGAATAATGATTTCCAAAAATAACCAATGACATTTGAAATTATTGTAACCTAGTGGTTTTGATTTTTTTCCCGGAATTTGAAAAACCATAATGAAAACGAAATGTATTTGAATTTACAGACAAGTCTGGCATCTCTAGTATGAACAGTATAACCATTCTTCATATCCACCCCCGTGCCATCTACATCTCATAGCCACAACCCTTTGCTTCACAGCAACAACTCTGACGCTTCACCACGATTGACAGTTCCGAATCGGACACACAAACAATACGGTTGTGTGCGTGTGTCCAGTGTGTCCTGCTGTTGGTCGTTTTGTTGGTTTCATATTTCTTTCGCAAGTGTCGAGGCGAGAGACGTTCGAACTCGAGACACGATAAATACATGTTGTAAGCTGTCGCAGCTGAAGTGTGTGTATTTCGAAATAAGTCTAGTTTTCGATGGCTGCTGCAGTGAGCAGTTTGTTGTCTTGCAATCGCTCAATAAATAACTATTAGATCGGCATGTGGACAGTGATTTCGTGAGCGGTTTTGTCGATAGTTCTAGTGCACAAACTCCGTGTGATGTGATTGAAAGCTTTGTTCCGTGAAAAACCCATTGTGAAAGTAAGCCTCTTATTCTTCTCCACCTGCATGTAGCGAAAGAAAAAAAAAACGATTCGCTCAAGTGCAAGAAGGGTCACGAATTCATGAAGAAACTGCAATGGTAAACAAGGTGGAAAACTAGATTATGAACGAGAGATTCGTTCCATTAACAGATGTTCTCTCGAGGGACGTATGGATTATGTTTTCTTGCTTCATTGGTAAAATTTGGGGCAACACGAATCGAGGACTGATATCAACTGGAAGGTCAAGAGAAAGGAACCACAAGTGATAAGACACCGAAACGAGGGCTGCTTACCGTAACCGTAACAATGAGAAAAACAAAAAGCCCATCAAAGAAGAAGGAAGAGCTAACCAGCGACCGCAGCAAGTTGGCAAGCAGAGAAAAAGGACAACCGAAATCTAAATTGTGTAACCTGTTTTACAACTTTATGGTGTGTCCCCACGCCGCGATTTTGAGTGTGTTTCTGGAGGAGGAAGAGGGCCGTGGTGTGTTGTCGTGTTGGTGTGCGCGGAAGATCGAGGGATGCTGGCAGAAATATAAAGGAGTAAAATCGCAAGATCGCACTGCAATCTGCCCGGTGTCGAACGGTATTAAAAGCTGTTCTTCTATGTGTTGTGGCACGGAAGGCATTGTTTGTCCCATACACTTGGAAGTTGTTTATATTGGAGTTGTTTTTTCATTGGACAAATTGATACTTTCACAGCTTCCATTGTCTGATTGTTCAAACAAGTTTCAAATTTTATGCTATAAATATACCAATTGGGATATTTTACGTTTGCTAAAATTAGCATAACAGTAGTGCAGAATATTGCTGCGTTCTACCGCTGAGTTCTAATTTGTTCACAAAGTAGACTTTAAGTATTGTTTTGATTATTGAATTTTGATATTTCTTGACTGATCATAGGTTTTTGGTTTGATGTGGATTGTTATTATATTGTTTTTGATAAGTCAACTTCTTGTTGGAATGTTATAGTGACTCACTAGACTAAGTAAAAAGCCAAACAATGAACCTCAGATTTACCGTTTGATTGACGACGGTTGTCACTAGAAGTTCTCGATTTGTATAAGAATCATTCAGTTTTTTTTTCCGACAAATCTGGTCTTTTCTCGATGAATTCTTTTTTTTCCTTCAAAAACTGCGTAACCCCGTTTAGATTAGTGATGTATTCGTTTTAATAAGTATGAAGAGATTTATAGAAACCGTTTACACTAGCGAATTTATATGATGAATATAGGTCAGAAGTACCTATTATCGCAATAGTTCATATTTTAGTAATACGAGTGAGTGTTTTATTAGTTTAGAAAACATATCTTATTTTTGGCGGCTCTAATATGATTTTTAAATATTAGAAATCTTTACTTTGTCGATTTTGGTACTTGATTCCATGCGAAACATTTTTCTTTTGTTAAAAAGTCTAGTTTGAAAATAGTGCGTCGCACTGAAGCTTGCTTCTTAGCATTTTGCTAAGGATTGTGTGATCAAGATAATGAGATTTTCACACTCTGCAGCGGTTGTTTCGATGCAAATACAGTGTTTCATCCGGCTGGATACCGAAATTAGGAGAAAAACAATAATTTATGATTAACAGAAGATAAATCATAACAAAATAGCTTCAGAGAACAGTCTTTCGCTGTGAACACTACTGCAAGGAGCTGAACGATAAGTAAAACTTGCCGCTTGAGGGTCTTGCTTAGAGTTTATTGAGAACCAAATACAAGGATTGTGATTGCGATTGATTCGAACTTGTAATGCTTGTTATTTCTTTTTTGATTTGTAGTAGGCTGACCAATTAGTTCAGGAATAAAAACGGGACAGGTAATCCACGAAAACTTTCATATCATAATATAGAGTGTGCAACTTAATTCCTTCCGTTCTTTGCATGAAAAACAGCTCTTTTGAGCTTGAACTTGAGCTTGGGTTAACTGTACTCTTCATAGTTACTCTCTGTGATTGAACTGAACCAGCGAATTTGCACAAAGAACGCTTGGGATTAGCAAATCATTATCATTATGTATATTTCGGTGATTCGAGCTTTGATTAGACAATAACGACGCCGCCCACGTCTTAACAGTCATCAAGGGAAGGGAAGGAATGTTAGTATGCTATTTACGACCAGAAGCGTCGCCTCTATAGCGTGGTTCCCTTGCGATTATCATGAAATAAAAATTGTTAGTGGGAATGGGTAAGAAGAATTAGGATTCACTGTGGTAAGTGATGTGATTCTGAAAACGTGAACGAGAGTTCTATTCGGCGAAACGAGATTACGAAAAAAGCATCCGTTTTGACCTGAGAAGCTCATTGAGAAAACTCCTTTAAAAACTCTCAAACTATATATTTTTACTATATATCATCGCTCGTATTACATTTGAAATTTTCCTAACAATTCTTGCCCGAAGTTGTTTTTGGTAACCTGGAAAGATCGCCGATAATCTCCATTAATAATCCTAGAATAGACGATATATTTTTCTACGAAGGGAGTTTCTGACTTGGGGGTTTATCCATTTCTTTCTTTGAATAATTTTGCATAATGGACAACGGCCATTACAATCATCCTCCTTAGGGGCTTTGGACACTCTGCTCTGGTTCTCAATAGCTTCAGTTTTTTTTCGGACATGCTACTATAGATATCCGTCATTCACGTAAATATAAATATAGATAATTCAAAATACGGTACAGATTGGAAAAAAGACGGGACAATTAAAAATAGTCGAAAAAACGGTACGTTTGGTCAGCCTAATTTGTAGTGAAGTAAGTGTACCCTCTCTCAGCTTATCATCCCTGAAGTTTTTAGTTTTTAATCTTGAATACAATTAATTGATGGATGTTCTTCGCATATTGAAATTATGTGGCGCAAAATTTGTCTACAAGACTGTGGTTTTCGTAAGAGAAAGTCACTGAAGAGAATCGAGCAAAGCAGATAGGATCTTTTCAAGAGTTGAGCAATTATTGCCGAATAACAAATAATAATAATAATAAATAATGAAATTTGTAGAGAATTTATTGGAGTTTTAAAAACTGCCTTCCGATTTGGGAATATTCGCTTTATTGAAAAAATCTTCAAAAAAAGGGGAAATTTTACATTCTATCATTTTTTTCCCGTAGTAAAGATGACTTACAGGGGCGTTCTTGGGATTAAATGAATGCTGATTGATAAGGTTAATTAGATTTACTATTGACTTGGTGAATAAAATACTGTGTTAATCTACAAAATCCTCAAAAACAGAATAAATCGATTTTTTTTCGAGATTACACCCGATCTCGAAGTTTTATGCATTTTTAAGACTTTTGGCATCGAAACAAAATTACGATTTTCCAAATTTCCTTTACTCCTCTTTTGGGAGATTGTCGTGGATCGAAAAATCAAAACTTTGAGAACTTTGAGGCAACCCTAAATTATGTCCGATTGAGCTGAAACTTTGCACAGGTCATTTTTTGTTGAGCCAATAAACAAAATGTACATTATCGGTTCTTTAAATTCGACAATTATCCATATCTTCATTGCCTCTCAGGCTAAGTCCCAAAAGGTCGATTTTCGGTCAAAAAATTTTCGAGATGATACCATATCTCGACGTTTCATGCCTTTTTAAGTCATTTGGCAACGAAAAAAAAATTCGATTTTCTAAGTTTCCCTTGGAAGATTTTCGAGGATCAAAAAATCAAACATTGAGCGCTTTGGGGCACCCCTAAATTATGTCCGATTGAGCTGAAACTTTGCACAGGTTATTTTTTTGGGCCAATAAACAAAATGTACATGGTCGGTTTTTGAAATTTGACATTTTCGCTGCCACCCTAACCTAAATACAACAAGATAGAAGCATTCAAGTATTAAACCTCAAAACTTAAAATGTGAAGCTTCAATATGGCGCATATGTGATCTTCATGCGTTGGTTCTTCAAGAAGTTACAAAATTTCTAAAATCACTTAAAAATTTCGACTTTGTTCTATTCCCATAATTTTTCGTCGAGTGTAGGATTATCGACATTGTATTGCATACTAGGTATAATATTTAGAGGCACAGTTTTGTTTAAGAATTATTATTGAAGTATTTTATGAATCCTATTAACACTATTTCCATGTGATACTGACTATTACCAAATAGTTGCACTTATTGCGAAACTCCAGGAAGACTATTACCATAATGGGTACATGAAAGTAACATTTTCAAACAAGTTTTTCTATACAATTCAGTCAATAAATAATTGAAATATCAGTGATAATCTTCAAAAATAGAGTTCAAACTGCTAGGAAAAGTATACTTTTGAACTAAAATAGAGTATTTATTCACAAATTTCTGTAATTTCCTATTCTATTCAAGAATTCCTTCATACAATTTGAAGTTATGATAAGGGGGGTTGTCCACATACCACGTGGACAGAAAAAACACTATTTTAGACACCCCCTCCCCCTCCGTGGACAAACGTGGCCATTCTCCATTTTTATTTAAAAATAGAATCGGAAAATAATTCAATTGCGTTCGAATTCTATTTTAAATTTGTTCCTATTTTTTTATTCTATGTTAGCTTTATAAATAGTAGCGGTTTGTTCTCGACTTATTCCCAAACATTTCCCGTGACGTTATTTTTATTTCACTGTTTAGTTTCTTCCAAATCCCTTTGACGTTGTTATTATGTTACGTTATATTACGTGTTTCATTCTTTATTTTTTGAGATTTCAAGCTATCCTCTACTTTTCTGTGACGCCTAAGCTGGTTCGCCCCAACAAAAACGACCTAATAAATGCCGCAAAGTGTGTTTACGATGAACTTGCAACAAACATTAATTGATTTTACATACAGATACGGATAAACAATTTTAAATTTGTATATCACGAGAATTTTAGCACATTTATATAAAACTCTTTTCCCGTCGTTTGACCGATTACCAAGACCCCAGGCCGGTTCTTAGTCTGGACAGGATTCGCTACTTCCTCATCGCTTTCACGTCTTCGATCCTGACTGTGGAGCCTTTGATTTTCTGGACCGCTTGAAGTCGCTTCAACGGACAATTTTCGTAGTATTTCTGTGAGATAAAATCGACAAAAGTTTGCTTCAGGCCCACTAATTTCGCCCCAGTTCGGACGTTGTTTCTAATGGTATTTTCCACTCGGACCACCAGCATCCTCCATTGGCCCCAAACCAAAGTTGTTTAGTTATCGGTGGAGGGTTGGAGTGTGTTTCAGTATTTTCAAGGTTTTACGGCGGGTGATGCATCCTCGTTGTAAATTTTGACCACTCTTTTGCCACTGAAGTCGGAAACCTTGTTCGACAGCCCATTTACAGATTGCACTGGTAGCTCTCTGGAAGCCCTATGCGTGTTCCCCACCACTACTTCAAGGTTGTCGTCCTCATAGGTGAATGCGAACACTAAAATGAAATCTTGAGGTACATCAGTTTGTTCATGGAGGCGCCTAAACATTTTGTACCGAACTGTTACCTCGAAGGTCCGGTTTGACGCGAGGTTTTCTACAAAGTGCAGCATTTTGCCGTCCATCCCCAAGTTTGTCAATGACTTCAAAACTAGCGGAATCCACAGAAGTAAATGATTCTGAGGTACTTCATTGCACTTCTGACTTTGCATTCGTGTTGATAAAAAGCTATCTGAACCAGGCCTTTTTGATTTTTTTTTTCCTCAAACCATCAAACTGCCGCCTGCAAAGTTACGAGTTGAAAAATTATATGACACGTTCCGTAAGGCTTTCCAGTATGAAGAAATTCTATTCCAGTTGAATTCCTTTTGATCAGAGAGGTTCTTCTGAAATAGTGAAACCCATGCGATTAGCTTCATTTGTATTTAAACCCGCAGTTTTGGAGAGGGGATTTATATGGTTTGGAGAGAATTTTCCCAAAAAGGCCTGGTTTAGATCAACCATTCCATCAACACGAATGAACAGTCAGAAGTGCAATGAAGTACCTCAGAATCATTTACTTCTGTTTTTGCATAAAAAACGGCGTGATAAATGGTAACTTGGCATCAATTCGTAAAATCTGAATGACATGGAGCTTCACATAGGAGAAGCATACTTCATTGAATAGGGGCTTCAGATTCTGGTCAGATTGTTTGCCAAATCAGAACGAGAAACACATTACAACATGGCGCAGCTTTGTCGATAGCATCTCGAATGAGTTATTTGAACTGGTTGAGAACTCGAGAGAACCTACGAATTAGAAACTAATTGTAATTGATGTGAAATGGACGTGAAAGCTTTTCCATCTGGTTCTATAGTTATGGAACACTGAAATTTTCGTTTTTTTGAGTGGTTCGCGCCTGGACACAACAATAAAGTTCAAATGGCTAGTCTTATAGATAAAGCTAGTTATTATATCCTACACTGTATACTTCAACTCAACCGACTTCTTACAAATCTCTGGAAACTCAGGAAAAATGACTGGTTCTATAGTTATGAAACGCAGTGTATAACTGTTGCACTTTTTTTCCTTTCGAATGAAGTTATTATCGTACCACATTTAAAATAGGTGGCTGTCTAATGTATGAATATTTTAATTGAGGTAAATAATCGCAACTATATGCGTTTATGATAAGTTCAAATAATTTGAACGTTTAGTTAAAAAAAACACATCAGCGTAATTCAAAGTTCAATTCCCTGTGAATTCGATTTTCGTCTTAGATTTTTGAATAGTCATCGTACAATTCCCAGTCAGAACACCCGATCAATAACTCCCCTAAATTATCGTTTCTTTCCGTGCCATTTTCCGCGAGCAGTGAGAAGCGAACCAGTGCATATAGGAGACCAGCAAAAAGTGTTTAAATCACATTAAAGGAAATTGCTAAATATAAGTATAATAATAAAATCAACAGCCGAGCATAAGAAGCAGAGAAATGTATCTCACTTGGCTGGCTGGCTGGCTGGTTGGCAGTAGATTGGCTGAGAACCGAGGAACGAAGCCGAAGAGAGGACGCTGGAGCGGCTGTAGGCTGCTGGTTGCTTGCTACCGCTGGTCTGCCGCAAGGTCTTGAACCTCTTTCTTCATTTAGGAGACGGAGGCTACCGTTGATACCGCCATCTCCCCTCCGTGTTGTTTGGTGGGCTTTTTGTTGTTTCTCTCTCTTGGCTGGCGGTGAATGCGTTCCCACTTTCAATGTGTGGAGTGTTTCGTGTTTGTATAGTGTAATGTAGTGCATCATCAGTGGCAGCAGCAGCAGCAGAACTGTGTCTTGCGATAAGCTTTGTCGTGTAATAATTCAGAAAATAAAAGGCGAAAGGAAGTGGCGCGACCAGAGCGAAGTGGTGCACGAAAACAAGAATTGGATAAAGCAAAGTGATCGACGAATATCTTGTGCGGTCCTCCTAGGCGAGGGAGCCGTCACGGATCGGAACCAAACGAGCAGAAGCAGAGCCGGCATGGGTTACGAACTGACGCGCTTCCAAGGTGACGTAGACGAGGAGCTGATCTGTCCGATCTGTTCCGGTGTGCTAGAGGAACCGTTACAGGTGAGCGTAAATCTCCGACTGGCCCCAATTTCCTTTCACTCCTTCGTCGGTTATCAACAATGGAGAATCTTTGCCCGGAATATTGCGAACTTGATGGACTTCACTTGAACCAATCAGAGTTCGTCAACTGACGGCGATAACATAATTTATGCTGTTATTCCTATTATCATGAAACGTGTGTGCGGGGCGGGTGTTAAAGAGTATGAATTTTGATGTATGCGCAAGGTGAGGCAACATACACGCATCAGTGAAGATGGGAGATAAGATGCGAATGTAGACCTCGGAAGGAACGAATTCATTCGCTTGCGAATCGTTATAACGGGTGATGCACTTCCTATTTATTCGATTGAATCGCCATGATGACGATCGTGATCTTCAGACGAAGATCGAAGAAACTAAATTTTCTTCAGTCAATGTTTCTAACAGATACATACATTTAAAGTGAAGCATAGCGCAAGATACGATAGACCAATTAAAGAAGACGTTTTCAAAGTTCCCATTGTTTGCCAACAACTAAACTCAATTTGATACACACAAAAGAAGCGATAAACATTACAAACAACACTAATGTTTCTTCATTGGCCTTGAATTTGTTTGGCTTTGGATGTAATCCAAACAATCAAGCTGAGTAAATGCAATAATAAATGGTCAAAAATTACCCCGCTTAATATGGTACGATCTTCGTTTCGAGAGTGGTTGGTTCCTCATAGGGAAAATGGATAAATCCGTACGCGTTCGGTGTATTGCTCTTGATATCGATCTATCGTCGTTCGTTCCAATTCAATTGAATTTTCCTCTCTTGGGGTAGCAATTATTGTTTCACTTTTCCGCAGAACGCCATCAATTCGGGTTTCTATTTGCGGTTTACTTTTCCTTTCTCCGGAGCGGTCAATAGAAAGTGAAATATGTTTTGGTTTACCGATATGATTGTTTCGAAGTTTCACTATTATCACCGATTGCATGCGATTTTGTGCGCCAATAATTAAAGTTAGGGTAATGAACTTGAACAGCTTTTTTGGAAAAAAAGTATTTGGCAAAGATTCTCCCTCCAAAGTTTATTTCGGTATTCCTTCGATTGGGGTCAGTTGATTTTATTGCTACTGGTAAACGAAACAACTAAACGATCTCTTCCAGGCGGTAGCATGCGAGCACGCATTTTGTCGAGCCTGCATCACAGAATGGCTCTCCCGCCAGCCAACCTGTCCCGTTGACAGGAATCCCATCACAAACAGTAATTTACGTGCCGTACCTAGGATCCTTCGAAACCTGCTTTCACGACTCAACATAAGCTGTGAAAATGCCATGTACGGGTGTACCTTGGTACTCAAGCTGGACACATTGGCCACCCATATCGAGGAGTGTGAACACAACCCAAAGCGTCCATTGCCGTGCGAAAAAGGCTGTGGCTTTGTGATTCCAAAGGATGAGTATAAGGATCACAACTGTTTCCGTGAGCTGCGCTCATTAGTGCACAACCAACAGCAGAAAATGAGCGAACTGAAGAACGAAATCAACGATCAGAACCTGGTGATAAATGAGCTGAAGCGTGAACTGAACCTGGTGAAGGATTTTATGAGGGCGATGCGCGTATCGAATCCCGCGATGCGAGCCATCGCCGATCAGATGGAGCGGGACGAAGTGACGAGGTGGTGCAATGGACTGGCGAGGGCACGAGTTACTCGGTGGGGTGGAATGATTTCAACACCGGATGACGCGTTACAAGTTTGTATTTTTCGATGAAGAATTTGTGGTTCCCGGATCTTTTTAATTTAATCACGTATTGATTTTCGTTGTAGCTAATGATCAAACGAGCCCTCTCGGAATCGGGATGTCCACCTCACATTCTCGACGACCTGATGGAGAACTGTCATGAGCGACGGTGGCCCCGAGGACTGAGCTCATTGGAAACCCGCCAGAACAACCGACGGATATACGAGAGTTACGTATGTCGAAGGATCCCGGGTTTGTATTGTGGGCGTTATAATTATTGACTCCAGCACCAATGTTGAATGAATTCCATCGATATCTGCGACCGCTTCTTGATGGAACGGTATCATTTGTGTCCACATAAAACACACTAGTCATTTGGATTTGTATTTCGAATGGTTTTCTCTTTTATGTGAGAAATATTTTTGCATTTTTCCTTTAAAATCGTTCATTTGGCTCAGTTACATTAGTTTTAAGAAGCTGATATTTTTTATAACAGACTAGCTGACCCGGCAAACTTTTTTTTTATTAATTCGTTTATTTTTACAGGCTCAGTTACTTAAGTTTAAAGGAGCCGAATTCTTAAATATAATTTAAAACTATATATATAAACAATTTTTCTTACATCTATGGTTAGTAAGGTGGAAAACCGATTACTCGCGGTGTACTCGAGTTTAGGAGGGTGACATATTTTTAGGAGAAGGATGGGATATAAGGAAATTGTAACAATGTTGATGAACACTCATTTCTTAAATCTATTCGTATATCTATAGTGTATTTACATTTCAAATTATTCTACTATTTATAGCAAGGGGACGAATTACCCGCGAAGGAAGGAAAGGAGGGTATAAGGATATAGGGACAATCACACACGAAGATCTATAGCTTTAAGGAAAACATATATATGGGACATGTAATCAAGGTCTAACCGAGCCAACACATCTCTCACCGGCACATTGGGCTGTCTTCCTCGGGCCCGAAGGGAGTTTTCTATATTCGAACTGGCGACCAGATACACCTCGCACGACCAAACAATGTGCTCGATGTCGTGATAACCTTAGCCACAAACGCAGAGACTGCTGCTGGCAAGATTGAAACGGAAGAGTAGTTCATCTAACGAACAGTGATTGGACATGAGTCGGGAGAAGGTGCGAATAAAGTCCCGACTCAAGTTCAGACTTTTGAACCACGGTTTGAGGCTAACCTTAGGGATAATCGAGTGAAACCACCGGCCCAATTCATCTTCATTCCACTTGCGTTGCCAGTTAGCGATGGTATTTTTGCGGACTAAAGAATAAAATTCATTGAAGGCGATTTGACGCTGATAAATGTCGCCTTCAATTGCACCTACCTTTGCCAATGAGTCAGCCCTCTCATTACCCGGAATTGAGCAATGTGAAGGGACCCAGACAAAGGTAATGACATAACAGCGTCTGGATAAAGCACTCAAAATTTCTCGTATTCTCTCAAGGAAGTACGGCGAGTGCTTTTCCGGCCTCACTGAACGGATAGCTTCGACAGAGCTAAGACTATCCGTTACAATGTAATAGTGTTCAACAGGTCGTGAGGCGTCTAGCGCCCAGTATATCGCTGCCAATTCAGCAATATATACCGAGCAAGGATTCTGAAGACTGTGTGAGGTGCTAAAAAATACGTTGAACACTCCAAATCCTGTGGACTCATTCATAGAGGACCCATCAGTAAAGTACATATTATCACAATTGATACGCCCATACTTTGCATTGAAGATCGTAGGAACGAACCCCAATCTAAGATAATCTGGATTTTCATGGATTTTCTCCTTCATGAACAGATCGAAATGTACAGAGGAATTGATGTAGTCAGGAAAACAAACACGGTTGGGAATATACGAAGAAGGAACAACCTGCATAGAGGTGAATTCATGATATGAACTCATTAATCCAGAATGAAAATTTAGCTCGATCAATTGCTCAAAATTTCCGATCACCAATGGATTCATAACCTTACACCGGATGAAGAACCGAAGAGATAATAAATTGAAGCGATCTTTTAGTGGGAGTAGGCCTGCCAAAACCTCGAGACTCATGGTATGCGTTGAGGGCATACATCCCAACGCGATACGGAGACAAAGATACTGAATTCGCTCGAGTTTAATGAGGTGTGTTTTGGCAGCTGATTGAAAACAGAAACTGCCATACTCCATCACTGAGAGAATAGTTGTTCGATACAACATAATAAGATCTTCGGGATGGGCTCCCCACCAGGTGCCGGTAATTGTACGGAGAAAGTTTATTCTTTGTTGGCATTTTTTACTCAGATACCTAATATGGGCCCCCAAGTACATTTGGAGTCGAACCAGACCCCAAGATACTTGAATGACATAGCATGAGTGATCGGTTTACCCAAAAGTTGAAGCTTTGGTTTTGCTGGTCTATGCTTCCTAGAAAAAACCACCATCTCTGTTTTCTCCGTGGAGAATTCGATCCTCTCGATCCTCCGCTGATCCTCTCGGAGGCCAATACAAGCTGACAATACAGAGGTCTTTGCTGATGTTTGCATGACAAGCAACAGCTTCGATCCCTCCAATAGGTGGAAGGTCAATTCTAAAAAATGAGTGGCACTTATTGATCCCCAAAAGCACCCCTCCATATCTATCATCACGGTCCAAGCGTATAATATTAAAATCGTGGAAAGAGATATCATCTCGCGAAGAAAGCCAAGTTTCGGACAGAGCAAATACATCACAATTGAAGTTATGAATTAAAAATTTGAATGTATCCAATTTAGGGATAAGACTACGACAATTCCACTGTAAAACAGTGATATCTCCGACCTCTCTATTTGAATTAGACATCAAGAGAGATAATCATTGCAAGGAGGGGCCATGTTTGCATCAATTGTTGCAAAATTGTCTTTAATACTGGAAGCATTGAGATGACAATGGTTCTGATGGAGTCGGAAACATTAAAACACTTGAAGATTTGATCCAAAAGGTCAGACAACTTTATAAATCCCGATTGGGAAGTTGAGCTGGACGGAAAAATAGGGACAGTTGGGGTTTTTGATGTCCCCTCGAGTGGTGGGTCGTTCGAAGGTGAACTATTCCCACGGAAGCCAGGAGGAACCTGATTTTGCTTGTCCGCTGCACTCGAATTTTTAGGCAAGCTAACAGGGGGTATCACCGGCGGGACTTGTTCTTGAACTTTGGGAGTGGTCACATTTTTGCGCCGTGGATTCCCTTTGAAAATAAACGGTGTGCCCCCGTTACCTGTATCCGCGTCCATTTCGTCAACTGGCAACGTAGCGAAGACATTTTGTGTGTTGATTGGTTGTTGTTGAGCCAGTGGAGAAGCGCCCTTTAAAATTTCCGCAAAAGTGGGTTTGGAGCGTTCCTTCAAAGAGCGCTTCTGTTTCTCCCAGCGACTCTTATAAGTTTCACAAGCTGAGAGCACGGGTGGGGATCCCCCGCAATATGGACACTTTTGCTCAGTCGCACTGCAGGATTTCCCCACATGTTGCTCTCCGCAAGTGGCACAGCGCTCCTTGTTGGCGCAATAATCTGCTGTATGACCAACTGACTTGCATTTGTTGTCATGGGCTTTGGCACGAAGAGTCGCAGTGGTAGCCTCAATTTGTCCACCATAACGTAGTCAGGGAGGGCGGAACCAGCAAAAGTTACTCGAAACAAGTCGGACGGCGTGAATTTTGTTTTTCCCTCTTCCCGGGACACTTTTCCTAATTTATGGCAGTCCAAAATTTTAACTTTCGTCAAAGGGAGTTTTTTGAATCTGCCATCTCCTTGTTTTATGAATTCGCTCGTCAGACCCGTTTCTGTTATCACCCCCGAAATTTCTACGTTATGGGAAGGTACGTACACGCGATATTCTAAAATGAACCGATTGTCAGCAACAATCTCGTTAGCTTGCTTCCGATCAGTGACGACAACACGCAGTTTGTTCGGTCGAACCTTGGAAATTTCGACCATGGAGGAATAATTTTTTGTCAGATCTTTCATGATCTGAATGACATTCAAAGCTTTTCCTTGTGGCTTGGGCCGGAAGAAAACAACCCACGGGCCTGTTCCAGGTGCATCTTCTGGGTATATCTTGACACGGGGAGCGGAGACAACTGAGGGGGCAGACGAAGACGAGGATTGAGTGGAAGAGGATAAAACAGAGGGGAGGGACGAGGTAGATGGTTGAGTGGGATCGGAAGTAACAGGTGAGGAATGCGAAGTCGTCGGCTGAGTGGAAGCGGGAAGGTTAAGGGTTTGAGAGGAGAGGTTTGCGGATTTCTTAGAGGGGGGATTTTTAGTGTGGCTTGAATCTTCTTCGGAAGAATTATCTTCCGGTGAGGGAACGCGCTTGAGCGATTTCCCGGCCCCTTTTTGTGCAACCGAGGGGGAGTCAATATTTTCATCGTAAGAGATCTCCATATTTGGAGATCTCTCACACTCTTCCATAGTTTATACGGATGATAATTATAATAATATTTTATAATAATTTCTATAACCAATGCAATGAACTGGAAACTTCTCGATCGGTTGAACACGTGATCGACGCTCGCCGCAATTGAAATTGTGTATCACACACACGCACTGTCGGCGGTCGCACAGTATCCGAATGCGGGATAATGGCAAAACACGGCGAAATAAATCGTCACTCTAGCTTTCTGCTGATAGCACTTTGTTTTTTGTTGGGCTCAAACGAATTGTATAAACAAAGCGTATGGATACAACACGGCAGAAAATACATCAGCTAACGGTAACCGAGAACGGTAACGATAACGGAGTGACACAATATACGTCTGATTACTCGAAGGTCTCGACGCGGAATGACCCGGCAAACTTCGTCCCGCCCAAAATTTATTTTTCTTTATCACATTCACGTTTTCTTACTAAGCGCACGTTCATTGATCCAATCGCAGAACTGTTCATTGATTGATCTCCTAATCTGACCTTTTAAAATAACTTTTTACTATTACATTCCTACCAAATCTCGTCATTATAATATTATTATTATTTTCAGACACAATTCTCGTTCATGATTTTCCAACCACTTGCAATTAACATGTTTCTCCGTTACATGGAATAAATGATTGACACAGAAAATATGAAGTGTCGGTGGTTTGACACTGCCTCCTATAATCTTCACATTCACATGAGATGAAGAAATTTGTGTTTCATTTGTATGGCAGCCTCCTCTTCGAAAGGGGGAGGAGTGTCTGCTCACCATAGAAACGTTTCTTGCCCCCTAAAACTTTCACATGCGAATTTGGCTTCATTTGCTTGATTGGTTTTCGAGTTATGCAGAAATTTGTGTTTCATTTGAATGGCAACCCCCCCCCCCCCTTTAGAGAAGGGGGACAAGTGTCTAACCACGATAGAAACATTTATTGCCCCCTAAAACCTTCACATGCCAAATTTGGCTCCATTTGTTTGATAGTTTTCGAGTTATGCAGAAATTTATGTTTCATTTGTACGGCCAAAAAATGATCGACCGTGTTTTTTTTTTGCAATCCCCTCAATATTGGTATCAACTGAAATGATTTGACTAATAGAATACACTACATCATCAAAATATTCCAAAGAAAGTTAGGTAAGAAATAAAAATTAAAAACAAATAATTTTTTGAATGGTTTCAATGTAGAGAAGTATACTAATGATAAAGATAATTTATTAAAAACTAGAAAATGGAATAAGTAAAAAAAACTTTTTAAGTTAAACGGTTTAATGTAGTAATGTGCTAGAAAATAATTAGACAAGTGTCAGTTGGTAGTTATCACATCCGTCCTTCATTAATCTAGGGCAATGATGAGACCAAAATAAAATCGTCGGGTATATGATGAAACAACTAACTGTGGATAATGGAAATCCAACGTTCATTTCTTACTTGATTTTCTTCGGAATATTTTCATGATGTACTGTATTCTATTAGTCAAATAATTTCATTTGATACCAATATTGAGGGGATTGCAAAAAATACATAGTCGACCATTTAGTGGCGGCGACCTTTTTGAATTTATGTTGTTTATTATTTTTCGTATTCTCCAAGTCAAGTCATTCAGCCATTTTTTTTTGCGACGGCCAAATTGAATTTTCATTATCATGGAATACGCAGTTTTAAAATGACAGTACAATTTAATGTGTCTACCAAATTTCAGATCAATCAGTCAACAGGATCGAGGTCAATTTTCTATTAATTTGGGACAACCCTACAACATCCAAACATATATACAAACAGGTCAAGCTGAATGAAACCATTTAAAAAGTAATTAGTTGTTTGGGGACTGCGGCCATCTTGGAATTGGATTTTTGATGATCTGCTATATTCTACTAGTCAAGAACTTTCTCAAGGACTATTGATGAGGTTTTGAAAAAAATATATATATGGCGCCATTTTGTGACGGCAGCCATTTTGGATTTGCATTTTTCATAAATAGCTGTATTCTACTAGTCAATCCCTTTCATTTGACTCGATTGTCCGGAGGATTCGATTATCCGGAGTGAAAAAAAAAATCAATACTCCGGATAATCGAGTCCGACCTATATTTCCAAACCAATACGGTCTAAATAAAAAATGTCACAAATGGTTTTCAAAATTTTGTTTTATGCCAAACGTCTTAAAATTGCATGAAACGTCAAGATCTAGTGTCATCTCGAAAAAATTTTTTTGTCAAAAATCGGCATCCTGGGACTTTTTTTTTCGGAGTACGAAACGAAAAGTATGGTTTTGGATGCCAATATCGAAATGAAAGACCATATCGAGAAGTAGCTGTTGATTTTACTGTGGATCTTTTGGCTCAGGAGGATCTTGTATTGTGACCCCCACTGGTGCTAATGATTTGCGACACATCACTTGGTCAATTACTCTGCTTAGTTCTCTCTGTGCTTGTTGCTCAATCTCATCAATTCGCATTTGGGAGAGCGTATTGTTGTATACAATCGCTCTACGCCTTGCATTCATCGATTCGCACTCCCGACGAATTCTGAATACGCGATCTCAAATAGTGTGTTTAGTCGAGTGCGATTGCTCATGTCCCTCTCCATAGCAGTGCAGATGTAATAGGCGCGGATCACAAATCTGTTCATTTCGTGTGTCCATGTGATCCGTCACCTGGTAGTTCCCATAAGTGTGGACAGCCGTCATTCGAGCTTCTCCTTGGCCGGCTCGTAGGGGACTCCGTCGATCGGTTCGTGGGCCACTTCTCGCTCCGTTTTATTCATTTTCGAATGTGGAAATAACAAATTTAAAAAAATCTATTCGTCCATGAATTCTATTCGACATGATTGAACGCCACCAAATGTCAATGAAACCCAACTACGAATGAAGACTTTGGGTTTATCCTCATATCGAACAGTTTAATAGAAGATTCTGCGGCTAAACCAACATATGAGAGCATATTTCTATGAAAAACTAACGGAATACCTCCAAGATGAGAAACGGAAGAAGGCTTGAATTTCTACTATAAGATATCGCTAGTTAAAGTTTCGATATTGCTATTACGATCACTAAACTGGACTCTTTTAATTTTTGTCAAATAAATTTCAAAATTAACATCCACACGCGGAATCATGTTTGATTTTCAGTTTTTGTTTCCCTATTTCACTTTTGATCAGTATTCATTGTCGTATGATGGTTTAAACATTCTAGAGTAGCATATAGAAGGGGTTCCCATCAACAGAAATTTGGAATTCATAATGCAATTATACAAATCAACCACCTGTCCATCATACCCCCACTGTCCGTCTTACCCGCGGCTCCCCTACTTGCGAAAACAAATGGTGATGAGACATGTCATATACCAAGAAACAGATGGTGTTGATGTCATGGTCTGCCAAACTGTTGCGTTTGGCACGGATTCTGTCTTGGTAAAGCATAGGTCAAGAATCTGATTGTTTATATTGGGAATTCCATTCATTTGACATAATTCGGCAAAACAAGAAATGTCAAAGGGAGACACTCGGATCGGTCGTTCATGATTGAACTTATTTTTTCCAGAAAGACATGCGACGACACAATTTTAACCTTTTCGGCGACTTCAACGATGCCGGTCGACAGTTTTCCACAAGAAGAGTTTTAAGTAGTCTATGAACAACAGAAAAAATGTCTGTCGGTCTTGAGTCTTTGAAAATGCCGGTCGGTAAATTCGAATTTTTGGATGATGAACATGTTCCAGACCGGAAGCGGTAAATCAGAAATGATGGAAATAATATTGTGTCGAATATTGGAAAATCTGAAAATGAAATTTAGTGAGATCGTTGATGTCGTAAACATTTCACCAGAAAAAGTGGAATTATTTTGTATCAGTATTTACTTATGAAAATGCTCCAAGCAAGATGGAAAAACTTAAAGAAAATAAGAAGGGCAGTCTTCCGCCTACTAGAAGAACACTACTTTGTTCAAAACCGGAAGGTATTTAACATGAGCACCGCGTCGGTGCATGGGAACTGACACTTCGGACCGACTTTTTGTTTTTTTTTTGAACGCCGAAGTTCAGCGTGGTTACAGTAATTGGAAGAAGAATCAACTAAGGTGACACAATTATACAAAAGAAATTATGGTTTGTAACTCTAGGGTAATGCTAGAAATGACTGATTTCCGTACATATTTGCCGAAGAACTTATTTGAACAAGCCAAAATGTTACACTCGTAGAAGTTGATAGAACACATATTGATTATGTGCGGTTAATCGGTTGATCAAAAAGCTTTAAAAAAATCTCCACTGGTTCTGGAGTCAATCTTAACACACTATTCTGAAGGCTGCTCACAATAATTAGTTTCCTCTTTCTTTTTAGGAAAACAAGCTGTGCTAGTATTGCATTGCGATAACACACACATGTCAGAGGACGTTATGGTGGAACCGGGATTGGTCATGATATTTGCTCATGGTATAGAATAAGGACTTATTTTTCTCATGCTCGGGAACTACTGGGACTACTACAAAAAAACAAACACACAACACTAGACTACCTAACTGCTACAGCAAATTACTACTACTACAACTACTACCACTACTTGAATGAATGAACTTACCGAAATAGTATAAACATTAATTAAGAATGTACGAGGTAAAATCTTGGCTAAGCCTATCAAGCATACAAGTGATCAATAAAAGAGATAATCAGACCCAGTTGCCACCGTCAAAAGCTACCTTTATCGGCTTTTGACCGGTTTGGTGCCATTTTAATAAGCAGAGTTTTAGAACGAACGATTCAGAGTATGGAAACAAACTACAAATGCACAACCACCGGGAGACGACTACATTGAAACCCGCGATGCCGCGGTGATTTCTTGCCAATTTTCTAAGTAAAGAAATATCATTTTTCAGTAGGATCATCTTACTCTTTATTAATTGAATAATTTACAGTAGTTTGCATTGCAAAAAAAAACAACCCCGAAAGGACCTCAACCATGTCATATAAGTTGAAAACAATAGTACTTTACTAGTAGCACGAGTCTAACTGAATATGATCTCTGGATTAGGAATCCCAACCCCTCAATCGAAATATGAGTATAGGATGTTCTTAACTAAGTTTTTTTTATTATTGTTATATACCCGCCAACTACGAAGCTTGATGAAGCGCGGATTAGTACGAAAAGTATACGGTTTGTGCGTGGCCAAACGAACGTGTTTAGGACTTGCCAAACTTCCTGCTAGTGATGATCGTACTGCTATGAGTTATATATTTTTGTCGCTTCTGTTGAAGTAAGCTTAAATTTATGTTAGCTTAAAAAAGAAGAGGAAGAATTACGATGATCAAAATTAATTTCGAATACGCTTCCTCGATGGGGTGACATCACAACATTTGTCATCGAGGTGGAAATATCTTTTTGATCTTTGGCGGAGAAGAAAATAGGCATGTTAAGTTTAGCTCTAACGCTCATGTATTCTGGAAAATGAATAAAGATTAATGTCGAAAATTGATTGTTTTTTTTTCAGTCGAAAATTACTGTTATATTAAATTCAAACAGTTTCGGAAATTTAACTGTATATAAATCTTCTTTGAAAATTTTCTAAAACTGATGGTACGAATAAACATTTCGCCGGAACCCATTTATGCCATGTTGAGAGAATTTGCAGCCCGGGAAGACGGATTGAGCTATTCCTAGCTTCTCTCCAGTCTCCAAGCTTCAAGAGCTTGGTATGATTTTATTCTATTCAAAAAACAATTCACTTTTACTTATGTTCAATCACATTTTCCACTATGCCTATGCAGAAGGTTCACTAACGAAAATCTGGATGTAGTTCTTAACCCCTTCCCGTATTATTTAATACGGCACACATCAAGTGATTTCACTATCCTGCTAAGCGTTCTAGCGCCCTATGTTATTGAAGTACCCACGAGTGAGACTCGATATTGTACGGGAAAGGGTTAATCAAGAGCTTTGGTTCAATCATATTTATAGGCTTCGAAGAATTTCTACACAAAAATGTCCAAACCAAGAACAGTAATTCTTGTACGGGTTAATATGAGGTATGTACCCATGACGGAATTCATCAATAGAGACATCGTGGCAATACAACTGGAGGTTCCTACGACCTGAGGGAAGATCGTTATCATCGTCACATCGCCTCTAAATGAACTGCAAAGTTTAAAGCCTCTTAAAAACAAAGAATCGAATCGTCGCTTCGGTTTATTTCCAAGGAGACAGCGTCGAAGTTCCCCCATTTAATGTTGCTGCGCTGGCCTAAAGCCTAAAGCCTAAAGAATAAACAGTTCATCGTATGATGCCACGATAATGGTCTGGGGTAGTAGCAACATCAATGTTGGAGGTGAATGTTTGCTGAATATTTAATGTCAAAAAATATTAACATTTGTAACGATGGAACAATAATCTAACACTTTGCAGCTCTAAACTATCAGATATAAAGAATTGGCATGTGTTAAATGAGGAATCGCTATCTGATCAATTATATTTAATTATGATTTTGATTCTGATTCTGGCTGGTATTTTTCTGATTGAACTTCAGAATGAATGGATTTCAATTGATAGATCTAAGATAAATAAAATTGAGATGTTTATCATTCCGAACTTCAGAAGAAGATTGTGATGTCAGTGAAAAGTATTTCTTCAACTGAATAGCTTGAAATAGTTTGATTAGAATTTGAAGCCAATATATGTTCTTCCTTTGAAGAAAACTGTCCACTGAAATAGACAACTTTAAGATAGGATGCATCTTTCCGGAACAAAAAACTTAAAAAGATTAGAAAACTGTCTAGAAAACCTTTGAACAAGGCGAAAATGACTTCTGATTGGACATACTGTGCGTGTTCAGAAGTCAGAAGTCATTTGGATAAAATTGGATTTTTCCATGTTCCCGAAATTGCGACCTTCAGCTCTTCAATCTAGATTCTGCGTACAAGATTTTCAACAGGATTCAGGTCTGAAGAGCGTGCCGGTGAGTAAAAAATAAAAATATATATATGAATAATAGCTGGAATGTGATTTTTTTGTGACGATATCCACGCAAAAACGATAGGAGAGATCATTCCAGAACATGTATGTAATATTTTAATGATGTGGAAACTAGTGATGAAACGGATAGTAGTTTGGCCGGATATCCGACAAGCTTCGAGGCCGGGTAGCCGGATATTCGGCTCTTTATTTGCGTAGACGAAACTGGGAGAAACTACTACTACAATGATGAAATTTTTGTGGATATATTGTAATAATTTCCATACTAATCGAGTTAACCCATTCGCTGCCAAGCCCAAATTATATGAAGGCATTCCCATTGCCATTTATATTATGAGTGTTATTGTTTACCAAAACCCTGTTATTTCTTGATCATTCTCTATGAGAAATAAAGTATGATTTTTGTAAAAAAAAATTGAGAAAGGGTACACTTACTTCGACACAAATCAAATTAAACGAAGCGAAAGTAACGAAACTGCTTTTGGACCAGATTCTACGAAGTGGCAAATGAAAATGATAGTCATCGTTGCATTTAGGAAAAAAATCTCATTGCTAACGAAATCGGCTGTTATGCGAAAACATTTCGAATGTAACGCAATCACGTTCCTTACGTTTGGTAGTAATAAAACTCTAAGCAGTACTCCAATTGGCGAGGTTCGTATGAGTTTATCTTTCAGCTCCTTATAGTAGTGTTCACAAAGAAAGATTGTTCTCTGAAGCTGGCCTGGTATACGAAGCAAAACATAGTCGGTCGGTCAAATAACTCATAATAAAATTAATAGTGTTTATGAATTAATGTTATATACTAATATTGATCTAATCTTGAAAAAAATGTGATTTATCTTGTTTTATTGAGAAATTATTGATATTTTTCTAATATCTGGTATCCGGCCGGATAGTGAGTCACTATCCGGTATCCGGCCGGATAGCAAATATTGGCCGGATAGGCCGGATACCGGATAGTTACCGGATATCCGTTTAATTTTTTTTTCGATGCCAAATGACTTTTTTTTTATCTTCGCTTATTTTTCGTCGGCCTATTTCCGCCACTTTAGTGCCAATCACCGACATCAGGGAGGCGACTCCACCTGTTCCTACCTATCAGACTCAACAACTCATGAGCCGGGCCAACTTCTTTTACTTCCGCTCCGAAGGAAGACGTAACCAGAGATTTTTCGCCTCAGAAAATCCCAACGACGCCAGCTGGGATTGAACCCAGGCCGATCGGATTGTGAGGCTGTTACGCTAACCATACAACCACTGGCGCCGTCTTATGCCAAATGACTTAAAAATACATTAAACGTCGGGATCTGGTGTCATCTCGAAAAAAAAATGTTGGCCGAAAATCGACCTTTTGGGACTTGCCACTCAGGTTAAGATCATTTTTTTTGGCCAATAAACAAAATGTACATGGTCGGTTTTTGAAATTCGATGATGATTTTTTCCCATACATCCATTGCCACCCTAACGGACATGTAGTTAGGGTAATATGGACAGGTTTGTAATTATTATATATTATATGAAGCGTAAAGATTTATCGATCACGAGAGGATTATTTTTATTCAACCAAGGTCTGAACTCATCACGAATGTCCGTTGAATGATGAAAAAATCGAATTAATATATCGTGCTTTTTAGCAGTAAAACGAACAGACCCTCAACTATTTTCCTTTTGGTTCCACTCAGCTTCTAAACAGTCCACATTTTTCCATTTATAGACGCAGGAACAGATTAAACAGACTTTTCACAGTCCATCTCACTCCCACTGGCAGCTATCGGTTTTACCCCACCAGTACAATTATTTCAATTATTAAAATTTTCCACTCACCTAATAGCACATACCTATAAGCGCTCCTCTGTTAACTCACAAACCGAAATATAACCATCAGCGAATTGAATTTTGATATTAAACCACTCAAAATGCTTAAGATCCCCACGGTAGTGATCACCTACCAATAATTTTATCGATCGCCAATGAATCAAAATCTAGTGAGTCAGTCGATATTGCGTATGACCTCACGAAGAATATTGACTGGAGAAAATTTGCAGAATTAATATCTGAAGCAATCATTTCGATGCATGAACTTCCTCCCCTTGAAGAGTATAATTTTATATCAAGTTTGATTTACGATAGCGCACTTCAAGCTCAAAAGAAACGTGTACCGGCTACCACTTTCCGACGTCGTCCTCCATCACTTTGGTGGGACAAGGAATGTTCAAAGGTCTACCTTGAAAAATCATCCGCTTTCAAAAAATTCAGGAAAACTGGATTAGTGGAATGGTTTCGAAAGTACCAAGCTCTAGAAGCCAAACTAAAAAGTCTGATTAAAGCAAAAAAGCGTGGATATTGGCGGAAATTCGTCAATGGTTTGTCAAGGGAGACCGCTATGAGTACTCTTTGGGATACGGCTAGGAGAATGCGTGGCTGGAACCATACCAATGAAAGCGAGGAATACTCTGACCGTTGGATTTTCAAATTTGCAAGGAAGGTTTGTCCCGATTCTGTTCCTGCACAAAGCGTCGTACGCGATATTCCGCTCCAATGCGATTATGAGAATTTTTCGATGGTAGAATTCTCAATTGCCCTCCTCTCATGTAACAATTCAGCTCCGGGGTCGAACAAGATTAAATTCAACTTGTTGAAGAATCTTCCCGACTTGGCAAAACAGCGTTTGCTGAACTTGTTCAACAAGTTTCCGGAGCTGAATATTGTCCCGCATGACTGGAGACAAGTGAGAGTGATAGCCATACGAAAACCCAACAAGCCGGCTTGCGATCACAACTCGTATAGGCCGATTGCAATGTTATCCTGTATTCGCAAATTGTTAGAGAAAATGATTCTACTTCGTTTAGACAAGTGGGTCGAAACGAACAATTTGCTGTCAAATACGTAGTTTGGCTTCCGCCGAGGTAAAGGAACGAATGATTGTCTCGCGCTGCTATCTTCTGAAATCCAAATCGCATTTGCTCGCAAAGAACAAATGGCTTCCGTTTTTCTCGATATCAAAGGGGCATTTGATTCAGTTTTCATGGAAATTCTCTCAGAGAAGCTTCATAATCGTGGACTTTCACCAATTCTGAATAATTTTCTGTACAATTTACTGTCAGAAAAGCACATGAATTTCTCTCATGGCAACTCAAAATCTTCTCGTTACAGTTTTATGGGCCTACCGCAAGGCTCCTGCCTAAGCCCCCTCTTGTACAGTTTTTACGTCAATGATATGGATGATTGTCTAACTAGAGACTGCACGCTGAGACAACTTGCAGACGATGGAGTTATTTCCATCACGGGTACTAATCCCGTCGCTCTGCAAAAGTCGTTGCAAGATACCATGAATTCTCTACGGAGAAAACTGAAATGGTCGTTTTTTCTAGGAAGCACGAACCCGCCCAATTCCAGCTTTACCTATCCGGCAAAACGATCCAACACTCTATGTTTTTCAAATACCTGGGTGTATATTTTGATTCTAAATGTACCTGGGGGAGACACATTGCGTATTTGAAACAGAAATGCCAGCAAAGAATCAATTTTCTCCAAACAATTACCGGAACATGGTGGGGTGCGCATCCAGGAGACCTCATTCAGTTGTACAAAACAACGATATTATCAGTGTTAGAATATGGCAGTTTTTGCTTCCGATCAGCTGCCAGGATTCATATTCTCAAGCTGGAGAGAATACAATATCGTTGCTTGCGTATAGCCATGGGGTGTTTGCATTCGACACATACGATGAGTCTCGAAGTTTTGGCAGGAGTACCCCCGCTTACTCTTCGGTTCACAGAATTATCCTACAGATTTCTCATCCGTTGCAAGATCATGAATCCATTGGTGATTGATAACTTCGAAAATCTACTCCAACTGACTCCTCAGTCAAGTTTTATGTCTATATACCATGAGTACCTTACCCACGACGTGCACCCTTCACCAGGCATCTCCAACCAAGTTTGCTTCCCATACTTTTGCAATTCCTCTGTCATTTTTGATCTGTCCATGCGACAAAAAATCCATGGAATCCCAGATCACCTACGCTCCGATTCTATTCCGCCGATATTTTCGGCAGAATATGGGAAAGTTAGATCTGATAAAATGTTCTTTACTGACGGTTCATTCATAAACGGGTCCACTGGCTTCGGCATCTTCAATGAAAATTCCAGTGCCTCTTTCAAACTCAAAGATCCTTGTTCCGTGTATGTCGCAGAAATGGGTGCGATATACTATGCTCTAGGGATCATTGAAACACTGCCCATCGACCATTATTTTATTTTTTCAGACAGTCTCAGCTCAATAGAGGCAATCCGCTCAATGAAAGTTGATAAACGCTCATCTTATTTCCTAACAAGAATAAGACATCTATTGAGTGTTTTGGTCGAAAAATTATTCAAGATTACCTTAGCATGGGTCCCCTCTCATTGCTCGATTCCGGGGAATGAGAAAGCGGACTCGCTAGCTAAGGTGGGCGCTTCAGAAGGCACACTTTTTGAAAGGCAAATTGCCTATAATGAATTTTTTCACATTCCTCGTCAGGACACACTCGTTAGTTGGCAGCGCATGTGGAGTGAAGATGAGTTCGGTCGCTGGTTACACACGATTATTCCTAAGGTTTCGACGAAAGCTTGGTTTAAGGGATTGAATGTAGGTCGTGATTTCATTCGCGTGATATCTCGGCTTATGTCCAATCACTACAACCTAAACGCGCATCTCTATCGCATTGGGCTCGCAGCAAACAATCTTTGTGATTGTGGCGATGGCTACCACGACATCGAGCATGTTGTCTGGTCGTGTATCCGGTTCCATGCTGCTCGCTCTCAGCTCTCTAGAGCACTGAGAGCAAAAGGCAGACAATCGGATATCCCCGTCCGGGATATCTTAGGTAGCCGTGATCCTGATCTTCTGCTTCATCTATACCTGTTCCTCAGAAACGCCGATGTCAACGTTTAATGATGTTTCCTTCGTTGTGTCCCTGTTTCATATCCCTCCTATCCGATCTATAAACTTTTACTTAGTCGCGGCAATACATACACACACTCTTTACAGATACACGGGCCAAAGGTTGTGCAGTCCACTGATCATTCAACAAGAGCCAAAGGTTGTACCGCTCATGACAACTCTACACGAACTGATGAGTGACCATTCTATCCTGGATTCCTCGAGTCGAGAAAGACGCACCACGCTAGATATGGGGTACAGACTAGGGAGCGTTGCTGATTAATGGTCAGCTGCATCCCAATAGGAAGTAGCCCGTGTCGGGCACACGTATAGAGCATCGAAGACTGCAACATACCAATTATGAGAACACTTGTAATACTAACCTCGAGCCAACCGCGAGTAATCGGTTACATATTACTAACATAGTTGTAAGACAAAATTTGTCAAAATATTGGACTCCCGGCCCCGTCAGGCTAACGCCACATGTGCCTTAATAAAAAATATATTTTGGGAAAAAAAAAGAATGCTTAATTTCAAAGCAGCTAAACTTACATCCACACGCGGAATCATGTATGATTTTCGGTTTTTGTTTCCCTTTTCCACTTTTGATCAGTATTCATTGCCATAGGGTGGCTTAAATATTAAAGAGAATAACATGTAGAAGATGTTTCCATTCACAGAAATCTGAAATTCAAAATGTAACTATACAAATCAACCACCTGTCCATATTACCGCCACTGTCCGTATTACCCGCGGTTCCCCTACACGCAGATTGAGTCTATTTTGACTCACTCGTTATCTTGTTTCGTGCGATCCTTCCAAAGGAGTATTCATTCATTGAATGTTGTTTTCCACTCTTTGTTTTGTTATGTTCACTCTCAGTTCCGAATGAAGATGGTCGGAGAGTGAAAAATGATTCATTGTGCAATCTCACGATTGCTTGCTGCATTCTTTTTTTTTCAGAAACGTTTATTAATCAGACTCCATTACTTATTATCTAACGTTTACAGAGTCGAATTTCACCTTAAGATATAACTTAATTTCTATATAATTAAGACTAACAATTCAGTAATAACTAAATCTAACACTAGATTAATTGGACAGGATTTGGATTTAGGACTACGATGGAGCGAGTGGGGTAGTTTGGTTCGATGAGGAAGGAAGTCGAGGTATCATTTTTGACCGACCGAGATATCTTTTGAGAAATTGGTAAAGGGAAAGCTCAGGTTTGAGGTCAGCTGCATTCTTTTCGCCATGATTATTCCAAACAGATACAAAGGTGATTTATAATTTGGTGTGGAGAAATGAGCGAATGAATTTTTCCGTACTTGGTTGTGGTCACTAGTTGACGACGATCTCCCTAATAACGTAACTAATTTAGGATAAGTCATTGGTTTCGCTGATGACATAATCATTTTAGTGAGGGGTAAATGTGAGTACACTATTTCCAATAGAATGCCCTTAAGTACACACTCAAATTGTACAACTTGGAAGAAATTGGTGTTAGTTCTTCAAAAACAGTCATAATTCCATTTATCATTTCAAATTCCATTCCATAGTATAATATTCCATCTCTTAGATTGGGAGGAATACAATTGAAGCTTTCAAAACGAATCAAATATTTTGTTGTCATGCTTGACCAAAGCTAAATTGGAACGACCAGCAATATCTAAAGCCCAGACTGCGCTTTGGACTTGTAGTATATTCGGGAAAAAGTGGAGAATAAATCCGATAATGATTCACTGGAGACCCAGACTAACATATGCTTCACTACTGTGGTAGCTTAAGGCTACATAAATATCAACTCAGAAAAAACTCGATAAACTACGATGTCTGGCATGCAATGTTGACACATTTTAATCAGTTCCAGAGAGGTTAAAAATCTTTCTCATCTGTACTTTTTCGTCTAAAAATCTGTACCATCGAAAATATTCGTTGTAGAAATTTAGTATGAAAAATTATAGGAGGTTGTGTCCAAGATACGATCGCATTGTTGACGTAGAACTACGCTGTTACTTTATATAAGTCGCTTGTTTATACCTTGGGATATTATTCTATAATGCTGTGAAATTTTAGAAACAACTGCTTAGTAGACTAATCTCTGAAGTGGTTTTTTTCATTGTAGAATCTGTTGACGATAATTGATTGATGATTCATTCTTGCCCTCGCAAAACAATACACTAGCTGATCGTACGTCGCAATTTATTTCATGTCAATGCATTGAAAATTTATCTCAAACGCTATTCCGGTGGCCTTTTTTGCAATTGACATAGACTCGGCTACAGTCTATTATATACATGTTGCACCAGCACCATTATTCCACATCACATAACAATATATCTTTGGCACCGCATGGAAACAACAACAATGACAACACTTGCAAGTATCAAATATCATGCTACGTTATTTAGTATTGCCTCATCGTTCGTACAACGTAAATCAAGCGCCAAACAAGCGTTCGTCATAGCATGCATACAGAGCCATACATTGGTGACTTGAAACTACTAGGAATATAAACACTTCTCATCATTTTGCGCTATTCTCAAAAGAAACGCTTCTGTTAATATTACTGGCCTCGAAAAAGAGTTGCATTACTTTCTCATGCTAGAGAGAAGCGCAGCTGTCACCCTAAGTGGAGGAAGTTTTGTTACTGGCAAGTGAAACCTAATCACATACAAAATTCCAGAACGACATTTACTTTCTTGGTGACAAAACAAGCGAAATAAACTCTTTTTGTAATAACAACCAACGCATCAACGAAGCCCTTATGATGACGGAAAACAAACAATGTTAACTGCTTGGAAAAAGACTGAATTATGCCACACAGCTTGTGCTCTACTGTAACACGATGTGAATTCGCTGATGAGTTTGTCAAGAGCGACCGCCTTCACCACCAGCGGGGGAGCTTGATTTTGGTTGCTGCCTGGGTAACGGCGTTTACATTTTTGACCGACGCGCCGAAATCGCCTACTTCGCTGTTGTTCGATGCGGTGTCACACTCGCGAAGGCTCGGTTCAGAGCGAGCGCTATTCACTGCACCAACATCGCGTGCATCATTAGATGACGCTTGCCTCGAAATTTTATTGCCTCTGGCAATGCGCTCGTTTTTTGCAGGGCTCGAGCCTGCCTTCCTCTTTTTTTTTGGTCAAACACATTACGAGAAGCGTCTAATTTATGACGCGGAAAGAAAAACACACGATATAAATAACGGGAAAAAAGAACTGTAAAAAACCACACGACGATATCCAAGTTGGGTTACCACTGGTGGGGTCCAATCTTAGATCGAAGTGCAGCGAAAGCAAAGTAAACTGGATTGCTCAACAGTCCGATGCCTAATGAAAGTTTGCCTCACCGAGATCCACTGTTTATATTCTAGGCAAGTATTCCCCTTAATTCTTCTACTTTTTCTTTGTTCACGGAGACATTAAATCCTACGATTTCCCCTCCGTTGGTCGTCGATAAGTTGCTCTTTATTGACAGCTCTGTTTGGGAAAGCACACAAATGGACGGAACAAATGTATGGGAAAATGGAAACGTTAAAGTTTTCATGAATTTTAACCGTTTACAAACCAGGGGATTCTAATGTAAAACATATTAAACAAATCTTACGGAATTTCCGATTCGTTTAGTATGTAAATCGCCAAAATCCGTTCATGGCAAAAATAGTTATTAACGTTAACTTTATTTCATAAAAACGTGACCTGTTTTCTGATTTGGCACCGTTAATGAAAGACGTAGTTCTACGTCAAAAATACTATGTTTTTTACTACAAATACTACATTCACATTTTCAAGTCCTTCGTGTGTTTTATAATGTTTATACATAGTTTTTTTGAATCTAGCCAAGCGATACTGCGGCGTAAAAGACACATTAAGGACCGCACGTTTTGGGGCAAACTTGAACGCTTCATTTATTCGGATTCCACGAATGAGATCGTTTCCTTCGGTGTGGATGAGACGAGGCTGGTGGCTCGCTCGTAGGTCTTGTTAGATTCTAGGCATACCAAGTATTTAACCATCAAGTGTAGAAAGCACGGGTTATTTCGTGATCGATCCGTAACAGACGAAACGCGAAACACGAGAAAACTCGTGAGCGATCCGCAAAATTTCACACGCGAAAAAAATCTGTACCAATCTGTACTTTTTGACGAAAATTGGTACAGAATCTGTACCAAAAATAAAGAAAATATCTGTACCTTCCCAGAGAAATCTGTACACTGCTGGTATGCTTATCAATAACTGGAACAATGCCCAATGCGCACACTCCAAAGCCCTAGATGCTCTTTTATACCTTTTTTTTATTTTATAGCCTTGCATCAATAACTTGAAGCGGAAAAAGGTGTTTTTAGGCTGGAACGTGTAAACCATTTTTTAGAAGGAGATCTCACAGGGCATTTACAAATCCTGAAAGATTTTCCACTGAACCATAGTAGTAAGCATGAATGAAGACTGGGTGGAAACAAAGAGAAAAACTATGGATGGGTTATACCTATGATATAACCGCAAGGTTGACGTAGGACTGCCGTTGGCTTATCGTACTTCGAATGTTCCTTATTGGGTACGATATCGTCACTGTGCAGTGCTGTTGATTAAATTATTGATTAAACTAGTGAATGAATGAAACAATTTACGAATTCAATTGCAAACAAATCCCAATTTAGGTCAATTCATGCATTATGGTAGTGGTTATCGTAGCAAATAGTTATAATCAAACGATATGCGTAGAAGTTCGGTGAGCTGGCGACATGAAGGGGCATGCAGTCTTGAACAACCGAGCCAAAGCGTTGCATTTGTACCCGCTTTTGTAGACCGTGTTAGTAAAACGCATTCCGGAGTGTAAAAATGCATGGGAGTATAAAAGTACTGCCGAGATCTGGAATGCCGATTTTCCCAATTTATTGGTTTCGGAATCTGTGTTGAGAAAACACATTCCGGTTTGCAAAAACGCAAGCGATTACAAAAGTATGGCAGCTTGCATCTCATTTGCAATGCCAATTTTCCCAGGCTCCATGGTTTTAAAGTCTGTGTTAGGGAAACATTCCGATATGCAAAAGCGCAAACGAGTACGAAAGTATCCGCCGCTTCCATCTATTTTGCAATGCCGATTTCTACAGGCTCCATGGTTTAGAAGTCTATGTGTTTCCCTAACCATTCATTCCAACGATGGTACCTCAATCGCTGTTCAATTATAACTGTGTGAATATCCGAGCGGCGCTCGATTATATACCGATTGTGGATTTGAATACCCTGTTTTGAAAGCAATTTTAAGGCTATTGAAACAAGTTTTTGGATCAAAAAGTAACAAGTATATAACGCGTAGACATTTTATCTTTCGAATGGAGTGTTTATCATACCATTTCGTTCGGTTGTTTAGGAGCTATTAACGCTCAAAATCTCGGTCTCCGGCGTAACGCTTTCGTTTTCGAAACTTTGATTTTACACCCCGGTATAGAAATGAAAGACGTAGTCCTACGTCAAAAAATTAGTGTTCCCTTCAAAGTGATTGAGATAAAGGTCCTAAAACTCGTTAAAAAAAGCAACTAGTTTCTACTAACGGTGTTATTCTATACTGTGTGCCTGGTCACTGCGTTGTAGAAGGTTATGAAAAAGTCGATCTCTTAGCAAGATTTGGATATTCAACCAAATTCGTCGAGCCTGAGCCATTTTGTGTATTATCTATATCATACCTGAAATCAGAGGTGGATATATCGATGATTTAAGCTCACTGGAGAGCTCTTTTAACACCAAAACAATCCAAATTATTTATTACACCTTGTCACAGAATAACAAGCGGCCTACTCAGATTGAATATGGCAGATTTGAGTACACCGACCAAGATGATGAACGATAGGTGTTTCGTTCTTGACACTTTCAGGAGTTGACGTGAGACGAGTAGCGAGACGTACATTTCAGAATTATTTACTCTTTGTTTGGGTTTGTTGTTATGGTTTCATATCAACTCGCTGAGGGGAATAACTGAAGGAAAAAATAAGCAAGTATATATTCGTGAAAAATAGTGCACAACCTCTTCTAGCCAATTACTTGTAACAGCCCTTTCCGGATCTTCTGGACCTGGTAATCTCCTTCCCAGTATATGCACAGCATTCTGTTTATCCCTGATCGAAATCAGTGGAGCCACAATCAGCGTTATTTCTTGTCACCATCGCCGTAAGCTGATAGTACTCTTTTCCCCGCCGATGGGAGCCAAACAGAAGTCAATTTTGCTTGGAAAGAAAAGCATTGATTGCACAGCTAGAAGCGAAAAGATATACTAAAAACATCCTTCTGCACTGTTATGATTCGACAGTAAAGCGCGAGCAGTTATTTTGCCAACGAATGCATTTGTCACCAAAAGGTACGATTTGTTTTGCAAACAAATTTGTTTTTTCACGAGCAATGGCCGAACAGCAATTTTGACCTATAGTACAACGCCTTGACACCGACCGGACACTGTCCGAGCAAGTATCAAGTATCATTTTTCAACAGATGACGCCCCTAAAGTTGCACATATAGATGCAAGGCTATAAAATAAAAAAAGGTATAAGTTAAGTACTACTAATAAAAATGACGCAAGTAATACCTACATACGTTGAGAAGGCAGAATTTCCACTGGGAACGTTAGTAGTACTATTCAGTACTAATCATATTTACACAGAAATAATACTATGAAAGGTGAATCTCAAGAAAGCGATAAGGAAGTGAAATCACAGTTGCCTGCCCTCCCTAAGCATTAGTCATACTAATCATAGTTTATCGTGAGGTCACGCTACATACGATCAATTTCAATTTGTACAACTAAGGAAGAGAAGTTGTTCAGGCAGATCGAAGCGAGTGGCTGATTAACTCTCTAGCAATAAAGTTGGTTCGTGTCGGTTTTGTTTCGCTCGACTCCCGTCTCGTTTGCAAAGACGCGTTCTGAGAGTCAAATTTACCGGTTGTTGTGATTTGTACACAAACCTCAAATAACATTTTAAATTATGCAAGTAATACTACGTTGAGACTGTAAAGTTTGTCTCGGAACACCTCCGCGGATCATCCACGATTATTTTTTTAGCTTTTGGCTAAAAATCTCTGTTGAAAAAAACTCTCAAAAAGCAGATTTAATCCTCCTGTAACGTATCGGTCAGATCTAGCTAGCTCCTCTTAGAGTAAGGCCATGGATATCAAAATTTAATTTCACATAAACTGACTCAATTATCCGATGATTTTTCCATGGTTACAATCCATCACCTGTATTCAATTTTTAGAAGTTTTTTTTTATTCTATTTCATACACGTATTTGAATTTAACCATTTCTAAGCTTCTCTAATTCGTGATGATTTTGATTTGAATAATGTATCGTCCTCAATTCGGCGGTTAATATTCACTTACTTCACTCTCTGTAACTGATGCTTCCCTTCTTACTGGATGCCACGAAAAATTCTTCAACCACTAGACCTTCCAGTGTGTTGAACCAAGCCACTTTCTCAGTCACGATGGTTCGCGCCGATTGGACACTGCTTGGGCTAATCTTATTCTCTTGTTTACTAAGAAGCGCTTCTAGCAGCTGGTTTTCCGCTACGTTGTTGGTTCTCGATGCTATGTTCGTGACGGCGTTGTTCAGAACGCTTTGACCCAATCGGGCAATGAAATCATTGATTTGCTTATCATCCATAAGAAATTCGATAAGAACATCGACACCCACGCGGTTCGTCGAATAAACAGCAGACACAATTTGGGTGCGTTCGATTTCGAGGAAGTTAAAGGCACCACTATTGCCGACGGCGGTTGTCAGGAGAGCTTTGAGGAAGGGTTTGCTCTGGGAGCAGCCCAGAGAATCGATCAGTAGCGAGCGTTCGGCTTGGTTCCGCGAGACACGCAGTCTTTCGTACATCCACGTAAACTCTGGCTCTCCGGAAGAATGCAAACCGTAGCAGTAGACGACGCTCGCAATGTCCGGGTGAACCGGTGTGTTTCTTTGGACAGCTTGTTTGAGGGTAGCTTCCGTTCGGCGCATGCAATCCTGTTTTCCAATGCGACAGGCCCAGGTAGATATGGATTGCTTCAAGTACTTCTGCAGCAAAGTTTCGTTCCGCGGCACGGTGTCTATTGGTAAGTTGACATAGACTGATTCGAGAATCTCTTCGGTGAATAGCAGGAAGTGTTCATGTATTGGAGTTCCACGAAGTTTATTGTTAAAATAGGTGAGTATGGAGCTAGCCGCTGCCCATGGAGGGTATTCGTGTTCTTTCTTGAGATACGTCAAAAGTTCTAAGGGTAACGCCATGTCTAGGCGATCAGCGCGAGCGAGATTGAATGCATCATTTATCAGCTGTGCTCGATTCTGGACATGGATCGCAGAGGGATCTCTTTGGAGAGCCTTGATAATCAAGCTCCAGTTTTCCAAATCGTAATTTACCCGGTAGTATCCAGTTTGTTGCTTGTTGAAAATAATCCATTCGTAGGAAGATGCTGATGTGGATAACTTCGTTCCTTTCGAAGATAGCCATTCGAATTCTAGGATACTGAAATCTGGTTTAGTCTCTGTGGCGTAATTGTACGGAATGTGGTAAACATGATCGTTCGGCATCTGTCTATCATCGAAGAATCTCTCCTGAGATAGGTAGATAATCCCATTCTTGTAATCGCGACGGACGGTTAGCAGTGGATAGCCGGGTTCGGTGGTCCACGAATCCATTAACTGTTGAACGGTTAACGATTTTGGGAAGAGATTTTTCCCATTGACAGCTGTCTGCAAGCCTTCGTACAGGTGCTGTGCAGTGATTGCGTCAAGTTCATTGCTCATCAAGTACGAAAGCAAACCCTCCCTCCAGTTATCGTCTTGGAATGCAACTCGGAACATGTTCAAAACACTTCCAGCTGTTAACAGATAGAAAAATTATTCAAATTTGCTCGTCAATGCTTCCATAGTGCTGCTTACCCTTCCCGTACGCCACCGTGTCAAACAATCCCGCAATCTCACTAGGACTAGCCGCATTCGAGGTCATTGGCCGAGTGTATTCCTTGGTATCGACGCCGAGTGCATTGTGTACCACCTGTACGTTCCAGAGATCCCAGTAACCATCCTCCGGATAAGCCAGCTGGGCGGCATAGTATTCATATACCGTCGCAAAGCCTTCACTTAACCATAGATAATCCCACCAGAGCGGGGTAACCAAGTTCCCGAACCACTGATGAGCAAATTCATGGGCGATTATTGTGGTGACACTCTTCTTATTGCGATAGGTGTTTATCGTGGGGTTGAACAAAAGCACGGGTTCTCTGGAATGATATGTAATGTCTTATCTGAAACAATGAATGCTTTTTTTTCTTGCTATCGTCATTCGACTTATTACGCTCACTTACCCATATGCAACTAAACCCCAGTTCTCCATGGCACCGGTCCCGCGGTCCGGAATTGCAATCTGGGTCATTTTGGGCATATATTTCGTGTAGTCGACTCCGGTGTACTCGCCGAGCACGTTCAAAATATCAACCCCAGTGTTCAGCGGATATTCGGTCTCTTCAAACATATTTGGTCTTGCGTAGACCGTGTGGATACCTTTGCTCCGAATGCGGAAGTTTGACACAGCGAATGCCAACAGATAGGTGGACATTGGGGTTGACTTTTTGAATGTGGTCTTCACATAGTCTGGATTATCTACGTCTGCAACTACCTCCCCATCTTGAGGCATATTCGAGACGGCGTGGTAATCCTTGTGATGTATCATCGAGAGTGTGAATGTGGCTTTAAGTTTGGGTTCATCGTAGCAAGGAAAGGCAGATCTGGCGTGTGTTGGCTCAAACTTGCTGGAGGCCAAATAGTGACGTTTGCCATTGTCGTCTAAATATGATGATGCGAAAAATCCCATATTATTATTATTCTGAAGCACCCCACTGAACTCGATTTTGACCACATAATTGCCTACGGACAGAAACTGGCCACTGGTGATGACAAAATGTTGCGTTCGATTGTCCATTTCAAAGTCTGGCGTTCCTATGAGGACCTGCTCCTCGCTTTGATCGGACACTCTGAACAGACTCATCTTGGAGATCGTCAACTGCCGGTTGTGAACCGTAATTCTATCGGTTACTTCGAGTAGATTCAAGAAAATCTCCACCACACCTTGGAACTGACGATTATTTTCATGAATTGCCGTGCTCAACTGTAGATTATAATGATACGGAGTCGATGTTACGGGAAGTCGATAACTTTCATCGACAAGCTGCAGAAAGTTTGTTACGGGTTCTGGTTCTAGATCCCCCTCAAGCTTTCTCCATAGCGGGTTATTCGCGGACACGCGCAATATCAGTGCACAGAATAATAATAATCGTCCGAAACCCATTTTAAACTACTCGAAGAACCAGTTCGGAACGAAACGACAGCAGCAGTAAAACTGATTCCCATAAGCTTAAGTGCGCCTATTTATTGGGCAATTCTAGTCGGTCATAAATTGGTTGATAAGATATACAAAGTCTCTTTTAACGAGACAGGCTTCGGATTCAATGAGTAAAACTTATCAACAGCTACCGTGCTGTTTATTTACGTAAAATCTAAGATTATCGCTTGTCATGATATTGTTCGAGGAATTCGGTCACAATCAAACCCTCAAGACTTTCGTGCCAATCTAAGTTCTCTTTGAACTTATCGTATGCACTTTTTATCACCTCTTCCGATACTAGCGTTCCGACCTTATCCAGCAGTTGCTTCAGTTCATCAAACTCTTCCACAGTGTTTGTACGCGATGCGATATTGCTGATGGCATCATTGAACGCAGACTGTCCAAGCAACCGGATAACATCCTCCGCCACATTCCGATCGTTCAAAAAACGAATCACTGCGTCAACGCCCGTCCGACCTGATGTGTAAACGGAATGTAACATCCGCACGCGCTCACTTTCGTAGTAATTGATTTCCTCCGCAGCGCTGATCGACGAGGCTAGGAAAGTCTTCAGGTGATCCGCTTTTTGGGCACATCCAATAGCGTCGATGAGAGCCATCCGTTCGGCGGCATTGTTTGATATCAACATGCGATTCAACAACCACGAAAATTCATCATTCGTTGCGTGCTGGATACCATAGCAATAGATCACAGACGAAACATCCGGATGTGTTCCAACATTGGCATTGACAGCTGTTTTGAAAGTTTCTTGTGCTTTTGTCATACAATCAGCATAGTAGGTTCTACAAGCCCATGTTGAGATAAGTCGTCTGAAATAATTTCTTATCAAGGTTCCGTCATCATCTACAGATTCAATCTGTATGGATGGATAGTGCTGTCCGATCAAAAAGTGAACGAAGGATTCGAATCCCTCATAGTGAACAGTTCCGCGCAGCTTGCCGAACAGATAGACCAATACGTTATCTGCAGCGGCCCATGGCAGATACTCCTGATCGCCAGCGACAGCTGTCAGTAAACGCAGAACAACTCCAAAATCTAGAAGATCAGCACGAGCAAGGTTAAACGCATCATCGATCAACTGGGCGCGATTGTTTGGATGGACGCTACTCGATGAGACTATCAAAGCATCAGTGATCAGTTCCCAATTGCGCGTGTCATAATTGACACGATAAAATCCGAACTGTTGACGATTGAAAATTAACCATTGCCCAGGATCAGCAGCATCGATCGTAATCTCAGCCGCTTTCGTAGTCAACCACTCAAAGCTAGCCAGTTCAAAGTTCTGATCGCGTTGGTTGGCTACATTATAAGGGAGGTGCCAAACATGATCATTGGGCACTCTTTTGTCATTTAGGAATCGTTCCTGGGATATGATCACTTTCTTAGTATGATAGTTTCGCCGAACGTTTAGAACAGGATAGCCTGCCACAGTTATCCACGATTCCATGATCGTCTTAATTGTCATGTTATCTGGAATGTTGTTTTCTCGAGAGATTGTGTTCTCTAAGGCAGCATACAAATCATCTGGCTTCGCAGCAGACAGTTGACTGGATAAGAGGTATTCTTTAATAGCAGCCCTCCATTTATCATCTCCTATGATGATTCGAAACATGTTTAGAACACTCCCAGCTGGAAGTAATGGCTAATATGAACTAGGCGACTGAATTCTACAAATGCAGAGCTTACATACCCTTCTCATAAGCAACCCTATCGAACAGCGCAGAGATCGCAGCAGGCGAATCAGCATTCCAATCCATGGGTCGTGTCGTTTCGCTAGCATCCGTCCCCAACGCCAACTGGTGAACCTCTACTTGGAAGAGATCCATGTAAGCCTGATCTGGAATCGCCAGTTGTGCTCCATAGTAACCATACAAGGTAGCGAATCCTTCATTGAGCCAAATATATTGCCACCAATCGGTGGTCACAAGATTTCCGAACCATTGATGGGCATACTCGTGTGCAATCGTAGTAACTATATACTTCTGATTGTGGAAAGCATTCCGTTCTGGGTTGAATAACAATCCTGGTTCACTGTGGAAGGGTTAAACAAAATTGTAAGTCCACATTAGAGTAAATTGTGTATAACGTACCCATAAGTAACTAATCCCCAATTTTCCATCGCTCCAGCTCCCCAATCCGGAACAGCGATCTGTCCCAGTTTTGGCATGTAGTTATAGTAGGAAACACCCGTGTGAAAATTTAAGGCGTCCAATATCTTCTTACCCACTTGAAGCGCGAATGCAGTTTCGCGAATGGCATTCGACCGGGCATGGATTTGCTGTTGACCCAAGCTTTTGGTTTCGAAATCAGACACTACAAACGCCACCAAATAGGTGGACATTAGCGGCGTCTTCTTGAATCTGCTGGTTACATAATCCATGTCTACCACCTCAAGATCGTCCATAGGCATGTTGGACACAGCATTGTACGTTCTGTGGTGAGTTATCGATACGGAGAAGGTGGCCTTTAGTGTCGGTTCGTCGTAGCACGGAAAGGCCATACGAGCACGTGTCGGTTCGAATTGGGTAGACGCAATGGATCGTCGGTGGTTGGTCTCGTCGCGGTAGAATTTCATGAAAAACCCATTCGAGGTTGGATACTGCAGTTTTCCAGTGTAGTCGATGCTAAGAAGGTAGGTTCCTATGCTGAGAAGTGATGCACATTGGAATACAAAATGTTCCGTTCGTTCGTCATGGTATCCGTTCGGTTGATCAATCTTCACTAAATCATCGTTTTGAACGTGGTACAGCGTCGCAGCGAGGATGGATAACCCACGATTGTGCACAGTAATCTTATCAGTTCGTTGAACTACATTCACCTGTATATCTACGCTTCCCTGGAAGTCCGTAACGCCTTCGTGCACTGCAGTTCTAAGATGGATCGTGTAGTGAGTGGGGAAGGTTTCGTTTGGGAGCCGAAAGCTTTCGTCAACTTCTTGATTATCCTCTAGTTTTGAGTTTTCTCTTCTAGTAAATGGGAATGACGCGTGGTATTCCGCATTTACAGCTACCAGTAGCACTTTGACTAATACCAGTTCCGTGAGCAGCATCGCGAAGCTTTAACCGCGAAGTGTACGCGTAACAGAACTAAATCTTTGATTATGTCATGAAGGTTATTTATACCAATGAGATAAACTTTGCTGGCGTTGCTTATCTCATGAGAAAAATCACTGATTGTGATTTGAATTGAACCAAAATGCACGCTTATCTTGCTGTTACCGTTATGAACACGCATATTATTGACGTATTATTGGAGCGATAGGGGTATCAGTTTGCATGTATTTTAGCAAATAACAGTTTTGCATCTACACCGTGTATCGCGTGCGAAAATAAGATAAATATGATTGGAGTACGAATGTGTTCAAAAATTAATCCATCTTCTAATCAGATAAATAGATCAATAAAAAAATCGCAGCATTTCAAACATGAATTCAATTCTGGATACGAAAAATGTGAATCAGTGAATTGGTGCGTCTAATGGATACAGTTGACGTTATCAAATAACCCATGTGAACATTATAAAAACATATTACTTTCATGACATGAGACCGCGCGTTGCCATGAACACACTTTATCACATATCAGCTCGTGTTTTGGTATTTTTTTCGAAATGCACGGCCCAATTGTAACTCATGGTAAACAACACCCTCTTAGTCTTACCGGACGTCTCTTGGTCTCGACTCATAGAGCACCAAATTTTCTTGTTTATTATCATTCCTCTCAATTGCACAAAAAAGCTTGTTGAGTTACTCGCAATGCTTCCACTACTTTTTATGCGTTAAACGCTGATATTCGAGTTAAAGTAAGCTTCTAATTCTTCGTCATCGAGCTTTTTTAGCCAACCGCGGTACAACTTCCTGGCGCGTGATTTGGCCACCGTATTCTGCTTATCGATTCGGTTAGGTACCTTTTACGCGTTTTTTTGTGTGGTTTTTTTTTTGGCGGATTTTCCAATTAACGCGGTTTTTTACCCGGAACTCGCGTAAAAAAAACCAATGCAATATCACATCTCTCCCACAGCTCACATTTTTCTCTCATGTTCCTTCAGAGCATATTACGGTAATTAGTGCTTGTTACGGAGCTTACCGCTTAGTGCCGCACCTTGTCACGATTCTTACGTGGATTTTTATTTTTTATTTTATTTTTTATTGTTATTGTCGTCAATCAAAATTGTAGACCAATACATTCTTAATACTACTTAAAACTACTTACTTAAAACTAGAAAAAAAACTAAAGAGAGCTGGCTGGATAATTTATCCGTTTAATCCAAAAGACGATTTTAACAAGTTACATAATCAACAAATTTTTATTTATTTATTTATTTATTTATTTCGTCAAACCAGCGTAGACCAAATATTACAGTGAAATTTAACTATATCTTATTCTATTCAGATAGTCTTTAAGCATTGACCTTGACATGGTTACATCAATTATTTCACTGTGTTCGTTACAGAGGATGATCATACGATTAATAGGACTATATTTGGCATAATTCTTTCTTCGGTAATCTATGTAGAAAATGTTAGGGTTTTTCAGGTGCCTAATCGGTGCGTAAAAATTTAGGTTTCCTAATATTTCTTCTGAGTCCACTCGTTGTGATATGATGTCAATAATAAATATAATCATGGCAGAGTTCCGACGTTCTTTTAAGCTTTTCATATTGTTTAGCATGCAACGTGCCTCATATGGTGGGAGATGGTATGAAGACCAGCCTAGTGTACGAAGTGCAAATAATAAAAATTGTTTTTGTACAGATTCAATTCTGTCTTCGTGTGAAGTTATGTAGGGGGACCATACAATACTACAGTATTCGAGAATTGATCTGACGTATGTTATATACAATGTTTTTATTGTGTACGGATCGTGGAAATGCTAACTAAATCGTTTGATGAAGCTCAACATATTATTTGCTCTATGGATGATTGTATTATAATGATCAACGAAGGTTAGTTTTGAATCTAAGACCACGCGTAAGTCTCTTACTCGTTGACATCTACTGATGGGTTGATTTCCCAGCTTAACACCATTGTTCAATGGTGTTCTTCTTCTTGTAAAAGTCATCAAAGTGCATTTCCTAACATTGAGCTGTAATAAACTCTTAGTGCACCAATTATAAACTATGTTAACTTCATTTTGGAATGTTTGAGAGTTTTTTTCATTCTTTATTTCCATATACAGCTTCATATCATCTGCGTAGATAAATGCCTTAACACTGTTAAGAAAAACGCAAACGTCATTAACAAATTTTAGGTGTTGGGTAACGGGGAGCCCGCCGGGCGGTACAACGGGACAGGGTTTTTACGGGCAGCAATTCGTGAATGTCTTTCCCTGTCTACTTAGCTCTGGACGGTCCAACAGTGGTACTGCACGTGCATCGCCAGAAGAGTGTACAAATTACTAGGGAATCTTCTAGCAACAGCAGATGACCTCATTCGTGAGGAAAACCGAACTATAGCTACCAGTAACCAACAAAATTGCAGGAAAAAATTACAGGTTTTCGGAAGCGAGCAACACTTAAATTTTTACTTCCGTTATACATAAGGATAGTCCCATTTGATGTCTATCATTAGGTGACATGGATTTTTTTAACGCGTATTTTTGAATTAACGCGGATTTTTCAATTAACGCGGTTTTTTACGAAGTACGTATCCCCCGCGTAAAAAACCTGGGTGTAAATGAATTCGAAAGGTACGGATTGCGCAAGATCAAGTAATCCCTCACCTTCATTACTTTCACGGGGTCGGTCGTCTTTGCTTTTCTTCCGCTGTCAGCTCGCCACTGGGTCGTCTGGGTCCCCTTGAACGATTTTACCACACGGGACACGGTCGATTTCCAACTGTTTCGCATATTTTGACGTAGGGTTACGTCTTTCGGGAACATATTGGGGTACAAATTGAAAATCGAAAATCGAGCACATCGTGAAAATTGTCCAATTTCAAACGCTTATTGCTCAGTCATTTCATGATGGATTAATGAGATTTTCGCGTCAATCGATTTCGGCACTCCATAACAATTTTTTATATTGAAGTAAATAATATTTGTCATGAAGCTAACTATCGAACAATTGAAAAATCTCAACTCCTATCCTAACGGAAATAACCACTTCTGATTGGTCGAAATTGACGACACATGCGGCGGATCCCTAACAGAGACATCAAAACCAAGTTGCCTGGGGGAAATCGGCATTGCAAATACATGAAAGTAGGGTGAACTTTTGTTACTACCGAAATGTATTCCCTAACAGAGACATCAAACCAAGCTGCCTGGAGGAAATCGACATTGCAAATACATGAAAATAGGGGGAGCTTTTGTTTCTTCCGAAATGTATTCCTTAACGGAGACATCTAAACCAAACTGCCTGAGGAAATCGGCATTGCACATATATGCATGTCAGGGGTATTTTTATATTGCAAGCGAGGTGAGTGATACGATAAATTCTAGCAAATAAAATTTTTATTTGGGACTTGAATGTTGGTTGCTTCGTGAAATTTCATATCAATGATCGATCGTTTATTGTGAAAAATTTAGCACAAGTGTGAGTATGATGTATGGTAACAGCTGTGTTGAAAATGACTTGATAGTTAATACGGCAGGAAAATTGGAAAAGTGAAGATATATTAGAAAAAGTGATTTTCCATATGCTCTACATATAGTATTAATTGTTATTGTCCAATTAAAATTCGCATTGGGTTGAATAAACACCCAGAAAGTAAAAAAATATAAAAGAAAATTACCTTTTCCATTTCAAATAAGTTTTTTCTATATCAAAGAAAAATTGATAATTGTGTATGTCGGTATTATCTTATATTACATTGGTGAGTTTTTTTATTTATTTCATCCATACATAACACAGGAGCCATCTCGTCTAGGATCACAAAGGGCAGTTTTCATCATATCTCGTTCCACTTCGGTATCTTTTATCTGATACGCACCATCCAACGACTGTTTACCATCCTTGTGTCATCATCACTCGGTAAACACTGGTGGAGTGAACAAACCATACCCAACAACCAAACAAAACGGCCCTTTTCAGGGCCACCAAATCATTATCGAAGAGTTTTTTCAAACATATGCAAAATCAACAGATAGCCTAACGGAATCCTACGTCAACTATGCGGTCGTGTCTCGGACACGATCCTCCTGTGACTTTTTTTGTCAAAGTACTTCTTGCTTGGAAGCCTTCTCGATAACCACTTGATAGATTGTCGTTGACGAAATTTTGCACATGTAAACATTACACTTTAAACTAGTTTTTCCCAAAATTTCATCAAATTTTTCTATAAAATGTTATGCACAAAAGTAAGTGTTGCATTTTTTGAGAACAATTATAAATAAAAGATAACAATATGTTATTTTTCTACAGTATTACTTTGAAAAAAGAACACACATTGTGATGTAGGAAAAAAAACCATTTGATTGAACCTATACAAAAAAAAGGCCGGATTATGATGTACATTATATATTAGCCATTTCATGTCAAACCGATATAGCGGTTCTCATAAATTTCGTAGATTCAAGAAAAAATAGAGCGCCCTCTAGTCCAAAACCATGAAAACAATAACAACGACTACAATCAATAATTACTAAAATAAAATCCTTTTTTGCGAGTTCAATAGTTTTTTAAAAAAAGACTAGTCTATTGGCTTCAATTTGATATGTCGATCATCTAAATCGGTTCAAAAGTTTTTTAAAAAATCCATTTTTAGGAAAACGTGGAAAAAATTGATTTTTCGAACCACCCTAAAATGGAAATGGGCATCATAATAAAAAATACGACTCTAATGTTTCGCGATGAAAAACAAAATTACCACTTTTGACGAAAATCTGAGAACCGAATATCGGTTTGACATGGAATAGCTGATACACATTAGGTTGAAGAGAAAGTAATCCATTATTTTTGCGTGAAATTCAAAACTTTTTTTTTAATATGCTGCGATATGTCCGATTTGAGTCAAATATCGTTTTTTTTGTTAAATTTGTTTCCATTCTAAAGGTAGCTTCATAATACTTCTCTTGGTCCTGGGCTTGGTCCTGATTGGCAAAAAACTCTAACAATAGATTTTTACAATCTTCTCTTGATCCCAATTTCTTATCACTCAGGAAGTTTTGCAATGCGAGAAAAAGGTGCTAATCGCTTGGTACCAGGTCCGGACTATATAATGGATGCATCCAAACATCCCAATCAAGCTCCGGGAATTGTGTGGCTTTGAGTTGTCCTGATGGAACACAACACCTTTTCTGTTGGCCAATGTTGGTGGATGAAATGTCACCGTTCCAACGGGCCTAAACTTGAAATTGTATGATCGATACTACGTGAGATATTGATCACTGAATCCAACTGCCGAGAAAACAATAGATTACTTTTTCCGACATTCTTTACGGCAATAATCAAGATTACACCAATGGCTTTCGTTAAAATGAATGTTTACAGCTTGATTGTTATTATGTTCAACGTGAGCACGCTGACCTATTAGGATAGGCCTGTGTTCAAAATCTTTGCGAGCGTTCTTGTAAGAAATTGCTCGAAATGTTTGCAGTGCGATTTGAGGAAGAAAAGTTATAGGTTTTGTTTTGGATACTTTCTAGATCGCATTTAACTCCGGGATATTACAGTACAACATGTAGGTAGAATACAAAAAGTTTACTCTCTTCGGATTCGTACTTTATTGGAATATAGGTTATTTCTGAATGACTGGACAGATAGTTGAACGACATTCCTGCAAGTGAAAAACTAAACCCAAACATGCAAATCCGAGAACAATAAAAATCTAATCTAAATGTAAATGAATCCACGGCCTGAAGAATACCACAAAATGCAATATGTAGTGGGTCCAATTGGACAGGATGCAAATAAAAGAATGAGAGAGAGTAGAGTAGATGCACGTGTGCATCATCGAACCAATTGTTGGCGTGTTGTTATTCTTTCATCCTCCTCTCGCCCCCTGAATGCACATTCCGACAGGATTTTACAAATTGAACTTTTACGGTGCCCTTTCGTTTAAACATTCCCGCGTGGACAATTTGGGCTTGCTGGAGTGGTGTGAGAACAAAGTGACCCTTCCCAGAGCGAACAATACAAATGCGTGCAGTCCAATTGGGATTGAGTGAAAAGTTCGTCGGTCAGTTCACACATTTATGTGTGTGCAAATACATAATACCGCTAGAGCTATTGTAATTTTTTAATTAGTTTTCTGGTCAACGTGGACGACATGGAAAAAGAGTTTTGCCTGCAGGTGTTAAAATTGTTCCATTCGGTTCGCGAATGGTGTAAATTGATTTAGTCAATTTTCAAAATTCAGATGAATGAAGAATATTTTTTCATTTTTGAATATGTAAAAAAGCGATATATCCAAGAAAAATTCAAGTATGTTCTACTAAATCAGACCATTTACGATGCATCACATAAAGGTGCTTTCATTTGCAAATGTCTAAAAAGTTTAAAAATTCGTTACGTATCTGTAAAAAATCCTCAGCTTTCAAGAGAAAATATCCCGAAACCATGTAAACTATAAAAAACAGATGCAACCAATAATTACGAAAACAAAATCCAAAATTTTTGCAAGTCTGATATTTTTTTCAAAAAAGACTAGCTAATTGACTTTGACTAGGTGTGCTTATCCAGCAGTTTTTTTTTTCGAATTTCCCCAACTTTTTCAAAAATTTGGTTTGCATCTCTGAGAACAGCATGAAGGATTATATGAGCACTTCAAACGAAATTCATTTAGTCCGATAGCAGACGAGTCTACTGACGTTTCATCGAAGAAGTCGTTAGCGTTGATCGCACACACGTTCTTTTGGAAGGAAGATACACGCCATGTTAAATACTGCTTCTACGACTTGATTGAAGTTATTGAAACTGACTCCAAAACGCTCTACGAGACTGTGATTATCAACAACGCACAGTTCGATCATGAAAATTATGTCAGTTTGGATAATGTTTATGCAGGTGCCGCGACTGAAATGTAGAGCAATGAAAATTTGTCCGTATATATAATTTCAGACAACGTCGTAGCTGATTTTAAGATCGATTCGATAAGTTTTTATATTGCACTCTGCAATCAAATTCTAAAACGGTTTAATTTCAATGATCCTTTGATCACCAACATGACGATAGTTGATTCAACTAATGTTATAGAAAGGAAGCATATGTCAATTGTTCCCTTCCTACAAAGTCATCAGAATAATGGCAATTGTAATTATATTCAGGATATCGATAATTCATTTAGGGATATCCGAAACCTGGATTTTATTGACTTCAAGAGAAAAAACATTTCTGATTCTGCCGTATTCCTAAGCAACCGTTGAATGATTGTTTTCAGAATATAATTTGAACGAAATAAAACTTATTAATAGAACAAGAACATAAACTGTGCGAGAAATTCTAGCCTTCAAACATTATGTAGACATGCATGAAGAACAGTCAGAATTACCTAGAATGACATAAAATGGAAAACAAAAGTATTATCTTAAAATGTATGATCACAAACAGGATCAATAAAATTAAAAATTACCTATTAACGCCACCGGAGCGTGAATTTATTTTTTGCAAAAAAAAATATTCTGATGTTAATGTGATGTGGGGCGAAGTCCTTGTCTAACGAAGATAAGGAATCAAGGCGGCCCAAACATTAGACATAGAATAAATTTCATTACGGAAAAAAATGAAATAATAAATAATGAAATTCATATTGAAAATTACGCTCCGGTGACGTCAATATGTAAGTACCAATGCTACATACTGACACTGTCACTGTATATTGTAATTTTTATTGGTAAAACTGAGAAAAAATTAAAAAAAAAATCTTCAGCTTTTCGCCAGTTTTTTCAAAATTTTTCCAGTTTTTTCCAATTTTTTCCAAATTTTTTTTAAAAATTTGGTTGGCATTTCTGCTTCTAGTTACATATTTTCGATTTGAGATTTTTTTTTCTGTTTTTTTTTTAAAACTATTGTGGACGAAGACAATAGTTCACCAGATAACAATAACGAATTCAATTAGTCTAATAATTCAGCTTTCATTCGCTGAATAGAATGTCCCAGTTTGATTTTTTTCTTAATTTCACAGTTTCGCCAACGAGCTTGTCTCTTATTGCTCCGCTATCGACCGTATGAGTATAACATTGTTATGAGAAACTTATTCCTTTCATCTGTCATACATAATTCATGAAGCAAAAAAACAGTAAATAGATGTTATAGATCATCGAAAAAAATACAGATCAGCTACTAGTGAATGACAATGCCGTAACAAAAATGACTATCGAAGATACGTACTTTACCTAACCTACTTTAGTTTCAATTTGATAAAATTGTAAAATTTATAATTCTAAAATGTAGAACAGGTATGAGCAATAAAAACGACATCATCAAAAGAATCGAATGATGACAAAAGATATCGCAAACATGTTAGATGGTTTTTTTTTAAATTATGCAAATAGTACAAATCTTACAAATTGTTCTGTTATAAGAAACAACGATTTCGCTGCTTATATCAGCTTGTTTTCTATAATCTGGATTGGATTGTGCTGCTGAAATCAGGCATTGGTGTATTGTTGCGCACAACTTCGATGTGACAACGCACCTATATCAAAACCCTATGTACCAACCGTAACGCACAGTGACGTAGCACAAGAATTAGAAAAGCTATTGTATGATAAAGGAAATCAGATAAAGGAAATTGAATAGCGCAAATTCAAAAAAGGCGCCAAAGAAAAGTCGCAGATAGAACAGAAGTGTCGTAGATAGAAGATAGAAGATATTGAAATAGAAATACGAAAATTGTGTTCAAAATAAGAGATATTAAGGTATTTCAGTGTACAGTACTAAAATATTTACATTCAAAAATACTTTCAATTCAGGCTTATCGAGGAGGGAAAAAGATATTGAAACGTATAACGAAATATCAGGAATTATCGAGAACCTACAAACGTAAGGATTGATTTATTTCGATAACTGTGAATTAATGTGAATATTTTGTAGGGAAATTTTAATACATTATCATCGCAATAAATATTAAAATTACGGAAAGCGTTTCGATTCGTTGCTGGAGCAACATTTTAAAATTTCCGTTTTTCGATATTTAATTTGAAAATGCCATGTGAAATTTCCTCACCTTCCCAGGAGCAAAGCTGTGCGCTGTGTAAGTCTCCTGACAATAGCAGAATGGTCTGCTGCGATGACTGCCAAAAATGGTATCATTTTACATGTGTAAATGTAGACCATAATATTGCCAATTATGATTGGAGCTGTCAGGAATGCCTGAAGGCCAAAATTCCCGCTCCTACGCAACTTTCGGCAATCGGTTCTACCCCCACAATTGTACCACATCGCCCTTTAACAATCGAAAGTCTACCTGTATCCTCACCGCTGACTACTACGGCAGCGTCGTTTCAACCAAATCTGCCTAGCGTTTCGATGGAACAAACGCAGCACACCGTCATGCCAGCTTCACTGCAGCCATCAACATCGCAAGCTTTGTTCGTACCACAGTGCGCTCAATCACACCTTGCTATCTCGAGTACATCGCGAGCAAACCAACACGCAGCGCAAAACGCAAATCTATCGTCGACAGAACTGCAAATCAAACTACTAGAGGAGGAATGGGCTCTTGAGCGAAAATTTTTACAAAAAAAGTACGAGGTATTGATTAATGCATCTACTAAGCAACCATTAAACATTGTAAATTCACCCACGGAGAGAGTGACCGCTGGTGGCGACACGTTTCCACATCCTACTTACCATTCATCTCCGTTACACTCCATCCGACCAACTGTACACGAACTTCATACAAATAACCAGCTACACGAAACTGGTGAGGCTACTCTGTTGAATAATAGCCAACTTGCGGCCAGACATGCTATCGCTAAAGAATTGCCAGTATTTAGTGGCAATCCTGAAGAGTGGCCACTTTTTATCGCAACATTTGAGAACACAACAAGATTGTGCGGCTATACACTGGAGGAAAATATAGTACGGCTGCAACGCTGTTTAAGAGGAAAAGCATTAGAAGCCGTCAGAAGCCAGCTGTTACATCACAACAACATGTGTTCTGTGTTGTCAACCCTGAAAATGCTATTCGGTCGACCAGAAATTATAATTCATTCTCTAGTACAAAAGGTTCACACGATTCCTGCTCCAAGAGCAGAGAAATTAAATTCAATAGTTGAATTCGCATTGGCGGTACGCAACCTGGTGGCAACGGTACAGGCGTGTAATATTGAAGAGCATCTCTACAACATAGCGCTCCTTCAAGGACTAGTAGACAGGCTACCACCGATGATCAAACTTACCTGGGCAACACACCGGCAAGCATTGCATAGAGTTACACTGTTAGAATTTAGCGATTGGTTGTACACTATAGCTGAAGCTGCATGTTCAGTAACTCTTCCACAGTATTCTACCGAAAATAAACCTCAAAGAAATTATCCTTACCTGAGCGCATATTCTGAAACATATCCACGTCAAATAACGAATAGTCGTCACACATGTATAGTATGTGAGGGAGATTGCAGTACAGTAACCAAATGCAGAAAATTCATCAGCTTAGATCATAATGCACGCTGGGTCGTATTACGTCAATTTAAGTTGTGCCGATGTTGTCTGGGAAACCATAGAGGATCGTGTCGATTGGCAAAAATTTGCAAAAAAAATGGGTGTCCATACAAGCACCACAAACTTTTGCATAATGATGCTAAGGACAATCCCATCCCAAACGAGATTAACGATTATACGTGTAGCACTCACCAACTAAATGCTCACTCAGTATTGTTTCAATATATTCCTATCACGTTACATAACGGTGAATTAAGTATACAAACCTACGCATTCATAGATTCAGGATCATCCATAACATTGTTGGAGGAAAATATTTCGAAGGAGTTGAATTTGACTGGTGAAAAACACCCGTTGTGTCTTCGCTGGACCTCTGATGCCTGCCGTTATGAAGATTCGGCTACTCGGGTTAGTTTAGAAATATCAGGCTCGCCAAAAAACAGCAGCAAACACCGAATAACCGACGTTTATACTGTAAAGGATTTGAATCTACCCCGTCAGTCTCTCTCAATGACGGATCTAAGTGAAAAATATAGTCACCTGAGAGGGGTGGGAGCAGAATCGTATAGGGATATTCAACCACGAATGTTGATAGGAATGAGCAACATACGTTTGACACACGTGCTAAATAGTCGAGAAGGTAAAGAGCATGAACCAATAGCGGTAAAAACACGTCTTGGATGGACCATTTTCGGTACTTGTTCCCAGAGTAGTATGTCTCACAACTTCCACGTATGCTATCACTCCAACAAAGAAGATGAAGATCTGAACACCATCGTTAAGAATTTTTTCGCTCTTGACAGCTTAGGTATCGTGAAAGATGATCAACCTTCTCACTCAATCGAATATGAAAGAGGTATGAAAACGTTACGGGCAATTACAAGCTTTCAGAACGGACGGTATCAAACAGGACTTCTCTGGAAGTATGACAATATTCACTTACCTAATAGTAAGCCGATGGCTTTAAAGCGGCATAACTGTCTCATGAAGCGAATGACTCGTGACCCATCTCTTGCTGAAGCATTGAAGGCAATAATGAGAAACTATGAAGAGAAAGGCTATATTCGGAAACTTTCATTGGAAGAAAGCAAAGAGCGAAATGACCGCACTTGGTATTTGCCAATTTTTCCTGTCATTAACCCAAATAAGCCAGGGAAAATACGACTGGTATGGGATGCAGCTGCAAAAGTAGGAAGCATTTCGTTAAATTCAGTTCTTTCAAAGGGACCTGAGCAATTGACTGCTCTGACTTCGGTGCTATACAAATTCCGAGAGCGGAGAGTAGCAATTTGTGGCGACATTCGTGAAATGTTTCACCAGGTGTTGATTAACGAGGCCGATCAAAATAGTCAGCGTTTTCTTTGGTGTGGCGAAGATCAATCGAATGATCCCAACACATACATCATGAAAGTGATGACCTTTGGGGCGAGCTGCTCGCCCAGCTGTGCACAATTTGTTATCAACGAGAATGCTCGTCGTTTCGCTGCACGGTACCCGGCAGCTGTTGAAGCGATTCAGAAGAATCAATATGTCGACGATTTGCTTGCGAGCGTAGATACAGAGAACGAAGCAATCGAGTTAGCAAAATGCGTCCGGTTAATACATCAACATGGTGGCTTTGAAATGCGTAACTGGATTTCAAATTCGACACCAGTTCTGGAAGCTTTACAAACGAGCCGCAAACCAGAGATGAATCTGGATATCATCACAGAATTTGCCTTGGAAAAGGTGCTTGGCATGTGGTGGAACACAACAACTGACGTTTTCCAATTCAAATTAAATGTCGAACGAAATCGCGAGTTACTTGCTGAAGGAAAGCATCCAACCAAACGAGAAATTCTTCGCGTTCTAATGTCCATCTATGATCCTCTCGGCCTGATAGGGAACTATCTGATGTTCCTGAAAATTCTCTTGCAGGAGATTTGGAGAGCAGGAACAGAATGGGACGATATGATTCATGAAAAGCAACTTAAGGGATGGATTACATGGCTTCGGATTCTACCACAGATCGAGGAAATACGAATTCCTCGTTGTTATCATACTTCGTCGTGTGGAGATCAACATGCCGTCGAACTACACACCTTCGTAGATGCGAGCGAATTGGGATATGCTGCAGTTTCGTACTTTCGTTTTGTACAGGATGGTGTGATAAAATGTGCTTTAATTGGGGCTAAAACACGCGTAGCTCCCATCAAATTTGTCTCGATCCCACGTCATCGGCAGTCATCGGTGTTCGATTAGCCAAAAGTATCGAGCAAGGGCATTCACTGGACATCAAACGACGTTATTTCTGGACGGATGCACGGGATGTCATATGTTGGCTCAATTCAGACAATCGTCGATACTCCCAATTTGTAGCCTTTCGTACAAGCGAAATTCTAGAAAATACAGAGATCAAGGATTGGAATTGGATTCCATCAAAATTGAATGTTGCTGATGAGGGTACCAAGTGGCAGCGACAACCGGATTTCGATGCTAACAGCCGCTGGTTCAATGGTCCTTCCTTTTTATGGGAGCATGAATGTGAGTGGCCAAAGATGCCAACATCCGACCATGTCACAGTGGAAGAAATCCGCCAAAACCTCCTCCATCATACAATTGATTTCAACGATATTTTGCGACCAGAAGATCACTCCAAGTGGAAGCATCTGCGACGCATAACGGCGCTGGTGATACGATTCGCTGAAAATATAAAACGCAAATTAGCAAAAGCCGTAACACAAACAGGAATACTTACGATGCACGAGTTAGCAACAGCCGAAAACTTTCACTATAGAAGAGCACAAAACGAAGTTTACTCTGAAGAAATGGCAATCCTTACGAAAGCTAAAAGCATAAAAAATCAGCAAATTCTACCGAGGAAAAGTTCACTGTACAAACTCAGTCCATTCCTTGACGACAATGGCGTAATGCGAGTTCATAGCCGAATCGATGTCTGTGAGTTTGTCGGCAAGAAAAGTGCCTTCCCGATTGTGCTTCCACGTGACCATCGTCTCACACAGCTGATTTTGCTAGAAAGACATGAAAGGTACCATCATCAAAATCATGAAACCTACATAAATGAAGTGCGAAAGCAATACTACATTCCTCGTTTACGTGTCCAGTGCGAAAAGGTCAGGCGTATGTGTCAGCAATGCAAAATACGAATGGCAAAACCTCAACCACCAGCTATGGGGAACCTGCCTCCAGCACGACTTGCTGCCTTTGTACGTCCATTCTCCTATACTGGCGTAGATTTTTTCGGTCCATATAATGTCGCGGTTGGTCGACGTACTGAAAAGAGATGGGGAGTTCTTATGACCTGCCTAACTATTCGAGCGATCCATATAGAGATCGCACACTCTCTTAACACAGACTCCTGTATCATGGCACTAAAAAACTTCATGGCACGACGCGGAACTCCAGTGGAGATTTTCAGTGATCGTGGAACCAACTTTGTTGGAGCAAGCAAAGAACTCTCTGATGCGCTAAAGACTGTTGATAAGCAGAGGATCATGCTAGAGTTTACATCGTCAACAACATCATGGAACTTCAATCCTCCTGCATCACCACATATGGGTGGTAGCTGGGAGAGACTTATACAATCTGTTAAAAAGATTCTTGCAGAAATCCATCCTAAACGATCGTTCACCGATGAAGTGTTGAGGAATACTTTAACTGAAATAGAAAACATCGTGAACAGTAGACCTCTAACATACGTACCAGTAGACGATGTATCATCACCAGCATTAACTCCCAATCATTTTTTGCTGGGATCATCCAACGGCTCTAAACCACTGGTCCCCTACGATGATAGCGCGATAGTTGTAAAACATTCCTGGAAAACATCACAAATTCTAGCCAACTATTTTGGAGACGTTGGGTAATGGAATACTTACCGACCATAACACGTAGAACAAAATGGTTCCTTCCAGCGAAACCGATAGGCGTCGGCGATATTGTGATTGTTGTAGACCCTAATATGCCTAGATCATGTTGGCCTAAAGGAAGAGTGGTAGCGACAAAAATATCCAAAGATGGCCAGGTTCGTTCAGCAACAGTACAAACAGTTTCAGGTTTATACGAAAGACCAGCGGTAAAACTAGCTGTATTAGATATCGGTGCAAATATAAACAAGTTGAACCAGAGCCCAACTTAGGGGGGGACTGTTGCGCACAACTTCGATGTGACAACGCACCTATATCAAAACCCTATGTACCAACCGTAACGCACAGTGACGTAGCACAAGAATTAGAAAAGCTATTGTATGATAAAGGAAATCAGATAAAGGAAATTGAATAGCGCAAATTCAAAAAAGGCGCCAAAGAAAAGTCGCAGATAGAACAGAAGTGTCGTAGATAGAAGATAGAAGATATTGAAATAGAAATACGAAAATTGTGTTCAAAAAAAGAGATATTAAGGTATTTCAGTGTACAGTACTAAAATATTTACATTCAAAAATACTTTCAATTCAGGCTTATCGAGGAGGGAAAAAGATATTGAAACGTATAACGAAATATCAGGAATTATCGAGAACCTACAAACGTAAGGATTGATTTATTTCGATAACTGTGAATTAATGTGAATATTTTGTAGGGAAATTTTAATACATTATCATCGCAATAAATATTAAAATTACGGAAAGCGTTTCGATTCGTTGCTGGAGCAACAGTGTATATTAAGATAGGTGTTCGAATGGCGTCGAACGTCATCCATCCTAACAAACGAATCGGAAAATGAGGGATACAACCCGGGTAGCAATCAGTACTGCAATATGGCCTCAAACCTTTCGTTAGATCAGGGCTCACGTTCACGTCTCTCAACCACTGGTCACTGGATGCGGAAACAAAATCGAAACAATCTGTTCCGCCAGAAACAAACAGAAATCAATTCATCCGAGCCAACCATCGTTGATAAAAGAAGAGGAGATTAATATTTCACGGCCTCTCTTCGCCACATTGCCTGTATGTTCTGTCATTTGTGCACCCTATGGCCTGCGGCGGGGACAGAGAACATATCAAATATTGAAGAATATGATGAAGCACAAAAGAGGTAAAATACCGTAAAGGATTTTCGCCATCAGGCAACAGCGGCCAACACCAGCCAGGTGGACCCATCTCTTATTATTACTTTTACTGCCAAAGCTATGTCCAAAGGATTTGACAACAGTTGGCCCAGCCCTGAAAACTCAATTGCCTCGGATTAGAGAACGAATCTCGATATTTTGATCTATTTGACCATACGGTGTGTTCTGCCGTGGATTCTCTAGAAATGCAAACAACTCTTTGGATGTCTCAAGCGAATTCCACAAAACGCTCTCGAGCATGTATAATTATGATTTCGATCATTTTCCATCGCAAAGGGTCAATTTTATGCAAGAAACCACGCCTGATATCTGTGTTCAGCTGCAGTGACCACAGAGTTATGGTCTCAACCATCGGTCATGTGTCATTTCATCAGAGGCTGCGAACAATGGCTTCAAACAAAGGGAAATCGTTCAATCATTTATCTATCACCTTTTGTAGATCTTTCTTTGTAAATCACCATCTAATAGAGATCGTAACGCCACAAAATAGCGTGTTTTTTGTCGATTGTTTTTTCTTTTGCTCCCTGACAACCATAACATATTCTTCTGGTGTTCCTCTCTGGTTGCGTTTTCTTTTTCTTGAGAAGTTCCGTATGTGTGTTTCTTTCCAAAAAGGCAATCGCAAGAAAATTGATCCGTTTGTTTGACACCGATTGCTGGCTTTGTGCGGTTAGCTTCGTTTCTTTTGTTTCGTCCGATCCCTGGAGGGATCGTCACTTTTTAGCATTGGTTGACTCGTGTATTCGCAGATTGTAATGCACAGCAATTTGACAGGTTTATGGGTGGTTTTCAAGATTTTTCCTCTGATGTTGCATTCCTGAAGATAAGAATTTTATTTTTGTGAGATATCGAAAAATACATAATTGTTACGATCATTCATCGAAAATCAGGCATATTCATTTTATGTTTCACATGTAACGAAAACATATATTGGAAATGGTGGAAATACCATTTGACAATGTCATTGGTTATTCCATTTAAATTAATCGACAGTTCCAATAGTGGTGGAAGTGGATCATTTTATTCCAGCAAATCACTGCCCATGTTTGCATAGGAGACGTAATCACCAACACCATTAGTGTTGGGAAAACGCATTTTTGTTGTTTTTGGCCTTCATACATAACCATGAAAATTTCAATGAAATAATCTGTCAACTTGAAGGATATCATCGGCCAAAAGAGGGCCTAGGAGATTTTGCGGATTAAAAAATATTTTTCCCATTTGGAAAACGCTTGCGTCTATTTACGCGGACTTTCAAAAAGATCGATTTTGTCGAATCGATTTTCCAAACGACGTGGGGATCGATCCACTGATTAAATCGGTACCAAAGAATCGATCTTTGCCGAATCGATTTTTGCTGAATCGATCTTTGAAAAATTAAAAGCTTTTTTTATTTATCTGCTTATTCTATATGAATGTCGTTTTTCTTCAAACAGGGAATACAAATTTTATATTTCTATTCAAACATCAAAAGCATTCTGTTTTGGACCTCAGCATGAAGGACTTAATGCATTCATCTTGTCCCGTCAGGCAGTCGCTTTAATAAATAAATTAATTGGAAAAACATTATTAGATTCAACAACAGCCAAAAACGATACCACCCAGAACTCAGCTTACACTGACCCCATAAAAACCAATCGTACCATACATCTGTCCTTTGGTAGGAGTCGATTCTTAATTTTGACGCCAGCTCTAAAAAACAACCTTTTGTCTGTAATTGATGTCAACATCAAGTTCAGTGATCCTTTGCGCAACTGGTACAACCCCTCAGTAGCTGCCGCTAGTTCTGTCTCTGTCAGCATTTTTACAGAAATAAATCGTACAAGAAGCGATCCAAACGTTGACATTATGTTTCAAAAAAAATGTTAGTTTGCCTTTGGTGAGATTAAAAATCGATGTATACTTAAAAACAAATCTACAAAAAGATCGAAAAGATCGAAGGCAAAAAAAATCGATTTTCTCGATTTTCTCGAGTACAAAAGATCGATCCAAAAAATCGGAAATCTGAATGGAAAATATCGATCTTCTAAGAATCGATCTGAGATCGCCCAATCCTAGTTCGCATAGCTCGACGTAATCACCAGGTTACTCTGTCTGTCTGTTAGTATTTACATTTTCGATAATAGTCAAAACGTCTCCGTCGGTAGTTTCAGTTGTTAGCGGATAAAATCAGAAAGGTTTGGGATAAATTTAGTGAAATGTCTGGAAAAAGTGCTCTGGATTTGTTGCGAACCTACGATAGCTCCGACACGGAAGGTGAAAATGAATTCATTTCACCGGCCACGATTCAGGACGACGTGGAATTACAGATGGCAGTAGATGGCTCAGGCTGAGACATAGAGCATTCACAAAGCGGATGTCGGATAAAATCAAACGCCGAGAAAAAAAAGTTATCCGATCGAAAATCTATCATTAAGGCTATAATCTTCTCCAGAGACTCTTCTTATAATTATAACCATCAAATGATAAAATTGGAGATATTAACAAAAAAAACAACTAAAAGATGTTTTAAAGTGGAGTTTTAGAAAAATATCGATTTGTTTTATTGAGCCTGGGTTAACTGGGTTAAGATGTTATAATAAATTATAATAAAAAATTAAACAACTGAATTTGTAGTAAAATTTCTATACAGCAGCTGTACTGCCCATGATTGCATTGGAGACGTAATCGACAACATCATTAGTGTTCGGAAAACGCATTTTTGTTGTTTTTTGGCCTACAAGCATAACCATGCAAATTTCCTTTGAAATGATCTATCCAGTTAAAGGATATTATCGACAAAAAGAGGGCCTAGGTGATTTTGCGGATTAAAACATATTTTTCCATTTGGAAAACGCTTGCGTCTATTTATGCGGACAATCAATCGTTTCAATGAACATTTGTCCGCATAGCTAGACGTAATCACCAGGTTTCTCTGTTTTTAGCGTTAGTGTTTACAATTCTGATAATAGTCAAAACGTCTCCGTCGGTAGTTTCAGTTGTTATCGGATAAAATCAAAAAGGTTTGGAAGAAATTTAGTGAAATGTCTGGAAAAGGTGCTCTTGATTTGTTGCGAGTCTATGATAGTACTTTTGACGTAGAACTACGTCTTTCATTAAGGGTGCCAAATCAGAAAACAGGTCACGTTTTTATGAAATAAAGTTAACGTTAATAACTATTTTTGCCGAGAACGGATTTTGGCGATTTGTATACCAAACGAATCGGAAATTCCCTAAGATTTGTTTGATATGCTATACATTACAATCCCATAGTCTGTATATGGTTTGAATTGATGAAAATTGGAAGAATTCCCATTTCCTCATACATTTGTTCTGTCCATTTGTGTGCTTTCCCGAACAGAGCTGTCAATAACGAGCAACTTATCGACGAGCAACGAAAGGGAAATCGTTAGATGTAAAGTGAACAAAGGAAAAGAAGAAGAAGGGGAATATTTGCCTAGAATATGAACAGTGGATCTCGCTGAGGCAAACTTTCATTCTTCGTGAGGAAATCGACTGAACAACATCGTTGCTGGGCGAGCTGCACGGCGAGGGATCGAATGCCTTTCTCAAAGCAATGGGGGTGGAGGAGTAATATGATGGATAAAGTAAAGTTTTCCAAGGGCCTTTTTGAAGGTTAGAGACGAATGAACTGAAGAACTTTAAAGTCTCAAGCAAGGAAAGAAGGCAAACTTTCAGTATCGTTCTGTATTCAAAGCAATGACAATCGCTTGTTCTTGCTTGTTTTGCGTCATCACATGTCTTCGTTTCGGATTGAGCTGTGGACGCGAGCATTGCAATCATTGCATCAAACTGACGCCATTGCATTAAGGTTCTGAGCTACACAATTGTGTAGGGAATCATCAATGTTCTAGAATTTTGTCAGTGATTTGGTTTCGCATGACGGTAGGAATACTCTCTCCACAAAGGATGATAGCTAAGCTAATGTAGACTGACAATATTAACAGAAAGGGCTTCTGTTGAGCAGAGCGCAGAACGGAGATAAGTGTGTGTATATTTAGTTGCTTCAACCCATCGATATATGGATATTTGTGTGCGTACGTGCGTGCTACGCTGAAACCCCATTTGTATCTGCTCCTGTGTGCATTGGCCCTGTAAAGATGCAAAAATAACCTATTTTTATGCTATGATTGCCGATTTTTTTGTGTTGCAAATTATGCAGTCGTAATGATAAATATAAACAAGGAGGGAATATAGCGGGAGGGAAATATTTACGCTAGGGTAAATATTTACGCTAGTAATGAATCTCTGCTGAGGCAAATATTCAGCAATCAACATTGTTTGTTTTCTGTCATCAATGCATTGAACTGACGCTATGGTGAAGCAGGTGTTAAGGTTGTGCACCAAGAAATTATTTGTGGAATACCAAATTATTCAATAAGTTATATTAAGTAATTAATTTATTTGGGTTCGCGTGCCAGTCGCAAAACTGCTTTCAACTAGGATTGCATTTGCACTAATCTTGATCATAATGAAGCAGTGCTACTCTTTTCAAGGTTGTTGAGATTAACAGATAGAGTTTATTTCGTTTATTTAGTCACCAAGAAAGTAAATGTCGTTCTGGAATTTTGTATGTGATTTGGTTTCGCTTGCCAGTAGCAAAACTTTCTCCACTAAGGATGACAGCTGCGCTTATCTCGAGCAAAGGATTGTTCTGCGTAGTGATCCCCGATTTTTTTAAATTAATCGTTCATCAGCTAATCGAATACTTTTCAGCAGTTTGTTATTCGATACGATTAATCGCCCCAAATAATCGATTAATCGTCACACTGAGCGAAATAATTAGTTAGACTTATGTTCCTCATTTGCTAGAAAGCCATCTGGAATCAAAAAGTGTTCATTGCGCCTGAATATCAATTATTATCTTTTACGTTCCCCTAAACTCGTTAACGAAGCTCAATTCGCATTGACGCCTTTGAGCTTTGTTTACGATCCCAGAGGAGCGTCAAAGATAATGATTGAATTTCAGTATAAAACTGCAGCGGCCATACGTTTTTTTTTCTCTGGGTTTGGATCGATTAATCGACGTAAACTATTCGTTCGCTTTGATTATTGGTTGCGCAGTATTCGTTCGATTAATAATCGATTTCTGTAGGAAGTATTCGATTAATCGATTATCGGGGATCACTGCGAGCACAAGAATGAATCATCAAACATTTATCATCAAATTATTCTACAATAAAAAAAATTCAGAGCGACCAAACCGGTAGAATGGTTATTTCAAAATTTTCGTTTCATTATAAAATAAAATCCGCAGTAATAAACAAGCAACTTGAATTAAACCACAGCGTAGTTCTTCGTCAACAATGCGATCGTGTCTTGAACACAACCTCCTATAATTTTTTTCCTGAAAAATACTTAGGGATATGATAAGAACAGCAGGTTCGTGTTTTTTTAATTAATTGAATTTGTAAAGGAAATCTGCAATGTTTGTAATTTTAGCAACATGATTTACCGATATCACGATCAATCGCAATCGCAAGATGGTGTAGTGACTTACTCCAACGGTATGAGTAAATGCTGAGTATCTGGAATAATACAATGTTGAATCCGAAGAGTGCCGAATGCTAAGATTGTTTCATTATCTACTTGAAGATTCAAATGCAGAAATTTAGGTATTTATAACATTAAAAAACACAATTGTTTCTCTTTGTTCATCGTGTACAGAAAATAGTAATTATATGAGCAGCGTGTCAATGGTTTCTTATATTCATCTATTAGGAAACACTAAGTAATAAGACACTATCGTGACAGACATGTTTGAACTCTACAAAGAATGTGATTCAAATGTAAGGGTTGTGGGGGCAAATAGGTCATGGCGGGCAAAGTGGTCACCTGCTTGTTTGGTACTATAACTATTGAATGTTGAAACCGTATTGATAGTCACCTTATGTTTGAAGAATTTAATGACTTTTGAGTCACCCTGTACTTCAGTAGAGCTGTAAAAATGTCAAAATATAAATAAAAACAAAAATTGCTCTCTCGAGAGCCATTGGGCCGTAGTTCTGTGCGCATGGTATCTAAGGAATTTCGCGTGAAATTTAGTATATTCAATCTGATATGTTGGACAAATCATCAGTTTGGACAACTGTTCCCCTATTCTAGGAGAGGTGAACAGATATTTTGTTCAATCTCAGCGATTAATTAGCATAGAGATTTCTTCCGTATTTGAGGGCAGAGTGGTCATAGGTGAATAACAAATTACAATGTTCTGTTTACTAAAGTTGATATACCTCGTCACATTCTGCTCTTGAAGAGGTTTCTTTTGTGGTATTGACCCTGGAAAAATATGCCACTCCAACTAAACGAAGCCTTATTATGCGGAACGTTATGTGTTTCTTACTACTTTTTTGTATGCATGAGAAAAATTCAATTGAGACTATGGGTGAATAGTCTTATCAAGTATAATTTGAACAAATTTGCTATAATATTCTTCGAAAAACGGGAATTGAATCGGTTTGTGGACGCTGGAAATGGACATATTCCGTAGGGTGACCACTACGCCCCCACTTCCCCTGGATTTAGCTTATAGCTCATAATACTGACAATTGTTGATTTTCGAACGATGTATGAAAGCTGTATGGAACTATGTCAAAATTGCTCAAATGTTTTCAAACAAAAAACAGGAAGTGGGTTATATCTATGGTATAACCGCAATGATGACGTAGGACTATCGTTGATTTAGTGATCATTTGTTTGAAGTTGAATCTGAATTCATTCTGAATGAATGAATAAATGAATATTTGGGGGACTCCGAAAACGAGAGCGTTACGTTGGGTACAAGGTTTTATGCATCCAATATTGGATACGAAAATGTCCTACTGATGGGGAAGAATAATTTTCAGAAGCTTTCCTGCTAATTGCACTTGATTGAAAACCACAAAACCAAATGTATTTGGTTGCAGTATTATATGGATAGAAAACATTAGAATAAACTCTTTCGCATCAATGTATTTTTCAATTCCCAGGGGAACTGGTAGAGTATTTTTCAGCAACGATTAGTTCTTTCCTGATTTTCCTCGATACTCGAAGCCCACCAGTGGTTAATTCTAACTCGATAACCACCTGTTAATAGCACTTGATTGAAAAATATTTAGTCGCAGTGTTACATGGATAGAAAACATTAAAATGAACTCTTGTGCATAAATGTATTTTACAGTAACGATTGGATCTTTCCGGAGTTTTCTCGATGCTGAATGGCATCCAAACGAAGAGTTCCGCACATGTATGTGTTTGTGTGGCGGCTGCTCCGATCTCTTCCCGGGGAACCGTTTGTGGCATCACTCTCCTCCTGATGGATTCTCTTCTGGCCTAAGGTGCACAAACAGGCTCTTGGTGACACCGTTCATCCGCGCTTTCATGATAAACGAAGAGCTTCACCACAATAGCGACAACATGCTCCAATCGCTGTTCAATTATAACTGAGTGGACTTCCAAGCGACGCTAGCCTATATACCGATTGATGATTTCAATAGCCTGTTTTGAAAGCAATTTTAAGACTATTGAAACAAGTTTTTGGATCAAAAAGTAACAAGTATAGAACGCGTAGACATTTTATCTTTCGAATAAAGTGTTTATCATACCGGTTCGTTCAGTTGTTTAGGAGCTATTAACGCTCAAAATCTCGGTCTCCGGCGTAACGCTTTCGTTTTCGAAACTTTGATTTTACACCCCGGTATAGAAATGAAAGACGTAGTCCTACGTCAAAATGTTTGTTTGCATGTTGAGCAAACGTATTACATTGGGCCTGATCACGAACGTCACTTCACGGTGAAAACGAAATGAATTGTATGCAATTTGTTTGCATTTCATTCCGTTTTCACCGTGAAGTAGCGTTCGTAATCAGGCCCATTGTGTAGAATGCGAAACAGCGAAAAACTCGATTTTGTTCATTTTGTCGTTTACGTCTCCTATATAAGCATGGAGCAACGTTTCAATAGTTGCTTCTATTCATCTATTCATCTATCAGGAAACGCTATGTGATAAGACACCATCATGAAAGGCGTGTTTGGACTCTGGTAAGAATGTGATTCAAATGTAAAAATATCTTGCAGCACCTAATACTGACAATTGTTGATTTTCGAACGATGTATGAAAGCTGTATGGAACTATGTCTGTTATGCGGACAAACAGTGATTTTTTGGAAGCGTTTTTTCAAAGTTGCTCAAATGTTTTCGAACAAAAAATGTTTGTCTCCTATGCAATCATGGGCAGATCAGTCTTTTACTTATATGTGATCGTTTGATGTAGAGATCGGTACTCGCGTGTCGGAAATAAACTGACGATAAATAAGGTAATTTCTATTACTCATAATGCTTCTTGGACTAATACTCTTCAACTGACAAAAATATAAGAACACTTCCAAACATATGATATTAAAAAAAAACATTAGAAACTATATAAATATAATAATTCACCAATATAACCAATATATGAAATTAAGTTTATGCAAAAACAACACCAATGAACAAAGAGCTGCACCTGGGTCCACTAAGAAACCCTTCTAACGCGTGCCTTCATTCGCCTCCCATTTCAGCCTTCTCATCGTTCCTGCAGCGAGCCGAGAAGTCCACGCTGAACCGGATGCATCGCACCGGGCCACTCATAAAGATACGTCCCCCGAGACAGCCACTGGACGGGAAACCTTTCGCCAAAGGTGTTGTGCTGAAGACGCTAATCAAAAAACCTAAGAAACCCAATTCGGCCAACCGCAAGTGTGTACTGGTGCGGCTTAGTACCGGCAAGGAGCTGGTGGCATACGTCCCGGGTATTGGCCATAATCTGCAGGAGCACAACATTGTGCTGGTGCGAGTCGGGCGGATGCAGGATTTGCCCGGTGTCAAGATTAAATGTGTCCGCGGAGTGTACGATTTGCCGCACGTGATGAAGCAGAAGTGAGAGATCCCCGAGAAGATGATAAGCTGCTAATCTTTAATAAAGAAGAGTGAAGGTGTCGAAGAAATAACCTATGTAACATGGAAGCGAAAGAAAGTCCCCAGCTAACGTAAGTTTTTCCAGGAACTTCCCTTTTGCTAAAAAATATGAACGAACGGAGCAAAAGAGTTGCCGAAAATGACTCAACAACTTTTGCGTTGTTCCCAAAAGTCTCTGAAGAAACCGATTTGCTAGTCTTAGGAAATTGTAAAACTAAATAGCTCTAGCCAAAAACCACATCGGTCAGCAGAAAAACGACAAACAATGGCGCAAAAGGTGAATTCTGTTGAAAGAAAATTGCCAAATCATTGGTCCGTTTGGTTATGTTGATTTGCATAAAAATGTGAATGATTTGCGAATTTTGCGGTGGCAATTTTCCACGTTGTCTACCGGTGTATACGATTTCGGTTGAAAGGAATCTTATTACATGCTGAAAATTATTATTGAGAAATGGCTGTTTAGGCCTTCTTTTTTCTGCTCGGTATGTTATCCGCAGTTAAACAGATGTCGAATAGGGAATTACAAGGAAAATAGGCGAAAACATTACTAATCTCAACGTTTAACAACAATCTGAAATCACAGAGAGTCAATCAATCAATTCTAGGGAATTTTCAACTCTCCGGATACAATTTCTCGTAAAATTACACCTCGGTAACACCCTTTTGGCAAGCTCATCGAAGGAAGAGATTTTGTTTTGCGTGTTATGTTTTGCTAACACCATAATTGTACATCTCTAACTCCAGCGAAGGATTATGCGAGAAAACAAACAAATCCTTCCTCAATCTCTGCCAAGCAAACATTATCTAAACACTTCCTTGAATTGTTGCTGGAGAGCAACGAGTTTAAGTCGCCAGCAAACAGATTTCTTTTTATCCCTTAACCAGTGGGACGGAAGCTGCAGTCAAGAGTCCAACAAAAAATGGGAACAATCTGACCGAGAAAATGTCACATTAACACCTTCGTGCATTGCATTTTTTTCTCTCGTAAAACTCCTAGAAGTAATCTCCTTCCCGAATTTTTTTTCTCGCACCCCTTCTTTATCACGACGATAAAAGATGAGTCTCGTAAATCCCTTTCCCAGGGACACGAGGTAGCGTTAAGCCATTCTTCGGAAGAACCCGTTAAAGGAGACAAAAGTGAGGATCAAAATTGAAAGGTGTGAAAATCGGGATCGGATTTGACATGTGAAAAATAGTAGATCGTATTTTCGCTCGGATGCCATCAACAGTTAGGTTGCAGCTCCTGGAAGCTGCTTGTGTTTAACAGAGGTATAAACGGTGAAGAGTTTCTCAAAACTTCAATAATGGCGTGTTGAAATTTTCTCTTACTGATGAATTATTGAGCAAACTATCATGCCTATAAAAATCCTCAATTGGCTGGATATTAAACAAACAGAAACTCACGCGTTTTTTTCAGTAGGACATAACATTGGTAAATTTTAGTCATGAGGTCGTATGCAAACGTCAACAACAAACAATTTACCATCATTACGATTCAGAGCTTTTATCGGTTTCTGATGTATTTTGCGCGAAGAAATCGAGACATTCGTGCCGTCATTTACTGTTTTTTTTTGTGTTTAAGAGGGGTATTCTAGTGTTGAGGCACTGATTTCCGACTTTTTTTTTGGAGTTGTGAACAAATAAAAAAAAGAGTACTTTTACTACACATAGAAGCCGTCTACCAGTATTATTTTGTTTTCACAGAACAAACAAAGCTCGCGAGGTGGTAAGATCAGTTTCTGTTGGGGTACGAAGGATGCTTGCTAATTGATGACTTACTTCAATTGAGAACTTAATTAAGGATGGATTTCGGACAGTTTTCTGGCCAAAAATGCTTACCTAAAATGTGTGCCTGGCAGATTAAAGATCGTATTCATGAATAAATTTGCTCGTAATTCCGTGATTAAGCAAGGTTTTTGCCCCGGTGGAGCGAAAGTCAAGATATTTGTGACAGTCGTATTTGTTTGATCGACTCCACATTGTACAAAGAAGAATACCTCTTGAAGTTCTGGCTTGATGAGACGAGATTCCACTACGGTCGGGAGGTAGTTCAGTGAATCCTCCACATGCCAAATTTGTATCCGTTTGCTTCATTTGTTCATAAGTTATGCAGATTTTTTTCATTTGTATGGCAGCCCCCCACTCAGAGAGGAGGGAAAGGGTATCTAACCATCATAAAAACATTTATGCAATTCAAAATGAAATCGACAAATGAAAAACATGAGTATTTTTAATTCGAATGAAAGTTTGTATTCCGTTTGGGTTGGAGGAAATATGAGTTTTTCACAGCAATTGGGATTTTTTTGACTCAAGTGTAACTTTTGAAAAGAACGTAACTGATATTATTAAGAGAAACCTTTGATAACTTTACCTCCAAAACTATGAGTCGTACCGAAATCTTAGAAAGAGTTATAGAGTATTGATGTTTGTTCGCGCCACGTGTAGCGAGCGCTTACGTGTTCTGACATGTCAGGACAAATAAATTAAAATCCTCCATTTTGTCAGCAACAGAAATTTTCCATTCACTACCCGAAGCAATTGCTCTCCATTTCATTCCATCGTATCATCCGCAACGTGCGAGAGCGAGATGAAATAAGTAGCAACATTACAAACGAACAGCACCCGAGCGAGCCGAGTCGAACCGACAGGATAATCACCCCACCAATTTCCGACAAACATAAAAGCAACGCACAACGTGATTCATGATCCCAGTTATTTTCCTAACCGCCAACGACAAAGTGATTACCAAATGTTGTGTAATGAGTGAAATATAAAGAGAAAATTTGGACTCCAAAAAATTGTGTTTTTCAATTTCCACAGTGTGCTTAGCCAGAACCATCCAACCGCAGTTAGCCCGGTTTATGCGCTAACAATGTTAAAACGTGAAAAAATATACACTGAGAAAAAAAATTAATACTCCTTTTTTTTACTCACAAAAAACATCTTTAATTTGCAATATCTAAAATAGGTTTTTTTTATATCATATCATATCATTTTCATATCATAGAAGTCATGTAGAAAATTTAAAAAATTAGTACAAGGTGGTAAAACTATTTTTGACGAACTTTGTGGAACATCGAACTTTTATGAGTTTTCGAAACTTTGAACTTTTGTAAGTTAATAATAATTTTTAACCTCAAATTATGAATCCTGATGTGATTTAAAACAAAAAAGCTCTTTATCGATCTCCTTCTAAATGCAGCCATTCTCGAGATATTTAAAAAAATATTTCTAATTTATTGTCTTAGTTATAGTAAATATGGGCTTTTAATATGTTTGTCGTGTTATACCATCATGTTCATGAAATTTTATGAATTTGCTTATAATTTTCAAAAACTTTTCCAAATACATCATTATGGTAAAAATATATGTTTAGGAGTTTTAACCCACATGTCTTCAAAATGTTTTTCAACGTAACTCATTTCTACATGACTTCTATTTTATATGAAATTTTATTCTTTTCATATAAAATAGAAGTCATGTAGATACATATTTTAGATATTGCAAATTAAAGTTTTCTTTGTAAATAAAAAAAAGAATAACTCTTCCTAAGACACAATTTCGGTACGACTCATAGTTTTGGAAATATAAATTATCTTCCTAATTATCTTTCTTTCCCATTCACATTTACTGTGGAAAACTCATAACGGAATACAAATTTTCATTCGAATCAAAAATACATGTTTTTTTTTATTAAATCGTTTATTTTTACAGGCTCAGTTACATAAGTTTAAAGGAGCCAAACTCCTGACTGTATTGTTACAAGTATATATAAACATTTTTCCTTAATTTTAATGTTAATGGTGTAGAAAACCGATTACTCGCGGTCTACTCGAGTTTAGAATACATATGACATATTTTCTTCAGGAAAAGGAAGGGATAAAAGGATATGTTGACAATGTTCACTCTCACATTCACACTCACATTCATTACACTCAATTCTTGAGCCTATCTTATATCTAATATGTTTTTACATTTCACCTTATTCTATTGTTAATAAGAAGGGATTTGATTTCTCGCGAAGGAAAAGGAAAAGGAGAATATAAGGATATAAGGACAATCAGACACGAAGATCGATAACTTTTAGGAAGACATATATTTGGGACATGTAATCAAGGTCTAAACCAGCCAACACATCTCTCACCGGCACATCGGGCTGCCTTCCTCTAGCCCGAAGAGAGTTTTCTAAATTCGATCTGGCAACAAGATACTCCTCGCACGACCATACAACGTGTTCGACGTCGTGGTAACCTTGGCCGCAGGCACAGATATTGCTGTCGGCAAGATCAAAACGAAAGAGTAGCGCGTTTAACAAAGGTAATGACATAACAGCGTCTGGTTAAAGCACTCAAAATTTCTCGTATTCTCTCAAGGAAGTACGGCGAGTGCTTTTCCGGTCTCACTGAACGGATAGCTTCGACAGAGCTAAGACTATCCGTTACAATGTAATAGTGTTCAACAGGTCGTGAGGCGACGCTGTCCAGCGTCCAGTGTATTGCTGCCAATTCAGCAATATACACTGAGCAAGGATTCTGAAAACTGTGAGAGGTGCTAAAAAATTCGTTGAACACTCCAAATCCTGTGGACTCATTCATAGAGGACCCATCAGTGAAGTACATATTATCACAATTGATACGCCCATACTTTGCATTGAAGATCGTAGGAACGATCCCCGATCGATGATAATCTGGAATTCCATGGATTTTCTCCTTCATGAACAGATAAAAAAATACAGAGGAATTGATGTAGTCAGGAAAACAAACACGGTTGGGAATATACAAAGAAGGATCAACCTGCATGGAGATGAATTCATGATATGAAGTCATGAATCCAGAATGAAAATTTAGCCCGATCAGCTGCTCAAAATTTCCGATCACCAATGGGTTCATAACCTTACACCGGATGAGGAACCGAAGAGATATTAAATTGAAGCGATCTTTTAGTGGGAGTACGCCTGCCAAAACCTCGAGGCTCATGGTATGCGTTGAGGGCATACATCCCAACGCAATACGGAGACAAAGATACTGAATTCGCTCGAGTTTAATGAGGTGTGTTTTGGCAGCTGATTGAAAACAGAAACTGCCATACTCCATCACTGAGAGAATAGTTGTTCGATACAACATTATAAGATCTTCGGGATGGGCTCCCCACCAGGTGCCGGTAATTGTACGGAGAAAGTTTATTCTTTGTTGACATTTTTACTCAGATACCTAATATGGGCCCCCAAGTACATTTGGAGTCGAACCAGATCCCAAGATACTTGAATGACATAGCATGAGTGATCGGTTTACCCAAAAGTTGAAGCTTTGGTCTTGCTGGTCTATGCTTCCTAGAAAAAACCACCATCTCTGTTTTCTCCGTGGAGAATTCGATCCCTAGCCCAATGGCCCAGGTTGAAAAATTGTTCAAAGTATCTTGTAAGGGTCCTTGCAGGTCGGATTCGTTTGATCCTACGACAGACACCACTCCATCATCTGTAAGTTGTCTTAGGCTGCAATTTTGTGTAAGGCAATTGTCGATGTCGCTTACATAGAAGTTGTACAAAAGGGGGCTTAAACATGAGCCCTGGGGGAGGCCCATGTAAGAGAACCGACTTACTGCCGAATCTCCGTGAGAAAAGTTCAAATGTTTCTCACAAAGCAAGTTATATAACATATTATTCAATAGAGGCGGCAGACCCCGAGAGTGTAATTTGTCTGACAAAACCTCTATTGGAACAGAATCAAAGGCCCCCTTTATGTCCAAGAATACTGAAGCCATTTGTTTTTTTCCGGCGTAAGCCATTTGAATTTCTGAAGAAAGCAACGCAAGACAATCATTCGTCCCCTTGCCCCTGCGGAACCCATATTGTGTATCTGAGAGTAAGCCATTCGTTTCAACCCAACGATCAAGGCGAAACAAGATCATTTTCTCCAACAATTTCCGTATACAAGACAGCATTGCTATTGGGCGGTACGAATTGAAGTCGGACGCGGGCTTTCCGGGTTTTTGAATAGCTATAACTCGTACTTGTCTTCAATCATCTGGAACAATATTATGCTCCATAAACCGATTGAATAAATTCAACAAGCGATGTTTCGCCACATCAGGGAGGTTTTTCAGCAAGTTGAACTTAATTCTATCCGATCCCGGAGCAGAATTGTTACATGAAAGGAGAGCAAGAGAGAATTCTACCATCGAAAACTCGGAATCAAGATCGCACCTATCTTGTGAAATATCTCGAACAAATTTTTGTACAGGAACGGAATCGGGACATACCTTCCGTGCCAAATTTAAAATCCATCGATGTGAATATTCCTCGCTTTCATTCGTTGAAGAGCGATTTCTCATGTTTCGAGCCACTTTCCATAATTTTTTCATTGACGTTTCTCGTGACAGACCTCCCACGAAATTTCGCCAATAAGCACGTTTTTTCCCTTTGATCAAGTTTTTAAATTGATTTTCAAGGGATAAATACGTTTGAAAATTCTCAATGGTTCCACTTTTCCGAAAAGCTTTAAATGCATTCGATTTATCCTGATAGAGCTTGGAACATTGGCTATCCCACCATGGATTGGGAGGCCTTCGACGAATAGTGGAACCTGGGATGGGTTTCGTTTGAGCGCGAACCGCGCTGTCATAGATCAAACGAGAAAGGAAGTTATACTCCTCCAATGGAGGTAAACCATCTTTGGAATTGATGGCTAGAGCAATCGCGTCCGCATATTTTTTCCAGTCAATGTGTCTTGTGAGGTCATATGCCATGTTTATAGATTCAGAAGAATTGGACCCAATGGTGATGGAAATTTCGTTTGGCAAGTGATCACTACCGTTGGGATCCTGGATTACATTCCACTTGCAATCTAACGATAGTGAATTCGAGCAAAGCGAGAGGTCAAGAGCACTTGGGTTAGCAGGAGGTTTAGGTACACGTGTTGTTTCCCCAGTGTTCAAAACGGTCATATTGAAGCTGTTACAAAGGTCATATATCAACGATGAACGATTATCGTCGTACTGTTCCCCCCAGGCAGTTCCGTGAGAGTTGAAGTCTCCCAAGATCAATCGTGGCTCAGGAAGGAGTGAGCACATGTCAACAAGTTGCTTGCGGCTAACCGCAGATCTCGGAGGCCAATACAAGCTTACTATACAAAGGTCTTTGCCTCTGATGTTTGCATGACAGGCAACAGCTTCGATCCCTCCAATAGGTGGAAGGTCAATTCTAAAAAAAGAGTGACACTTATTGATCCCCAATAGTACCCCTCCGTATCTGTCATCGCGGTCCAAGCGTATTATATTAAAATCGTGGAAAGAGAGATCATTTTGAGAAGAGAGCCAGGTTTCGGACAGTGCAAAAACATCACAATTGACTTTATGAATTAGAAATTTGAATGTATCCAATTTAGGGATAAGACTACGACAATTCCACTGTAAAACAGTGATATCTCCGACCTCTCTATTTGAATTAGACATCAAGAGAGATAATCATTGCAAGGAGGGGCCATGTTTGCATCAATTGTTGCAAAATTGTCTTCAATACTGGAAGCATTGAGATGACAATGGTTCTGATGGAGTCGGAAACATTAAAAGAAGTTGACTTGAAGATTTGATCCAAAAGGTCAGACAACTTTATAAATCCCGATTGGGAAGTTGAGCTGGACGGAAAAATAGGGACAGTTGGGGTTTTTGATGTCCCCTCGAGTGCTGGGTCGTTCGAAGATGAACTATTCCCACGGAAACCAGGAGGAACCTGATTTTGCTTGTCCGCTGCACTCGATTTTTTAGGCAAGCTAACAGGGGGTATCACCGGAGGGACTTGTCCTTGAACTTTGGGAGTGGTCACATTTTTGCGCCGGGGATTCCCTTTGGAAATAACCGTTGTGCCCCCATGTTTTGAATATCTGCATTTTTAGGACGATTTCATTTGGAATAACTCTCTACAGAAATTTGTGTTTCATTTATATAACAGCCCCCACGAGTAATGCAAATTTGTGTGTTTCATTCGTATGCCGATGTTGATGAATGGCTGAGGTATCCATACGTTGCCCGACGTTTATAATTATCGGTTCATTCCCATTGCTTTTAAACGATGGGATATGGTTTGCTGAGCTACTCCAAGTGTAACTGCAAGTTTTTATTACGTTTGTGACGGATCTTCGGATCGGATCGAATAAAGCCTCCAGTTCTTCATCTTCAAACTTTTTTGGCGGTCCGGAACGTTCTTCGTCTTCCAAGTCAAAGTACCACTTTTGAACCGTGCAAACCACGTCTGACACGTTCGCTCAGTTGAAGCATGGTCACCATAAACTTCCACCAAAATGCGATGACTCTCCGCAGCTTTTTTCTTCATATTGAAGTAATTGTTTAATTACACGCAAAAACACTCTCGTTGGTACGAAATTCGACATATTCGAAGTGGCAAAAACTATGTTTACGCTTCAGCTTTTTGGCATATATTAAATAAAACGCGCAATGACAGTAGCTTTCCACCGAATGTCTGGAAATTTTATTCACTGGAATAATAATCAAGTTACGCCATCTTTTGTACAACCGAAGGAACTTATCGGTACACCTAATATTTTTTTAACTTTTTGTACACTATCTTCATTATTGTTATGTTTAATCCCAATGAAACCGTTTAACTTTAAAAAATTGTCGTTTTTTATTATTTGGCTGAAAATCTTTCCATATAGAAATTTTCCCAAGTAACATTTCTTGAATACATTTCATTTTGATCTTCATTAAAGTGCAGATTGACTTAAAGTTTGATGTTAAATAAAGTGAAATTGCGGAAACAAATTATTTGGACCTCTTATTAAGGGAGGACCTCGATCGGGAGGGTCATTGTTACTCACTGTTTTACATCCGTATATTTATTTTTGTTTTTTAGGTATGAAAGAAGGATTTAATTTTTTGGTACATTCCCTTAAGATCACAAATAATCTTTCCTACAAAAATGCATATATCCAGAATCTTTCAGGAGGTGATAGAGGATCATACAAGGGTAGGGTGATAAGTAATATACATGCTTGTAGAAGACAAACTAAATAAACTTCAGCGCGACAGGTGGTATGTAGAAGTATTATTTCTCCTGTACACGTCGAGTTTGTCTTGTTGGAGATAACTTGGCGCCAATTATATTGCAACACGACAACGCTCGTCCACATACTTCGCGTGCAAATGTAGAGGCTTTGAAAAACCTGAAGTTTGAACCGATTCCACCAATTCCCCGTATTCTCTCGACCTTGTCCTTTGCGATTTTTTCTCGTGAAAAGTGGTAGTTTTGTTCTTTATCTCAAAATATCAGACTCGTATTTTTTTAATTTTTTTATATTAGGGTGCCCATTTACATTTTAGGGTGGTCAAAAAATCAAATTTTTCGCCTTTTTCCGAAAATGATTTTTTTTTCAAAAATTCATAACTTTTGAACTACAAGGCCGACTCCGATGATGATTGACATATCAAATTGAAGCCAATTAGCCAGTACTTTTTCGTTCAACTCATTGGTTTCAAATTGATATATCGACCATCTGAATCAGCTCTGTAGTTCAAAAGTTATGAATTTTTGAAAAAGTGGTTTTTGGAAAAAAGGGAAAAAATGATTTTTCGGACCATCGGTTAATTTTTAAAATCATAACTCACGAACAAAAAAACGCCTCTTTAATTTTGGATATGTTGTGTAGAAAAATCTCAGCTTTCAAGATCTATAAATATAAAAATGGAGTGATGTCTGTCTGTCTGATTCTTATGGACTCGGAAACTACTGAACCGATCGACATGAAAATTGGTATGTAGGGGTTTTTGGGGCTGGGGAAGGTTTTCGTGACTGTTTGAGACTCCTTCCTCCTCTCTAAGGGGGAGCTGCCATACAAATGAAACACAAAATTTTTAATTTTCTCGAGAATTAATCAAGCAAATGAAACGAAATTTGCCGTGTGGAGGTTTTAGGGTGCAATAAATGATTCTAGGGTGGTTAGATACCCCTTCCCCTCTCTTAGGGGGGGCTGCCATACCAATGGAACACAAATTTTTGCATTACTTGAGAATTAATCAAGCAAATTAAACCAAATTAGGCATATGGAAACTTTAGGGTGCAATAAATGTTTCTATGGCGGTTAGATACTTCTCCCCGCTCTCTTAAGGGGAAGGGTTCTTCCATACAAATAAAACACAAATTTCTGCATTACTCAAGAATTAATCAAAGCAAATAAAACGAAATTTGGCATGCAACGTAACGGAGAAACATGTTATTTGCAAGTGGTTGAAAAATCTTTAACGAGAATTGTGTCTGAAAATAATCTGATAATATAATGTCGAGTGTTGGTAGAAATACTAGGGATTTTATAGTAAAAGGTAATTCAAAAGGGTAGATCAGAAGATCAATCAATGAGTAATTCTGCGATTGGACCCATGAACAGCGCTTAGTAAGAAAACGTGGATGTGATAACGAAAAATAAATTTTGGGCGGGACGTCCCGAGATCATGTAAACTAAAAAAAATACAATCAATAATTAAGAAAACAATTTCCAATTTTGTCGCAAGTATAATATTTTTTTCTAAAAAGACTAGCTAATTGGCTTCAATTTGATGATCATCGGAATCGGTCTAGTAGTTTAAGAGTTATGAGTTTTTGGAATAAAGTCATTTTCTGAGAAAAGGGATAAAAATAAATTTTTTGACCACCGTAAAATATAAGTGGGCACCCCAATAAGTCTTTTTTTGCCGTAGAGAATCCATTTTTTAGTTACACGACACATTACGAGTGTGAAATCAATTTTGTTGCGACATTTTTTGTGTGGAATTCACTTGTTTCATTTTTTTGTCTTTCAAATTTTCTGTGAATGCTTCGCCTGATTGCCTTGAACAATATTACGCGGATTGGCTCTTAATTTTTAGCTCGACCAATATTGCGAGACGTTGTCTAGTAAAATTTATCAAAGGTATCGTTTGCTGTTTCCGTTGCTATCTGATCTAGAATTTGTCATGTCTGACCGTGATTATTGTACATTCTGCAAAATAAACAGCAATAAGTTTATAACAAACCTATACGAAAAAAAGAGCGCACGATAAATGTGATTTCATATTTCGATAATACATCAAACTTTTAAAAATAAAAACCTGTAAGAATTTTCCTTCACGAACGCTATTCGTACAACAAGATTCAAAATTTTAGAAAAGTACTGCTTACATAGGCACAGATTCGAAAACAAAATTGGTAATTGAACCGTATGAAAGGCGCACCAAAGTGGTCCCCACGACTTACAGTATTTGTGAATGAATTGGATTACAATTTAGACTGCGGAAAGGAAAAACGCAACTTCAAAGCTCTTATCTTCCGCCCTCGGTTATCTCTGCTCGGTAAATCTAAAGCCGATAAATGCAAATTTTCGTTCCTTCTGTTTAATGTCGCCTGATCCGTTCGCTTGCGCAGGATGGTCACATAATCAGCTTATGTTCGCAAAGACCATTGCCCATTTCTGTGTCTTGACAAATTCTTGAAGCTTGGGCTAGGTAGGACTTTTGTTGGATCCGTACGACACAATACCACCAAACAACCCAATAACGGTTTGTTTGAATATCACCGAACCGTGAAAAGAAAGCATCAAATCGTTTCCACTCAAGCATAGCTAACAAATACTGACGATTACTTCCGTGTGAAACATTCTCATCTTAACAGCCAGCAAGCATTGAACACCAGTAGCAGCTTCTCGATAGAATCGTCAATTGAAATGGATTGACCACATTGTCGCACAAGCTCATCAATCATAACTGCACATCCGGAAGTTGTGTAATTAGGCGTGAAAGCAAAGAGGTTTGTCTGAGACTGGTTTTGCGATTCACCAGCGTTGGAACATAGTTGGTGGCCGCAAGTCGCTTGACACAGACGGTGAGTCTTTGAAGTGGTGCAACCGACGATCCAGACGATGAATATTTGTGTGTTCCAACTTGTGCCTGTGGAATGCGGGGGAAACCCATAAATGCATTTATCAATAGAGCGATTTACACCATGCACAGGTTGGATAATTCTACCCCGGAAAGGTAAGTGAACGCGAACGAGTTTTCTATCGTTGCGCTTGCCAAAAAGTCATCACTTGATGCAATGCAGCGATTGCCAAATTTACTTTCGAACCAGTTAGTTGTGATGTAATGTTCTGTGTAATATAAGCAGTCAACTTTTATCGAAAGACTTTCACTTGAAGAATCTCGATTGGTAGCATCAAAAAGGGGTTCGTCGTTTTGCGAGCAAAACAGTCACTCACGTGAAAAACGTTTTATTGACAACGATTTCAATGCGTTGAGAGTGACAAACCCTTCGATACAATGAGATGAAAAGATTAACTGTATTTTAAGTCCTTTATTCCATTGAATGAGCCGCTTTTCATTTGATCGTATGCAAGTCAATCAAGCGATCGTTTTTTATCACCTATTAAGCGATGATTTGCAACGCCCTTTTCACACCCGGTAATTCAACAAATCTGAACCCGAGAGTGTGAATAGTCAACAAATACTTTCACTAGAGAATCAATAAAGTGTGTGCAGTTTCTCGATCGATTGCCTGCACATGCCCTAAAAAAATAAAACACCACCATATAGTAGTACAGAAACGTGTGCTCCCGCTGCGGAAGGGGGTAGATGACAGGATTAGGACGGAAAGCTGCAAGGATGGGACGGGATTTGAAAAGGGTTATCGCTCATTACTACCGTTTCGTTTTGCATTTTGCTTTCGAACTGCGACATAACGGTTTGGTCACATGCTGCCACTCTGCACAAATGGGTGCAGACATTTCGCCCTCGTGCATTGGGGGATGATACATAATCCAGAAGATCGGTGTGTGGGTGTTTCTAGAAAATTTTACCTAGAAATAGTGAAAAGCCGATCTAATTTTAGCGAGCTAGGCTCGGTGATAGTTACCGAACGTCAATTCAAATTAGTTTCTCATTGACGAAATACGTGCCAACTCGACTGGCCATTGGCAGCAAGAAATTGATAATTAAAGCAACATTGCATTGTTCAAATCTTGAGAAAAGAATTAAACTACTTTTTGAAAAAAAAACAAAGCATTTTTCTCATTTAAAAAAAAATATTAACTCAAAAACTTTGATACCTACAAAATTTTGGTTGTGAATGGAATATTGGAAATTATTTAAGTAATTACGTCTTTTTTTTTAATAATTGCACTGAAAAAAAGATATTTTTTTAAAATTTAAATTGATTTTTTTCAAAAACGTATTTTTTTTAAATTGAGCAATTCCAAATGAAATCGACAAATGACAAAACATGAGTTTTTTTTTTTGAATGAAAGTTTGTATTCCGTTTGGGTTGGAGGAAATATGAGTTTACCATAGCAATTGGGAATCTTTTTACTCAAGTGTAACTTTTGAAAAGGGCGTGCCGATTTTAGTAAGAGAAATCTTTGATAATTTATATCTCAAAAACTATGAGTCGTACCGAAATAGTGTCTTAGAAAAAGTTATAGAGTATTGATGTTAAAACGTGAAAAAAATATACACTGAGAAAAAAATAGTACTCTTTTTTATTTACAAAACAAACTTTAATTTGCAATATCAAAAATATGTATTTTTATATTTTTGTTTTTTTCTTATAAAATAGAAGACATGTAGAAAATTTAAAAAATGTGTCCAAAATGGTAAAACTATTTTTGACAAAAATTTGTGGAAACTGAAAAAGACAATAAATTAGAAATATTTTTTTGAATATCTCGAGAATGGCTGCATTTAGAAGGAGATTGATGAAGAGCTTTTTTGTTTTAAGTCACATCAGGACTCATAATGGCTAAAAATGATTGTTAATATACAAAAATTCGAAGCTTCGAAAATTCATAAAAATCGATGTTCCACAAAGTTCGTCAAAATTAATTTTAACATCTCGGACTCATTTTCCAAATTTTCAACATGGTTTCTATTTTATATGAAAAAAAATAATAAAAATACATATTTTAGGTATTGCAAATTTAAATTTCTTTTTGTAAATAAAAAAAGAGTACTGATTTTTTTTCAGTGTATATTTTTTAACATTTTAACATCAATACTCTATAACTCTTTCTAAGACACTATTTCGGAACGACTCATAGTTTTTGAGATATAAATAATCAAAGATTTCTCTTACGCCCTATACAAATGTCAAAAAATCCCTGCTGCTGTAGAAATCTCATATTTCCTCCAACACAAACGGAATGCAAACATTCATTCGAATAAAAAATACATGTTTTTAAAATCTGCATTTTTTTGACGATTTCATTTGGAATTGCTCAATTCTTAATAAAATATGAATCACTCATACAACAAGTCATCCATACATCGGAAACTTTTACAGGATTTTTTTTTTAAACAACAACTTTTTGATCTTTTATTTGAAAAAGTTACACCTAATCCTAATTTTATTCAGGGTCAAGATTGCGATATAATGCATTCGACGAAGTTTTAGATATTATTAGAATACAACCATTCCATGCTAAACCGATATAGTGGTTCTCCGATTTTCGTCAAAAGTGAAAATTTTGTTCTGTATAGCAAAACATTGGACCCGTTTTTTTATGGTGCCCATTTCCATTTTGGAGTGGTCCGAAAAATCATTTTTTCCATTTTTTCCCAAAAATGATTTTTTTCAGAAAAAATCATAACTTTTGAACCACTGAACCGGTTTAGATGATCGATATATCAAATTGAAGCCAATGAGCTAAATATTGAACTGGGGAAAAATGGATTTATATTCGTAATAATTGATTATAGTCGTTTTTTATTGTTTTATGGCTTTGGACTTAGAGGACGCTATATTTTTTAAATATTTTTTTTGAAAGCTGAGGATTTTTTACAAAACACATCTCGATATCAGAGACTTTTTCTTCGTTTTTGAGATATAATTTTTCAAATTTAACCGGTGGTCTGAAAAATCATTTTTGACCTATTACCCAAAAATGACTTTTTGCAAAAATTCATACCATTTAAACTACTGGACCGATTTAGATGATCCATATATTCAATTGAAGCCAATTAGCTAACCTTCTTTGACAAAAATACCACACTTGTGGGAACATTGGATTCTAGTCGCATAGGTCTAGTCTAGTCACATAGGAATATTGAACGAAGATTTAAAATATTTCAATTTGCAAAAGAATAACTCAAAAACGAAAAATAACACCTCTCTTATTTTTATATATACTATGTAAAAAACCTCAGCTTTCCAGAAAAATTATTTTAAAAAATATTGCGCCCTCTATCTTTAACCGAGAAAACTATGAAAAACTTACTCAATCAATAATTACAAAAACAAAAATCCAAAATTTTCACAAAATTAATTTTTTTTAAAGAAAACTAACTCATAAGCTTCAATTTCATATGTCGATCATCTGAATCCGTCCAGTAGTTCAAAAGTTATGAATTTTTGTAGTGGAAAAAAGAGGGAAAAAATGCTTTTTCGAACCATCAGTTAACTTCAAAAGTTCATGACTCATAAACGAAAAAAACATCTCTCTGATTGTTATGTAAAAAACCCCAGCTTTCAAAAAAAAAGATAAAAGAATACAGCGTTCTCTATCTTTAACAGAGTAAACTTAAATAAAAATACAATCAATAATAACAAAAATAAAATCCATTTTCATAAATGTAATATTTTCTCAGAAAAATATATCAACAAAATTCTGGTAAAACGATGAAATGTAGGAAATTGTGTAGGAATGATTTTTTTCAAAAATTTGTTTGATATTTTTTGATGAAAACCTAAATAATTTCCTACATTTCATTCCTTGACTAAAATTTTGTAGATCTGATAGATTTTGTGTGAGAAACTTTGAGTTTTTTCCAATTTTTTTCGAAAAATCTTTTAAATTAGGATAAGATCTATGAGATCTACGGAATGTTAGTTAAACAATGAAATGTGGGAAATAACTTAGGTTTTCATGAAAAAATATCAAAGAAATTTTTGAAAAAAATATCATAGAGAAAAAAAAATTTAAAATTGAAATTATTTTTTCTCGAAAACAAGTGTTTTTAAAATTCTGAAAAAAAAGATATAAATAGCCCTTACAGTTTCCAACAAGTCACCCATACATCGGAAGATGGGCACCAAAAAGCACAACGTCAGTCCCTAGTGACTGACACGGGGCTTAACGTGTTAAGCTTTCATTCAAAAATTAAATATCTTTTCGAAAACAAATATTTCATTGAAAAAGCATCATTTCAAAAATCAAAATTCGTTTGTCTAAAATTCATATATTTTCAAAGTTCTGATCGAAGAATAGTGCATACAATTACCATCAGAAGAAAATTAAAATTCATTTTTCTCGAAAACATAAGCTGACACGGGGCTTAACGTGTTAATCTTTCATTCAAAAATTAAATATCTTTTCGAAAACAAATATTTCATTGAAAAAGCATCATTTCAAAAATCAAAATTCGTTTGTCTAAAATTCATATATTTTCAAAGTTCTGATCGAAGAATAGTGCATACAATTACCATCAGAAGAAAATTAAAATTCATTTTTCTCGAAAACATAAGCGAAAACAAACAATTCTGAAAAAATAGATATAAATAGCACTTAAAATTTCCAACGAGTTTTCCATACATCGGACGATGGGCACATTTACATGGAAAAAGTGTTTCAAACAACAACTTTTTCATGTTTTTCTTTGAAAAAATGCTATTAATATTCTATTGTATGAATTATCGCAATTTGCATGATCTGCTAACTTTTCTCTATTTAGAAACATGTCAAACATGAGAATTTACGCACAAAAATGTTACGAGCAAAACATTATTTTTATCAGGAGTCTTCATACAAAAATGACTTATATTCCAGAAACTATAAAAGATAGAAAGTTGATGTCTTCGACAAAAGTTTATATTTTAGCCAGATCTAAAACTTTTGTCGAATACATTATATCGCTATCTTGACTTTAAACAAAATTAGGATAAGTTGTATTTTTTTTTCAAAAAAAAATGTGAAAAAAATGTTGTTCGAAAAACTTTTTCCCTCTAAAAGTGCCCATCTTCCGATGTATGGACGATTTGTTGGAAATTTTAAGGGTCTTTCATATATATATATTTTTGGGAATTTTGGAAAAGAAATACGTTTTTGAGAAAAATTAATTTTAATATTTTAATAATTTTAAATATTTTAATTTTAATAATTTTAAATATTTTAAAATAACTTTTTTTTTTTTTTTTATTAAATCGTTTATTTTTACAGGCTCAGTTACATAAGTTTAAAGGAGCCAAACTCCTATCTGTATAGTTACAAGTATACATAAACATTTTTTATTAATTCTAATGTTAATGAGGTAGAGAACCGATTACTCGCGGCTTGCTCGAGTTTAGAAGGGTGACATTTTGTTTCAGGAAAAGGATGGGATATAAGGATATGTTGACAATGTTCACACTCACATTCGCACTCACATTCATCATACTCAATTCTTAAGCCTATCTTATATCTAACATGTATTTACATTTCACCTTATTCTATTGTTAGTAAGAAGGGATTTGATTTCTCGCGAAGGAAAAGGAAAAGGAGAATATAAGGATATAAGGACAATCACACACGAATATCGATAGCTTTTAGGAAGACATACATTTGGGACATGTAATCAAGGTCTAACCGAGCCAACACATCTCTCACCGGCACATTGGGCTGCCTCCCTCTAGCCCGAAGAGAGTTTTCTAAATTCGATCTGGCAACAAGATACTCCTCGCACGACCAAACAACGTGTTCGATGTCGTGGTAACCTTGGCCACAAGCACAGATATTGCCATAGGCAAGATTAAAACGAAAGAGTAGCGCGTCTAACGAACAGTGATTGGACATGAGTCGAGAGAAGGTGCGAATAAAGTCCCGACTTAAGTCCAGACTTTTGAACCATGGTTTGAGGCTAACCTTAGGGATAATCGAGTGGAACCACCGACCCAATTCATCTTCGTTCCACTTACGTTGCCAGTTAGCGATGGTATTTTTACGGACTAAAGAATAAAATTCATTGAAAGCGATTTGACGCTGATAAATATCGCCTTCAATTGCACCTACCTTTGCTAATGAGTCAGCCCTCTCATTACCCGGAATTGAGCAATGTGAAGGGACCCAGACAAAGGTAATGACATAACAGCGTCTGGTTAAAGCACTCAAATTTTCTCGTATTCTCTCAAGGAAGTACGGCGAGTGCTTTTCCGGCCTCACTGAACGGATAGCTTCGACAGAGCTAAGACTATCCGTTACAATGTAATAGTGTTCAACAGGTCGTGAGGCGACGCTGTCCAGCGCCCAATGTATTGCTGCCAATTCAGCAATATACACAGAGCAAGGATTCTGAAGACTGTGGGAGGTGCTAAAAAATTCGTTGAACACTCCAAATCCTGTGGACTCATTCATAGAGGACCCATCAGTAAAGTACATATTATCAAAATTGACACGCCCAAACTTTGCATTGAAGATCGTAGGAACGATCCCCGATCGATGATAATCTGGAATTCCATGGATTTTCTCCTTCATGAACAGATCAAAATGTACAGAGGAATTGATGTAGTCAGGAAAACAAACACGGTTGGGAGTATACGAAGAAGGATCAACCTGCATGGAGATGAATTCATGATATGAGCTCATGAATCCTGAATGAAAATTTAGCTCGATAAGCTGCTCAAAATTTCCGATCACCAATGGGTTCATAACCTTACACCGGATGAGGAACCGAAGCGATAATAAATTGAAGCGATCTTTTAGTGGGAGTAGGCCTGCCAAAACCTCGAGACTCATGGTATGCGTTGAGGGCATACATCCCAACGCAATACGGAGACAAAGATACTGAATTCGCTCGAGTTTAATGAGGTGTGTTTTGGCAGCTGATTGAAAACAGAAACTGCCATACTCCATCACTGAGAGAATAGTTGTTCGATACAACATTATAAGATCTTCGGGATGGGCTCCCCACCAGGTGCCGGTAATTGTACGGAGAAAGTTTATTCTTTGTTGGCATTTTTTACTCAGATACCTAATATGGGCCCCCCAAGTACATTTGGAGTCGAACCAGACCCCAAGATACTTGAATGACATAGCATGAGTGATCGGTTTACCCAAAAGTTGAAGCTTTGGTTTTGCTGGTCTATGCTTCCTAGAAAAAACCACCATCTCTGTTTTCTCCGTGGAGAATTCGATCCCTAGCCCAATGGCCCAGGTTGAAAAATTGTTCAAAGTATCTTGTAAGGGTCCTTGCAGGTCAGATTCGTTTGATCCTACGACAGACACCACTCCGTCATCTGCAAGTTGTCTTAGGCTGCAATTTTGTGTAAGACAATTGTCGATGTCGCTTACATAGAAGTTGTACAAAAGGGGGCTTAAACATGAGCCCTGGGGGAGGCCCATGTAGGAGACCCGATTTACTGTCGAATCCCCGTGAGAAAAGTTCAACTGTTTCTCACAAAGCAAGTTATATAACATATTATTCAATAGAGGCGGCAGACCCCGAGAGTGTAATTTGTCTGACAGGACCTCTATTGAAACTGAATCAAAGGCCCCCTTTATGTCCAAGAATACTGAAGCCATTTGTTTTTTTCCGGCGTAAGCCATTTGAATTTCTGAAGAAAGCAACGCAAGACAATCATTCGTCCCCTTGCCCCTGCGGAACCCATATTGTGTATCTGAGAGTAGGCCATTCGTTTCAACCCATCGATCAAGGCGAAACAAGATCATTTTCTCCAACAATTTCCGTATACAAGACAGCATTGCTATTGGGCGGTACGAATTGAAGTCGGACGCGGGTTTTCCGGGTTTTTGAATAGCTATAATTCGCACTTGTCTCCAATCATCTGGAACAATATTATGCTCCATAAACCGATTGAATAAATTCAACAAGCGATGTTTCGCCACATCAGGGAGGTTTTTTAACAAGTTGAACTTAATTCTATCCGTTCCTGGAGCCGAATTGTTACAAGAAAGGAGAGCAAGAGAGAATTCTACCATCGAAAACTCAGAATCAAGATCGCACCTATCTTGTGGTATATCTCGAACAATTTTTTGCACAGGAACGGAATCGAGACAAACCTTCCGTCAAAATTAAAAATCCATCGATGTGAATATTCTTCGCTTTCATTCGATGAAGAGCGATTTCTCATGTTTCGAGCCACTTTCCATAATTTTTTCATTGACGTTTCTCGTGACAAACCTCCCACGAAATTTCGCCAATAAGCACGTTTTTTCCCTTTGATCAAGTTTTTAAATTGATTTTCAAGGTCAAAATACGTTTGAAAATTCTCAATGGTTCCACGTTTCCGAAAAGCTTTAAATGCGTTCGATTTATCCTGATAAAGCTTGGAACATTGGCTATCCCACCATGGATTGGGAGGCCTTTGACAAAAAGTGGAGCCTGGGATGGGTTTCGTTTGAGCGCGAACCGCGCTGTCATATATCAAACGAGAAAGGAAGTTATACTCCTCCAATGGAGGCAAACCATCTCTGGAATTGATGGCTAGAGCAATTGCGTCCGCATATTTTTTCCAGTCAATGTGTCTTGTGAGGTCATATGCCATGTTTATAGATTCAGAAGAATTCGAACCAATGGTGATGGAAATTTTGATTGGCAAGTGATCACTACCGTTGGGGTCCTGGATTACATTCCACTTGCAATCTAACGATAATGAATTCGAGCAAAGCGAGAGGTCAAGAGCACTTGGGTTAGCAGGAGGTTTAGGAACACGTGTTGTTTCCCCAGTATTCAAAACGGTCATATTGAAGCTGTTACAAAGGTCATATATCATCGATGAACGATTGTCGTCGTACTGTTCCCCCCAGGCAGTTCCGTGAGAGTTGAAGTCTCCCAAGATCAATCGTGGCTCAGGAAGGAGTGAGCACATGTCAACAAGTTGCTTGCGGCTAACCGCAGCTCCCGGAGGCCAATACAAGCTGACAATACAGAGGTCTTTGCCTCTGATGTTTGCATGACAAGCAACAGCTTCGATCCCTCCAATAGGTGGAAGGTCAATTCTAAAAAATGAGTGGCACTTATTGATCCCCAAAAGCACCCCTCCGTATCTGTCAACACGGTCCAAGCGTATAATATTAAAATCGTGGAAAGAGAGATCATCTCGCGAAGAAAGTCAAGTTTCGGACAGAGCAAAAACGTCACAATTGAAGTTATGAATTAAAAATTTGAATGTATCCAATTTAGGGATAAGACTACGACAATTCCACTGTAAAACAGTGATATCTCCGACCTCTCTATTTGAATTAGACATCAAGAGAGATAATCATTGCAAGGAGGGGCCATGTTTGCATCAATTGTTGCAAAATTGTCTTTAATACTGGAAGCATTGAAATGACAATGGTTCTGATGGAGTCGGAAACATTAAAACACTTGAAGATTTGGTCCAAAAGGTCAGACAACTTTATAAATCCCGATTGGGGAGTTGAGCTGGACGGAAAAATAGGGACATTTGGGGTTTTTGATGTCCCCTCGAGTGCTGGGTCGTTCGAAGGTGAACTATTCCCACGGAAGCCAGGAGGAACCTGATTTTGCTTGTCCGCTGCACTCGATTTTTTAGGCATGCTAACAGGGGGTATCACCGGAGGGACTTGTCCTTGAACTTTGGGAGTGGTCACATTTTTGCGCCGGGGATTCCCTTGGAAAATGAACGGTGTGCCCCCGTTAGCTGTGTCCGCTTCCATTTCGTCAACGGGCAACGTGGCGGAGACATTTTGTGTGATGATTGGTTGTTGTTGTTGGGCCAGTGGAGAAGCGCCCTTTAAAATATCCGCAAAAGTGCGTTTCGAGCGTTCCTTCAAAGAGCGCTTCTGTTTCTCCCAGCGACTCTTGTAAGTTTCACAAACTGAGAGCTCGTGTGGGGATCCCCCGCAATATGGACATTTATGCTCAGTCGCACTGCAGGATTTCCCCTCATGTTGCTCTCCGCAAGTGGCACAGCGCTCCTTGTTGGCACAATAATCTGAAGTGTGACCAACTGACTTGCATTTTTGGCAAGTCATGGGCTTTGGCACGAAGAGTCGCACAGGCAGTCTTAATTTGCCCACCATGACGTAGTCAGGGAGAGCGGAACCAGCAAAAGTTACTCGAAACGAGTCTGACGGCGTGAATTTAGTTTTTCCCTTTTCTTGGGATACTTTCCCTAGTTGGCGGCTGTCCAAAATTTTAACGCTCACCAACGGGAGTCTTTTAAATTTACCAACTCCTTCCTTTATCATTTCACACGTCAGACCCGATTCAGTTATCACCCCCGAGATTTCTACGTCATGGGACGGCACGTAGACACGATACTCTCGGGAGAATCTCTCGTCGATCACAACTGCATTTGCGTGTTTCCGATCACTCACGACAACACGCAGTTTGTTCGGTCTAACCTTAGAGATTTCGACCACGGAGGAATAATATCTTGCCAGATCTTTCGAAACCTGAATGACATTGATGGATTTTCCGTTCGGTTTGGGCCGGAAAAAAAACAACCCATGGGCCAGCTCCAGGTGAATCTTCTGGATAGACCTTGACACGAGGAGAGGAAGCAACTGAGGGGGAGGTCGAGGTCGATTGTTGAGCGGGAGCAGGATCAGTAGGGCTGGGAGGCAAGTTCGGGAGTTGAGCGGAAACGGGAGCGGGAGAATGAGGGGTTGAAGAGGAAAGGTTTGCAAATTTTCTTGAGGGAGGCTTGTTGAGGTGAGTTAACTCTTCCTGTGAAGAGACATCTTCTGAGGGGGGAACGCGTTTAAGCGACTTCCCAGCACCCGTAGCTGGGGAGGGGGAGACAGTGGATTCGATATCCATGTCAACGCTTTCTTCCCCTTCTGCCATTTAAAATGGCAGATGTACACTTTCTTATAATTTTTGCAATTTTTTTTTATAATTAACCTTAACCTAATAACCTTAACCTATTAATTTCAGTATACTTATTATGCACACCAGTGCGGATTATTTATAACGGTGCTGCGTGTTGATCGTTCGGTACAGCTGAACCCGTGTATCGCACCACGCGGTGATGATGTCGAAGACGGTGCTACGGCGATAACACACCAGCACACAGCGCTCGCGTGCAGGGTTTCTTCCTCTCGCTTGTTGTGTCTGCTTCAATGAATTCACAGGGAATCCCGTTAGTGTCCAACACTCACTTCACCAGCCACGAAAATAACGGTATCACTTCAACGATGGACGATAACGATATAAAACCGTCCGGCGGCTTCGAGCTTAGGAAGACGAATGAAAATAACTTTTTTGTCAGCGAAATTTTTTTCCATAAATTATTTGGTATTTTTTTGTAGAAAATTAAACAATTTCCTACATTTCATGCTTTGACATGAGTTCTGTAGGTATCATAGTTTTTAAGTTATAAATTTTTGTAAAAAATTAAGAAAAAAATTTGGCTTTTTTCCAAAAAGTAGTCTAATTCGTTTTCGAACATTTCAAGTATGAAAAGTTACTTAAATGACCCATGTCTTTACACCCACAACTTTTCACTGTTATTTGAGATGGTGCTGCCAACTCCTAAGACGAGTTGGCATGAAATTCGTCATAAATTATTTTTTCCATGTAAGAAAGGTGTTTTCTGACTTTGTGGGAATGAATCAAAAATGTATTTCTTCTTTTCTATTCAAATAACAAAAAATATAGGAATGAAAAACGAATATTTTTTTTTGACTCGATTATATACAGGATTCTATTATATACAGTGAGAAGAAATCCGAGACTGTATATAATTGAGTCCACCCTGTTTTTGTTAATTTTTAAGTCAGAGTCTTTTGTAAAAAGAAGAAAAAAAAAGTTTGGCACTTTTCAAAATGTGTTCTAATTCTTTTTTGAAGATTTCAAGTATGCAATGTTGCTTAAATGATCAATGTTTTTTACATCCAGAACATTTCACTCTAATTTGAGATGGTGCTGCCAACTCCTAAGATTCGTTGCCATGAAATTCATCCATTGTGTATCATCCATCAATGAATGGATGACATTGATTCAATATAGAGTAATTTTCACTATGCATGTGGTCGGATCTTAACTATGACAATTCAACATTTCTTGTTTTGAGTGTGTTTGCCTTAAACTGGCTCTAATTTCTACTCAGCTACTCAGAACGATTATGTCGTTTACATTTGAAAGATGAGATCGATATTAAATAATATTTTAGAAGTAAAGTTATTTGCCTCAGTCGAATGAACATTGTTGGTACTTCGCCTACGTCAACAATGCTGTGATCCAAGTATTACTTCGAACAATAAAATTTCTACAATCCAGTGAAGGGGTTGAATAATTTGGCACACTTTCCTCTTCCTCAGGAAGGCGTGAAGAACTCTGTCAAATGGTATCCAAAACTAGCTGAGGGCACGTGGTCGCCGTCTCCGAGCGGAACCTTCAATTAGTCTCATTCGCCGATCCGGCTGCATCGAATCCCTGGTGTGTCATTCTAACCTTGGCCTTCTGCGAACACGATCTTGAAACAAGATCTCCTTCCTTCAGTCAGTCAATCAAGAAAAATAGCACACGAGCCAAACAAGAAACCCTTTTTGGGAGCGTAACGCTATACAAAAACACACCCACACGCAGATGAGAAGTTTATTTTTCTTCCTCTCAGCGGATCTGTTTGCCCTCTTGTCTCGACGAGTCTTCCTCAATGATTTTCCAATTTTTTTCCTCATGTTGCAGCAACTGTGTGGATGCTGTCGCTGCTGCTATCTAAATAACATCAATGGCCAAAGAATACACCCACTAATGATTATAATCCTTGCAGGAGTCTGCGCAGATGTTGCTGCTTTCTTCGAGTTTCGGACGCATTGCCATCGTCCAACAGAGACGTCTTGTGAAAATAAACAAAAAGTCAATAAGCAACCCTTGTGTAGCCGGGCTGCTGCGAAGATGCAGTGAAATTAGTCAAAAAGATAAATAAACGATGCAACTTCGCCCAATATTCACTCGTCGAGTTTGTTGTTGGTCCTTTCTGCGAAATTTCCAACCAAAACAATCAGGAAAAGAAACGCAAATCGTACATCCTTCCGGGTTTTGATGAGCAAAGAAGTCGTCGGAGAGATAACTTTGATAAATGGTTTCTTCAAGCTTCAAGCGGAGTGATCCAGTTGAGATGGCAATTTGTCAAAATATAGAAGCAGATTCATTAATTATCTAGAGACAGAACAGTGTGGTTTTGCGCATTTCTTACCGTTTATTGAGATATTGGAAGATATTATGCTATTCGGTATTGTTGTTTTCTGTAATCTATAATTCCATTATTCCCTAATTCCTTCACTGCTAACGAGTATACAGAAATGAAACATACAATCGTTATCCTTCCATTGAATCCCAAAGTGCCCATATGTTATCATTTGTAGGCAATCTAAAAAAAAACGGAAGCTCCACAGTTCATGAACAATTTTCTCTTCCTCTCATTAACAATTATGAAATTATCTCTAATCCTTCTTTCCGAGTCCATATTCACGAAGCATAAAAAATGCCCCTCTCGAGAGCAATAGAAAAAAAACTCGCCTGACCAAAAATAATCCTTTTATACCCACCATCATTACCGGTGGCCCGAGAAGTGCGATGGAACAATGGTGCGGACAGGTTCCTGGACGAAATCCGATTTGGCTCACGCGACCGACTGGCTGGTGGTTGCGCTTCCTGGATTCGAGCTTCCTCCAACCGACCGGCGATCGTTTGTTCGTGATGTTCGGCGTGGAACAATGATGGGTAACATATTTTCCGGTTGAGTGGTCGTATTTGAAACTTGAAGAAAAATCCCGTAAAAATGGGAAGGAATAAATCGTTCGGTTTTTTTTTTTGTTCAATGGAGGAAGAGAAGATTCTCGATGGGCGTTTATTGTTTGTTATTTCTTATTTTTCGCCAGGTACTTACAAGTTTTTTTGGGCAAGGAATTGAATTTCGTCAACCTCTTGTCAGAGCTCTCCATATCGAGACTTTGATAATTTTATGTCTTCTTTGGAAAAGAGAGAATTTTGTTGTCAAACCATTTGTTGGCCCTTCAGCCCTTTTCTGGAATTCACATAAACAGCTTAAGCCTAGATTTATCCAAACACATGACATGTTCAGAAATGCGAGGGCTTACTTATGTGTTTCCTTCTGATAAATTGTGCTTTTTAACATTCGGAATGCATCGACACTTTCTTGATTCGATCCGCAACCGATGAATTCAGCCTCCCTTTAATTGCACGGATAGTGATTTGTAAATCCATTGCCTTTTTAAAGGGGGTTTGTTTGCATTTCAGGGAAGCTGATGGCCCTCACAAATGTTGTCCTAAAAGAATTTTTCGATATTTGATTTCGTTGGAAAGTTACAGTCAAAAGTAAAGGGTGTGTCACATCAAATTGCATCACGGAAAACACGCTGTAGAAATTTAATTTTTAGGAATTATATCTTCAGCTTTCGTTTATAATCAGATAAGAGTGTATAGAACACGTTGGCCATGCTTCACTGTCAATTTTTCGTAAATTTGGAAAAATGTCGTCGAACGAAAAAGAGCGTCGTGAATTCATCCTGTGCACTCTTTTCGAGAATCCGGAGTTGTCACATCGGGACATCTGTAAGATGCTGGGAATCGTCCAATCCACGGTCAGCAGAGTACTAAAACGATACTTCGAGAACCTAACCATCGACCGGATGGTGAAGAACGGCAAAAATGGATGCTCCGTCAGTGAAAAAGATCACAAGAGCGTAGTTAAGCAATTTAGACGTGATCCGAGAAGTTCGGTCCGGGATGTCGCCAATAAGCTGAATTTGTCAAGTTCATTCGTCCAGCGGACCAAGCAGCGGGAGGGCCTGCGAACATACAAGGTTCAGAAGGCTCCTAACCGCGACGAAAGGCAACACATGGTGGGGAAGACGCGAGCCCGGAAGCTGTACACCGAAATGCTGACGAAGCCGCATTGCCTGGTAATGGACGACGAAACCTACGTCAAAGCGGACTTTCGTCAGCTGCCGGGCCTGTTGTTCTTCTCCGCAGAGGACAAATTCAGCATTCCGGAGGAGATTCGCAAGCAGAAACTATCCAAGTTTGCCAAAAAGTACATGGTGTGGCAAGCGATCTGCTCTTGCGGAAAGCGGAGCGCCCCCTTCGTGATGACCGGCACGGTAAACGGGCAGGTTTACCTTAAGGAGTGCCTACAGAAGCGCTTACTACCACTATTGAAGCAGCACGAGGGCCCGACCATCTTCTGGCCGGATCTCGCTTCGTGCCACTATTCAAAGGACGTGTTGGAGTGGTACGAAGCCAACGGGGTCACCTTCGTGCCAAAGGAAATGAACCCGCCCAACGCGCCGGAGCTTCGCCCAATAGGGAAATATTGGGCGATTATGAAGCAGGCCCTCCGGAAGAACCCAAAAGTTGTCAAATCGGAGGCGGACTTCAAGAGAAAATGGATTTCTGTTCAAAAAAAACTACAACCTGACGTTGTACAGAACCTTATGGACGGGGTAAAGAGGAAGGTGCGAGCATACGGGCTCGGGCTCGAAGTATGAATAAAAAGAAAATGCCAAAAGTTGTTTAATAGTTTTTATTTTACTGTCTAAAATTTTCAAAAGGATCGGTCTACTGGGCGAATTTCTACAGCGTTTTTTCCGTGATGCAATTTGATGTGACACACCCTTTATGAGATCATCTCAAATGATATAGTACAGTAAAACCTGTTTTTGAAAAATCTCGTGTGATTTGTTTTGTGCTACTTTTTTGTGCGGGATTTGAATAAAATGAAGTCATCAGTCATTTATTTTTCTTTTCTATCTTTGATATGTATTCCATCGCTCTACATAGGGACTAATTTTCATTCTCTTGATTTGATTTGTTTGTTTTAAGATGTCAGTAGGAGCTTATTTGAGGGAGCGAAGAGTTGATTTTATGATCTGCTCAAGTGAGTAGGCTGCTTATTAAAGTGAAAAAAGGAAAATGAATGTTGATCACGTTGATCATTGGAATTTGGATTATTTTCTTAAGGAAACTTTTTTATGCGTTCCTTATCCACCACAGAAAAAAGTTTTTTTTTTCAAATCGTGTAGCGAACGATGTTTTTTAAAGCTATTGGTGAAGTTTACTACGAAAGTGCGCTCCTTATCCGCGCACAAAAATATGTTTGACTGCAATACTGTTTTACTCTAAAACATGTTTTTTCAGCTAGTGGTATTGATATCTCAGGATCTACTTGACCGTTTTGGCTGAAAATTCTTATCGGCATATAGAAATGAATTATCTAAAGCATTACATAGCCGTTTGTCCGATATCTCATTTATCGATTTTTATGAGCTTCTAAACAGCGATTTTTCATGAAAAATAACTCATTTAAAAAAATGGCCGCCATTTTGGCAATTTTTAGAATTTTTGAAAACCCCTATGTGTCGCTCTAGGTATTGTCCTGAAGTTCTAAACTATTCGTTGGAGTTCGTACACCGTATCCCCAACATCCGAAAGAAATTACAAAAATTCATTATTTTTCGACCTCCCAGACAGGGGTCTTCCCTTAATGTACAGTATATCTCCTAGACCAGCTACACTCAACCTGCGGCCCACCGGGCTCTTCTGGTTGGCCCGCCTGGTTCGTTCCATTTTGTATGTGTAACAATCACGAAAACTTAGGAAATCATTTAGAAAACATAAGATGGAAATAATGGAGCTTGACACATTATTCATTATTACACATTACGCGTTTACAAATTAGTTAGATGTCTTGTTACTAGATTAAATATCTATTAAATATGTTTAATCCGATAATTGGGGCTTATCCTGTTTACATTAGTGTATAAAAATGAAAATATATGAAAATGAAATAATATGAACATATGAATGAGTAATGCTGGCTACTTATTGTCCCAAAAATTTGTTTGAGCAGCTAAAAACTGCTTCAAAACCCAACTACTAAAATCTATAAATATGAGTACCTGTTTGAAAGTCCATCTTAGTCAAGATTTGTCGATGCAGTTGCAGTGAAAGTTCTCTAAATATTTTGCTCGCCCTGGCCGACCTCAGTTTCTATTTTGCTACTGTGTTGAACATTTTTTTACGTCACAGAATGCACTGAAGTCGCTTTTTACGCGATTTTTTACGCAGCACATATTAACCGCGTACAACTTGATGTGACTTTTCACGAAATAAGTTTGTATTGTATCACTGATTAGTAGCTGAGAAATAAAAGGACATACAGATATCATGATTGCATAATACAAAAAAATCAGTTAATCAATTGTTAAAATATGAGTTGCATTTTTAATTAATAATTCACTGTTTGTTAGATTTTTATACAGATTTTAAAATTCACCCGGTTTATTTTTACGCGGATTTTGGAATTTATGCGGTTTTATTTTACGCGGATTTTGGAATTTACGCGGCACGTATCCCCGCGTTAAAAGCGACTCCGGTGTATGCAAGAATCAAGCATAGCTTAGAGCAGAATCAAAGGTGAAGAAAAATATTACATAGGACTTACGTCGTTAGTTTTCATGCCTTGAAAAAATTACGAATTGTTGATTTAATGCGTTATCGAATAGTTAACGGTAGTGGGGAACAAATATATGATCGCCTGGAGCCGCTCTGTGTGTATTACGAGAAGAATGTCGCTGTGCATGCTGAGTGTTATGTGTATCGTTCTGAGTGCGTGTATTGTTCTCGCGAGAACAAGAATGAATCATGAAACAACCATCTTCAGCTGCGTCTACGAAACAACGCAAACCCATCGGTCCTTTTTAAGGCCACTAAAAAGTTATTTTAGAAATATCAATGCCTTCAAAAATCTATTTCATATTTATTTTTGGTTGAAGCGAGCTTATGTGAATTCAGAAGTGTGTTTGGATTCATTAGTGTAATGATGAAGTTTTGAATTATAGAAGCTTTAGGCTTTCTCAGTTCATTCGCCTCTAGCCTTTGAAACGACCAATTAGAAAAACCAAACTAAATAACCCGCCTTAGAATTAATTCTAAAATCTACTCAAATCGCTTCGCGAAGCGTTCACGTTCCTCACTCAGTGAAAGCATCCATCTATCGGCCCTTGTAATTTCTTTAATGTTTTTGCTCGCCGGCAATAATTTCGTAGTTTTCCTTTTCC